>NC_037592.1:38629741-39229741 GCF_003073045.1 Pomacea canaliculata | reverse complement strand
GGAGCTGGGCGCCCTGCTATGAGTTCCGGACAAGACGAAAGAATAAAGTACTTATGAACTGGCGGTCTTTCAATCCTGCAATCGAACAATAAAGGGAGAAAGTTGCAGGCTCCAAAGGGAGAGTAGTGACACGTAAGCAATGGCGGACAAAGGAGGGGAGAGTCGGGAGGGTAGCATTCGTCTCCAGTGTGAGGTTGGCGGCAGGGGAGGAAAATCGAAGTTTGGCCTGGAGAAATCTGCGAGATGAAGACGCTTCTAACTTTAGCTCCACAAAAAGATGCTGCACTCACGGATGAAGAAAATGTTTTGAGCAGAATAAAAATGGAAAAGGACAGGACTGCAGGGCTGACGACGGCAATGATTACTGTCAGTATCAGTTTGGCCATTACAGATCAGTCTTCACCAACCAGACAAAAGTGTTACACATCACACTTCACACTCATACACACATCAGCTGAGTCAATACAACTTCACACTGTTGTCCAAGTGCTGCCTCCTCTGTCCTAAGTGTTTGCCAATCTTGGCAAAAGTTTTGAGGACCATCCGGCGCTGTCGATGTGAATATTGTGATGTACACTCCTCTCCCAGCCTTCTGAAAGAAAAGTTATTCGCCTTCATTATTCCACTCCGTGAGCATGTGAAATATTACTTCCTTTGATGAGAAGGGTGTCTTCTTTTGTTGTTTTTTTCTTCGCCTTGGCACTTTTTAATCTTTAGATGACACACAATAATGATCCTATGTCCTAAGCAGCTCGATGGCTGATGAAATGAAAGTACAAAAGTGGTCTTCAGTCTGCACGAGATGAATAAAGCTTAGTCATGCTTGAATCATTCAGGGAAAAAATTAAAAGAGAAATACAAACTGTGATTTAACATAACCTTAGTTATAGGATACTTATTTATTTATTTATTTATTTATTTCAGACACATCGTTTCATACTAACAATCAAGCTCGTTTTTATTTCCTGTGGATTGACTTCTCCTTGAAAGGTCATGTAGGAAATAGGTCAGGTCAGGTCAGAGTATCGAGCGGGAACCTTTCTCAGCTGTGTCTTCTATTAATCTCAGACTTGCCCGAGGAATTTTTTCAGCTTGAATAAATAAAGAACAGCATTAACGATATCAGAACTAACAATGCAACAGCATCTTCAGGCGTGCTGATACATAATTATGTTTCTGTACCAGATCATGAAAGCCTTCACATTTACAGCCACAACAGCGCTTTTCCACATTTCCACATTTCCACATTTCTATATAAAACGACTTCTAAAGGAATACATTGTTTAATATGGGACTATGATGAACAGTTGCAGAAATATTTATCTTTGGGGGTCTGGAGGACTTATGGGGTCTGCACAGAAGAAGAAGACAAGAGGCAAGATGACCAGAAAGGGTAAAAAGTGTTTTTGTCTGCCAGTGGACGGAACTCAGACCAGCGTTTCTCAACCAAAAGTTATCCCCCGCAGTTTCCTCCAACAGCAAGGAAGACGACCAGCCACAGGCCCGGCCAAAACAGAAAACTTGATTTGGTTGCCGGCTGACTGACTGATGTCCTCCCGAACCTGGGCTTTTCTTCTCTGTGAGCGAATCACAATTAGTGGTGCAGACCAACTCAATCACAGACGCGTGATGGTCTTGTGTCCTCCCATCAGCGCTGACCGGCCAGCGGCGCCAGATGGTCCTCCGGGCAGGGGGAGGACCACTTTGGTCACTAGATGGCAGTGACAGGCGTGTGACAGGACTGTCAGAATGGCTTTATTCATACAAAACAGCACAAATGTTAGCCTTTTCATCACTCAACCATCTGCTGTACTCGTCAAACGGTCGACCTTCTAAAAGTAGGAAAATAGGATTGATTACTTAAAATAAAACAAAATTGCTTAGAAAGAAATTAAAACGGTGAAATAATCCATCCTGTTGAACCACACATACTCTAACAGAATTATTTTTCTAGAGAGGCTAAGTAAGTCTGACCTGCATACTGCTTTTGTCGAGTGACGTACAGAGGGTCACGTGAGTGAAAATAATTCAAGCTCACATCCACTCCCCCCGCCATCAATTAAAATGTTACTCCTACTGCAGAAGATCAGTTAGGCGAAACTTCACAACCCTCTGTCAATAACTGATGAGAAGTTTTCAAATGTTACGAAGCTACCACAGTGAGAATAATCAGGTTTTTAAAAATTTTTAATTGTTTTAATAATCATCTTATTTTTATTAAAGTAGAAATACAAAGGGAAGATCTCGATCCTTCTTTTGCGGCATCCGGGAGTAAGGTATAATTTTCTTCTCTGATGTGCTTTGTCAGTAGTTCCCAGAATGTTACACCGGTGGGAGGAAAAATGCAATACAGGTTACTGTAACAACAAAAAGTGCTTTTGCTTCCTGAATCATTGAAGTTCAGCATGTGACAGTGAACAAGATTATAAAGTGTATGAACATAATTGTCTCTAGCATGTCATCTCCCTTGGGAAATCAATGTCTCCGAACATTGCAACTCTTTGCAGTATGACAGAT
Organism: Pomacea canaliculata; assembly: GCF_003073045.1. NCBI lineage: Eukaryota > Metazoa > Mollusca > Gastropoda > Architaenioglossa > Ampullariidae > Pomacea > Pomacea canaliculata. The sequence goes on along the minus strand of NC_037592.1, from coordinate 39,227,224 downwards.
AACATTTTTGTAAACGATTTTGATGACAGCCAACATTAAAATATTGCTAGTGCACTTGTGGTGGACATAATATGTGGAAGATGCCCGACAAACTATAATAAATAAATATGACTTTAATGTAGTCGAGGACAAAACTAGTTTTTGAGGGCCGAAGGTATTGCCCGTTGAATCAAAATCCAATGAACAGAGAAACACACCTCAAGACATCAGTTACAACGAAGTAAATTATTTCAAATTAAGATCTCATAAAGGACTTTGCTTCCATGTGTCCATCAAAATGTTCTCGGCAACACTAACTGTTTATTTGGGATTCGTGGAAGGTATTCAAAGCAAAACGATTATTGTCTGTGGGACAACAGTGACTGGGGGAGATAATGGCCTGACTTGTAACGACAGCATTAGTTATACAAGGAGCAGAAGGAGAAGAGACACTGCAAAACAATGAAAAACCAATCATGAAAATCTCTAAATGTCTGGCGGAAGACTCTACGAAAAATGACCCCCGCACGACATCCACTTCTTGCACCCGTCGATACAGAAGCTGTTTGTTGGCCATGTTGAGAGCCAATTTCTCTGGAAACCTTTTTGCATTCTGGGCCAGTGCCTGACACAATTACTCGCCCGCAAAATAGCTTTCCGGCCACAGGTCTTCGCCAAGGTGTTCTTTATAGTCTTCGTGTCCTTCCCTGGGCACAAGAAGACCAAAGACCAGGATATCGCCAACATTGAGTGAATGTTAATGCTTGTGTGGCTGCATGTCTTTGCGCGTGTCTGTTTGATTTTGATTATTATTATTACTACTACTAGTAGACAGTAGTTCTGTACTCTGGTACGACAATGATTTTGCTTATAATTCCCACTTGAAACGGGTTAATCGCCTGTTAACCGAAATTATATTTAAAAAATTTAAAGGAAAAAAAACTCAGCAGTGACAGATACTCGCAAAAAATATCCATCTCCTAAGAGAATTTCGATTTCATTGCAAGGAGACTAGTTTTCGACCAGACCTGAGAAAGGAAATGGCAGCAGGATGACAGAGCTTGTCATTATCTGTCATCTCCAGCAGCAGCAGCAGCAGCAGCAGCCGTGTGCAATCACTGCAGACGCCCTTATTGTCATTTCTCGAGAATAAGTAAACGATGTGATTTTTTTTATGTGGAAGTTGTGTGTGTTGGTGTTGTTGTCTTTGTGGGTGTGAGTGTTTGCTCGCGAGAGAGACAAATATGGCTTCCTCGAAACTGGGTGTGGAAACATACCCGTCCTATGTTCATCTTTTTAAGAAAACACACACACACACTGAGGATCCGGGGGGATGGGAAATCCGCTTTTTTAATTTTCTTGTATGGAAGCAAGTTTCTGACCAAAATGTTTCCCAACCATGTTTTTGCGAACAGCAGAAGACGAAGGGCAGCAAACTAATACTAATAACTGCTGTAGTAATGCTCCACATGTCTAACCACCCCACACACACACACTGCTGCAACAAGTCCATCAACTGAGTCACAATAACCAAGTCTTCAAATAACTACTTAAAGATGTTTCACACAGTGGGGAGGGCAAGACTGTTGGAACTTGTGGCTTCTCTTGTTTCTCATCAAACACTGCGGAGAGAAACGAGGGCACAGTCCCACAGACTTTAGACATCGAAGGAAATCGCAGCTTAACTGTGTTGTCCAGTTTAAAACTCGAGCTTGTATTCAACTGGACCAATTATTTCTGTCATAACGGACCAAAAATCTGACCAATGCATCAAAATTTGAATTTATTTCACAAATTAATTTCTTATGATACAAACCACTTCGATAGTGATTGCATCCATCACTGACACACAAACGCATGCAGGTAACCAGGCAAGCAAACAGACTGAATAACATAACGTGCATGTCTGGATGGACAGATAACTCATCTGACACATTAGTAACAATAATAATTTCGTCCCTTACTAGTTAGGGTTAGCTCATTGCCGCTGACATGTGGCAGGCGACGACTAGTCCATGGATGCTGAACTCGTCATGAAGACAGCTGGCCAGCAGCAAGTCGTAGCCGCATCCCTGCCTCCACTCGCACAGCGCGGCTGCAGCACGGCGCGGTCTGCACGTGCTTCTTACGCTCCTTGCCGCTCGACGCGACGCATGGACAGGCCCGCCGGGCTCGCGCGACAGAGGCACCTGTCGAGAGCGATTTGGGCAGCGACGGGGGCGACAGGTGCAGCTGTTGGCAGGGTAGGGACCATGCGGCTCGTGCGTCGCTGCGATGCAACATGGGGAAGCAGCAATCGTCTCGCTGACGAACCTGTCAGTCCTGGTGAGCAGACAAGTTGCGTCCTTGTATCGCCACGTGACGTCACTGTGGTATCGCCATGTGCTGTTTAAATGTCAGCCGCTGTGATTGTTGTTGATGACTACAGGGGTGAACAGGGCCGTGGTAGTCTGGTAGGAAGAGCCAGTGAGTTCTGGCACTCGCCGGCAAAATCGAAGCCATGGCTGGAGGCCTGCACAGCTGTCTTGTTCGTTTTCTCTTCTCCCTGACCCCTTGCCCCACCTCCTCCCTCCTCGCAAACATTTACGTGGCGGGTTTGGGGAGTTTAATGGCTGCAACGTCGCCCTGCGTCGTCCTTCACTTCGGTCTGCAGACAGCTGCATGCACTGCGTCTGCGGCGGCGACAGGACCAGCGACAGGAGCGCAACCACGCGGCGGGTGGCCACGATCTTGGAGGACGATCTGGCATCCGTGCTCTTGATGGCGGCGCCCTCTGGTGGCAACCTCACTTGGCTGTGTATCCTCACCGTTCAAACAGAATTTATTCACCTGCATAAGCTAAGAAAACCCACTGGTGACGGGAAATTTGGGGAGGAGGCTGAAGGTTGGTAAGGAGGTGAAATGTTCTCTTTTCGTAAAGAGTTGTGGGTCTTTCTTTGTAAGACCCTCAACTCTCGTATGTACAAACAGGCAAACCAGCTGTCAAATAACTCTGTAATAAGAAGATGAAAATGGCTAGTGATTGTGTGCAGAATAAAATCAGAAGCATCACCCATGATTGGACAGATGATAATGGAAAGAGAAATCGCGGCGGACCAAAAGATGGAAGATCAGTTTGTACAGACAGGTGCTGACATGAAATATCATAACTAAGACAGATTCTACCCTTTCCCGAGCTTCGGGTGAGGATCAGCCACGCAGGGAGCTCAATAAAAAATCATGCCAAGGCATCGATCATCCTAACTAGAGCCGCTGTGCTCGTTATTGTTTGAAGTGACAGAGGGAGGGGGAAGCCCCAGTCTCCAGGCTGTCATTACGAAGTCGAGGCTGAGCGCTGACTAGTTCTCAACCTGAGACTTAATTACTGGACTTGACGTAGCCTACAGACGAAGACTTTTCCAGAAAACCAACGCCCTCTAGCATAGGGTCGTCTGGCACCAAGACAGGCGAGATGTTCTAGCGCCTTCACGTAAAGCGACGTTGACGTTTTGTCCACGTAGTAATACGTTGACGTGCGTATCCCAATACCCACAGAGGGTGAAAGATTAATAAAGAATCTTGGATCTTGTATTATGATGTTGACGTGCTTTTTACGTGCGAATACGTTAACGTGCTGTTCACGTAAGACTACGTTAACGTGCTGTTCACGTAAGACTACGTTAACGTGCTGTTCACGTAAGACTACGTTAACGTGCTGTTCACGTAAGACTACGTTAACGTGCTGTTCACGTAAGACTACGTTAACGTGCTGTTCAAGTGATTTCAAACCAGAAGTTTAAAATAAAGTAGCCCTGTGGTCGATCAGTTTGTCATTGGCATATAAGCAGTGAGGAATTAGGTGCTGTGATGTCGGACGTCGAGTATCGGGCCTTGGACATCTGGCAAAGAGTTGTCTGGCTTTTTTCTCTCTTTTGTACGCAGAAGCCGACTGGCCGAAGCCAGGCACGTACCTAACATAAGCGCCCCAGTGGGGAACATCCAAGGCAGACTCTCCTTCAAACCCTCACCCCAACTCCACCCGACCTGGTGTTCACAGACGCGGTCCCTATCACTCGGCTCATCATCAGCCTCCATCTAATCGAGACAGAAGGTCTTTTCCGAACGTGCCCTCGACAAGTCAACCTTGGAGTAATATCTCGTGACGATATTAAGTCGCGAACGTTAAAAACGAGGGTGCCTGGAATAGAATTATGGCCAAGGGTATTCATCACCAGCAAGAATGTTTCGACTTTTTAAAGGGTTCGAGTTTACCTTGTTCTCCCGGGGAATACCTTCAGAAGATGAATTCGTGAAGGGCGGGAGCCTGGGTGGCATGGGAAATGGATTTCGGTGTCTCTACACCGCACTCGCGTCAACATTAAATTTCAAAGAAAAATTCAAATTTTTGGAGTGATAGCTTACCTCACCTTTTGCAAACTTACGAGATTTACATCGGTTTTGTTTTGTTTTTGTTTTTTTAAATATCTGAAGTAATGAGATCGCTGGCGCTACACTGGATTTCACTCGCTGGAAGTAGAAAAGTTTGAGCTTGAACGAGCGCCTGTCTGTCCCCACCTGCAGCTGCAGCACTTTCCCGTTGTACACCCTAGTGCATCAGGGAAGCTGGAATTACAGCAGCAGTCACTCGTACGGCTTCTGTGGGTGAGTTTGTGTGGATCTGGAGTGGACAGGCCATCAGATGGGTGATCACCGACTGGAGGACTCCACCAGTGCTGTGTTTCATGTTCCACCAACATGACTGGTCAGTCGAGAGACAGAAAGTTTCTGGGGACCACTACCGTGCTAAGGTCCATTCGCTCAAATGGCACCTGACATGATTGGCCACGTGACAGTGAGCAAGGTTTGAGTGGTGTGACAATTTGTTTTTCCAACACCTGAGTTTCCCTGCACCAACTGAACTTCTGTCCGAGTCTCTAGAGCTCAAGCAGGCTCCGAATGTACAAGAATAGTCATTTACAAATACTTTCCCCTGTTGGGCTGGTAAAACTGTTTACTTCAAGCAGCTATGTTATAAAATATCAATTAATCTTCCACTCATTCTCTCATATTGTAGCCGTATAGACTAAAAAAATAATTCAACAAGTAAACATCTGGTCTACTTGGGTTTATCGTGTTTTAACTTGAACGAAACCATTTTTTTTTTATCGCTACTCTATCTTGATAGACTATAAATTAATGAAGTTTTCTCTCTCTCGCTCTATTCTCTCTTCTCTCCTTTCCTCGTTTTTTCATAGTGAATAAAGATTCGGGCTGCTCGTGGATGTTACTGGTTGAAGACTGTAAATATAAGACATCACTCAAAGCATTCTCGTCACATTGCTGGTTACCAGAGCTAAAATCTTTGAATGGCAGCCACCAGTCTCTCGTCCTGCTGCTCACTCACTCACAGCCGTCCACGACTGTTCTTTGCAGCAACGACAGAGCCAGTCCGACCTGTCCCCTTCTTCTCCAGACAAAGAACTTACTGTGTAAAGTCTACAGTTCTGTGATGTCTTCCCATGATGTCCTCATTCTGTGCTAACCTTTTCTGTAACCTTTGCTTGTGTCATCGCGTTTTTCAGATGTGCATGTCTGTCAGTATCTCTATGTCTTCTTCACTTGGGTGGGTGGTTGGTTGGCTGGTTGGTTGGTTGAATTTTTCACCAGATTTTTTTAAACCACGTTTAATGCCAACCTTATCCTTGACCCCAGACAAGATGACCCCTGACTGCGCAGGCGCCATCTCATTAGCTAAGTCACTTACACTTCCGCTGTAGAGAAGCGACTCTCCTTTTCGCTAATTTGTTTCTCCGGCGTTCTGCAACTTCGGAGCATCTCTGCCTGAACTTGGGCCGAACTCTTGACGTAATCACATCGATTGGCCTCTTCCCGACCCTCGGAAAAATCGATGAGCGCCTTGCATCCTCCTCTCCTCTCCTCATCCAGACTCACAGGACAGGCCTCACCTCCATCGCCGGCAAGAAAGTGAGACGATGTCATTGTGTGGGCAAAGATACACACACTCGAACACACTGATGTGCCCTCGCCATCCACTCTACTCTAGTGTAGATGGGAGGCGACAAGAAATGCAAACCCATCATTATTCTTGGGTCGGGGGAGGGGTCCATCTCGTTTTCTTTCTATTTTTTAAAGAGTATGGAACATGTCGTGAAATGGTTTACTCTGACATTTACATTCAGCCTGTAGTTTAAGTTACAAGACAGTTAAGTGGAGGAGCTACCTCAGAGGATAACACGAGATGCGCATCTCGGGGCAGGTTCACACTTTGTGGTTTGCATGTTATCATGGGTGTAAGGCTCCACGCGTATTGTAATTCCTGTTACTGAGCTAATTACTTATATAAATTCCATGAATGTTGATTAAATACTAACTCGATATTTTTGTGAAAGGCACGGTTGTTGACACAAAAGTTTGCAGACAAACACAGGAACAGATGGAATTTTGTTCGACTGGGGAGTCGTGGAATACGAGAAAGACAATGAGAAATTCCAGTCGTGGTACACAAAAGTCGCATGGCAGCCACAGTTTTGCGGAAACACTTTGAAGTGTTAGAGAACAATAAAAAAAAAGGGAAGAAAATCGAAGTTCATTGTGTTTTTACCTTTTTACGATTTTTCGCTTCAAGTGGACTTCTTGGAGTGATCTCTTTTCCCTATTCTGTGGTTTAAATGGAGGAATATGACACTCGTACTCGCGTCCTCGTATTATAACTATTTAATCTTCTTTGTACTGAAGTGGTACACAGGGTGTCAGCTATTAGGAGTTCCCATTTTTTCTGTAATAATGTTCCTCCATGTCAGCTCCAGTTCTTTCATTTCTTTCTCAACTGATTTCTAAGGATTTTTTTTTAAAGCGGGTACGTTTTTCTTACCATCAACTGTCCAACAAAGGGCTATTTGTGGTTGACGAATCAGTTTTCATTCAGTACACATGCCCTTGCCACCTCCTCATAAACACATCAATAACCTTAAGACATTTTTTTACGCAAAAACGATTCAGTTTGGTCCTCACTAGAAAATGAAGTTTAATCGTCAGGGGAGGTAGTTAGGAAGAAGTGGCATGTCTGTAACCCCCCTCTCTCTGATTTGCTTACCTTCCTCTCGGTATCTAGAGACCTTGTAACCTCCATGTCGCTAAATCTGTGGAGCGTGCCCAATACGGGGACTATCTGCTGACCTCATAAACCCGCACCTGTTTCCAGTTGTAGCTCCTCAACCCTTCTGCCCCATAGCTAACCCTGGGATAACGCTACCTCCCATTGATGGCTCCGGCCACAGAGGTGCGGAATGAGGACGGCGGTCGGTGTAAGGGTAGTGAAGGCAAAGATGATATATAAAACGTATATTATAATATTATATTATAACGTCTTTAGTGAAAGTAAAGTGTAGAGAGCGTACTTGTACAAGACATGAATGTAAATACTGGTCAGAACCGTTTGTGGCTGGGTGGAAGCTGCACAGCGAAGTCAAGCATTTTATTTCTGCATGTCTCTCTCAAAGTGTTGTCAGTGTGATGGTCAGTGAACGTCAAATCAGTCAGTCACAAGTGCCCTTGTGGACGTCAAGAGTTGGTGTCAGCAGGGCAGCTTCAAGGGGCCGGGCCTTAATTGTGTCCATCCTGTAGGGACCTTAGTTAAGAACCATCTTGAAACTGCATAATGCCAATGGAACCTTTTTAAAATCTTTTAATGTGTTCATGCTAATCATGTTCTTTTTAACCGTGTTAAAGGGAGAAACAGTAGATCATCACAGATGTTAAAGTTCCCCCCCTCCCCACGTATACTTTTACCATGTAGGGCTTGAATAATCTATCTTACCTAGTATACTTGAGTACATATTATCCAGTGTACATTCCTCTTATGTTTTATTTCATGAGAATATTTTGCTCATATTATATATATATCTACTATACTAGCCTGTATAGTTTTGTTCTCATGTGTCTATTGCACAGTAAGTGGTATATATATTTTGAATTTGTCACATACCTCTGCCCATGCCATTTGACTTTCTTTGTGAAGTTCTCAGGCAGCATTTTCTTTGTAAACACAAGCAAAGCTGGAAGAGCCAAGTGTGAATAAGGTCCCCAAAGGTCATTAACCCTGACCCCTTCCATCATCCCCTTTTCAGTCCATATATGGATGCCAGTGACAACGCATTCCTGAGAATGTCAGTGGGTTACTATCCACTATAAACAAGCAAAACAGTAAAATTTACTCCCCTTCAACTCTTTTGCACCTAGGTATTCTTCCCCTGTACAAGCTGTTGCTAGGTATCCTTCCCCTGTCAAAGCTACCTACCTACCATATTCCCTTGTACACATTACTACCTGTTCCCTGTCACCATCCTTCACTTGTACATGATACAAACCTGTTCCATTTTTGGTTGTTTTCTATTTATAGCATAACCGTCTGCTACACATTCTGTAAGAAATACTTTCATTATTACTATCTTCCCTATCTTATAGAAGGTTTGTGTCAAGAATTTATTCCCTTCATGCAAGGGTTTTTTTGGGGGGATACTAGTTTTGTATACATTACTTTATGCAAGTTTATCATGTAGATATCTTGAACATGAAAGGAGGAAAATAAAATGAGTCTTCAGATAAAGAATTTATAAATAAAATATGACTCAACCAAATCTAGGAAATATACACAAAAAACAATAAAGTCGATGTCCTCAGATGAAATAGAGTCAACTCTGACTTTTCTACATTTCACATATTTTTTTACATCGTAATTTTATCAGTAAGACTTAATAAAAGTCTCCATTTTGTTTGAATAAATAGCGTGTGCTATAGCGAGTGGAAAAATGAAATCCTTGTCATCTGAAAAATTATGATCACAGGAAGTAACTGACTTGCAGGAACAATGTTTTTGATGTGACTGATTTTAACAGTACGCAGTGTTTTTTAAAATTGCAAACATATCACAATGTATCACACTCTCTGAAATCACTTTCTAGCTCACTCATCTAAAGAAATAAATAAGCATCATATCAAATGATAATCACAAATGATGCTGTATGCACTCACACACACTCTTGCCCAACCACAAAAACACGTGCAAGTACAGCCTCAGATTCACATACTGTTCATTCAGTAGAAAGGAAAATATATAAATATTGCAATGTTCATTACTTGAATACAGGAGTCCTTAACTAAAATTGCTTACAATGAGGTTATCACTTGATGGTGTTCAAGTAGTGACATTTTTGTCATGATGGATAATCAGTCCTCATGAACAGAAAGGAGTGCACAACTCATGAACAATTTCGCCATTCAAATGATGTCACACTGCATTGACAGGGCTGTCGCCAGAAACACCAGGTAGAAGATGTTTTGTAGACTCCAGTCTGTACAAAGATGTAGGGAAGTATTTTAACTTCAGAATATTTTTCAGCTCCAAAAAAATACTGCTCTAGTGCAATGCATTACAAAATACAAGCAAAGCCTACACTGTCCTGCTATACTAAGCACAAGTTAAAGAGCAGGTAAGTCTTTACCAATGTTTGGAAAACTTGCCATTTCAGACTGCTTGACTTTCGAAACACTTTTTACATTATCTTCTGGCCAGCCATGCACTGCTAAGACTATGCTCAGCTTCTCAATAAGATCAGTGAAAAATCCAAGATATAAATGTTTTACTCACAAGCTTCTGATTCGCTCCACTTGATTTTGTGTAGGTGTGTCCAAAGCATACAAAGAAATGTTGCTCACAGATGTCTCTTGTTTTCCTCCCTGCTCTTCACCCAGGGTACAGGTAGGTCTCCCATTGACAACAGCGTGGACACTGTGGTTAGGTGTACTAGAACGGCGGGAGTGGGTGTCTGGAGTGCTGGACACAGTATCATCGGCAAAGAACAGGTTTTCTCTTCTGATTGGTGAGAAATCTTTGATTGTTGTGCTGGCAAAAGAATTGCTGTTGCTCCTTTGAAACTCTGAAAACATGCTTGAATCCATTTGTATCTGGTCTCCCTGGTATCCTCCTGTAAGAAATTAAGCATATATCCATTTCTGAAAGAGTTGTACAAATGTCCAATTCATAATGGACAAAATATATATTATTCAGCTTGTAAATACTATCCTCTTGTGATGGTCACCAAGATATAAGACAGGCATCGCAGGAATACATCTACTTTGGATTTTCCTATCTTTAAAAAAAAAAAACAGCAGCTCATGCTTTTGCTCTTTGATGTTTGCTTGAAAGTTACAAGTATATATATAATAAATGTAAGAAAGAAGTCTAAAACTATACAAAGCTTAACATAATTTTGCATATTAATTGTGAATCATAAAAGTAACAATGTAAAACAGAAGGATAACACCTTATTCTCATAAGTTAAGCATCTTGCGTATAAGCATTCACGTATCTGAAGTGAGATCAATGTGAGAAAAAAGTCTATGTGCTTTGAATGCTGGTCTGGTAATCTTCTTCCCATCATTTTGCTTCATAAACGTTCTCTCCCTCTGGGAGCGTAAAGCAAAACACTGCTACTTTTTAAAAAGACACCATGTTTCATGTATAGAAATAAAAATTTCAGGAAATCAGAATTATCTGCACCTTGTTCAGGACACTTCTCATCTAGAGGCACACTCACGCAGCTGTGGCAACCAACCTCCTGGAGTTTTAAAATTGTCTGTGAAAGTGTGTTGCCAAAGAAAACGATAGGACTCATACAATGTGACTGACTCACATTTGTTTGCTCATCAACTAGTATTATAAGAAGAACTGATCTTTTAAAGAATATGCTGACAAAGCAGTTGAGAAAGATGTGCTCATATCTTTGACAAAGCAGTTGAGAAAGATGTGCTCAAATCTTTAAGTTTGCTTAGTCTTTTTAAAGGTGACAAATATCTTACAACACTTACAATTTTTGCTGGTTTGGCAACAATGTCAAATTTTCTAAACAAAAAATAAATAAAGAAAGAAATAAAGGGCTCCAGTGATACGCTATTAATAACCTGACTGCAGAATGAATAAAAGAACTTTTCAGAAAGTACTGTTGGAGCTTTATGAGACTAAGGTGGTTTTTTTTTTTTGTTTGTTTCTTTGTTTATTTTTTGAACTCCTAGGGAATATTTTAACCTTGTATCTATGAGTTTTAAAAAAAGTAAAAGTAAAAGTAAAAAATTTGTTTGAAACACTTTTATTTGAAATGAAACTTAAAATATTAAAGTGTGAGGGGCACTGATGATCAGATTCTTAATAGCCTGAGACCTAAGGCAAAAAAATTATTTTGCCCTTTTTGGGCGCGTTGCAAATAAAAGTGTGTTTTTAACATTTTTTAAAAATTATTTTATTTCAAAGTTTTTAGTCTTTTTTTAATCATAGCACTTTTCCAATCAGAAGCCCTTTCTCAGCTTCATTTTCTGGCGATAATTTCTCCTGAAGTTTTTGCCTCTTCTTTCCTATGTCTTTTTTTCTTTGTGCTGTGTTTTCACTCATCTATGTTCTCACTTAGAAGGAAATGATTTAATATTGCATTTTAGTGAGTTTCAGGGTCTAGTGTCGTCGCAATGTGACAGTTGCCATCTGACTGATGCACCGCATTCTCTTTATACACACTTTCAAATTCTCAACACTTAGATGAACATTACACTAAAAACAAGCATGGTGCGCACAAAAACATTGAGAGAAAATATCTGCACAATACTTTTGTGGCTGTGTATTTTCTAAGCAGACCAGCACTGGAACTTCTGCATACCAGGGTTATTTTACATCTCTAAAGTGTTGCAACTTTAGTTTTATGGAAGGAGATGGGGAGGTTGTTTCGTTCTATTTTTTTGCTTTTTATTTAATGCATTTGTCCAAAGGAAGGGACTATTGTATGTTTGAATTTTGTTAATTACTTTTTTCGTTTTATTTTTCTTCTTATATGCCGAATTAGGGGAGAAGACCTAGTTTACTAGTAATAGAGCAGCAGTTATCTATCTCCCTTAATTTGGCCTATAAGTTCACACACAAAATTAAATTTTAAAATAATTATTTTTGTGGACTTCTGGAAATGATGTAATATTGCATTGTCACCAGAAATGAGTACGTGGTAAAAATTTCTGAGCTTCTAGGATGATGGGAAGTGGGCGAAAAATTGGTTACAAAATCGACCAAACATATCCATACATATTAAGTTAAATAAAAGTGTGTCAAATAAAAAAAAAAATTCTTAATGAAAGTTACTGTTAACATATAACAATCAACCAACCTATACCATTCTCATAGTTTGTGAGTTTTTAAAAAAACTTTTGTCATGCAGAAAAAATGACAACCCCAGAAGATGAACATATGACTCTAGTGAACTAATCAAACGGTTGCATGACAATTGCATTTACGTGTCACATACTTGGGAAATCATTATGTCTTTGGTCCTATTCACTGAGGTCTGCAAATTGGGAGGAAAGAAGATAAATGAAATGCAAAAGAAAACAACAGAAGGACAATTGGTACCAAGACAGGAGCTGTAACAAACAAGAGACATCACAAAAGAATACAATATACATAAAAGCATTTGTTTCTCCAATGACCAAAGAAAATTTCACAAATTTCACTACATCAAGGATGGCTGCTTATTCTTGAAAAGTCACAGGCTCATATCACTCAATCTGACCCTGTTGTGCTCTTATAACGTCTTGATCCTGCTTCAAGTAGCCAAGAGGCTATATAAAATTTCACAATACTTTCAAGTAATTAAAATTTGTGCAAATAGTACTCATGAATTGACCTATTAATTAATGGTAGATGATTTATGATAATATCTGAAGTTTCAGCGTTTGAAGTCAGCTACCTTGTCTTGGATCAGGCAGGAAAAATGTTGCCACCCTCTGCAGAAGTGACCTAGCTATAGAAGTGCGACCAGTTTCCGCCATATTGAATCTGAAATCCTAAGTCACATAGGCAGGAATAAAAATTTAGTGCTCCCTATCTTATGCGTTAACACTTCAGGCTTTCTAGCACCACTTATTATTAAAAGGACATTCTTGAATGTTTCCATTCAAGATGGCATGAGACTGGGCACACAAAAACAGTGCACACATTTTTTTAAATGATAAAAAAAGATCATTCATAATTACTTTTAACACTTAGAACACATAACCTACCTCCTTTTTCCAGAGACACAAAGGGGTTGGCAGAATGCTTCTTTTCATCTGCTGGTGCTTGGCAAACCTTATTCTGAGATTAAAAAAACAAAAAAAGAGTATTTCTGGAAAAACTTACCATACCCTAACCTTTCAATACCTTTAGCAAATAATTCATTCTAGTATTGAGGGTTGCCTCAATCAGTTTTTGTTCTTTTCCAAACGATATCATACAAGAACTAAACAAAAGTAAAATTCTTCGATAGCACAAAACAAGAAGCATCTGAATGCTCTAACCTGTGTGCAGTCTATAATTTGTAATCGTTAAGGAAATGAGATACCTGATACTATATTTTCAGAAAAGTCCTGCTACTTAACATATAATACGGTAAAACCTGCAATGTGAGGACACTCTTCTATCTGCTAAAAACTGTCTCTACATGACAAGCAGCTTCTCCTGAAGGTCTGCATAATTTTGATGCCAGAAACGAAACATTTTTTCCAAATGAAATAGTTATAAAAGAATGTAGAAGTAACTTTACAAAAAATATGGATCTGCATGTCTTAATAAACAACATAACAGATTCTATAATCAAAAAGATGTTGGTTCAAAGAATGGTTTTTTTTTTTGTGCTATTGTTACCAATTTACTTTATTTTTAACTCTGGAATAAGTCTTTCACTGTGGTTTGAAAACAGTTGGGAGGAAAATTAGGGTTGCAAAGCCTTTCAGGTGATCCCACAAAGTTCTTGCTACATGCTGCTAGATGCATGGAAGCAGCCATTTTGGGGCTTAATTGGGAAAAATGACCAAAGCTAGCAGCACAATAAAAAAAATGCCAAGAACAGTCTCTGATCTATGCAAAGACAACATAAGCTCAGATGTGGTGGATTTGGTGAGCGGTAAGTACAAGCAGTATCCTGCATCCACTCTTACAGACATGCTCCCTCTTTCCAGAAAGAGTCCACATCCTACGATGCCTTTTTCCATATTCTACGTCTAAAATCCATATTTTATATCAAAATAAAAGCCTGTCAGTTTTCATGATGATAATGAGCTTCTTTTCATCTATATCAGGAAACAGTGCTCTCTCTGTTTAATGTGGAAAATCTGAGTCCGTCCACAGCCATAATACATTGCTTTACTAGGACTTCATGTGATCTAACTGCTTAAATAACTTTGACACACTGCTCAGATATTAAGAGTTTTCAAACTTGCAGCAGAAGATTCTCAAGATTTTGGTTTATTTAATAAAATGACTACACTTTCTACTAAGTTTTAATAACAAGACATGCTGCATGTGGACACTGGCAACAAATTTTCATGAGAACAAGAACAAGAAAAATTGAGCAGCCCTGAGCTGCATCAACAAATGTAAACCAGCTGTATCGTTGACTCTTTAAAAATGAGAGACACTGCCATGAAAAACTGCCAGCTTGTGGAAGGTAAAATGAAAAATTTAGTATTTAAAATCTGTCCATGTCCATGTTATTTGCCATTTAGTCATTTTGTGTTGAAAACCAATCCATGCAGACCAAAAAAAGCTGGATACAGAAGGTATACGCTGGAAAGAGGATCTGCAGATGGCAGGTTTTACTGCATTTGAATTATCTGTTCCAGCAGAAAATTCACTACAGTGGTCACAAATCAAACAGAAATAAATTAATATTATTAATGAACAAAAAAAAAACCAACAACAAAATATGATCCAGAATGATACATTTCGCCTGAGATCCTGAATGCTCCACTATCTTGCATATGATAATTGTTTGTTTGTTGGTATTTTACTCCATGCCAGCAACTAAGGATATATCATGGCGATTCAATAAGACAAAGGGAATACTCTATCAAATTCCACATTTTAAAATACATCTACAGTTAAAGGAAAGTAAATCCTGGTGGCAAAATGCATCATCTACTGACAGCTACATAGTTGCTTCCATTTGCTGTATTCCTAGGGAAAATTTTTAAAAATGGTTGCAAATCATGTAATGGCAAATTTTGTGTGAAGAAAAAGTGGTTGTAACTGGCATGAAGAGCCATCAAAAATAAGTTAAAAGACTGAGGTCACAGGTTAAGGCAGAACCCAACATTTTAAATCATACAGCATGCACCCATTGGATGCTAAGATGCTCTCGCTGTACAAATGGAAACCTGTTTTATGTTACTGAGCAGCTCCATGCCTTACCCTGGAAAGAAACCCTAATGCCACATGGATCCCTAAGCACTTCGCTACCTTCCCCTGCTACACATCTCAAGTGCCTAGGTGAAATGTGACGAGCACTACTCCCCAATGGCTGGAAAAGACAATGACAGCAGTATAGACGTATATCTGGCCTTGCATGCCATAGCTCACTAGCATTGCAGCCTAAAAGCATTGTGTACAACTATTCATCTTTATTTAACACACTGGACCCAGATTGTGACTCTTGTTGTCACTCCATAAAAAAATAACAGTGGCCAGAATAATGCAATAAACAGCTTAGGTACGGGAAATCGAACTGTAGGTATAAACACTTCCCTCAAAATTCCATTAGTAATACAAGAAAAAGCATAGCTAATATCTGAACAGTATTCACTGTCCATTCATACTGTCGAAATAGAATCCATGGTGCTTTTTGACCAACTTCATTATCCGCCCTTTGTTGTGAAATCCATAAAATCTCAAAAATTCACATTTCTTGAATAAATTTTATTCTTTATTTAATATAGTAAGGGTGTACTGAGGACTCCTTTGGCCTGCACTTTTAATTTCCACAGACCATACCTTGGATTCAAGGAGCTTGACACGGTTTTCTAAAAGCAGAAGACGAGATCTGAGGCTGTCCACCAGCTGCATAGGGTCTTCTTCAGCCTTCTTCTTCATTTCCCTTTCCATTTCGTGGGTCTTAAGCTCCTTGATGACAGTCTCGCATTCTTGAAGCTTCTCCTGCATGTAATAAAGTCGATTCTCCACAGCCTGCATGCACACAGAGTGAGAAACATGTCTCTTGACTTTGATAAGCTCATCTTTTACCACATGCAGTGCTGCTGCCATTATTGATGATTATGTCTTGTTCATACAACACTGCTTTCTGGCAAAATAGCCTACTTCTGTTATGTTGCATTCTTTTAATTTCATCAAAAAATTTTAATAGGAAAAATTTAAGGAATAAAAAGAAAATCCCTCATTAAAATAATCTCAATCTGATGACAAAGTTTGAAAATGGGTGTAGCATTAATAAAGATTGCGTAATTGTTTTCACAGTCTTAAAAATACTACATTACAATGATAACAGCAGAATCAGCCCCCAGGAGTAAAATGGACTTTCTTCAAAGGAAAAAAATTGTTGAGAACTTTGTGAAAGCTAAACACTTTTACCGTAGTTTTTTTTTGGGGGGGGGGTGGGGGAGGGAGGGGGAGAATCATTGAAACTAATTTCAAAACTCAATCTTTGACTTACCTGCATGAAGTTAGAAAGCTGAGATGGCAAATCTCGAACTTTGGCCAAAATGGTTTCCATGGCATCAGAGTGGTCAGTGCGGAAAGGAAAAAAGTCCATGGAAGAATCTGGACTCTGAGCTGCAATGGAAAAGAGACTGTTGATTTCAGTGAAAGAAAGCTGTGATAACTTTAGTGAAAAATGTTTAATTGTCAGATTTCCATTCTTGAGATTAGGAACACTTTATAGACTGGCATTAATGTGCTTGAGGAAAACATTGCTGGTTCAAGGCCTGTTCCAGATGACAGGGCTTCCCAGTGAAAATATATGACCAATTCAGTGAAAGAAAACTATTAGACACTAAACTGAGTATACATTCTTATATTAACTTCACACATTCTAGCATGTCAGCTAGCTGCATGGTGTTAAAATGCTTCACTGACATTGGCTGTCTTCCTAATTTTATCACCTTCAACTTGGGCAAGCCCTCTGCCTGACTTGGGCCTCACGTAACCTGTAACTTTGCACACGGTTTCTTCTGAGTAGTTCTCAGCAGGTTGATTTTGGACAGGTGATGAGCCCTGCAGAGATGATGTTCTGGAGGTTTTCCGCACAAGAGAATTGTCTAAAGGAAGTTATCAACACAGTCTCATTATTTCAATATTTCTACTTTATTATTCTTCATTAGAACAAGCATGGAAGATGGAAATTTTCATAGGACTAATGACTTCCGACAACAGTACGTAACCAAAAGATAAGCAGGTCACACATCACACTATCTAGTGCCAGTCATCCAATGCCTTTATTCATTCATCCTTTCACAATATTAATAGGGCATTTTATGTTTAGATAATGCTATGGCTAGCACTGTTATAATTTTTTAATCCAGTGATAAATGTTTCCAGTGGTCTTCCTGTCTGGGGATGATCACAGCAGACCTTTGCAGGCAATTAGAATGTTGTCAGTCTGTTCTGTTCCTGAATCTATTTTTGGTTAGGCAGTGCTAAGCTTTCATCCAAAGTCAATGACTTCTTATTCCACTTAGTTAATGACTGATAGAAAAGGATGAAAACGTCTTTAAATTATGCTCCGACAAATAAATAAAGAAATAAACTTTTTTTTAATCTGTATGTTTGAAGAGTAACCTGTATCAAAGTATTGGTTTTTTAGTTCACCATGTCAACACTAAATATGTTCATAATTTCTAAGCTTCCACAATTTGTAATTCACTAAAATATTGAATAATGATATCTAGTTCTTAGAAATAATAATGGGAGAAATACTTACTCAAACCACAGCACACAAACAAAGCTTTGCGACCAAAATCAGCCGTCATTCTTTCACTGTATTTCTTTAAGAAATATTTCAACTGTAACTTAATGAAAGTGTGATCGATTTTTAAAGTTGCGGAAAAGCCTTTCTGGTTTGTTTTATTAAAATTTATATTTTGTAGGACTACTTTGTTGAAATAAAAATCTTCAAGACCGCTAAATCCTTTTCAGCAAAGGACACAACCATTATATCTATTCCAATTTGTATATTGTCT
This sequence comes from Pomacea canaliculata, assembly GCF_003073045.1. Taxonomy (NCBI): domain Eukaryota; kingdom Metazoa; phylum Mollusca; class Gastropoda; order Architaenioglossa; family Ampullariidae; genus Pomacea; species Pomacea canaliculata. The sequence goes on along the minus strand of NC_037592.1, from coordinate 39,209,206 downwards.
TGTTCACAATGAGACAAATCATCTTCCCACTTTAATGATTCCTAACCCCTAGCCTACTACTAAGTAATCTTTACAGTCACTTACCAAGTGAAGGTTCTGCACTGACATTCTCTGACAAATGCACACGGGATCCTAACTGTGAAAGGGAGAAGAAAAAGAAGTTATATATACTTACTAAAAATATGCATCTCTCTGTCTTGCCGACGGACATTATCAATATAATGATATCCTCTATTAATTTGCAAACAAATCAGTGTTTACATTTATTTACTGAGAAGATGGAGCTCCTATGTCATTATGAGTTTGAAAAATCCAGCTTTCTAAATTTTAATCATCAATATCTTCTCACAATTTCATAATATGTCAGACACCATATTATGGTATGATTCTCCAAAATATTAAAAGCTAAAGGTGTAGGAACCCAAAAGAATGACATGCAAACAGGTTCATTTGACAGTGCTTTACTATTATTACTGGCAAAATTTTAACTATGTAACTGAGCATGGACATTTCCATTCCAAACAAATATGAACAACCCAAAATTCTGAAGTAATGTCCATGATGTGAGAATGGGAAACAGTCTTGGTTTTTCTAAAATATTGAAAATTCACAGATTTAAAAGACACAAAAGTAATCATGATATCAAAACTACAGACAAAATACCCAAAAAGGGCAAAGAGAGAAAGAAACAAAAACAGCATACCTTTGAGTTGCGGCGGTTGTCTATGACAGAAGATACTTTTATGTTGGGATTAGTTGGTTTCTGTGGTTCAAGCAAACGTACACGATCTCGAACTAATCGTAGGATATCTGTACACATCATGACTTTCCGCTCAGCAAAGTTACCAGCAGAAAAAAACTGCTCTTTTGTGATTGATGGCTTGTAACGAAATAGATCACGCAACACCTGCATGGACAAGAAAATTTAAATCAAACTCAAAGCTATTTTTATAATGTTGTGCTCTGGAGAATATTTAGGTAATGGCAAAAGACCACAATATTTTGATAATAAAATGTACATCAACACCAAGATTCAAATAAAAAAACCTATTTCATTCATTCGCCACATCTAATTTACTCCAAGCTGTTGCAGACCAATTATATCTCAACTTAATTCTGAGGTTTAAAAATAAGGAAAACGTATGATATTATGTTGCTGTACTCAACAAAATAATTCACAATCGATATACTCATATCGTCATGGCTCCTTTTGATAAAATGTAAGCATAAATATTTAAACAAATCTTTGGAATGATACTTCATAATCCTACTTACCCTGTAGACAGATTCCATAAAGCGAAGATCAGATTTGCTATATAGAGTATCATCCAACAAATGAATAATTTCATCAGCAAAGACAGGGCTGTATGTGCTGAATGCATAGTGGTAGAGTGGCAAATATGCCTGAGGCATGCCTTTTGAGATCCTGTGCATGACAGATTAGCATCAACATATTACATATCCTGCTAATTTCAAAGTATTCAGTCAATTCCTTTTATCATTTTCATGATAGCCAACACTTGTCACATCTATCTTGATCATGCGGCATTACATCTAACAGTTCTTTAAGCAGATCAATGCACCAGAAACAAAACACATTGGAAAATACAAAAGCCTGCACTACTTAAAATGAAACTGCAATAGTAATAAATTTGTTGAAAATCAATTAAAAGTTCTGAGGAAATAAGTGAGAGTAGGTACGAATGCTGACATTGAAATCTCTTTGAAAAGTGAAGCTGGCACTATCACACAATCAGTCCATTGTTCATTTTCTCTAACAATTTATTTTCCTTTGCGGGAACAGTTATGGTTGCGGCAGTGTCAACAACACCACTTACTCTACATAGTCAACTTCATCTGGATACTTAATGTGGCGAATCTCATTTTGAAGAATCTTCATGTTATTCCTTATGTCCCCAACGCTTGACCCCATCTGAACAGCATGCAATAAAGATAATATCAGAAAACTTGTTTTGCTGCTGCTGCAAGAGAAAGATCTCACACTCGGTTCTTCACACATATGCTTATGTCACCTAGTAGTAGGGACCAGTTCTAAATCTAAGCTATTAGTGGCTATTAACAAACATTTCCTTTTTTTTATCTTTTCACTGTAATGTGCATGCCTGAATAACTTCATTCGTTATTAATCAATTTTATGCAAACTATCACAAAGATGAACATTTTAACAAAAGCTATTTTAAGTTATTTATAACGAATTAACAGCCAGTATTATTATATTTAAATTAGGCATCCAGGATGGGTGTGGAGAGCATCTTTTCATTTGTGTGATTCTATGTATGCATAAAAAACATGAACACAATTTGGGTTTTTGACTCGTTTCTTATGTAAAATTTAACTTTCGTTGGAAGCATAAAATCTGCAGTATGCTTTGCAGCGTGCAGCATCTGGCAAAAGCTACGATGAAAGTGGTGGTTGTATTAATGGACAGATCAAATCAGTCATAACCGAAATCTGGTGGTTATCTGATATAACATCGTAAACAAACAAACCGCTAGCTGCTTTGAATGAAGCCCCCCAGTGAAACGGCAAGCAAGCCAGCGGTAAGAAAACGGGAAAACGAGACAACTCGGCTGGAGGCTGGTGTATTAATCCCGACCTGCCGCTTGCCCGTCTAGTTCGAATATGGCGCACAGCACCAGAGCGCCGTCTGTTTCCGCTTTCCAGTTGAAGCGTGTTCGCGTTGCTATGGTTACGGATATTGCTGAGCGTCAGTAATCTATAAAAGATACATGCGTTTGGATTCTGTTTTACTGGCAGTTTTTTTGTGACTTTCTATATTCAGAATCTAAGACGACTGCTGATCAATAATAATAATAATTATCTTGCGATGCTGACTTTACGATGTCTAATGCTGTCAGTGACAGTATAGTGGCACGCGTAGTATGAGAAATGGTGGGAATCAGCCATACCCGACGCCGAGACTCTCTAAAAAATCATTTGCATGAAAAAAAGATATTCTACATGTAATTTCTCACGAGTTAACTTGAAATTGTTTCCACAGGGTTGTGGAACCGCTAGAAGAGTGTGGGTAAAGCATAGGTTAGGGGAGACTACTATCGTGACCTTACATTAAAAAAAACACTAGAGTTGTCTTGCCAACAGCCCTAACGTACACGTGCAACGTGATTTCTGATGAGATCGATGGCCTCAGCAGTTCGTCATAAAGCTTTTTTTTTTTTTTTTTTTTTTTTTTTTTTGTAAGGAATTACGTTTGCTGAGACTGTGCAGTATCTCGTGTATGAAATCAGTAATTACTGGGAGGCTGATCAATACGACCATGCACTAAGCTAATCATATTCTACTCTTTATCATCGATTTAACCATTGAACAATTACTACTTCTACTACATTTTCTAACAACCCTGTCTATTTTCACTAGTTGTTTATGATTTACTTTGAAAGTGCTTCTGCATTCTGGATTACAGACTGATGAATGAAATTCATAGAGTCCCCTGAAGAAAAAGCTGGCACACACACAGGTGACAGACCCAGAGTGTGAATGGAATGAATACCATAAATCTTTATGTGGTTACTTTGTAACTCCACGTTTACAAACTTCCTGCAAATATGTAGAATACATAATTTCAACATTCCTTCTCTCATTTTACATTACACTCTTTGTACCATAATATTTAATTTATTCCAGAGGGAAGTTAGTAAGGAGCTCTATGAAGAAGCAGTCAAGACCGAAACACACGATCAACACATCAACAATCAGCAGTTCGTTCACACCAGACTCACATACTATCACACCTCAGAACAACATACTACCACAATTCATTCTTACGCGCTATAGCGTTAACGAATTCAGAAGTAGCACGGCCAAAACAACAGCTTAGCCTTATGTCATTGTAGTAGACCCCCAGTATTTTAACATGCATATTTGTTTTCTCCACAGGAAAGACTAGACGTGAAAAATAAGAGACTTAACTTATTGCATTACCCACGTAAATAGAGAAGACTGTATATTTTATGCTATACAAAAATTTTAAGTGCTTCCAACTACTGGCGATTTCGCTTGTTTTAGGATGGAGTGAGTGAAAGAGTGCGGAAATAAAAGCACAAATACCAGGAGGCCCCACCACCATCACCATCCTGCGCGAGTGCAGCTGTCTGCTCATTAATTTTTAGTCTCATGTTTCCCTTCAAATCATCTTCACGGTAAAGTAAGTGTCAAACTGTCACAGTGCAGTGATAAAATTAGGAAAAGCCCATATTTATTTTTAGAGCCACACTACTATATCATATCTATAAATACATCGCCGGTCAAACAGAAAAATGGTGTAGTACAGAGAAAAAAAGCAATGTGTAGACAGTTCCAGCCTGCTGACGCTTGGAACAGAAAGTAGAAGTAGAGATTCTTTTCACACGCTTCATGAAACTCACATTTGTCAACCTTCTATGATGTGGCACTGGGATATTTTAAAATTGTGAGTGATGTAATCGAAATGACTGACACTCTGGGAATCTATAGTCTTATTATCATTAAGTTTTAGTTTTAGTTTTTGCAACTAATGTTTAACTTCTAAGATGCATGATTCTAAATTCCGAAAACCACTGCACACCATCTGAGCTGAGACAGAAGTATAGAACTGGGGGACATCGGCAAACGAGTGACTGGAAATAGCATAAGACTGAACCATCAGATTAGTGAATGTGTGCATAAAATAAAATCGACTTTAATACAGACCCCTGACACACCCCCAGGGTCAAAGGCTTGATTGCTAAGAGCTGCATGTCCTACTAGTAAATTCCAAGGCTCTAGCCAAAAGATAATACGCAAACCCCGTGGCAGAAACTAAAATATGATAAACAGTAAGGAGGATACGCAAGATGGAGTAATCAATCCCGCTAAAGGCTACTGACTGGTCCAACAAGATGAGTATCAACTCTCCCACTTTATCCGGCGAATATCAATGTCATAAACAACCTTCAGCAATGTGGTTATTGTGTTGCGAAAGAGCGGTGAGCATGAGATTGTTAGATTGCAGGTAGTTTTACAGTTACCTGAAGGCGTTCTGTTCAAACACCTTAGAATAAAAGGACAAAGAAAGAAAGTGTTGGAGATTTCACGACGGGAAACGAGGGTTTGGTTTTGAGAACCGGTTAAACTACATTTGGTTTCGCTGCGACAGAGACCTGCTTGTGGACACACAAGGTGAGCTCAGCAGAACTCCTCCTGACTTTCTATTTTCGATTTGATATCTCAAAAAGCACAAATGAAGGGCATCGTTTGTACAAAGAAAACAACAGGGTTTTAGTTTCAATTTCTTTAGGGACCTTAGTGTCAGCTGTGGGAATGACATTAGCCAGAAAGGTACAGAAGCGAAAAAAAAATAATAGCTTAAAACTGCACAGTTCTATTTTAGGCACATATATAATAACAAAATCGCTGGATGTAAACAATATACACTATTCACCTACTGCACTGTATTTTCTTATTTTAAACAAATGGAAAATATATTGAAGACTTTGGAGCTCTGGAGATGTCCACAAGCTGCACTACAGCACGCCTTTGAAAGACAAACACAAATAAAATGGTCACCTTACTTCAACGGCAACTGTTTGGAAGGGACAGTGGCAGTGTGACTGTCAAAGCTTGTTTTCGTTCCATTTCAATTTCAATTTCTCTTTCCCTCCATGTGTGTGATGGAGAAGCGGATAGCTGAGTAACCAGGAGACTAGAGTCTGAATCCGAAAGCTCGCCCAAACTCCGTGTCTGATGCAGCAGTCGACACACCTGCTGGATGGCCACCTGGCCCCGTAAGGAAGGGATGCTGAGAAAGATAAGGTTGGGAGGGAGAGATGATGACCAATGCTCTCACAAATTTAATGTGTTGAAGTTAGTATTCCACATGACCGACAGATTAGGAACTACTTTTACGAAAGAGTATGTGTCTGTGTGTATGTGTGTGTGATCTTTTCATGTTACCTAGATATCCTGTTGTAGTTGTTATAAAACCTGTCTTCTCTTTGTAAATATTATCTCGGTTATATATATAATTACTTCCTTTAGTATCATAGCATCATCATTACAGCACACAGTCGTTAAGGTATAGGTGTATCGACACTGAAATAAAACCTTTTTTTCTTAAACAACTGTATGTCATTAACTTGATAGAAGTTTGTAGAATCTTAGAAATTTGCATAAAATTGCTGTCAACAGCATAATTGTAGTCATCTGAGCTTGGACCAACATTTATTCGTTTCTTCCGTTCACTCATTCTTTTCTTCTCTTATTGCCTGCTTTCCAGTTGGTCCACTTGCGCATGTGCGTACACACATGTATATATATACACACACCCACGCATGCAAAGGCATCGAAAATATCTTAAATGTTTATGGGTAAACATCAACAAAAATGTTTGATTCACTTTATTATCTGACAATTTTCTAGATAGAACCTCCTGTGGTTTCACAAATTAAATAAAAACCACACAAACGTACTTTTTGCTACATGTACATGTAGGTGAAGTGATGGGTGTGTCTGCTCACCAGACTTCCGCTCACAGACATAAATGCTCTCAGTGCTGGTGCTTAAGTTCATATTTATATCTATATATATATTTCATTCTGTGCACCTGTGTGAAGAGAATGAGTGACCTTGTTTGACTTTACTAATTAAACGATACAAGGACATTGTATTGTGCATCGATACCACAGACTGTGGCGCGCCTGCCTAGTCTCTCTCTGGGAATATGCTTACGTATAAAGATAATACATTAGTTCAGGGGTGGGCAACATACGCCCGCGGGCGGATCGGGATTTTGAATGGCCCGCAGACTGGTTCTGGTTAATTTGGCCGCTGCATTCTGCCGCATCTCCACTGCTAATTACTTACTTACTGCGTCGAATAATAGTGACTGTTAGTTATTTTGATTCTTTGTTTTCAGTTAGAATTAGATTTAGAAGTCGACAAGAAAGCAGTATGTTTGTTGTGCAATGAAAGTGTTGCCGTTATGCGACGAAACATACACGCAAGCTATAGGCAAGGCTATGGCTAAAGCTATGGCAGGCTATGGCAGGACTTTTATAGCAGCGGAACGGCAAACAAGAGCAACAGAACTGGACGGAAAACTTGTAAAGCAGCAGAATGTTTCGTAAAACCAAAGTAGCCAGAAAGCTGCTACTCATGCCAGCTTTGTGGTCGCATACAACATTGCCAAGCACAGCAAATCGTTCAGAGATGGTGAATTTGTCAAAAGTGCATGCTCGATGTCGCTGATCAAGTCTGTCAGAATAAAGAAGAAGTTTGAAGAAGTCAGTTTGTCGAGAAGAACTGTGGTTTCGCATTGAAGCAATTGGTGAAAGACTGAAAAGGCGGTACCTTCATTTCAGCTGTTTTCCTTGGTATTGGATAAGCACTGACATCGATGACACTGCCAGTTGCTCATCTTTATACGAGGCATTTCAGAAAACTTTGAAATCACAGAAGAATGTATGTGTGGAAAATGCCATGCATACAAAGCAATTAACATGGCAGGAATGGCCAGTAGTACTTCCTTGCATATGTAGATAAATACGCGATTATGGTATTGATCCAGTAATCTGGCCCGCCAAGGACTTCATTTCCCCATATCCGGCCCGCCAACCGGAGAAGTTGCCCACCCCTGCATTAGTTGATATATATTTATACAAACTATCACAAGACTGAGTAAAGTGTGCCTATAAAGGGTGCATGTCATCACTTGTCTCACACACACACACTTTATGAGTCAGTAAACAATATTCACAGGTAATCTTCAGGTTATAATAACCGTGTGAGTGAAGGAGGGAGATATAGTTAAACATCCTGACATGACGGAGTGAGTAAGACCTGTGTCCGGTTGGGTGTAGGGGTGCGATGATCGTTTCCAAACGTCCGCTCCTAGCTCTCTCTGCACATTCTCTCCGAACGCGAAAGTGATTGGAGGAGACGAAAGTAAGAGGGAAACATATCCTGGTTGAGTTGATGCGGATATCACCAGATATGGTCAATTCTTTGTGAGACTGAAGACCAGAAAGTTGAGGGATTTTTGTTTGTTTGTTTGCTTGTTTTTTTATTACGGGGATGTTATATGCTTTCTCATCCCAAGTCACTTCTTCTTTCTTTTCTTTCTCTCTCTCACACACACACGCACACAGAGAGAGAAATACAAAGGAAGATATTGCAAATATATGTATGATACACACATATATATCGCCATTAATAAGTGAATAATAAGAACATTTGTAAGTGCATATATAATCTCAAAACATATATTTTAAATAAATTTTAAAATCTCACCGCATAATGTAACTGGCACATGGTCGCTGGGGCACCTTTCTTTCTCCCTCAAGCACGCCGTTAAATCACTTTCTTTCTTATTGTCTCTTTCTGCCTCTCTTTCTCTCTCACACACACAGATATGCATGCATACAAAAATACTCAGACAAGCACACCATCGCGCGCTATCCAGAACTCAATTGCACAAACCACACCTAGTAATAATGAGCACAAAGAACGTTTGCTGCCTGTTTCTCAGTTGAGCGATGAAGAAGCGCTTTGATGAAAAAGTTCGAGAATTGAAAATGTCTTCGGTAAAATCTTGAGATGCGATGGAGTCTCTGTTGCCACGCGCAGCTGACCCTACTGTCAGGGAGAAGCTGTACTGTCGATGCACTTTGACCTTCGCATTTTTCCGGACTAGCTGCCTTCAGGTGGTCTTGTCTGCCCATTATTTTCCGATATCCCAACCCACATTCCGCAGTCTTGGTGACATTAAGAGTTTAACCGCTGCTCCACCTGACTCTCTTTCACAGGTGATTTCACACTCAGGGGAAAAGGGAAGGGGTAGGAAACTGGAGTAGCGGGAGAAAGCCTTTTGCCTGCAAGCCATGCCAACCGTTGAAACGACGAGATGCGAACCGAGAACCTTCAGACTTTCACTGGCATCGTAGTTTACGACTTTGAGTAGTTCCTCTTTAATATGATAACTCTTTAATACTTGTCCTCCAGATGCCATCACCGATTCAGAGCGCTTCAGACCAGTCTCGTTATACCAGTTTTCCGTTTCTAGTCCATTCACAACCTTGGCGGTCTTCGAGACTGCTGGTGTCATCAGATGAGGAAAATGCCGAGGTAGTTGGACCTGCTGGCGTCGAGGTAGAGTTTGCTGGTGTCGGTGCGAATACTGATACTATCGTTCTGGCGGAGGAGGAACACTCCCTGGACGAAAGGATTTGGCCCTGCGGATTCCAACAGCTTCCGCCGGCCATCTTGGCTGTTATCTCTGCAAGAGAAACGCCAAGGGTTCAAATTTCAGAGCGCGAGAGAGAGAGAAAAAAAAAACGATTTCCATATAAACTTAACATACAGGTATTATACTTTAGACTAATTCTTGGTGTAAAACTTAAGTTTCCTTTGGGGGATCACTGTGCCTCTAGTTTATGTCTCCGCAAACCACAAAGCTCAAGAGCTAGCGGCTTCTCATTTACGACCAGGGTTGCTGATACCATCAGAGTTGTATTCTAGAAAAACAACTTTTAAGGAAATGTCTTGTAACACAACCCATGTCTAAAAAAAATTCATTTTCTTGGTAAACCGGGATTAGTTTAGCTGGTTGTTGACACCCAGTCAGAAAATAAAGTCACATCCTGATGAACAACACTAGCCACCCGAACAATCGCCGCAACCAGAAAAAAACAAGGTTTGCTTTTCCGCTTCACCAGATGATCGTCTGGACCGACAGCATGTGAGCTACATTGACAGTTGAATCCTAACCACCCGACAGGTGCTAGTAATTCGCAAACTTTGGTTTCAGCAGGCCCTGGAGTATCGTATCTACCACACGACTAATTTAGACAGTTCATTTGTTGTAAATATTTTTGATTGATACTAGGTACACTGTGACATTAGCACTAAATTTTTCTGTTGTCGTTGTGAATTTCTCTTCTCTTAATATCAGATTTATTTGTAAATATGAAATCGACATCATCAATGTTTTGCGCACTACTGGAGCTGCGGTGGAGAGTGTGAGGAATGAAAGAAGGTGAGGAATGTCGAGAGAGGAAACAGTAGAAAAAGAGAAAGTGGGAAATGTATGCTGACCTCCAGTTCAAGTACACCTGAAGTCTTGGTGGATCCTGCGGATCAGGAGCAGAGGGCTTGAACTCCAGGTGACTGTAGATGTAGTAGTAGCCGGGTATTTTGACAACCAGGTCTGTCTTGTTGCCATTCAGCATCATGTCCCTGCACTGAGACCCCGCCATGCCGCTGCTCGCCCACTTCACTGACATTTCCTCACCTGGTAAACAAGAGTGCAAACAGATACAAAAAATCAGAAATAAGAAAGATATATGAAGAAAATAGACACAGAAAGCAATGGACAAATAATCTATGCTGTATTTGCTGTATACCCACACTATAGAACGGTTAGTTTTATTTACAGCTCATCATAAGAATACATAAACTTTCGATAATGATCGACCAGGCACTTTCAGAACTCGTGTCAAGCCGGAAAAGACTAATGATTAATGAAAATCTTTGTCCTGAGACCCTCCCTGCTGACAGTTGTGTAGTGTACACTGCCTCAGCCTCAATCAAGGACATAACATGTGATGTATAATAGTAGTTTTATACAACAACAACAACTAATTGTATGGTTAGGAACTGACATGGCTGTGTCCCTCCCTACAAGATGAATAGAATATATACAAATGAGCCAAACATTTCTGAAGGCTTGTGCCCAGAGATTCCCTGAGGTGTGGGTGAGGTGGGGAAGGGAGATGGAGAAGCGAAACAAAAAAAAAATGTTTTAGTGTACAGAATGATTTTTATGTTCTTATGATAAGTATTGATCATTGTGTAAGATTTTAGATGATAGTATCGCTGACAGTGGATTTGTTGTGTATGTAGTATCAGAAATAGGTTTCCGAATTTGGGATCCGTGTTGTATGGATTTGTTCATCTTTTCTGATTTTCTCACCTTTGTAGACGTGCCTAATATCCAGCACCACGTGAGCAAAGGGTCGAGGCTGGTACACGGGCAGTGGCCCTTCACCTGTCAACAAGAAAAGTGAGATGCAAATTCACGAGTTAGGGTATTTTCATTACCATTTACAATGCTGACTGATTATAGCTGTCTTGGACCCAAATTTATCAGCATCGGGGAACACCGTTATAAAAATGTTTTAAACTCGTGCAGGAAATCCCGATTTAGACATAAATATCTAAACAAATTTTGTTTCCAACGCAGCATGTGTCAATAAATAAGGTAACTGAACTGACAATGTCTATTTTAGGTTCAAATACGCAATGCAATGTTGTTGGGGAAAGTGGTATTTTCTAGTCAAACGGAGAGAGAGAGAAGAACGAAGAGGAAGACAAGAAAGGAAGGGAATTTCCGGAAAATGGGGGAAAACCCATGAGTCGTCTTTGTAGGTCTGAGTGTCAGCAGATACAGAAAATGTAACAAAATGAAGAATGATAAAGAGTTGGAAAATATTTAATGTGTCTAAAGGAAATAATAATAATAATATAAAGACATTATCGCCTTTACCTTTGTCGTCGTTTGGCGTAGCCATGGCCATGCTTCGTGCGCTCATTCCTTCCTCTGCAAGACAGAGGATTAAGGATTAGAGGATTAGAACGACTAGACGAATATTTAAATGTCATCATTGTCTGATGTGAGGCTTTTTAATGGAATATGTTGCGGATGTTGTTAAGTTTCAGCCACCTCGATTTCATTCTCTCCTCCACTGTCCACCCCTCTCCACATCCCCACCCCACACACACAGACTGCACTGACAGTCAACATGGACTTTGCTACAAGCGCTAATCTTCTCATTATTACCGCCATCGTTAATATCTTTATCATACATCACACTTATCATACACCACAAAGTCTGTGTATCGGATAGTGATGGGATGTTTATATACAGATGGCTGTTGAAGTGCTGGTACTTCACGCAAACTCTAAACATGGGATCACAGTTCAAACTTCAGGCTTCGTGGTGCCTTTCCCGGAAATGAGCTGTTGACATGTGACTATTTTTGTCACATATATCCAATATTTGTGAGAGTAATAAGGACCTTTAGCATTTAACCGTTTAATTTATGTTGTTAGGGTTTTTCTTTGGTCCCGAAGCTTCACTTCATTATCAGTTTCATTTTCCTTTTCCGCTGTTTCTTTCCTGTCTGTGACAAGAGTGCGGTTAGACTTAATTATCACCAGTAAATTATTTTTCTGTATCTTCTGTTGTTTTTTTGGTTTTTTTTTTCTCCTTTCGTCTCTTTAACTTTACTCTTCCTTATTCTCTCTATAATCGTCTTTAAAGGCCTAGAAACGGAATTTTATCAAATGACAGACTGGAGCTCGGTGGGTCAACCCACACCTTTAAAATAAATTCTAAAAAAAATAGATAAACAACGCCTCCTACTTGTTACACTCACCTGCTGCCTTTATTCTTTTTTCCAAGTCGTCATAAGCCTGTTGACAAAAAGTAAATGATCTCAATGAAACGAATGATGTAGAGAAGCACTGGACGTAAGGAAACAACATGGTGGAACTGGAAGCAAGGGAGATCACTGACAGACAAGAGCAGAAAATAAAGTAAAAAGAATGAGCAAAAAACAATTTTCTGATTTATTTGCTATACATCATAATAACAGCATCCACAATAAATAAACTAGACATGATGACCTGTGTGAGCATAAAAGGAAATTTTCATTGCCCATATCAAGGATGTAAGTTCAGGCGGGGTCACTTCACCTTCAGCTGCTTAGCAACAGGAAAATATTAAAACCAAATAGTCCAGTAGGTGGGAAATGATCTTGTGTACAGGGAGAGTGCAATGGGACTATTCTCAAGTCCTTATCTTCTTCCTTTTCGTGCTTTTGTTCTTTGTCTTAATGAATTGTAGAAACAGATATCGATGATTAATGATTTTTATTACCGGAAGGAAGAGGCGATGAGTTTTAAGCTTATCCTGTGAGTAAGATGATGTAATTGTGAGGATGTTTCCTAACATTACAGGTCCTGCAATAACGTGTCTATGACGATAATGATGATTATGATGATGATTTCACCGCTAATATCTTGATATCAAAAATATATGACAAGTCTTTTACTTCAGTCACAATCTTTCTTTTATCTCCGCCTTTCTCTGTGTTTGTTTGTCTTTTCGCCTGAATTAGACCGCCGGTGATGTACGTGGCGTGGGCACGAGCCGGAAGACGAGGTAGTCTGCGTGTCCACAGTCTTTGGCTCTACAGTTTCGGTTCGTGACTCACAACCTTCGCTCCACCACTTCCGCCACCACGTACCCGAGACCACGTTTGGCCTTTGACATCAGGGTCGATTGTTAGTAGAATTCACAAGAGTTACTCTCCTTTGAACAACATGGCACTGAACTGCTCTTACAAAATCTGGTTTTACACTTTGAACCTAAGTCATATAAACTATACCAATATAGTCCCCATTATAAAACAAAACCCAGCCTTATTTTACAATGTAACCACCTTACTTATATTCCTTACCTTGATTTCTACCGAATTTACGCGGTATGGTTTAGGCATGCTTCAAACACTTTGATCATTAAGACCTCGACTATATACTGAAAAAGTACTAAAAAAACAAAAATGTTTTTCTCTCAGTTTTATCACCAACAGCCGTGTAGCACAGTACAAGTATGATGAGCGTAGAGAGAGGTAGGGGAGAGAGAGTGGGAAATACGGGTGGAAAAAAAATCCCTACGATTTTGCTATCTCGGAAATTTCAATTATTTGCAAGGCAAGGTTGGGCATATCCTCGTACGGAGGACTTGACGTGAGCAGTGAGTAACCCTCCTCTTGCCTGCTTCTTCCTTCTTTGCAATTCGTGCAAGTTGAAAAATAGGGCAGGTCATCGACACAATTGAATGAAACCCATTCATGGGACACGATATACTAGTGCAGCTTACAACTGAAAGTGTTTTCAAATAGTAACTTTCGCAGACACCACGGTCCAAGTTTAGTCCACCATCCGGCAACAACCAGCAGGAATGATTGATCAGGGAAGATGAAAGCAACAAAAAAAGTGTTGGGATTGGTCTTGCACACGATTTCTCCTAGAACGGTAAACCACTCACTGCCCCCTACGACCACTATAGGTTGTAAGATTATTTACCCTTTTCAATATTCTTAACTGGAAATTGGATTATAGATTAAAAAGATATTGAAAACTCTATTAAAATGTAGTCAACTGTAAAAAATTAATGCAACATAACCTCAATATTGTGAGAAATGAACAACGACCATGAAGATGGAAGTGGTTTCAAACGGCAGGCGAAAATCATGAAATGGATATTTGTAAAGACGAAAGCGTGGTATAACTGTTAAATATTGTGAAATGGATTGTGACAATGAACATTGCACATGATTGTTATACAGCCACGGTGGGGACACCCAGCGGTAACACCTTGCCAGCGGCTGTACTTTCTGTATCTTATCTTCTTATTCTCAGAAGGCGACCTCGTGTGATTCTGAGAATAAGTGTAGTTCGTGTGAGAGGTTGATAGCTACTCCCGCAGTCTGTGTGATTTACATCTTAACTGCCCCACCCATATCTTGCCCCCCTTCTCACATGGGGGGCGCACTAAGAGTTAGTACTCAAAAGGACAAAACTCACATAGAAGAAAGTTGAAAAAAATCACGAATATTCTCTGGGTCTCTTATTTCACCGTCCTTTCCCCACCTACTGATTCCTCTTGCATGTATATGGATGTATGGACAGATACTGTATTCATGTACGTATGAGTTTTCTGTATGCATGTGTGTTTGCATATATGTATGCATTAATGTATGGACGAATTTATGCATAGATAAATGGATTTGTTGTGCATGCTTTCATTAGTGCATGTCACTATTTTAAACAGATATAGATGGAGAAGCGTGCTGTAGAACTCAGTGGACCTCTAGACTTGTTTACTGTTTGTGCTTCTGTCCACAGGCGTCAAGGCGGCGCAACAACACTTGTAATAAATTGTATGTCAAGGGTCACTTCAGTTTTTCGTATTTCTGAAAAGTGGAGTGGCTACAGTCCGTGTTTAATTCGTTTTCCTTTCTGTAAAACTGTCTTTAACTCATAGTTTGCGAGCAACTCATGCTCGTGCAGTTCATCAGTGTGAGTATGTTTACAACTTCACTGCCTTTCGGACTCACGTGGATATGTGTGATAGTCAGACAGAAAGCAGGCAACCCAACCAGCCAGAGAGACAGACATACAGAGACAAACCTCTAAGAATGGCTGACAAATAGACATTTAAACGGATTCTGACAGATAGTCATATAAGCATCTTTAGAGGCAGAGGACAAATATGACAAAACGACCAAATATTAGATTAGCGAGATAGACCGATAGATGGAAACGAACTGAGGCTAGTCACCATGGACAAACACAAAGACACACCCGATTAGCTCATGTCCCTCCACTGACAACCTCACCCAGGTGGCAACTCACCCGATTAAGGAGAGCAGGGATCCAGTCGAGGTTCTTGAAGCAGTACTTGTCGCTGGTCACACTGTGGTCCATGTCTTCCCACGCCTCCTTCTTGTACAACAAGTTCTTCGGCACACAGTATGGATGCTCTTTCCTCGCGCCACCAAAGCCATCGTCGTCGTCAATAGGAAACCGCCTCCAGAAGTGGATGATGGTGACGACGTAAACCGTGAAGACGATGATGCAGATGCCGGCTATGATGTAGTTGACCCTTCTGAGGTTGCTGTATTCCTTGGCCATTCGGCGACAACGATGACAGCCACAGCTGCTGCTTTCTCCTCCGCTGCCCAGGTGAGGGTAGCGGGACATGGGGGATAGAACATCAGCATAGGAGGAGCTGCGACTGTCAGTAAAAAAGTGGCTGTCACTGTTCACGCTTACAATCGGCTGGGCTGACATGCTGTCGGTAGTTGCACCTGATTTTGAGGTTTATTTTCTTGCTTTTAATTTGTTTCTGCCGTCCTTTCGGAAGCCAGCACAATCCTTCCAATAACAAAAAATGCAAGTTTCGCTTGGCGCCAAGAAATGTTCCACTGATTCACTCAAAACACCTTGGAAGTTTGGGTGTGCAGATGGTGAGACCTGTGCTGATCAACTGGAGGTTTCCAAGAAAAGTGTTTTCGCTTCGCATTCCATGGACCGCTTACTTTTCTTCTACACTTGGCGGCGGTCGGCTGGAGTGTGTGTGGAGCAGTCCTTCTCTCCTTCTTTTTACAACCTCTCAGCTGAGGGCACTTGCCTTCACTCGCTTCTGCTTTGCGCTCGTAAACCAACTGGGTCACACTCTTCCTGATCACACAACCAGACTTGTAACACAAATATCGCGTGTAGGGGATTTCCCCGTAACCTTCATTTTAACATACTCTCCGTGAAAACCTTCAGGTCTAAAAATAGAACTCGTAGTAAAAACCCGCGACAGTCCACTTGTGTAGATTTTAGAGAAACTTTGGGGAAGATTTATCTTTATCTTACTTATTATCTTAGCTTTTAGATTATTATAGGGTCGGAAGTCTTCTGGGAGACAGTGATAAATTTACCAGCCGTTGGTATTCTTTGTGTCAAGTAGCCTATTATCAAATAAAAGGATAACAAACATTTATATATCCGCATCACAAGGCTGAGAGTTTGAAGTCACGTGATACAAATGTGAGGTTAGTCAGATCGGAGTTTGCGCAGATCGACAAGGATGCACTTTCAAATAATAATCTGCAGGTAGAAGACATAGATAATCTTTTAAAAAAAAATTAAAAAAAAACTACTTCATGTTATGAAGAAAGTTATCTCGACATGACACAGGTGTGTAGAATCAGTTTGAAATCATTTATATCGAAGGTCCAGCCAGTCACAGAAACTGTGGTAATAGTGTCGAATACTTTGTTCAAGAAGTTGCCAAGACTTGTAACCACAGTACTTGAAGGAATTCAGTTGTGGCTAATTGAATGATTGTGGCTGACCGGCTGACTTGGTGGCTAAACACCACATGACTCATGACACGAAAGCAAAACATGAAGGAAAAGATTTTATTTTAATGACACGTGATGCCATTATATCACATAACCAAAAAGGAACTAAGGGAAAATCGTATGTGCGGACAAAGAAATAAGCCGAAGAGATAAAAAAAATAATATAGGTACATTGTATATGTATACATCGCAAATAAAATCAAGCTTATTGGAATACCAGAAACGAGAAAGCAAGAAAATTTAAAAAAAAGAAATAAATCAGAAGCGAGATGATTTCATCAGATGAAAATCTAACAAATAACGACAGTTTTCAGAATTCCAGAATTTCAGTTTAGTTGAAGTGTGAGCTATGGTATCTGTGGAAATATTAATCAGCAGGTAAAGTGTCAGACAGAGCCTATATATATATATAGGTATATTATTATTAGGTATATTATTAGTCCAAGATGTGATGAAACCTTGCATCAGAACCCCTCCCCCCGGCTATCACCATTTAATATATTTAATATGACCATATTGTTTTAAGTTCGGTAAATTTCTCAAAACGAGAATGAGAAAGGAAGTTATGTCACAAATATATACACTCTCAATTGTATTCATGTAGGAAGTATTTTACTGTGATTTTTCCTTGACAGAAAGGACTAAATTATAACTGTCTGCCTCTTACATTCCATAAAATGTATTTCAGTATATACTATATATATATAGCACAGCGGTTATTCGGAAAGCTACAAGATCTTTAGTGGTAAACTTAGAAAAACCGGCTCACAACCATGATCACTGAGTTAAATAAGAGAAGCGTTGATGAAAATCCCGTAGTTAGTAAAGGGTTAAAGGTCAGGGTTATCGCGATGTCACGCGGGGTCAAACAGGTAGATGAACGTGGTGACGGGGGCTCGATGACTACATATCGATAAAGTGGTGTGTCGAGCAGGGTAGACGGGTATGCAGGTATATCACAGTCTCGAGAAAAGGCTAGAAAGAAGACGCACTCTTTAGTCGGTTGGATACCAACGTTACGAAGTTATACTCAACCTTCCCTTAATTAACTGACCCACCTGTCGAATGAGTTCATGACCCTTAGAGAACTGGGGGAGTAAATGCAGAGAGGGAGAGAAAAGAGAGAGCCTCTCCTTTGTCAGAAATGTTTTCCCAAGGTAAGCTGAGTCTCACCTGACTTCCTAACAACGGAAAAGTGAGGAGACTACGAGAGACTACCTCGGTGTGTGACTAAGAGGAAGTAAAACACTTTTTAAAATCTTTCATGCAGCGTTCGTTGCTTGACTGGGTGTCAACGAGAGGCGAACTGGAGTTGAAAGATGTGAAAAAGAAGTCACAAAAATATTATTTTAAAACTAGTGTTTTAAAATAGGAGTGGGGGAAAAGTAAGGTCCTGGAGTTGTTTATGGAAGCTTTTGTTTCAGACCGAAATCCCTCTGCTGACCTCCCTCAAAGTTGTTGTTGACAGGTCCTGCCACTCCACAGAGTTTAGAGTGCTGAAGGCGTCTGCTGATCCACACTCACGTACATCCAAACATCCAAACATTTCAAATTATTCAAACACCTCTGAGTTAAACAGCACCAATCAATCCTCGAATACTGATGTTGGAGGTGCGTTGGCACATACAATACATGTGTATAAACAGACAAAGGATGACTACACAGACTACACTACTAAATGAGGAATTTCACAGTTAATAATTAGTAGCCTTTGTGACTGCTTCTCCTCATCTGTCTGTATTGCTGACATTAAGAAGACACCCAGTGCCAGGCAGTCTGAGAGTGTACATGTTTCAGAAGTGTTAACACACTTTGGCAAAACTATAATTAACACAATATACCAGTCTAATTTTTAAGTTAATATTTTTGTATAGCCCGCGAAGGATGTTAAAAATATCCAGACGGCCCTTGACAGAAAAAGGTTTCCCACCACCTGTGTTAGATGAGAACATTTTAATTCCAGTCTCTTGATGTTTAATTGCTGTGAGTTCTCTATGGAAGAGGGGAATGGAGGAACAGACCTCGCTGGTCAAACAGGACCTCTCTAGCGAGCCTATATCAGCTGCTGGGTGTTTCCAGTTCCCATCCTCCTCCCATCAACCCAACCCCACTTCAACAGTCTGATCCATAGTTTTATTCATCCTTCAAATGCTGACTTACTTGTACCTATAAAACATGTGCATCGGTCTTTTGTTTTTTAAAGTAACTTATCTTTAACTATGAACTTCTAAATCATCCATTGCTGACATTGAGAGCTTGATAACCTCTTGACGGTGCATGCTCTTTAAAATGGTTTCTGAAAAAAAATCTATAAATACTTTTCTAGTTTCACGCAGGATATCAGGAAGAGGCTCAGAAATACCCGGCTATTTGATCTCTGAGTCGCCTTTAGTGAAGACACCAAGAGTAGATTGACCCGTGTCGGCGAACTAAGCTAAGAAACAATAAGTGTAGCCCTCGTCTCAGGCAAGTAAGCCACTTCCCCAGACCTGATATATCTACCTACGCACCACCATGACCACTACCAACATGTGCAAAGGCCTGATAAGGGCGAGGAAGTCTGGCACACGGAAGAACTTCGATTAAAAGATGGCTCCGTAGGCCAACCCTCAGCCGAGTGAGTGTTGTAATTACAAATGTGTTAGTGAGGTTGTTTTGTTGTTGTTGTTTTTTTCATTCTTTCTGTGTGTTCTCTTTATCATTAACTTTCTCAACGCTCACCTCCTTACTCAAGCTTTCTGCTTTAAGACCTTCACCATGGACATAACTATATTTGTTACCTACCCACCCTAACCTAACTTCCCTGGCATCGCTACTTCACAGACCTACATTACCCGCGGCTAATGTTGAAACTAAAGAGTTTAATTCGTGCGAAACTAATTAAGGTTCTCGCCACTCGGCGGTCGGACGTGAAACTGCGGAATATGGTGAGACATCCTAAAACAGGAACACTAGCCCAGGTCAGACTTGTAGAGACATGCACAAATCTCTGCCCAGATATACAACCCTTTCACATGAAACTGGAAAGAGGGATGTTCCTCTCATGTCACGTGACACCTGACAGAAAGTCTTTCACAGATGAGCTCTGCTTCCGGCATTCAAACGCATCAAGTTCTACAAAAGGACCCTTCACGGAAATTGGATTCTTAGTTGAGTTTTGGAACCACCTCAGTAATAGTAGTAGTAATAATAATACTGCATAATCCTACTGAGTCTTTGTGTTATGTCATGGTTATGTAAAAAAAAATAGCATTGCCATGAATAGCAGTGCTTAAAGTTACAGTTATTTTTAGAACCCCCAATTACCTCATCTAGTCTGGCGCAACAATTAATGTCTGCTGCAACTGTTAGAGATAAAGTTGTGGTTGACATGAAACACTTTTTGAAAGGTCATGCACTAGATGTCTGAAGTATGTCTCTGCTGGATATATTTTGTTGTTGGTGGTGCTTTGCTAACTGCCATATACAGGGTGTACACCTAACAAAATATTATCAACCGATGTAGACTTAGCTACTTACACATCTATAGTGTCAAGTTCTCCAAAATAGAAAACAGATTTAGGTAGTTGTGGTTATGTGCCAGTAGGTACACTTACTGGGCTGACCTCTTGTGAAACTTTAGTCTTATCATCGTAATGATTACGAGTACAATGGCATATCTTTCATGTCAAACCACGGTCACAACCCCACCTTGACAAGCGTTGCCGGGGTCAGTCGCCACGTGTTGTAAGAGTTACAGTTAGTTTCACATTCAACACAAAACTGCATCGTCCACCCTGGAGTTTTAATGAGAAATAGTTTATGAGTTCAGAAAACCAATTCGGTAGATTGTGAAATTTCTGGGTACTGGTGGATGTTCGTGGTAAATTATTTTAAGTGTCGATAATATGAAATATATTGACACTTCAAGTTCATAACAGATGCGAACTCGACCTCGCCGATCCTAATGCCAGCGTTGATCGTAATTTGCCGTAATGGTAAGACTGTTTATACCTTTTTCGTATCCAGCGAAGTGTGTGTGTGTTGTTGTTGTGCATCCCTTGCATTCCATATTGAGATATATCACCATCTCAGAACACGGCCACTGCAGTGAACCTACATCAACTGATGCTTCATAAATTTATACATTTAGCATGTCATTGTTGTTACCTTGTTCCAAATGCTTTGCCACAGGCAAATTATTTCTAATCAGTTAAATAATCTTAACGATGAAAGTTACCGTAAATTACGGTCTATTGAGCGCACCTGTATATAAGCCGCACCCATTTTTTTTTTTAAATCTTTCCTTTTTTTCACAAATAAGCGGCAAATATATACAACTTGAAAGCTGCATTGTAGGCATTTCCTCTCGTTTTCGGCATGATGAGGGTGTGCTTCAACAACTGATCTGAATGCTTCAATTGTACGCGGCTTTGATTAAAAAATCTGAACAGTTGACATGGTAACAAAAGTTAACGTTAACAGTTAACACTTTAACATGGAGCTTATCAAAAAATTGATCGGAATTTGAAAAATCCGCAAGCATGCCGCAGGGTTTAAAGCTGGGAAAAAACATCGCAGCTTAAAGTCCGAAATTTACGGTACAAATTCTACCCACCGTAATAATACCTTTGTTTCTCAAAGTTTAGAAATAAACAGTAAAAGACTTCGGTGATAATTATATGTCTATTTTTAAAATTCCTAAAGCGTTTATTTTGTTAACAAGTCACCATTTTTTTCTTTTACTTATCACTTTACTCAGCAATATTTTAACAGGCAAATGAACTGTACAGCCAGAAACGATGGTGGATTATGGTGATATCAATCAATCATTCTGGAATATCTGCCGATAAAAGCTGCAGACCTTTCACAAGCGCCATCAAATCATGTCTTTGAGAAAATAAAAGGCTGAGACTAAAGTGAGCTAAAAGTCGTCCTCGACATAAGTATTTTCGTTATCCAAGCTTTTTCCTGCTTGCCGAGATCCTAGTGAAACTAGCCATTCGCACACGTTCCTCTCGTAGGAAAGAGATATCACATCCTAGTTTTGTTTCACCAATCGCCTTAAGAATTGAAGGAAGTAGAATGAACATTAATTAGTCATTGCAAAAGTTTAAAAATAAGTAATTCATACTATTTACAACGATAACAATCAGCTGTTCGGAAAGCGGGGGTGATGGAAACTGTAGACTTTGGATGAACGGGAAGTGGGTATGACAAGTTTTCTCCCTCTCAGTGGGGGATACACAGCTATTTTAAAGGTTATTTTAAACAGAGGGATAAACAATTATGTACTTTTGCTTGGAAGAGAGCGGTGATAAAACTTTCTTTTTCACACACACACATCTTGACTACGCTCTGCTTTTGATTACATACGATTGGCCAGGAAAGTACCTCCCTTCGCATGGAGGTGTGAGGCCTAAAATATTTAGCTATGGGACATATAGGTACTTCTTATTGATTTATCTTTTTTTAACCAAAACAATGTAGAGTTGAACAGTGTTTCTTCGTGTTTAGAGTTTGCCCAGTGCTCACATTGATTGAAAAATTGTCCTCATATTTCACATCACTCGTTCTCCTAGTTCTAAACAATTGCCAGGTGTCTGCTTTAAATAATAATGTTGAATTTTTATAGCGCTTGTTTAAAGGCAGACTCAAAGCGCATAATAAAACGAAAAGAAAAATACACAAACATAGTAAGAATAGAAAAAACAGTTGTAGAGTCCCTGTAGATGTGTTTTGGTGTCCTCTGAGATAGTAACCTCAGCTCCACTACTGTAGTTATTATTTAGATGTTTCTTTTGTGGAACAATCCTATGCACAGCTCGAACCTTGCAATGTTCAGAATAGGAAAATCTCATCAGGCCTTGCAATGGTCGAAGCTCTGCAGTTTCCGGAGACAGGAATCGGAAGTGTTGTACCATTGCTGACAGATATAAAAATAATTCCATTGCGGCAAGTATCTCACCCAAACAGATGCGCTGACCCATAAAGAAGGAAATTAACTCTTTGGACCTCCATCCTGTATAATCAAATAATAATAACATAATTATCCAGTATAATAAAACAGTATATATACATATTGTAACGTAACTCATTTGGTCTGCTTATTAATAATTAAGTGATTTAGAAGTGATAACACAGGTTGTCTGTGGAAAGACGACCCCACGGAGGCGATAGCTGACGACGCTGGGCGACTGGCAAACGTTTGTGCAGAAGAGTGCCGGATGTACCGAGAGTAGCTTCCCTTAGGCTAGCGGAAGCAGGCGCCATTCCCACAAGTCGTAGTTACCTTGATGCGAATGTCCACTGTATTCACGGGTCGAGCAGCATATCTGTGTCCGTTCGCTTTGTTTGCCACTTTCTGTGACACAGGAGTGATGACTTGAAAGGTATGACACATTATACATTTTTTGAAGGATGTGTTCGAGACGCAATTCTTCGAAGCGAATTTGCTGTCTGCTAGACGATAACCTTTGCCTTACTTGATCGCAGTTTGCCAACCCTGATCGAGGGAAAGTGTTATATTTATAGAGAGAGAGAATAAACAACAAAATCCGGCGGAGTTCTTTGAATGAGAATGTTTTGTTGGGAATTACGGTGGAGCAGCTTTAGACTTGACGCATTGTGATAATATTCCTTATCCAGCATTACATTTTTAACCCGATTATTTTGTAATATAATGTAGAAGTGTATGTCAAGTACAGTATATCACTTCGCAGTACAATGAAGCGAACGACAATCGTTCAGCTTTCTAGTTTATGATAAAGGTCGGTTTTTCCTAGCAGTTTTGTTCTTTCTATGCAAAATACCTGACACATAATGCTATGTTTATCTTACCATGAAAGATAATAGGAAGCTGTGGTAATTATAATTATTTGGGTAAAAATTAATAACCATCGTTTCCTTTTTGTTAGTATTTGAAGGGGTGAAAATTCATAGCAAGTATTTTGTGAGATGGTGTCTATTAGAAAAGATGGATATTTGATGTTTAGTGCTGAAATTAGTTTTTATTGTATAATGAGATAGAACAGGTGGTAAGGTCCATCTATATGTTTATGATAACTAAAATTTGAGAATGTTTATTAAATAAAGGTAGAGTATTGCCGACAACAGAATTATTACAGATAAACACTATGAAGGTCAAGGTAATGCCAGTGACAGTTAATCTTTTTTCAAATTATGCCCTTACCCTTCATATTGCTTCTGTTTTAGTAAAAATGGAGAGAAAAAGACATTCTTAATATTTATACAGACATCTGCAACTTTTGTTTACTTTGCTTAAAAAGCCTTTGCATGATGAGAATATCCATTATCACTTTTGTAAGCTGTGTCTTCATTACTGTATTTTGTTCTCCAACAAAACATCTCAGAATTTTTTTTAACTTCAAATGCCCCACCAAACATCTCTTGATCTCTTGTAACCACCCAAGCTGTGAGCTCCATTCACCTTGTGTAAACCTTAATTTACAAATTGACTTAAATGGGATTAACCAGTGTATCTGTGTTGTCAGCAGCTGACTCATCCAGCTTTTGACATTTTATTGTCAGTTTTGACCTGTTATGTCAGTATAGCAACTAAAGAACCCCTTGTAATCTTGATGATCCCAAATGATAGGCTGACAGGTCCTGTTTGGCGGGACATTTTCAGTGAAGGACAGATAAAAACTGATATTGTCAGTGAGGCTGTAACTCGCTGCATCCTTCCCTCTCTCTCTTTACTGGTTCTCTTTCTCACTGTGACATTATTCTCACATTCTTCTTCCCCACTTTTGCCTGCTCTCTCACCACCTCTGTCTTTCACTTTCATAGGATGCTTTCTAAAATGATGTTATACTGAATAAATATATACATCAGATGTAAACAATTGGCCTTTTGAGTTATGGCCTACAAAAATCCACAAATGATAATCATAAGGAATAACATAAATAAAAAGCTTAAAAAATAAGCAACATTTTAGTGCTGTAACATGGATAAAACCTGTGTCATACAACCAACAGGAAACGCAGGGAGGGCTAGGCAATTAACTTGACCTTCAACATGTTTATCTGTAATTCTGCCAGGATGTAATGGCAGTAAAGCCATTTTCTGTTATGAGCACATATCTGCATATACCTTAACTATTTACACTTTGAAACTACTGGTGTTTAGAAATACAGTAAAGCCTTTCTATTGAGACTCGCTAAAGTTAACCAAAATCGAGTTGTAAGTTAGATGGGTCATAAAAGGGAGGTCAACCAGTCTAGCTGCTTTCATTCTGCAAACCACAATTTCAAATGCTTATAACTTCAAGTTCATTTATTTAAATGTTGAAATAATGCTCTTAAAAGACATATTCTAATACATTTTTGTTGCTTTTGCTTTTACTTGGTCATGCTTTGCCATTGTGAGGCAGTACTGAAGATTTATAGGTAAATTAACTCTCCGGGTAAGAGCAATTGTTCAATCCAGATGTTTTGAGGCTGGCAGTATTATATTTTAGATCGTGATTTCTGCAAAATGTCGCAATAAAATACAACCAGTCGGTCACAATTTTATTTTTTTATAGATACGTGACTTATATACAGATGTTCAGTTAATATGTGAAACAGGTGTTACTTCTCTATCATTCATTTACCCTGGGCCTGGTCGATACTACTTTGGGTGTGGGGATGATGTGGGATGATATGGTCATGGCGGAGTCGATATGGTTTATAGCTGAAATGACACCCACATAAACACTACTCCGATCATTGGTGTCTCTTTACCAGTGCACATCTGTCGACTGTGCTTCATTAACGATCGTTTGCATAAGTTCTTATAATGTGCATCACAAGAACCTCAACACTAAAGATGACGACAAACGCTGTTTTTAGAGAGATTTCAGAAAAAATCGTGTTTATGCGCCATTGTGAGGTTTTAACTAAATGTCTTCAGATACATTCAATACGAACCTCCAAACTAAATTAAATAATAAACACAAAGGCTTTAAAACAAAACCTATTTAAAACAAAATGGCGTTGTGTGCCACAGTGTGATGTGTTCTTGGAATGTGTATTGCCAAGCGGCCGTTTTTGTTTAGTATGATGATAGGTAAACATGTTCGAACAACGCATGGCTCTGTTGATAATATTTCATGTTAATAGCTACTCCTGTCACCAGTGATCAACTTTTGAGTCCGGGTGGGTTTGACTTTGGGTGTTGTGACGAGATGATAGCCGTGACTGGAGCGATAATGTTCAGGTCGCACTGACACGTGACCCTCAAAGCAAGCGGCATCTGTCAAAGTTATTTTACGGGACTTCTGCAGAAATCGTAATACAGGGTAAGCGGCCTACCAGAAGCAGTTTTTTTTTTAAATGTACTTTAATTTTACTAAGCGCCCAAAGTTTTGCAAAAAGGTCGAAATAGAGTTCAGACTGTCGTAATGCGGGTTGGAGGTGTCGTCGTCATAGAGACGACGGTTATATAACGAAATAGGTCCTCGTGGGTAATTTTGGGTCATAACTGAGAGGGTGTCATAGTGGGGAGTGTTTTAATAAAGAGGTTTTACTCTAATATTAGATTAGTTTTAAACTGTTTGTTTACACTATTCATCTAAAATTTACAGAGCTCTTATATTCTTGCTTAGACATAATTGTCACAGGTTTTTTTTTTTTAAACCTCGTAGAAACAGTATCTTTTGGGATACTTTTTACTGCTGGAATAGTAGAGTGTATGTGTTTATAACTTTTTTTCAATTTTATATGGCTGTTCCTTAAAGAGGACTGATGAAATTCACAAATTATGTGATAGCAACGTTGTTATTTTGTAAGTTTACACTCATTATATTTTCATGGAATGCGTGTTTGGCTGCACTTTGAATGTTTTTCTACCCACTGCTGTTGACCTCTTGACCTCAAAAGCAATTTGCCCTTAGCTCGTGCTGCAAACCACCAACTGTGTAGAAATAAGATCTGTTATAGAAAGATAATTATCTGTGACAATTAACAGAAATCGGCCGCCATAAATGTTGATCGCCTCACATTTGTCACTTGCACTGTCGAAACGTTGGTCTTCGTGGTTGGCCTGGAAAAATGTCCGCACAGGAAAATTCAACTGGAGCAATTTGTCACAAGCACGTCGCCTGCTGTCATCAGGGGACTGGAGAGAATAGGCGACAGGGTGGGTGATGGAGAACTGGCATAACAGGGTTTTACACCGTGCCTAGTTCCACCACATCAGGGACAGTTGCAATTCCAACTGACCCGGATCTTCTTTCGTTCCTTCTCTTTATCCTCTCTTGTTCTGTTTGTCCGCTTTGTAGACTAATGATAGCATTTGTAGAGTGCATTTCCCTGTGATATAGAGAACTCTGTGCGCAGTGCACGAAGGACTACAAAGCGACAGATAACCAACCAAAGAAACACAATCGGCAGCTAGTGAATGATACGGTGGCAATCACAAACGAAGCGTGTGGATGTTGATGTGTCCGGGTGCTACAGGGATGTAGCTGTGGGCGAAACGGGAGACTGGTTGTGAAATACATTGCATCTGCACCGTGGTGTGTTTTGGCTGGATGACTGACGGTCGTCTTGGTGTTGTCATGTGCCGGTGGTTGTGATCCTCCCATCAGTAGTAAGCAGAATGAGAAACTGACTCTTGCCTATCGGGGGAAACACAGGTACGGCTCATTTCGCATTTATCTGAGGTGGAAGTAAGTGTTCGATCTTTGTGGAAAGAAAACGTTTGAAATAAGGACGTCTGATTGTATGGACCTGTGACCATTGTGGGCAGCAGCATTTATGTCAATAAAGTCACCAAGAGTATCTTACAGAAATGAATTATATAACAGCAGTTTGTAATCATCGGTTTAGTTAATGGGCTTTCATATTATTTCCTCTTCCATTTATATATATTTGGACAAATTTATTAATAAGTATGAATAGGAATTCTGATACAACCTAGCCTTACAAAGATTTCAAGCCTTGCAATGATCATGGCAGTGTGACAGAATGAAAACTGCAGCAGATATATGTTTGGCACATGGGCGGTATGTGTAGAAAGTGTGGAGACAGACTTTGTAGCCTTTCTAAAGTAGCTGTGAATGTGATTACAAATACTTCCAATCTTTTCCCTCTTTTCTCACTTAAAACTGGAGCCGACCATTGATTTGAGTTCACTGACATTTTGGCTTTAACACCGACATGATGTCTTATTTGTATCTTGTGGCTGCAGTTTGGACAGTGACTATCCAAGGGTCTTTTGTTTCATTTAATTCTTTTGGTCAGTTATTAACTTTTTGCTGCATTTTCTTTTACTGATTTTCATGACACATGTAATTTAGACTCAATATATTAAATTTTAGCTATTAGGAAAAGATGAGTAGAGGTATATAAATAACTATTTGCTGTGAACCTTTTCTTCAAATTATGATGTCTAAATTACGTTTATGAAGCAAAGACAATGCTAAAACTCTATTGAAAAGATTGTGTATAGCAAGGTACAGTCTTTGTTATTGTACAGTGTGAATTATTAATTCTACCAGGCTTAAACTGCAAAGTTAATATGGCAAATGGCTAAAGATTGGCTGAGCTGGATTCAGAAATTGTTACTGTAAAAATTGAGAGTTGCCTGAGATAACGGCAGATAATTGTGGAATTACTACATGAATCGCCAAAAAGTGAGATGACATTTTGCTGTTTGCTGTGTGGCTGTATGTGTTGAAAAGTCACTGATGTATATGTGATTATAATTCTCATGCGTTTCATGTCCTGGAAAAAAATGTGTGGGCAGTCTATGCAGGAAAGTTCATATTTATGGTTTGAAAATAGAAGCAGGCCTCAGAAGTTGCTTATGTTTACCATCAAAACTTCTTTTAAACAAAAGAAATTCTATTAATGCGTCTATAATACAAGAATATTTGTCTTCAGAGCTGCAAGGAGACACCAGTCCAGCCCAGGGTAGTCGACACCTTCCTCTCTCAGATTTGCTCATTTCCTGTGCGAATGCGCTTTAAATTGAGGAATGTTCTCATCGTCACTGTTATTGTCTTCATTCTCCCCATTATTTGGCTTACGCTGTATAATGAGAGAGGTGAGTACACACACTTTTAACACGGTGATTTACCTGTTACAGAAACTGTTTCAGTCACAGTGTGATTTATGCCTTGTTGTCTGCATGAAGGCTGTATTTTTCACTTTTTTTTCTTTGCCCCACTAGGGGACAGGACTTGTATCACAAGGCAGACAGAATCGCAAGGCTTATTTAGTTTAGATGATGCTGCAGGCACAGTTAAGGACAGTTTCACATCTGGAGGAATGCCTCTAAAATACTGGGTGATTCAATCATTATCTAAACTGCATGTTTTTATGTCATTTTTATGATCACCTTTATTAAGATTCTGTGTGCGTTTGACATTGGCTACCCTACAGACCTGACAGCTCAAACTTTGCTTCATTTTGAAGCACCATGCCATATCTAAACTCACGTCATGCCAGTCATTGTGGACCTCTGTATTTTTTAGTGGAAGTGTTTATTTATTTATATACTTTTTGTTATGGTGGGCACATAAAAATTTAATATCGCACCCAAAATTTGCTTCTTCTCAGTAATACTGATATTTTTATATTGAAAAGAAATTTGCAGTTTTGGGTTTCCGTTATCTGCTTAGTTTATATATATATTATTATTCAAATAAGCTGACAAGCCATCAGTAGTGAAACTGTCCCTGAAAGTCATCATCTTAAAACCTACTGATGCATTTGGGTGCGCTTAATAAGGTTCCAAGTTTACAAGCATAAACTGCAGCCTCTTTTACACAGAATCGAAGACACACAAGTACATTTGGATGTTCTGCTGGTAAGCATCTACATAAAACATGAGTCTCTATTCACCTAGGCTTGAGGGAATTAGAATTGTTGAGTGGTTAGAATATTGGCATCTGACTCTGAAGGTGCGCCACTTCTATACACGCATGGCGCTGTGAACTTTTTTTTAAACCTTAGCAAACAAGGCTGACATTAAAAACAAACTGGTGATGATACATCTGACTTATTTGTAACTTCTGAAATCCTGACATGCACCTGTGCTCAACAAGCCACTAGGCTCTTGCTTGGTGGAAGTTAGCATTTATTATGAGCATAACATACTGGTATGTGTATTTTAGCAGAGTGCTTCGTGTTAGCCAACCAGCTATGTCTAGCGATTCGCAGTGCACTAGGTCCCAAACTTCATAGCTTTGAGTTCAACTGCTAATAAGAATTATGTAATGGATAGCTTGCATTCGCCAGTCCACCCTCGCTCTCAAACACGCATACACGTACATAATATTTCTGTCATATATTGCTAATTAACAAGTTTGTGTGTAATTTGCCCTTGGTAGTTTAACATTGAAGGAGCTCTTCCATCATTTTCTCTTAGTCGCAAAGTAACTTTGATCTCTTGCTGGACAGGTCATCGTGAGTACGCGGATGGACTAGAGAAGCGGTTCGCAGACCTGCGGGATCGCCTGCAGTATGCGGAAGCCTTAAACCGCCAGAGGGAGGACGACCTCTTCAATCTCAGGTCCCAGCTCAACTTCCTCCTCAGGTCTATGGCAGAGAACGCCTCTGCCAGGTGAGTAACAGCGGTATGTGTGTGTGAGAGAGGAGCAGGAGGAAAGCATGGGGAGCTTACCCTAAGTAACCTGATCATTCAACAGCAAGGTAAATAACCATGAGTGCAGTCCCCAGTACTTTAAAATTCGTTCCAAGTGGTGTACAGTACATTTTTAAGGCGAAGTTCTACTTATTGGTGAGCTCACCACATGTGTAGACTCGCCGTTGTCCTTTCTGGGAAGCAAGGATATTTGGCTCGACAAGTGCATGCGGAGGACGACAATGGCTATCAAAGCAGTCGCTGAATGTTACATGATGTCTGTTGGGGAGAGCGGATGAAATGGGGGAAGGAGGCAAGTCGTTGCCGATAAGATTAAAGATTAAAGACAGTCAAGACGGCAATTTATCGACGCAAGCTTCAGGGAGAAATAGAACAATGTCCTGCTTGACACATTTTTAAAACGCCTACAGCTACAGTCGTGGCGTTTGCAACTTTATTAAACCCACATCCCCTACTCCACAGCAGCAATACTATTAAGAAATTATTCTGTGCTTCTCTAGAGAAGTCCACATTTTTTAGCAAATCGCTGTACTGATGTTCGAGGTGTCTACACTTTTTCTACATGTATAACATCTTCAAGAATTGGATCGATGTAAAAACCAGATGTGATGTTCCTATTTCAGTTCCCAACTTGAGCAGACGTACCCAGGGCTGAACTGCTACTTCCAGAATCACAGTAATCCGCACGTGAGCGGCGCTATACATCTGCCGGGAATATTCAACTACCTGCCTCACCTGGTGGGGCGGCCCAACAGTCTGGTTCCCTCCCACAGTATTTCACAAGGACGCCATGGCGGTAAGTGTGGGAGCTGTGCCCATTCCTTCCCTTGAGCCAAGATTCCCTCAAGAGTGCTTTTCAGGCGGATTCTAGGCAAAGGGGAAGTCTGCTGTTAACACCTTAAGCTTGCGGCTCCTGCGCAGGAAAGACGCTGTAAAATGTACCTAAGTATAAAGTTATTTTTAAAATAGCCTGCGTTTCATCGTGGAGGATTTCCTGAAAGGTGCTTCCACGCTGTGTTTGTCGTTTCTATTGAAATTAGAAGTTGGGGATCTCCGCCTTGTCTGCAGCTACAGTCAATAGCTTGCAGTCATGAAGAGAAAAAAAAAGTCGCTTTGCTGGTCCCACCGGTAGGCGGCGAAAACCTTTGATCACTGCTCTGTACTGTTTACAGTTACGAGCGCGCAACTTTGCTCGGTCGGTGAGACTTAAAAGCGCCTATTGACCCATCCGCCTTTGTTTTGTTTTGTTTTTTTAAAGGATGATGATAGGTAGCAATCGCAAGTGTTACTGCCAAGCGCAAGCCGGTTCAGAATAGTCACAGCTGTTGTTTTCCCTGTTATTTGTCCTCACCCCAGTAACTTTATTCTTCCTTCATGTTTCTTGCTTGTTTCTTTCAGTCTATCATTGCTGACGCTGTCCCACGTTTAGGTACAACCCGGGTAGGTTTGGTCACAGAAACTTTGTAGATTTGTACGCACAGCGGTAGTCAGCAGACAAAATCCATAACGAGCCTGTTTAATAAAATAAAATATTGTTTCCCGGTTGAGGCTATGGTTAGATGTAAAAAAAAAAAATACTAAAGACTAAAGAGAGTGTAACTGTATTCTCACCTTGTTTTCCTTGTTAATAAAGCTTCCTCCCACACTCCTCCCTGTCAGCCCAGTCCCTGTTGAGATCGATGGCACAGCAAGCAATGTCACCTGTAGAGCTCATTTTTTTTCCCCTCCCCAAGATGTGGCATGTGTTTATAATACGGGACTAGCACCCTTTTATTAAACCATAGTTGCTAATTTTGTGCAATGAAAAGAATTGTGTGTATGTGAGAGAGAGAGAGAGAGAAGAAATGACTCCTTTCTAATGACAAGCAGAAGAAATGGCCAGACACTGCCTGTGAGAGAGAGTGGGGAGGGGGGGAATAAAGCTGTTCAAGTGACATGCAAAAGGATCAGACATGGCCTTGCTGTCTCAGTGTGTGTATGAGAGACAAAGAGGTTAGAGGGGAAGGGTGTGGGGCACTGGTTTTAGTTGTTGATTGACACAGAGTGTTTTCAGAGATTTTTTGGTTTTGTTATGAGGACATTTCCTCATTCTTGTCAACAAGGAGCAGCTTGAAAGGAAAAGGTTTTCTTGTTTGCTGTTATAAACCAAACAGCATTTAATACTTGCTTTCTAGAGGTACATCACCTAACACAAACATTTAATATTTGCTATACTCTTCAGCAGGTTTCAGTAAAAGTCTGTAACTGAAGTATGAAAACACTTTCTCTCACACACACACAAAACATTCATGCAACACTTTTTCGTTACAGTAGTATGTAAATTTACAACAGGGCACTGAGTAATGAGTTTAGTTTAAATGTTATCGCTTAAGATTTTCAAACATATATTATACATATGAAAGTATGTGTTTAACTTCTTTTTTAACTATTTAGCCATCTTCAGGTTTCCTTGTAGTTAACTTTTACTGATAACACTTTTCCCTAATTCTTGCACACATAGACATAGCATAGAAAAGGTTTTGGAATAACCATTGTCAATTTTTACCTTAATTAAAAGTAAGGATTCTAAGACAAAGAGTCTAAGAGTTTAAATACCACATTTACTTCTTACAGTTTCAGTCGTCATTGGAATTCCAACAGTTCGTCGAGAATCTGTGAGTTATGTGGCGCAAACTATTGACTCACTAATCAAGGGTATGTCACCAGAAGAACAAGATGATTGCCTCCTCATACTTTTTGTGGCAGAGGTAAAAGTAAACATCATTATGTATGCTTCTCCTATGCATTGCTGTGGTATTATTTCTACTTGGAGGTGTGTTGTCTTTTAAAAAGGTCCTTATTAAAAAAGTAAATTGTTCTATAAGTTGTGGAGACTATTACATTTGTTTTTTTAGAGTAATTGGTTTTGGATGAAAAAATTCTCCAGTGGCTTTTTTAAAAATCCAGTTTCATAAAGGGCAATGTAAGACAATAAGATAATGCATAAAATATCAAAACATTTTATCACTGATTTGTGTCTTCGTTTTCAGCCCTGGAATGATGAGTTTTCAGTTTTTGTCATGGAACAGATTAAAAAAGGGTGAGGACTATTACGTAAGGCTGCATTTATAGTAAATTGAACAAATTCTACCTTGACATTTTCTGAAAAGAAAAGTGAACTGCACTATCAGGGATTTGATAAACACGTCTAAGTGCAGTTCTGCAAAGATTTAATATTTGGGATTTGGAAAACAGAACATATAAAACATAAAGACAGAGTGTAAAGGGGTTGAGTAGTATTCTGTGTGTCTTTATATTCTTTTCCTTATTATGCACTGTTGTTAGGCTTTTTCCAGGGGTTAGTTGTTTTTTATTTGGTACAGAAAATACATTGTTGTGTAGTTAAATTTTTTTTTTTTAAAAGTTGGGATGCTATAATCTGAACATAGGAATTCTGTTGCTTGCTTTTATGTTGTGTGTGAGCAAGTCCTGTTAGAAAGGAAGAGAAGATCTAGGAATCCCTGAACTTTTGCTTTTTGCTGAGTCTTTTTTTTTTCACAATGCTAACATGTCCACTATCAGGTTAATTCACAAGCCATCAAATTAATCTCATCTCACTGAAATTTTAACAATTATTTTCATGTTAAAATTTAATATCATTTTATGTGTGATATATTTGAACTATTCTGAAGCTTTTAAAAATCCATACATTTAAATGCTGGTGTGGGTGGTATGTTCTGTGAAGTTGTTATGTGGCTGTGTTGGGAAAATTGGCATCATCATTATATCATATTTAAAAATGCTTCCCACTTGGTGGAAGTTCCAGGTGCAATATAGTTCCAAACAACAAGACATTTACAAAGTATTTTTCTTTGGGAAATAGGTTCCCAGAGGCTGTGACATCAGGATTACTAGAGGTGATTGTACCTCCTCCAGGCTTCTACCCTAACCTGAGCAGTCTGAGGGAAACATTTGGAGACACGCAGGAACGTGTCAAGTAAGTTAGCAATGCATTTCCCACTGGTAACATGTAAAAGATGAATGTAAGGTGTCATCACTATGAGGAAAGTCAGTCCAACTGAAAAGAACAGAGTATAAGACATTTGACACAATTATGCTCATGGTAACATGGCAATCAACAGTACATGACATTTGACAATTTGTATGATAGTAACATGTCAGTCAACAGATTGGGAGGAGAGCATTACTGGAGCAGGTGATTTTGGCTGGGATATGAAGAGAAGTAATTTTTGATAAGTTCAGTTGACATCGAAAAATAAACAATAGACAGCCAAAGAAAAAATAGTGTACGATAGTAAGGCACTGCCTCTTGTTAAGAATATCCTGTCATGATGTATCAGTAGATCAAAAGATATTTTCTTGAGACATAGTTATATACTCCTAAAATGTTGCATAGCTGGTTGTAGGACAGCAGACTGAATGGTCTTAAATAAACAGTAAAGATAAATTAAACAGTAGTCGCCCATGAGTTGCATCATATGCAGCTTGTAAACTTGTAAGCACATAAGATTGTTAAAGCAAAAAATAAATGTAGAAGGTGAAATGCATTTTCAGCTTTTTTTCCGCTTTGGTGTAAAGTTGTTTCTCATCTCCCACCCCAGCATCAGTCAATGGAGTATGGCAGGTAATTTTATGTCTTGCTTCTGCATCCATTAATTCTGCTTTTTTTCCCCTGTAAAGCATGTAGATCATGTTTGATATATTTTCTTTATTTTAACATTTGACACCAGGTGGCGATCAAAGCAGAACTTGGATTATTCTTTCCTCATGTTGTATGCAAGAAGTCGAGGTGTCTATTATGTTCAGGTGAGATTTTGTTGAGCTTGTCATAATGGTAGAGATTAATTAGCAGCTACAATGCTAGCAGAAGGTACAATTATGATTTGAAGAGTTATCTTTCCTTCACCACCCCTTCTCAGAGGCATTGTAGACTTGCTGTGGTAGAAGCTGATGCACAGAACTGAATTAAAACAGAGAATGATGGTTAGAAAAGCAGCACATGGCCTAACCCTAACCTTGAGTTTTTAGAATGGTCATTCAAATGGTCCGACCACAACTACAATAAGTGCTTGGCTGGTATAGCAAGATATTAAAAATGGTGTAAAGCTAAAGTTATACTTAGTTTGTAGATGTTAAAAATTTCTTTAAAGGCCAACGTGTGTGCTCGGCAAAAATTGCTGGAAATAGAGCATAGCGTATCGCAAGCATATTCTAGTGGTATTTTATAGTGAAGAGGTAATCACACCTGGATTTGTTGAGATAACAGGACGTGACCAAAGGGTTTTATTTTTTAAAATAATGTCATCTGCATGAACTGAATTGAAAGAGGAAAGATGCAATCTTTTGTAACAGAAAACAGACCAGGGCACAATGTGCTGTTGCTGAATGTTCTTTTCAATACTCAGATGGAGTTTGTACTCATTGTTATTTCCTAAAGATAATGGCTAAAAATGCCAGTGGATTAACTTTGTTCGTAGATGTGTTCTTACAGATCTCTGTTTTGTTCAAACATTCTCCACACCTACTCAAGAATTTGCTAAAAACAATTTTTTAAGGGATTGTTATCCAGTCACTTCCACAGTACAGGCAAGTCTAAAACTTTCAGTAAAACAAAGAGATCTTCCTACAGCCAACGTTACAGGAGCTGGTAACTAGTATTGCTGGTAGAAAGTTTAAATAAAGATTAAGCATCAGATCTGCAACAGCATTGCTTTATACACTGTTCTGGTCTACAAATAACAATAAGACACAGTCACAAACACAGTTTTATAGGTTGAATCCACGCTTGAAACAATTGACAATGTGAGGGCACCATTGATGTGCATGGGCCAAACAGCTAAAAGAGAATTGAGGATGACAAACATATGAAGAACTTAAATGAGAACACGTGCAAGTAATTAAATAGTAATTTTCTTCTGCTTTCCTAGTAGCAGGTGAGAATGCCAATGGTTGAAGGCTAATATCTTGAAAGTCAAGCATAATTATATTTATATATTCTGGGAGTCATTCTTTTAAGATGAACTTGACCCAATCATTAAGAAAAATGTTGCACTGGTGTTGGCCTTTAACGTCATCACAAATAAAACCTGTCTTGGACTTGTACCTGCTGATGATAGCTAGAGACAATGTCATTATTCAAAGTGCCAGTACATTTTCACTGTTTATTTCTATACGCTGGAACATCTTTATATCTGGCTGTTAAAAGTACAGATGTTGAGCAGGTGCTATGTAGTAGAGTTTATGCATGGCCTATCTAGGGACGTTAGTGCATGCGATTTCACCAAAACCTTACTTTTTAGTTTAGCTGAGGATTTTTATGCACATTTTGTATTTTTATTATTTGCAGAATAACACTTCATATTTTTATATATTTGTTTTGGGGATTATTTTTTATTTATCCATGTATACATTATTCTTTCAAGTCTGCATGAAGGTAAATAGGGTAGAGAAGAGGCAGTAATGTGTATAGAAAGTAAAATTTAGAGAACTGGAAATGTGACTAATTATTTTCAGTAGAAGTAGCTGTTGCTGCTAATGAAAAGTTTGTCTGGCTGATTGTTGGAAGTATTTGCGATCAGTGATGTTTACATTAAAAGCACACCTGAACATGAAGTTGTAAATAGCATGAGCTCTGTAGTACTGTTGGCTTCTGTACCTGAAGTACCTCGAATTTCTGTTATACCATCCAACATGCAGTTTTATTATTCTTCTTTAATAATACTTCACACTTCTTATTCCCAGTAAATACGCCTTATTATCTGCAGATACTTTAACAGGATGTTAACATTTACACCGAGCACAGTAAAATGCAGTAGCTATCCTGGAATCAGGCATCACATTGTTTGTTGCCTTTTGAAGTGTCTCAATTACTTAAATGATGTGATAATACCATATAATATCTAAGAAAGTAGGGTAATACAATGTAATATCTATATGAGTTAGGGTATACAACATGTACCCACATGAAGTAGGGTAATAACACATTCTTTATGTGAAATAGGATGGTACAACATATTCTCTGCATGAAGTAAAATAGTACAGCATGATATATATATGTGTGTGTGTGAAGTAGGATAATACAGCGTAGTATCTACGTGATGTTGGGTACTGCAACATGTCTGTGAGAAGTAGGGTAGC
Source organism: Pomacea canaliculata (assembly GCF_003073045.1). Taxonomy (NCBI): domain Eukaryota; kingdom Metazoa; phylum Mollusca; class Gastropoda; order Architaenioglossa; family Ampullariidae; genus Pomacea; species Pomacea canaliculata. The sequence continues at coordinate 39,171,493 of NC_037592.1, read as the reverse complement.
AACATATTCTCTACAAGATACTACAACATAATATCTTCATAAAGCAGAGTAAGGCAGTATGATATCTACATGTCATCAGAAAATCCAAAAGCACTTTTCTCCTTTCATTGCCTTTTTCCCCTGCTTAATAATTTTGGTTTTCATTTATTCTGAGTGGGATGGGAGAATTGTCTGGCTGTTGGCTCAGAGGAGCTTTGAACCTTCTGTGCCACATTCAGTTGCAATAACCACAGGCTTCTGGTGCTTTCTGTACAGTTACTTTGAAATACGGACAATTCTTACAAAGGTTTATAAGAATAAGGATTCAGAATCATTGCTGAAATAGTGTGTTGCTCACTGTTTAGATTAAGAAATTGTTTCTAAAAGAGTCTGAAAATATTTTAGTAATAACTAGTTTGTATGCTTCTAATGCTAGGGAAATTTAAAAAGTGTTTACTTCTTTTCTCTTTAGCTTATTCATCACTTGTGGTTGGCTACTATCAATCTTTTCTTGAATTTGCTAGGAAAACAAATCTATGCACATTTCAATGCATAATACAGATTGTTATTGATTTGTTACTGTATCAGTGTATGCCATGCATTACTTGTGACCTTTTGCCTGCCCACCAACACCAGACAATGCACCCTCCATGTTGTATTGGTAGCCAGCCTGGAATGGAATGTGTGAAACTCTTGCGGTATGTGTGAAGGCTGAACGAGGTTTTTCAGGTTCTTTTGGCAAATATGAACCTTCATTTGAGCTTTTTGGTTGTATTATTTTTTGGTAAACCTCTGTCTTTTGCTGCCATTGGTTACATCTGCTTGCTTTTGCCTTCTGCTGAAAAATATAATGAAAAGTGACAAGATAGTTTTGTTTTGCTTTGTATATGTTGTAGGCATGTAAACTTGCATTTGCATCCAGTATCCAAAAGTGCTATTAAATAGCCAGGCTTCTCTTTTAATGGCGTTTTAATTTTGCAAAAATGTTTTATTTTTGATACACAAATTCTTTCTTATGTGAGAGAATTTTATTTTATCTTTCGCACATTGAATTGGTAAAGAAGTCTTTTCACAACCAACAGTAATTCTATGAATTTCTGTCTGATTAGTCACTCTTGTCAAACTTTTACTCACTTGTGAGAGTTTTCCATAACATTTCTAGCATACAGGTTCACAGACAAGTGTACGTACGTTCATTATTGATGTTATTGGGTTTTGTTATTGCAATTTGTGCATGACTGTTTTTTTCTTGCTAGTTTGCTTGAGACATAGCATGAATTATTCTGTTATCTGTAAGTCTCCATTTCTTAAAAGCATAATTTGATTTTTATTGTCAACTTCCAGTAGCATTAACATTGTTTAATCACCTGACAACAGGAGTTAGTAAAGTTGGAGAGATGGCTACCTTCTTATATCTTAATGTCCAGTAACAGCATACAGTGAAGGGGCAAAGTTTCTTATCTAGAATGGATAGCTCTTAACGATGAGGCATAGCTAACATGATGAGACATATAATGATACATAGTCATTCATGACCAGTTGCAGGAATACTTTGTCTAGCTCACTAAGCTTCTGTGAGAGACTAATGATTTGGCAGGTAACAATAAAAATGTACACGAAAAGAGCAGTGTTACGAGGACACGCTAAATGTTATTAAATATGTTTGACCAACAGTGAAATAAATAAGAATTCCGTAGTTATTACCATATTCCTTAGTTATTACTAAAAAAATGTTTAACCTCATCATTTTCGTATTTCAGATCTTTAAACATGAGTTCTATGTTGTTAGAGGGCAGGCATGTTGAGTCGTATGAACTAGGGTTAGGATATATACTGTGTATACTAGATATACAAGGGTCATTCAAAAAGTTCTAAGCCTCACCCAGAAAGAAGAGCCATAGCTGAGCATTTTTGTTTAATAACACACTACGACTTCTTGTAAAACTAATAATGCAGATTATAAAAAAATAATACAGATTTCTGTTTTAATTTGTATGCACATGAGGCCTATGCAAAGGTGAAGGGTAGTGCAACAAATCTAAAAATTGACAAAACAGAGGCCCAAGCAGTCATAAAGTATTTGCAAAAGAAAGGTATGACACCCAAGGAAACCCATGAGGACATGGTACAGACACTTGCTGTGGACTTCCCTTCCTGTGCAACTGTAAAAAATGTGGGCTGCTGAATTTGAGCAGGGCATGGTCAGCATAGATGACCCTCGATCAGGTTGTCCAAAAACCTCAACCATTGATAATCAAGTTGATGCTATTCACCGTATGGTTTTGGATGACAGACGTCTTACTGTCCATCAGATAGGCATAAGTCCATAAGTCTGTAGGCATTTGTTCTGGTTCAGTATCCACCTTTTTAACTGAGATCTTGAGAATGAGCACGGGATTGCAATGCTGAGCAATGTTGGACGAAGTGTATTGATGTCAAGGGGGACTATATAGAATGTGTGAAAAACTGTCTTGTTTTTGCAACTCCTTCTGGTTGAGGCTTAGTCACAATAGTCATGATTGAGCATTTTATGTAGATATTTATTATCGTGAGTGCTAGCATTTGAGTGAGGGACTAGTGTGAATAAAATGTGTCTAAATTATATAGAAATGAACTAGCTGGGGTTGGGATGCATAACATGTTCTGATTGATGTCATTTAAGTTCAGTATAAGTGGTTAATTTTTACGGGACAAAATGAGAGGACCCATAATATGATGATAAATAGTTTCACTTGCTTCAGTAACATGCCAACATTCTTTGTTCGGGATTTAAAAATATTTGTTCAGAATATCTCTCATGATGTAATATTTTTCACTTGGATGCAGATTTTCCACTTTGTTAATTTGATATATGGCATTTGTGTCAAAATTCACAGTTTTAGCATGTGCGTTGTATTATTTACCTTTGTATAAATGTCTGTGCCTTAGCACACATGCATTATGCCTAGCTGCATGCTTTAAAGCACACACAAGAGGTGATCTTGCACCTCTTCACTACCCCTGACCCACAACACATTCATACATATTTGCCGAAAATACTCTCCACCCCTACTCACCCAAAAAATTGAACATCAGGGCATATGTCCCAGATGTAGGTTTCACGGATAGATGTTTGAAAATTAAAAGTAAAAATACTGTTTTTCGGTGCTCATGAAGATAACATTTTACTACTTTCAGTTGGAAGATGATGTGGTGGCCAAACCTGGATACCTCACCGTCATGAAATCCTTTGCCCACTTGCAGAAATCAAATGATTGGCTCCTCTTAGAGTTTTCTACTTTAGGTTTCATTGGTAAGTTGATGTAGTTTTTAAGATCTTGGTGGCTTCAACAAGCTATTGGCATTGCAATGATCTATATATTTCTTCAGTTTTTGTATGCCTTTTTTATGTCTGCAGTTCTTAATTTTGTTATTTCATTAATGAAAAAGCTAGCCACTTATAAAGCATCATTATGACACATTTTGTCCTTACTGTTTGTTCCCTGATTCCTTTTTTTGTCTTCTATGTTTGTCTTTTATTATTTGTCTACATAGTTGTTTCTACATGTAGCTGACATTTTGTAAGTTGAGAATATGTAAGTAATAGTGTTTTACAATATTTTTTATTATAAAATCTGGCTATATATACAATGTATATTTATATTGCTTTGTTAGAACTTATATTTACTCTGTTGCTTTATTGATCAGTGAGAATAGTCATATGGGTAGCGGTAGCTTGGAATTTTATTTCCTTCTATTTTGGCAGGTAAAATGTTCAAGTCTGCAGATCTCCCATTTGTAGTTGAATTTTTCCTAATGTTTTATGCTGACAAACCAATTGACTGGTTACTGGATCATCTGCTTTGGGTTAAAGTGTGCAATCCAGAGAAAGATAATGTAAGTCCTTTCTTCAAAGCAGAAATGTTTCATTTTCTTTATACTTTGTGAAGCTCTTTAAACAAGTTTTTGTAGCACATGAAAATGGTTTCCACTTCAATCATACAAATAGACTTACATAAAATGTTTATATTTTGTATATTTAAATGAAATCTTGCTTTCATTTACGTTTTGCAGAAAATAATGTTCGATTTTCTGGAAGCTCCTGAGTGGTAGAGAAATGATGACTTTGTAAAGTTTGTTCGCATCATAATCATTTGATTCTTGTTTGCTGTCATGTTAATACATTTGACATTTTCTCAAGCAGTGTGTAAAATAGACATGTTTATGTGCTTTAAGATCTTTGCTTCACTGGTACTAAAACTTTTTTTTTTCAGAAACACTGTACTAGAATGAAGCAAGCAATAAAACCTAGGTATAAGCCATCACTCTTCCAACACATCGGGGTGAAGTCTTCTCTCAAGGGCAAAGTTCAAAAGTTGAAGGTATCCTTACAATTTTGAAATGATATATTAAATACAATACAGAATAGTAACCAAAATTAAGCTGAGAGTTTCTGACATGGCCATATTCCATATTCTTTTGGTGTGGTTGACTGTAGTGTTCAAAATCTTACATTTAAATACTGTAGACAAGCAGATTTATTTTACAGAGCATTTCTTAGTGCTGAAAGGGCATATTTTTGTGTATATGTGAAATTGTGTTAGTGAATAAATGTGAAAAGTACAAGAAGTGTCAAGTGAAATTGAGATAGAGAATTCTTTTCAGGCTGTCAGTAGCCATAAATAATAAATAAAACATGGTACAGTCTTTAGTTTTAGTCTTGAAATGCACTGACTTTGAATTTTGAGAGGTTTTTTTTTAAAGACTCGGGTAAATTACCTGACTTTTAGTATCTAACATAAGAGCTAATCTTGTGAAGCAGCACAAGTGAGGGTTTGAGCTTCTACCAGAATGGATGTGACAAGTATGACTTATCTCCCTTGTGGGGTCATGTATGGTTTATCTCCCTTACGTCAGCTTAGGTGCCTTATTTACCTTTCAATTCATTGTCAGCTTTTTTAAAGGCATCCATTTTGACCTTCATGGTCGTCCTACATTGTTTTCATTGTTTTACTGTATCCTTTGACCTGAAAACTAATAAATCTTGTTGCCTCCAGGACAAGGATTTTGGCAAAAATGGCCTTGCTCGTGCACACATGAATCCTCCAGCGCAGTTGGCAACCACTCTGAAGACATTTCAAAAGTATACTCTTCTCAAGGCCTACACTGGCGAAACATTTTTCTGGGGCTTGGCTCCAGGTGTTGATGATGTTGTTGACTTCAAGTTCCATCCAGCTATTTTTGTAGAAAGGTAAGTTCCTAGTGCTGCCTTGTCATACAGCTGTTTGTACCTGTACATACAGCAACTTTCAGACTGTTGTAACATGGCTGTACTTTTTAAGGGACTTATAACCGGTGATTATGTTTTATTTTTCTGAGCAAAGAAGGCATTAATGGTTTTGTATTTCCTCGTGAATGCTGCGTAAATGAAGACGATTTCAAGAAAAAAAAACTGTCTTGTTTTATGTGTGCAACAGAATTAAATTCTAAAAAAAGTAGAAGTGTAATGCAAGATCTATTGTAGAGCTTAAGTGTATAACTGCAGAATATTTGCTATATGCGAATTATTGCTTTCCAGATTTCTATTTAGAAGTGGTAATCCAGAACATCCTACAGATATTTTCCATGACACTACAGTGGAAGTGCATCCCGAACACTACCCTGAGGATAATATAGTGGGATTGCCACTGCTGGAGTTGAAAGAGAGTGTTAATCAACCATCAGAGGGTTTTCTAACAGTGGGCCAGTTTGATGGTGAAGGTTTGGCACAGGGTACCGTGCCTCCAGCGATAGGACCAGTAGATGTTGTCCGACTGCATGTTCATGTACAGAATCCAAACTGGGTGATTTTGAGTGAGGTGAGTCAGTTTTGTTTATTCCTGCTCATAAATTACAGTATTTATCAACATTTTTTTAGCAAAAGATCATACTGGCAGTCACTAATTCAACAGAATGTGTATGCCACATGTTGCATGCAAAATCTTTAATTGATGCTGAATTTTGTCAGCATTCTGTTAAACTTGTGAACAAAGACAATTTTTTTTCTTTGGTTTGTTTGGGGGTTTTTTTTGTTGTTTTGCTAGATGCATACAAAAAGTGACTTTGTGGTTATTGTTTAGAGTAATGAAAACCAATTAAAAGAGCATTTTGATATGATGACATCTGTGCAGATCATGATACAACAGATAGAAGAGGAAAAAGAATAGACACATTTTGCAGTCCAGAGGATCTGGGTGTGCCAATGTTTCCAAGGTGCTAGTGGCTGGCATTTCACTTACACTTAACTTTTGTGCAGAAAGAAGAAAAAGAGTGAATTTGCTGCTTTCCACACTTTCATTTTTTATTGCTTGCAGCTACAGCAGTCCTCTTTGAAGCAGTACATCACAGCTTGTTTCCATTCTCCCACCCCTCTCAATACATATGCCAATTTACAAGCTTTTCAAGGCAACTTGAGAGAAAGGAATGTACACAGAAAAGGTTCAGAACCACAAATAAATATGTTTTCACAAAACATATCCTAATGCATGATCAGGACATGCTACAAGGGCACCCCCCTTGACTACCACACTTTTAACAAAATAATAAAAAAAAGGGGAGGGGGTAGAAATAATAGCCTTCCCATCATCCCCACCAACAGTCCAAGCAGTTGAAGTAAGGCAGTAATTAATCTCGTCACAGCAGTGTCAAAAAAACAAAGGTCAGCATTCCTGTATGGAGGGGTGGGAGGAGGCATAGAGCATGTCCCAATATGCGGGTAGGGGTAGGGTTTTTTTTAATTTTTTATACAAATAAAAAACAGGCACAAGGTCACAGTTGTATTGACACGCGAGGATCACAGACGCTGCCACCACCAGTAGAGAAACGTTTTTGTTTGCTGCCTTGGCAGACATTTTTATATTGTCCAAAGCACTTTTGAGCCCTCCTCATTAACAAGCTTGCTGCTCAACTCTGAAACTCAAAAGTTGGTTTGCAGAATTCAGTCGGTATCTTTCGTTAGTCCACAAAACAGGAGTTGCCACCTTGCAAGACAGCCACAAAAGTCTCAGCATGCAGCTGCTGCACCCAAATCGTGTCAGCAGAAGAGTTGTCCCTTGCTGCACCAAGTCCGCAGGACTCCTGTCAAACTCTAGTGGGACGTTCTGCCCACAGGCACACTGCTGCCTTCACTGTCGCCTGAGATGCAGGTAACGACTCTACGCCAACTTCTTGCCTGTGGAACAGTGAAAATGTTGGTTAGGACACAAGTCTGTTGTTAATATGTCTAATGCAATTTGCTTTTGTTTTCACAACATAAAAACAACGCAGTGATAATGACTTGTTAACATTTTAGATATGTTGCAATTGACTTGCTCTTGTTGAAAGTGTCACACTATGTTGTTAATGTACACTATGTGTAATGCATTGTAACAAAATCTAGTCCAAAATAATTAAAAAGATGTATAATTACAGTGTCATGGCTTGTGGTCACTTATGGTAACTGTACTATGTGCTGCTTGTGTGGTGTTTGTACAAACGAATGTGTGGGTACATGAGAAGCAGCCGATATATATTAATGTAAGAATGTAGGTTCTATTAGTAGAAATTCAACACTAATTTTCTTCAGCACAGTAAGTCTGGCTTATGGATGGGGTACAGTTGAAAAATAATGATCAATATTAGTAAAGGCTTTGTCAGGAGCCCACCTCAGTGACGTTTCATGTGCAGAGACAGGTGGTCTGACCGGCTAAAGGCACGGTCACACACCTGGCACTTGAAAGGCTTGTCTCCAGTGTGTTTACGATAATGACGGGTCAGCTCATCTGACCTCGCAAATCGCCATGTGCAGCCATCCCAGTTGCAGACATAAGGCTTCTCTCCTATTTTAAGACAACAGAAATACAGATCAGTATTTCCAATTGATAACATTTGAAATGCATGCAGGCTGAGCCCTCTTGCATACTAATAGCAAGAAAATCAAAAAGGAATTAAATGGTAAAAAAAAAAAAATGCTTAACAAAATCCAGAAAAGCCAATGTTTATCTTTATAACTATGTCCCCATGAACCCCAGAACCACATCCATCAAAATATAAGTAACAACAGACTGATTCACAACTTGTATCAGGTCCTCACCTGTATGAGTGCGCCGATGGGCCTTCAGATGGGAGCTCTTGGTGTAAACTTTATTGCAGCCCTCAAAGTCGCACCTGTGTACCCTTCGTCGCTGCTTCTGACTGTCATAGGGGTCACCACACTTAGAAGGTAGAGATGCCACAGCGAACACATCGTGCTGTGGCTGCTGCTGAGGTGGTGTGGGGGCTTGGTTGTGGGGGTGGCTCTTTGGTGGGCTTGAACACTCGTGGTATCGGCTGAACTGCCTGCAGCACAACAACACCTGATCATTACAAGCCTGTCATTGGGGACGTGAGCAGTTTTCAATGGTATTAACATGTTTGTACAACATGGCATGCTTTGTCCAGCTTAGACTACATAAGAGAAAGAAAATACAAGGTGAGGAGTATTTACATCACCTAACAAATTATACATCTGGAAGCGGTTGCACCACTTTTTACTTATTGTAACCATGGTCTTAAATTTCAAAAGGTTCCATATGCTCTTTTATTCACAAAACAAAAGAAAAACCCTCATCCAGTCTAGCCCCAAGTGATTTACAGGACAGCTGACATCTTTTCATTCACTGACATGCCCTGGGGTCCATAAAGGCCCGTGATCAATTTGCAAATGGGCATATTTATGGATGGAAAAGAAGTATAAATGCCTCTGTTTATGGAAAAGGCTGTCCAAAGTCTAGGTAAGAAGGAATTATTGTGAGCCTTGACTTTCAACAGGCTCAAACCATGAGTGAAGCTGCAATTTCAAGACTTGGTAGTAGATGAACACCACATCCCATCCTGTAAAGTCATAGTTCATGACCAAATCGTTACACTGCCCATGCACAGTTTCCCCAACCCCCTTCTGTCTTTTCTTTAGAGTTTAGTTGACCCTTGATCTGCTTCCCCTCTACCTGTCCAGAAATGATTTCGTCTCTCTACGTCCAACTGTCCCTACACTATGGACACTGCAACAGATATCGGTGAACTCCGCCTGCTGTGACCTCTAGTGACGTGTGCACCGACATGATGGGGGGGGGGGAGGGGATGCAGGCGCCTGGCAAAAGAGTCTGGGAGAGGCGGTGATGGATGGGCCGTCGCGAGCAGCCGCGCACATGTGTAGGTGGCGCTTTAGCGCACCGGGCGCGTCGGGGGCAAATGCGCGCATCCCATCATCCCGTGCGAGATGTCAAGCTCCAGAACCAAGAATCGTTCACCGTCAGCATGTCGCCGCCATCTGTGGCCAACTTTTACCGCCACCCCCGCCCACACCCCCTCTGTTCCCCTCCAGAGGGCGCTGTCCCTGCCCATCATCACCATCTCGCCCTCTGTGCCACCAAAGGTCACCGGAAGCTTTTCCGTCAGGCAAGAGAGGAGACAACCGCGCTGACCAGGGGTCACCGCATATGAAACTCCTCTATCACTGTCGACTGCCCGGGAGAGCCAATTAACCAGCAGGGAGGTCAAAGTTCGCTCTACTTACTCGGACGCCTCTTTGATGCGGCGCAGTGAGAGGAGGGCAGCGGAGCCGATCTTGCTGACCGTCTCTGGGGTCGCGACGGGACTGTCGTCTGGCTCTGTGGACAGAAAAGCAGGAGGTGGTCAACCACAACTACCGCCACCACCATCAGCAGCATCACATCAACCTCCAACTCTCCCCTTAACAACACCTGGCTCATATCTTCACTCTCTCCTCTCATCCCGCATGCCATGCGACATTGTTTTGATGCGACGTGTACAATTTAACGGCTGACAATATTTTTACACAGTAACCCACTTTTTAAAAAAGTTGTTGTTTTAAAGTGTACTCTGAGCTTCCTGGCACCACGATGCACACATCTGCATGCCTTTGAGAAACGGAATCGGTGCTAAATACCACGCGTCTGTCAAAAGATTGGCTGTACGCTTAGAGTACAAAACATCTCGTCAATGTGACACGTGGCATGCAGACAGGAAAAAAAAAAAAAGAATGGGGAGGAGAGAACCCAGTATGTCATTCGATGAAAAAAAAAAAATCCAGAATAAGTAGCGGCTCTTGGCAAGTTTCCCCACTGCTTATGGAAGGTTGTACGAAGTGTACCCGGATGACAACGTGCTTTCTCGCTCTCACCTTTCTTTCCGACCCGCAGGTCCAGTCCCTCGTGGGCAAGCAACACGTCACTTCCGGCTATTCTTCGGTTCATGGACAGGTCGACGGGCTCTGTCTGAATTACCTGTTAGCACAGAAAAATAGGCATTTCCTGTTTAATTAATGACCTCCCGACTGAAGTCCATACAAATGTAAAAATGTCCGTCTGGACCGGACAGGCACATCATCAAACAGACTAAGTTCTGTTTAATGTAAGCCAAAGTGGCGACATTTTCTAAACATGTTTGACGATGTGCTGCCGGTTCAGACGGCTCAACAGTCGGCAATAACAATATTTTTATGCGCCTTTCATCGCCGAACAAGCATATCACTTGTCTGACTGGCAAACTCTACACGAGAACGAAACTCGAATCCCGTGCGACAACTGTTCTCAACTCGATCTCAAACACCCTTTATCGAGAATAAGATATTACAGTCGGGGAAGGGGAAGATTGAGAAGACAGAAGAGTTGTTGTTGTTGTACTCAGTATCTTGTCACTCAAGTTAACGGTTTTCAATTTAAAATTTCAAGTCGTGGATGACCTACAAACAGACTCAAACCTGACTCGACAGGGAAATGAATTCTGTGATCGAGCACTGACAGTCGTCATTAGTCTAGAAAGTGTAGTGTGGCGGTTAGGATGACAACTCAAAAGTGCAACGTCTGCACGACCTCACCATGGCTTCCCTCCCCTACGGTGCAGGGTAGTCTCCCTTTGTCAGCATGCAAATCTTATGGCTTTACGCTGAGGTGATGTGACAACTGTCACCGCTTGTCATGTCAGGCGCAACACACCTCCAGGAAACAATTCACGAATTTCTGTTGTTTTCACAACCAACGTGTCGTGTAGAAGAGAATCAGTCCTCGCGCTCCACATCCTACCACGTCATTGACGGGAAAACTGACGTCATTTGACACGTCATCACATCGAGGTTGTCGTCTGCTTGGAGTTTATACCTGAGCTCAGGTGAGTGAAACCAGGTGCACTGCGAGGACGGATGAAACACCTGAACCAGACCAGCCCCTCAACGGCCGAGAGAGAGAGAGCGCGGAGGTATACAGGCTAACCGTCAGTCGGTTAAACGAAAAGGAGGCCAGCCAATTGCCCTCGCGAGAGCAGCAGCAGCAGCTTACTGGCGATGTGCACGTTGATGGGCTGCTGTCACTGTCTGTACACACACACCCTGCCTCCCCCATCCCCTCTCTCGCCAGCTCTTCCCTAAAAGCCGAGGAGGGATGCGACCCGCGTCATCGCTCATGACGACAGGTGTGAGTCATCTACTGTCTCCTTGTGTCTTAGCCTCGCGCCACACCTTGCTGGCCTGTCAATCTTACAAGCCTCCACCCACCCCAAACCACCAAACCCTCCGTTCATTAACTCCCCCAACCCCCATCCCACCATTATTATGCACAAAAAAAGTCCAAAACGTCCGATGAAAATTTGAAATCCATCAGCAGCCTATTTCATCTCCCTCTCTCTCCAACCTCGTTCATATACCTCCCCCGCTCCGATAACATTGTTCAGTAAAGCCCACCAAGTTGTCTGTTGGTATATGGCGACAACTTCTCACCTCCGTGACTTCGCCATGTCTGACGACATCGACATCTACGTCGACCCTCCCGCGTTAGGTGCGCGTGCATCTAACTCTCGGCCCCCGCTAACAAACTTTCTCTCCTCCCCACCCTCTACCGCAACTCTCTCCTCACAATTCACTCGCACCCACGGCCACAACAAAGGCGTTGAAGGCATAAATCCATACTGCACCACGACTGCCAATGTAATCTCGGGCACTAGGGGCCATTAAAAAAAAGTTTAACGAGAGGTTGGTAGTTTCTTATTTTTTTTCTACTCGCCTCACATGAACGCAGCTGTTTCCACTATTGGGTTTTTCAGTATTATTATTACCGCTATCCCTGCGGTCACGGAAGATGCTTTGCCACGTAGGTAAGTAAATGTACACTGATTAGTCACAAAGTCTTGAGAGCACCACCTCCTTCCTCTCGTGACTACACGTGCGCGCGCATGCATCCTTGGGCTACCTGCTGGAAGACAAAGGGTTAATCAATAGGAGTTTCTAAGGACGCGGTGGCCGGCGCTGGGCTGTCGACTGACACCATCTCAACCAAACGGTTACACAAACGGACTGAATCGAAATAATCGACATCTGTACCATGCAGCCCTGACAAACAAAGAACCAGCAACTCGCGAGGTGTTTATCTTCTCGTCCATCCAAACTCTCTCTCTATTACCACTCATTCTCTCTCTCTCTCTATCGCCACCCATTCTCTCTCTCTATCGCTACTCATACTCTCTCACAACTCATTCTCTCTCTCTATCACCCTCTCACACTCACTCACCCTGAAGAGAGGAAGAGACGGAGAGGGGGAGCGGTGTAAGAATTGCAGGTTACAGAAGAGCGAGTGCATCTCATTAGTATGCATCGTCAGACATTCGCATTCTAATCGGTGTGGCGATATCTGTGACAAGAAGGACGTTATCGGAGAGAAAGAAAGACACAAATCTCTTGCCTGGGGGCCGACACACAAACAGCAAAATGAAAAAAAAAAAACTCCTGCAAGAAAACGCGGTTCCTGTACTTTGGTCAGTTGTGTCATCCCTACAGAAGAATCTTTACAGCTGCCTACGGTGTCTTCTACCCACACTTGACACCCGGTCTACGAAGAAAGCAAGGTTTATTTTTGACAACGAAATGTATACACGGGGTGACAATATGTTCAACTGATAGTCACCCACCTACCCACCCAAAGTGTCCCTACCCATCCACCCCACAAACAGCAACTTCTGATGTCTGTCATCCTGGCATCGCCCTCACCCAGCATCTTCATCATCTGTTGTTATCCCCGATGACACGGGGGCTGCTACCCATCCAAAACACTCGTCACGACCACACAGCCCACGCCCAGTCATCGTCACCGCTGGCGACAAGGGGCACGAGAACTGTCACATGGGCTGCGGTGTCACTGCGCGACCTCTGACCTCGTGACCCAAGTGTGTCTGTGCTGGCAATCCGCTTTGGTGAACCAAATCCCTCAACTTCCCGTCTTCCGGGCTTAAGGAGGAGACACCACTTGAATCGACTTCCAGAACTCTTGAGGTGAGTACTATTGTACTCATGCACAGCCGACACCTACACACGTGTGACGTGCTTACCTGTTCATGTGTACAGTTACAGGTGAATGGCCAGGTGAGAGAAGGTCAAAACAAAGTTGGGTGCGCCTCTGCCTCGCCTCCAGAATCGCATGGCGAAGGCGACCTACTTTTTTTTTTTCACGCGGCTGCTGCCAGCAACTCCAAGAGGTTCTCGAACCCAGGCGCAGGTAAGCACTCACTGCACGTGCGAGATGTTCACGTCACGTGCCCGACTGCAGCACATGCGCAGTTACGCGAAAAGGAAGAATGGAGGGGCGAGGGGTTAGCGCGGATTGTCATGTGATGTCGAGTCAAGCAGTGTTTGTTGAAAAGACTTTGTACTGGAGGATGAACACGGACAATGTCTTCGTCTTACAGCTCGACACACTTCCGTTTTCTCCACAGCGATTTTAAACCGCAAGAGACAGCTCAAAACGAGGCTAGAAGATTATGACAGTCATCAGGATGAGAAGTCCTACAACCTGCTGTTGCTATCATGTGACATGTCTCTAAAAGCTCTCTCTCTGTATCACACATGCACGTGCAGAAATAAAGCGGAGGGACAGAGCCAACCCTGTTTGAAATCTATAAATAGAACCAACACCTGACAATATTCAGCAGCGACAAAGATATACCCTTCGCTTCTCGGGTACCTGAACCTAATCTCCTCCCTACCTAAGTGTGGATTTCATGGTTAGCATCTGTGAGGCGAGCAGCGCTCTCCAGGACAAGATGTCAATATTACAAGAACTCGTGGACGGAAGATCAAAGTGAGGAACGAAGAGGAATAAAAGGTGCCCCACCCACTCCAACCCCGCCCTCCGTACATCGACGGGGAGGAAGATAAGAGTGGATAGAGAGAGGAGAGGAAATGGGGAAGGAGAATGGGAACGAGATGCAAGAGAAGGGGGTCACAAAATCAAACAGGTGTGGCGAGTAATCACACTTGCCCACCTGTCGCCGTACAGTCGAGGTCCTTTTCATGCTCCAACCTTGGCAAGGCGAGTTGCAAAGTAAGGAAGCGCGGCTAATGGAGGACGACAGAGGCAGCTGCCAGAATCTCCATCGCCAACACACACCCTCCCTTCTCTCTCTTATCTGAGCAAGGGAGGTGGAGGGGGTGGGACCAGTTTTTTTTTTTTCTTGTGCAACTGATTCCCATGGCTTGAGTGTTCTGAAGGTGTGAGAAGAGAAGTGGATGAGTGGACGAACCCACACACAGCTAATCAGTCGGTCACCAGAGGACAAACCTCACCCCTCTCACCCCCCCCCCCAATGGCTTTACCACACGTCACATCCTCCACTTACATCACTGACACCTCTACATACCCTGACCCAATTTCAGGCCAAACCACCCTCGTGATCCTTCCAAAGTTTTCTTCGTTAACTTACAGGAGGGTTGGAGGGGGAGAGCAGGGGGACCGTTGTTCTTACCGACAGGACCGTGCATCTGGTGGCCGGCATGTTTGTGCAGGACGCTGTGCTGTCATAATAACCGCCTGCACTGTACCTGTCGTCAGCCTGTGACGTAAACACCGCCGCACTCCCACGATAACCCGGGCGGCTGGCTGGCCGGCCTCGCCAAATGTTAATGCGAGTAATCTCCCCTCTGCATCTAATCTGCGCCTATCACCGGGGTGGTATTTGAGCCCCAGTCACCTGCAGCCACCAAATTCCGACAGGAAATCCTGGAGCAATCTGGGTACGAAACTTCCCCTTCCTCCCATCCCCACCCCCATCACACGCCATCTTGCAAGCTGACCTCGGGAGAAAATGCACAGTCGGTGGTGAGGGTAGGTGAGGTGAGGTGGGGGAGATACACGAGGCAGGCTGATCGCTCTCACGGGGTAAAAACAGGAACTTGATCTCAGAACCAAGTGTACAGAATTTCCCAAACGACCAAAACAAAACAAACAAATATTAACGAAAAAAAAAAAAACCCTCGACTAAATTACCCTGACGGTTGTATGAGATCGCTCTCTCTCTCTTCACTCCCTTTGCACAAACACGGATGCACTATCACATCTTCCTCCTGCTTCACTCTCCCAGCATCCGATGCCCGCGTTAGCTGCAGCCACTCCCTCCATTTGTTTCCCGTCAGCATCCGCAACCGGGGCAGTGCGTGGAGGGGGAGTGGTGGTGGTGGAGGGGGGCGGAGGAAGGGGGTAGGGTGCAGCGAGCAAGGGCCGTAGGGCGACTCGGTGTAGGGGGCGACTCGGTGTAATTGCAATACCACCACGTACAGACGGCGCTCCTGTTTGTGCACGCTCTTCTCGCGGCCAGCCAAACCCTGTCTGTGCAAATGGCCCCAGCTCCCTAGCTGATGCACCACCGACCCCAGCCAGCCAGCGTGCAGGCCCCTCACCCCGCCCCACGCACCGACAAGGAAGTGTATTCCCAGCGACAAACACGTACAAACATGCAAACACACACGCACGCACAGCTGCAGGAACTTGCGAAGGGAGGAGGGAGGGAAGGGTCACATTCCCCCTACTCCAACCACCGCACCTCCACCACTAACCTACTGTTTGACCCAGTGATCTACTCACAAGCTGCCCTCGGGGTTAGCCAATCCTCAACGGTGCTTTCTGCGTGATTTGGACTCAGCGACCTCTAAACAAGTAAACAAAATATGGCCTCGCCATGATGACGTGTGTTAATTATACCCACACATACTGCATGATGTTTCGTGCCCAAGACAGTTACAGCTGCTCGCAGGGTCAGCGATGGCAAACGCTCGAAGAATTCTTTTTTAACAAATCTTATTATCAAAGGGGGATCATTACAACCACCGCCCAAACAAGTTTTGAGTTTCTCTCTAAAAAATTCTAAGTATGCAGTTCCGGTAACCTTCATGCACATGACGATTTTTTTAAAAATCTTAATAGTTGTTTGTTTTGTTTCTTTTTGAGCCAGCCCCCCAAAGCAGGAACTGTCCCGGACACACAAGCAACATGCGTACAGGATACAGTGAATGAAGAAATCTTCTGGAAATCTCCCTGGAAATCTTCAACACAGCCAGCAACTCACTCTAACCTTCCCTGTGTCTTCAGTTATGTTCAGAAATCACAAGGAAGACGCACTTGAGATAATTCTGCGGACGACAGGATGCACTCTAACCTCTTGTTCGTCTTCGAGGTACCGAGCCCTCGGCAGGCCAGAAAGAAGAACGCGTCACTCGACAGTGAATCTAGAAGATGGCAGCCCACCTGTGGGAACAGCCAAGCTACCTGTAGGGGGGGTGGAAACTAGAGAAATCAGCTCTTACAGGTGTAATCTTACAGTAAGGAATGGACCAGAACTATGTCACCTGCACCGGCAGAGCGAACACAAGCTCTCTCTCAACTCATCGCATTCCTCTAGTGACGATCGTCACCACCTGACCAGGTGAGAGCCAGACTGAGGAGGCAGCCTCATCGAAGAGACACCAGTAGCCACCCACTTCCTCTACCCCACCTCGCCCTCAGTCCTCCTGAGGAACTGATCTTCGGCGCAATTCTCCAGTGACTGGCGGGTCAAAGTTCACGGAGTCATATGGCGCGACAATTCCTCTCGTCTTTCTACTCTCCTCCTCCACGCTTCTCCACCCACGGATAATTAACGGCCACATCAGCACCTACAGTCGGTGCGGCAGTTCAAGGGAAGACGAGTCGTTCACCTGACCGATATTCGAACAATCACTTTGGAAAGTGAAGGGAAGAAATAGGAAGTAAGCCCCAGAGGCAGCCCGGGGAGTGGCACAGAATCATAATATTATTAACACTCATTTCCCCTCGCTCCCCACCCCCCCCCCACAACACCTCCCCTTCCATGATCCAGCAGAAAGCGGGGGGCCAACTTCACGCCCACAGGCAGGAAAGGGGAGGGAGGAGGAGATGGGGGGAACCGAGGAGGAGGGAGCTAAAAATAGCGCACTCGTTTTTCCGTCGGAGGCGTACGGCGTGACACAGCTGCCGTCTGCTGCAGCCTGTCGGCCCCTTGATGTACACGCAACACACGCATTTCACACCTGCAGCGATCACACAGGTAAGCTCGATTTCCACCGCGCGTGTGTAGGGACAAGAGGAGAGACTGGAGGCCAGGTATAGTCCTCCAGCTGTCTAAATGCTTTCAGTAATAATGGGGCTGAGGTCCCCACCCCCAACCACGACAACCACCCCGACAGTCCTGACCTTTCCCTAATGCCCCTTCTGACGTCAGAGCCACAAGACAATCGGTTTTTTCACTTATTTTTAACCTGATGCCGACTGGAGGTCGTGTTTCCTGCAGCTGAGTAGACTCCACTGACATCACAGTCAACCTGTCGCCGTGTCCCCGAGTTCTACCTGACAACACAACCTGTCCTCCAGTCCGTCAAACCCAACTACCATCCA
Organism: Pomacea canaliculata; assembly: GCF_003073045.1. Classification (NCBI taxonomy): domain Eukaryota; kingdom Metazoa; phylum Mollusca; class Gastropoda; order Architaenioglossa; family Ampullariidae; genus Pomacea; species Pomacea canaliculata. The sequence goes on along the minus strand of NC_037592.1, from coordinate 39,153,794 downwards.
TTTCCAACTACCTGGGGCAGGGGACAGGTACAAACTCTCCCTCACCTGTACAGAGTTCCTAGATGTGTAAACAGTTCAATGTCGTTAATTGCTACTTCAAGGTGTGTGATGCTCGGCTGTGGGTTTGTTTCTTTTCCTCCACAGACCCTGTAAAACTCTTCCCCTGTTACAGGAAATGCTTTCTGGGGACTTCCCAGCCCCAGTTTAGAGTTACAGAAGGACGACTACCATCTTTATCTATTGTCTTCCTGTTTGAGACTGCTGTTGCTTCAGGTTTGTGACAGATAAGAGAGTTCAAAGTTCGGTCTATAAATCTTTTTGAACTCGGACTGTTCCGTTACCAATGCTGCACTACAGCCCATCCCAGTAACCTCTCCACCCCACACACACACACCACCCCCAATAAACGATTCTCTCCGATTGAAATGTAGATCCTGTTGTTGATCGTCTGAGATAGCCTTATGACCTGCACCCTTCTTGTTTTTCTACCTGTACTTTGCTAATGTCTCCGCCTTCCAAACAGTTTCCTCAGGTTCTTTTTTTTTTTTATTTTTAGTAGTAAAATTTATTATTCATTAAAACACACAAACAAACACATACACAAACGAGCGCTCATGCGTGACGTTCACTAGCCCAGGTATTGAGTCACTCACCTTGGTAGGTTCGCCAGGTGAGTGGCCGGGGGAGTACGTGTCCATAGGTTCCTCCTTCACCTGTCGAATACCGCCCTTGACGTTGGCATCCGCCGTGTCGCTGCAGTTGTTGTTGTCTTTGACTGCGGCGCCCGCCTCCCCCAGCAGGTCGACGCCGTTGCTGCGACAGGCGTCCAGGTCCTTGTCCACAGCCTCCACCTTCATCCGCTTCCGGTGCCCCATGGCCTGCTTGTGGTGGTTGTGCGAGTTGTGATGGTGATGGTTGCTGAAGGCCGAGCGGATCTGGCTCAGCTTGATGAGGTTGAGGCGCGAGGCCTCGGAGCTGGCATGCTGCTGCTGTTGCTGCACACGCTGGAGGCTGCGGTTCAAGGCGGCCGCACCTACACCAGCGTCTTTCTCCACCATGGACGGGGTGACGAAGGGGCGCACGGCAGACGGCAGGCCAGACGAGCCGAACGACGAGTCCAGGGGGTCAGAGGTCGACTGCGGCGACAGGAGCGGGGAGTGTCGGTGCCAGCGCTCTCTCCGTCGCTCGGCCCCGCGCTGACGGCGATGCTGTGGTGGTGGTGGTGGTTGTGACGACCGTAATGGTGCTGAGCTTGCACTGGCATGGAGTCTTCTGCTAGGCCTGGATCTACCTGTACACAAAGGTCAATGTGATGCCAGGGTCTGTCTACAATGGTACGAGTGTTAACGAGCGACATTTCACCTTCGACCCTCCAGGACCCAGTCTCTGATGGGAAGCTGGATTAAATAATTGTAAGAATACAAGTATATTTGGTGTCAAATCATTTGTAATCAAATGTCAACAACTTTGTGGCTTTTATTGAAAAGGTGTTGGTGGGGTCGGGGGCTGGACTGTGGGGCCACAATTATCAAGCTCTTCACTAATGAACTGCCATAAATAATTACACAACGATGTTTAACGTTGGCGGCGCCATCTACACACCCAGGAACTGGAATTATTTTACGGAATATTTTGATTTTCCAGAAAGTCTCAAAGCCGCAAAGATAATCAGCGAAAACCCAGTCACACGCGGGACAGAAGAAGGAAATAATTGACTGACGTCTCTCCTAATCACATGCGACATCCTCGACACTGATGATGCACCGCATCACACACGACACATCGAGCGATGATCGATAACCGACTACACTACACATGACACAGATGTCCACCCACCGACTACACCTGAGATGTTCATCGAAACACGAAACAACAGCAACGACTACCACTGGCTAGGACGACGTCCCCACACCATCACCGCCACCTCAAGCGACAATACAAGGATGTACTGATGTCACAGCGGGATCCTGTCTTAGTGTACAACCATCGCCAGTACTTTCCTCGAGAACAGGAACTAACCCCATGTTATTATGGGTTACCAAGTCACATCACACCAGACAGTGTACGTCACTTCAGTTCTCTACCACATCTACATGTCTATCCTCACCTCGACAAGTATTCCGAAAAAAATCACAATTAAAAACAATATATTTCTCTCTCTCAATTTATTTGTGAAGACGCATAAAATGTGTCACTGATAAACAAGAGGCGAGACAAAACCTTGTGAAGGGTTTACAAGTGTAAATGAAGATGACAAACACCGTTAAACTGTCAACTTACCCAAACGAGTCCTTGTTGAGGGGGCGGGTAGGGCAGAGCACAGACCCAGTTACACAACATGTAATCGTTCACTATCCTCTCTGACATGAAAGGTGTCGGTGCCAACCGCAGCATTTATAACAGAACTTGTTTCCAGCGAGTTCTTCCAGAAATCTTCGACTAGTGCACACACATGGGAGGATGAGGAGACGAAGAACGAGTTTAGAGAGATGCTCGTGGACGACGACTGACGTTTCAGTCTCTCAACCTCGGGTCCAGTATGTTCGCCTCGGGCAAGTAAGAAGCTTCCAAGTTTGTTGGCAACACACAACACTTACAAGTGGTAAATAATCCAAAGAAAGACGAAGGAGGGAGAGAGCGAGACCTGTGGGAGGTCTAACTGGAGGTGAAGGTGCGAAGGATAAACAACAACAGACGAGGTCTCCGGCGAGTGTCGTGTGGTGTCCGTGCGACAGTCGGGGGCCCAGGTCTCCACTGCTCAAGATACTCGATCATCTGCTCGGCCTGTCGGCAACATTGTGTTGAAATATTGCGGCCGACCTGGAGTACACCCACCACTCACGCTTGCCACTGGCTGGCCCGCGCGTGACGTCACAGCCAGTTGCCACCAGCCCACGCACGCACGCACTGGGGCGCGCAGCCTCGCCACGCGCGTGCTGTGTGTCTGTGTGTGTGTGAGAGAGAGAGAGGGAAAACAAGCGCTAACACGACAAAATACTATGTCAGGACAAACAACACGCATACGGCAGACATTTTGGTGTCATTTTGTGGAGTGAGGGAGAGGGGAGAGAGAGAAGGAGGGATGTTGTGATGTTGAGTGTGGAAATGCTTGCCGAGTGAAAAATCAAAGTCTGATACAACAGGACAGAGTTGTGAGATCGAAGGCTGTGTCGTAAGTACACGGCGAAAAGCGGGTACAGTTCCACCCCGCCCCCTTCCCAACTGAAGTTCACGCACAAGCAAGCGAACAAACAAACACACGGAGGATGGATTCAAGGTAGGAGGCTGACTAAAAGCTCTGCAATTATCGGTGGGTCTGTGTGCAGACATCGAAGTCATGTTCTGCTTTGATGACAAAAAGTTCTGCCTGCCCCCGTTCCCCCCAACCGTTACTTCCACAACAACAACTGAGGATCCAGTCCAGTGATCCACGTTGTGACGCCAGGCGAGGTCAGTCAGTATGTCTCGTGAACACGGATCACCGAGTCCTTTCTCCGTCCATCCGTGACTTTCGTGACCACACACACACACAGACACTTGCTCCCACCACCCTACCCCCCGACTGAGTTCTGCTACACAAGCGGTGTTACGTCCTGTTGACTCACCACACCCTCGGTCATTTCCAAAAGTACCAGGAACTGAGCGCGTGACCTTCCTGTGACGTGCACTGAGTGAGGTGAACACTCACTCGACCTCCCAGCCTTGGCGAAACTCCGTACAGGGAGTGGCCGCCACCGCCACATCCACAACCCGACAACAACAACAGCCGCTATCTCTCTTCCCTCGTCGCTCCCACTATCCCTACTCGTTCGTGCGTCTGTCCGCCGCTCACCACTTCGTCACAGATCCCTCATACACAGTGTAGTCTCTCTCTCACACGCACACACGCACCACAGACTAGGATCTTGTTGGCGCCGGCCTCGCTCCCACACGTGCCTGCACGCGTACACACTCTCACACACACAAACACGGCGCTCGTGAGGCTACAGAGGAAGCAGCGCCAGTTCCTACGCACGGCGGGGTGGGTGGGCGGGTGGTAAGTGTGTGAGGGGGAGGAGGGAGAGTTTCGTTACTTACTTGGACAGAAGGCAGAAGCTGCCGAGCCCACTGCCCCGCCCACCTCGCTCACCTCCCGAGGCGCAGAGTGTGTGTGGGGAGGAGGAGAGGAGGAGAGGGAGGAGAGGTGGTGGTGGTGGTCACAGTGTTCGACATTCTGGTCACAGAGCTACATCACACAGCTTCCTGATCGACGCGCAGTGCAGGGGCGGGGCAGGGCAGGCAGGGCAGGGCACCAGGCGAGGGGGTAGAGGGGTAAAGGAGTCCCCTGGTAGTGTACACTCCCGGGTAGTCCCCCCGCAGAGTGCAGTCTGCAAGGAGCGAGACCCTGTGCGCGCGGGTTGGCAGCGCTGCCAAAGAATCCATCTCGCTCCGTCCGGGAGCCCACGCGCCTGTACCCCCAGCCACACCCCGACCTCCCCACCCCCCACCTAACGGCTGACAGGATCAAACGCTGTTACTCTTGGGCAGGGGAGTGAGGGGGGGGTAGCCAGTGCCGACACGGTCCATGAAGTGACCTCCCCTGCCGGTAGGTAAGTCAGGTAACGCCAGAGTTTTTTTTTTTGTCGAGCGCGAAACTCCGGGAGGGGGTTGTGGGGAGGGGGGGAACCGTTGGCGGCGCAGCGCACAGACGCAATCAGCGGCGCGACCTGCCGCAGTAACGGTTACAGTGGGGGGAGGAGGAGTGGATAAGGAAGATGGAGGGGGAGGAGGAGTGGAGGCAGGCCCAATTGTGTGCGGCAAGGGAGTGGCAAGGAGTGGCAAGGAGTGGCCGCGGGCTCGGCTGGAGCTGTGCGAGGCGCAGGGCTGCCACGTAGGTCGCTACCTGTACCTGTTTACTCCTTGCAGATGTCAAGGAGGGTGCTGGAGGGAGGGGCTGGTGCCTCGTGACGTAGTGCTGCCATTCCCACCTGTGCAAGTGTGGCAGTGGTATCGGAACCCAGCCACCTTATCGCCGGGCTGAAGGAAAGTCTCCCAAGAACGACCGCTTGTTGTCCTCCCTCTCTCTCTCCCCTGTGTGTGCGCATGTCTGTGTGAATACCTGTATTGGTATCTGTGTTAGTGTTTGTGCGTACGTCTGTGTGAATTTGAGGGGGTGCGCGTATGGGTGTGTGTGTAGGCGCATGTGTGCATATGTCTGTGAGGTGTCTATATATAGGTGTGTGTGTGTGTTTTATCCCTCCTCCTCTCCCCTCCAGCGTTCTTGTCTCGAAATCCGATTCCCTGCGATCCGATTACAGATTAGGCGAGCAATCTCGCTTCCCTCCCTTGGAGTTTTACAGCTCCGGGTTAAAGATGGCGCGCCGTAGCCGAGGGTTTACGTCTCTCAGATACAGCAAGACGATCCCCGCCTCCTACCCACCTACCTCCCCGGGCTCCACCCAGTTAGCATCCCCCCACACACTCCTCCCGTACCAGGCAAAGACGTAGAGACGAGGGAGGGGAAGGGGAGGGGCCAGCTAGTGAGTGAGGACAGGCCCCACCATCCCCCAGCCACCGAGGTCGTGTCAACCTGAGTCATCTACAATTGCTGGAGACAAAAAATCTTTTTTCGAAGGTTCAAAGAATACGAAATGTATATTGAGAACCGGATCAAGTAACAGTGAACAAGGTGTCATGGAGGCAACGAGACCTCGCGAGACCGACTGTAACAGTTACCTGTGGTAATTACAGCCGCCGGTATTTACAGTTACACGTGCATCCTTGTAACACAAACAAAGCAGAGTCCTCCTAGTCCCGCTGATCACAATCAGATAAATTACTCTGGCAAACTACAGTTAGTCAATGTAATAGTCAACATCATAGTTGATAAACATAACAGTCAACATTACATGTGAGAAATGTAATACTTAGCATTACAGTTTGACAGCCATGACATTCAACACACAGTTCACACTCCCCCCTCAGTGTGAAACCACCCGAAGCTCTAATCACTTTCCCCCCAAACCAACAAATCACCTCGCCAACCCGACCACTATCAAGCGACACTACGACGAGACCACAGCCTCACCGGCATTATTTTTATTATTTACAAACATATCAACGAATGTACACGAGTGCATTGTGTGTTCACACTTAGTCTGCACATGATAATGTCAATGCTTTTTTTTCTTTTGCGTGACAGTGGATGACAGCCCCAGGCGATGCATGTTTAATACATGATAACCGATGGCCGTTAAATGAGCCTCCATCTATAATTTAAAATCGTGAACCAGCTGTGGTCTCGTCAGTAGTTACTGACAATCAGTTCAGTAATTCTGGTAATATCTGTTTATTGAAATTCAAACTTTAAAACAACTCGTCGTTGTTCCATTTCCTCAGACGACCTCCTGTTTGTTGGTCGACACCTGGAGTTGCTGATTCTCATCACCGCGGTCATCGTTTTCCAAACTATTGTCGCCAGTTCATCTCCAGGCGGTTTACAATTTGTTTACAAGAGAAGACTAAAATGTTACCTACTGTGTCACTGGGACCAGAAAAGAAAGAGTCCATCCCCTGACTGAATGTCTACCCCCTGAAGTCCAAGACTGGTAGACAAGCAACCTGTCCTTTCATTAGCAACCGTCTACAGCGACAGTCTGTCAGTCTGTCAGTCTGTGCAGAAATATTCACAAATATTCCACAGCTGCAGGCGGGTGTTGATGCCGATGTTGTGGATGAGGTGCAGGCCTCATGGCGCACATTTAATGAAGGTGTCGCAGCTTATGTTGAGGTTGTTTACACAAGCTTCCCCTGGGGTGCGCGTGAGGCTGAAGGTTGAGATAAACTCAGCTTTTCCCAGGACTGGGATTAGTCAGGATATCTATCTTGCCCCAGCAGTCCCTTAAACTGCTGACATCTGACATTTTAGCTGACTGCTTAGTGTTAACCATGCAGCTAGCAGCCTTGACCAACTTCCAGATCACCAGCTGGTCAATGTAGCGACCACAATTATATCTCCACCCGCCACCCAGTCAACCCACTTTGAAGCCTCCATTACACTTCTGGCTGTTCAGAGAGAAAAACTTTACTCGTTACACCACTCACACTCACACTCACACAAACACAGAATCTAGAAAACTGGAAGCGCTTTCTGCACGTGCTTCTTCACAGTTATCGCCTCTTTGTCGTGCATCCTCATCACTATTGTTGAGGAAGGGGAGAGAATCCCTCATAACTCTCAAATTTCTTTCTCCTCCGTGTGGTGAGGATGACCAGCGCTCACGAGCCGCAGTCCTCCCCCGTGACTTGCACTAGCAAAGATGACCGGTCCGCCTCGTCTTGACAAAACGCTACCCTCAGCTCTCACCAAATCTCGTCTAGCACGATGAGACGCGAGACCTGACGTAATTTCCCCCACACACACACACATTCCTCATCTACCCAGCCTCCAACTCTCCATCACCGCCGCCATGGCAGGACGTTACTGTAACGTTTATTGCACACTGGTGTCAGATGTCAGCACTGATGACAGGCAGGCAACCTTTCCACTGCTGCAAAAGAAACTATCGCAAAAACTTTGATTCAAACGGCGATTGGGGAGATCAGCGACGTCACCCACCCCACCATCCCCCTGTCCCCACCCCCAACACTCTCCTCACCTCCGCCATCAGCTTCCAGCCAGCGGCCGACACAACGTCGTCCTTGTTCTCCGCCGTTGCGTCACGAGAGAAATATTTTTATCGTTCTTGCATCAGTTATCTTCCGCGCATGCGCACACATACAAATGAAGCTGGATTGGATGCGAAGGGTTACACACGCTGACGACCATCTTTACTGCCATGAGCGTGGCGTGAAGACGCCTTGACTGCGTTACCTTGACAACCAGAGACACCAGGCAGAAGCATTCCAAAGATGCCGAAATTGAAGATAGTGGCTGTGCATTTCGTCTCCCTGACTCCCTGCTACCTTGTACCCACGTACCCCTTGTATGCACGGACCCCAGTTGGAGGCGTGGGGAGGAGTCACAGATTCACATCATTTCTGTCTCCCCTTCCATCCCCAACCCCCGACCTCCCGTGGTGTTGTGACAGTTATCCTCTGCTCCAATCCAAGGACGCTCTCCATCATGGAGGAGTAAACTTGCTGCTGTCTCCTGGAGGCTCACGTGATCCGACGTCACGAGGTTACCACTCGTTTCCTTCACGCGGCCCCACAGGGGTCAAGCAGTGCAACGTTACGGGACTGAGGGCCGTTACCTTGCGCGTGACATCGATACCGCGTGACATCGCTGGACGAACGCTGGTTGTGACGGAGACTGTGGGAGAAAGTTGTTGTGACGTCATCACCATAATACTGGTTATGACGTCGCGAAAACGGCGGAATCACGTTGGTATGACGTGGCGGACAAGGGTGAACTACGTTGTCCGTCGGCAGGAAGTTGACAGAACGTCACCGGCAACGTCACACTTCTGCAGCCGACATCAGGACAGGGTAAGGTGGGGGGGGGGCGGTGTCATCCTGATGTTGGAGGATGGGAAGGGTAGGACGACTAACGGATGTGGTCCGATGTTAGCGGCGATAACGTGCCTCCTGTCCAATCACTTCGCTCGCCTGCCAGCCACTGAATGACTCGTGTGTTCGTCTGTCTGTGCACCTGTCCGCGTGTCTGTCTCCCTTATCCGCAGCGTTCTTGACCCTTATCTCGCGCTTAACCTCCTTTCTGACCCCCGCATCGTTCGCCAAACTTCACCCCCCAAATGTGGAAACTAGAGGCAGATTGGGAGGGAGTGTGATGACGAAGGGCGGGTGTGGGGTGCATGAGGGCGGGTGGCAGTGCACTAAGATCTGGGCCGACAGAGAAAAGGGAGGGAGCATCAGATGTTGCTTCTCGCGGTCCTCCTCCCGTATCTTGGGCAGTGGTCGTCGAAACAGTCGTTCGTTCCATCTGCAGACCCCACCACACCCAGACCCACTGACGCCCACGACGACGGTCGCCTGGCGATAACCTCGCGAGACACGTGCGTGGTGAACGTGTGACTAGTGCGTGCTTCACAGAATCACTGGACTGATGGCTGAGGTGGTGGTGTAACGGTAACTAAGTCTGTGGTAGGTCAGTAACAACATGTTTACCAGTAAACATTGTCTCGTGCTGTTTAAAGGGAAACGCAAGTGAGATGGCGGGTGGCTTCAGTGATGTATGTCGATGTTCTGAATCAACAGGGTACAGAACATGGCATGAGAGAAGACTGAAAACTAAAACAAAAGCAAAAGGGTAAAGAGTGGGTAATCAGAGGGTAAGTTTAACTGCAGGAGGATGTATTCAGTGAGTAGTCCCTCCTGTCAGTCTATCACGTGTTACTGCTGGACCAAGTCACCTGATGAAGTAAATGTGCTTCCATTGTCGCACTTCGTTGTCCTCGTGATCTTTTCCACCTTGCAATGTGCTTTGCTAAAGGAGAGACAGAGGGGGAAAAAATCTGACGAACAGTCTACTGGCTTTTGTCACGTCAGTTATTATCTAGAGCAGGCTAGCGTGCTTTTTCTGCCGAGGGTCATTTGGATATTTATAACATCAGTCGAGGGCCATATACAATTATCAGCATACAATTAGCGGGTATTTTTGGTCAAGTTTCTCCACATTGTGTTAACACTTTAGCAACATGTACCCCAGCGGCACCGACTGTCCTGTGAGTCACCACAGTCCACCCGACAGGCCGCGGGGCAGCTGACGAGTCTGTCCCGTACTGCACATTCCTTTCTTGTCCCTCAAAACTTACCTATCATTAGGATTTACTTTACACAAATGTTCGCTGCTAACAAAAAAAAAAACGCTCTTTACGGTTTATTGAATTTCGAGCCTCGTCTGCTGTCACCCTGGGCGGGTAGGACCCAATGATTTCACGGTCCTTTCCTTATACGAACGGCGGAGCGAATGTTCCCACCCCGAACAGTTGCCGCTACATGCAAGTGCACTATCTGTGTGTCAGATCGTGGTGATCACTGGAGTAAATCGTTCTGATACCTTTTTTTTTCTTTCAGAGACAGCAAACTTTTCTCTCTCTCTTTTTTTTTTTTTTTTTTTTGTTTAGTAAACTGCAGCGCGCGCACACATATTTTCTGTCTCTATCTCACACACACACTGTATCTCTCTCACACACACACACCAGTCCCACCACGGTGACTAGCCGCCTCCCAAACCCTCTTTCCCCATCTTTCAGCTGACCCCGACCCCTACCCAAGAAGGGTGACAACCTCTTATCTGCCTCGCCTCCCTTCTCCACACCCTGGGTGGTTCCTACTCGTCGCGGAGACGACTCCTTATCTTATCGGCATCCCTCTTCTCCAGGGGACGAGACTGGCCTGAGCCAGTCCTTGAAGGACCTCCACAGGGCGGAGTCACCCTAGGTCACCTTGCTCACCCAGACTCCGACGCCCAGTTTGGCCTCTTCATCGGGTCCTTCCGGGTCAGCGGCTTGACCTTGACCTTATCTACCCCATATCCTCCTTTTGCTCCGTACGCTGACAGGTCGGGGTGTCGACCTCGGAACTAGACCAACTCCGGGTAGGTTCCAAAAGCACCCCACGCCAAGAGAAAGAGGGAGAAGGGGTGCGCCCGTGGCACGTGCATTCAAACGAGACGTCAACTCGTCGAATCGTGAAGGGTGTCAGTTCATGCATACCCCGGGTACGCTCCGGTCTTCCCCAGTACCCCGAAGAGGGTACGTCCCCGCTCGTTATCGTAATCTGACGCGCGTTATCGTCTGTTGAGGATATGAAAAGCTGCATTACAGCTAAAGGTGGTCCTTAGGGTCTGAGAAACCAAACTGTTAAAGGAGACGTCAATGGCGAACGAGAACCGCAGAGATTGTCACGTGACGTGCTGAGGTCGTAACGTGACCTTTACAACCTCCAGAAGTGTGTCCGACACTTTTCCTCTTCAAGTCCTTGAACCCTATCTACCTGTCTGACAGTAAGCTTTCTTAGCTTCAAACCACATGAACTGTCACGTCTTCGACACAACCTTGAACCTGACTATCGCTCTCTCTCTCTCGCCCCCCATCTACCCCGTTAACCCACCCTACATCGCACCGACAGGGTTTAACTAACAGTAGTAACTACTGGTAGTCGGTATCTTTGATTAGACTGAGTGGACGATGGTCTACAGTCTGAAAACAGCTGTCGTGCAACGACATCAACTACTTTGGTTGTATTCTCTTTGAGTTGAGGTAGGGTTGGGGTGGGTGTGGATTTTTTTTTTTTGCTTAAAAATCACGAGTGCATGCACGCACAAGCACACACATGCACGACGCGCGATCCAGACAAAAGTAAAGGTGCGTCAGTTGATGGTCACGCCATGTCACAGTGCTATGAACGCTCACACACCCTGTTCACGGCGTCACGCTCTCCTGCACTCGTGACGGCCAACAAAACCCTGACGCAGGTCACGACCCCGCAACGGTCTGCGGCGCTGCTGTGTGTCGCGGTGTCGGCGCTGACGTCGGCCGAAAGACGTATGTCTGTGGCTTGGAGGGATGTGGGGGAGCAGGGAGGAGCGGGGAGGGGAAGGAAGTGCGACACAGCGCCGCGGACTGCCGCGCGACGAATGACGTAAGACGGTGGAGCGCTGGGAGGCCTTGTGATCGAGCGCCGTGTGACGCAGGCAGCACTGAGGTCACGGGGTCAGGGTACTGTCGTCCAGTCTACGTGGTGACACACCGAGCTGTAACGTGTCGTCGCTCTCGCTGACAGTCGACCTTCTGTCCCTCCATTCACATCTCTGTCCAAAGTTCTGTGAGTCTGTTTTTATGCCGACATTTTCAGACTCGGGTAGATCGGTTAGTAGGAGACTTCCACTGATATGGATGGACGTACGTACGTACGAACGTTATAAGTGTGGATGTACGTGTGTGATTATTCACTCATTTATTTATTCCATGGGTCGGTAGAGCCTGACCTATTGCCTTATCAGTCTGTGCAGCTTGTCGGGATGAACTGATCGACCATAAGCAAGTCTTGTATGTATGAATATAATTATGTCTGTAGCCTGAGCTAGAATCTACTGATTGCTACAAATACCTCATTAGTCTGAGTGTTAGATGCCTTACATGATCATCTGCCTCATTTCCTCATATACGTGTGTATATCGGTATGTGTGTGTGTGCGGAGTTTGTATGTCTGTGTGTCGCTTGTGACGAGAGAGAGATGGACTGATACGTACTGACGAACGGACCAATGATTTGTTTGTTCACACAAGCTTCACTGTAACTCTGTGTATCCACAAATCTCACAAACTACTTGACATCGTTGACCTGCACACAGATGTCACTGACCTCAGGTCACTGAAGTGTCCCACCTGAGGTAAGTCCGCGAAATAGTCTACAAGACCTACTAAAGTCGCCTGAAAAATTGTTGGACTTTTTCCCCCAAAAAATCTGGCGCACTAAGATGTCATGTCACGAGATAAACAAACCCTAAGTGGAATACAACTGTCAAAAAATCTCATTGTAATCGCTGCAAGTCTCTGCACACATGCAAACACAATCAGTTGGTCGGGGGAGGTCGACTGCACATGCAAATGAGCCTCAGGTCAATCTTCACGATACACCTGTGATAATATCACGACATACATATATATGCACAGTGATGTTGTTGTGTCAACAACTGTACAAGGTGTCTTCATCAGTAAAGACACTCGCCCAAGATTTGTGCTGACAAAGCCTCCTTTGTCTTCTCTCAGCTTTGCTCCTTTCATTAATAAACCCTCCCTCCCCACGTCACGACCCCCGCCACCCCACTCCATCCGTTTGGCTTTCATTGATCTTTTCCTGACAGGCCCCTTCCCCCACAAGCTCGCTTTCCGCCCCCGGATCCTGTCAAACATGCCCCCCCCCTCCATTCTGTTTTTGTTTTCAAGCTGTTCGCATCCCTCTGTCCCTCACTCGTTCAGATGCTGACCTCCTCTCCAGCAGCCAACACGTGGCAGACAGCATCAGCTCCCTCCTTCACTCCATCATAAGGTCTGCTAAGGTGCTGGGTGGACAAGAAGGGGGTCATTACTTTTTTTTTTTTTTTTTGAAATCCACAAAAACTACACCAGGACCTGACTGCCAAACAAAGTGTCTGCATCTTCTCTCGCGCACACACGCGCGCACCAACATACACACATATCAAGTGCACTAGTCTGCTCGTTCATCCATTCTTCATCTTTCTCCATGTACTTTGTTCATGGTTGCCATGGTATCACCGTTTGCCGACGCTAATGTCTGTCTACCTGTACAAAGTCAGGTAAGAGCGCGAGGCTGGTCCAAAGGCAGGATGTCGAGGAGAGAAAATGTGTCACACGAGGTCAAGGTTCATTAAAAAAAAAAAAAAACATCCACACTAGTATCTAACACAAGAAGACGACTGAAGGTGACGATCGACAAACAAGTCCTCTTTATCAAGTAAGAAAAGAGTGTACACCACGTGACAGCATCATCCAATCAGATGAACGAAAAGAAGTCGGACAATGATGCGCGTGATAACGAGATCAGTGGAATAAAGTCAAAGTCTTTGCTACCCGACCATCGCATACAGACAGCATCGGGTGGAAACAGTGTGCGATAGTCCGTCTCACACACACACACACTCTCAGACACACTCTCACACACACACATATTAACAGAGCTTTTGTGCAACCACAGGTCCGAGCAAAATGTCTAGAAGTCGTTCCTCTGTCGGTCTGACTGAGTTCATTTCTTGACAGTCGTCAGCACATCTTCCGATCATCGTGCAATACCGAGAGTTCTCCATCTCGTTGTCAAAGACATCTGGTTGAAGGCGGTTTGTAAGTGTACCTACGTCTGTCTACTGTCTACTATCAGTTTGACGTTACCTTGCACAGGTGGGCGTCACCGCGCGCTGCTCCATCAAACGGATGCCGCGGCAAACAGGTAAGACAAACTTCAAGAAGGCGATGGGGGCGCTGTTTGACTTCCCCCCACTCAGACGAAGATGCTGACCGTGCTGCTTTTCTGAGAGGGGGGTTACCTGCTCCCCTCCCCTTCACCTGTGGATCAAGCGTCCCTGCCCTCGTCAATGACAGCCTGGAGGCAAAGGATTTCTCGCCATGCTGTCAGACCTACCTACCGCATCCACGTCTTTGTTCTCACTGCTTGGACACTGAACTCTCCCCCCTTCTCTCTCTCTCAACCCCTTCCCGCTCGTTTGTTTGGGTGGAGTCGAGGACGAAAGTGAATAAAAAAAAAAAAGCTCCCACCTTCCGTTCACGTGATGTCACTCTGACCCCGTTTTACTAACGCGTTTCCAAAAGACGTTACACGCATGTTATGTGACGTAACGCTCATTCCACCTCAAGTATCGTACGACATCGCGTGACTTTGCGACAGCACGTGACGTGGTGTGACACTAGGGGGCGGTCGCCTGACCTCACTGTCCACCAAGCTCTAGCCACGCTTACGACAACGAATAAGACGGAGCTACGACTACGACTACTACCATGCCCACGTCAGCAGTCGGCCCTCACACCCGTCATGCACCACGCGCGCTGCGCCCCACACCAGAGCCGCCAGGCCGGAGGAGAGGCAGCCGGAGGTCGGGGGAAGCAGGAGAGGATGCTGCTGCAGCAGCAGGGCGGAGCGGTCGGCCTCTAGCGACATGCTAATCGCCGCACTCGGGTCATCTCCATCTTCAGCTTGGGGTTTGTGTAAACCTGGCTCGGCAAACAAGCTGCCGGCCCGGTTAGCCGAGAGGTGTGGCGCGCGGTCGCTAGATTTTTTTCCTTTTTAGGTGTTTTTTTTTTTTTTAATCAGGATGACGCAGAGATTGGACCGCAGGATCGCCAGCAAACTTACCTTAAAAGGTCGTGCTCAGAATACTCAAAACCTTTACAGTCTACCCTTTTCTTCGTGTCGTCTACCCCATCACCCGCCCGCCCACCCGCATCGCTCGCCGTCTCTGTCTACACCCAGGTTGTCGCGCACTGTCATCAGCACGCGCCACACAGCCTCGTCCTAACGAACCCTCGTCGTCAGGTCTAAAAGATCAAAGAGTAAACCTTACACCAAAATATTGAACACTGCACGAAAAATGTATTATTAGCGTCCTGCACAACGACTACCCCATACGCTACCCAGGGTATGCTTCGGTAAATGCTCACTCAACGTATCGCTCACCCTTCATGATTCCGTTTCTACGATGATGCCCTTCGTCCCCAAGCTCTCCTTATCTACACACATCTTGACGAACAGATCTCCACAGTAGCTGCATACATTCTCGATGATGTTGATGACGACAGACAAGATGCAAACGCTGCAAGGTAAAGGTCATGGGTCACCAGCCACCTGTTTGCAATCCATTTGACACACACCTACGTCACTAAGACGCTTCGGCTTGTTACGTTACCAGATGATTGCACGTTGTTACGTCACCCAGCCATCGCAGTTGTCATCGGAGTCGCTGTGGTTTATAATGTTGGACACCTGGACACCAGCTTGTGTTGCTACGTCACCGAAGCCGTGTGGTTGATTGTTGCTACGTCACTTACCCCGATGCTCTGTGTTATTTGCTCTCTACCTATGTGTCCTACAAAGCGGAACAAGTAACGGTCCCGACTTCTCTCTCACGTTTGTCATAATTCCTCTCTCACCTGTGTCCCATACCTCTGTTTGTCGTCTGCCGGTAATAAAAACCACGTCATCAACCTTCACCCCTCCCGCTATCCCCCACACACTCGTCCCCACTTCAGCCTACATCTTTATTTATGGGCAGCCAGTTATGCGTCTTCTATTTTGGGGGCCGTTTCCCCGTGTTTACCTGCGAAAATCCTCCGCCCGCTGCTCGTGTAGTCAACTCATCTTTCATCGTGTCAGCCTCACGTGCCTTCCTCTCAGTTGCTTGGCCGTTGACTGGCTTCCTCATCACCGCTCCACTCTCGCGCCTCCTTGCCCTCGTCTTCTCTCCATTTATTTTTCTGCCATTTCTTTTTGCTGGCTTTGACTGCCGACATCCTCCCCCCTAACCCCAAACAACACGACTGTTCATGTCGCTAAGCACGCGGTGACCTTTGCACCGGGCTCCCGACATTCAACTTCCGCCAACGTCACGTGAACAGACGGTTTAGTGACGTCACGGGCGCGGCAAGGAGACAAGCCAGCCTCGCGCAATATGATTCGTTCACGTTGTTCGATCTGCAGGTTGCTGCACTTTTAGGGCGGATGAATGAAATACGCAGCACCAGGCCAGCCAGCCTGCTAGCCAGCCAGCCATCACCTCTGCTGCCTCCTTTCTTTTTTTTTTTTCTCGGTGCTAGCGAGCGCGTCGAAAGGTCAGCAAGAACAGTGGCAACAGATCGACCACCACAGGAGACCTTGCACGCAAAGCAAAATATCACACGTCTGACTTTTTTTTTTAATTATCCCTGTCTCTGTACACCCGCCCCCACTCCCTGCAACCACAAGCACCCTCCTCCCTTTTCCGGTGATGGCAATGACAGAGGCGGCTCAGCTTGATCACGTGGAGAGCGGTGTAATTGCTGGTATGATCTTCTTCATTACCCAGCATCCCCCCACTAAGCCCCAGCATCCCCCCACTAAGCCAGCACGAAGCCCACCTCCGAGTCTGTCCGCTGATGGCAATCGGCTCGTCAGACTTTGCTCATCACTTGCGTCCTACACAGTCACACCTGTCCTCCCATACAGACCTTCCTCTTTCCTCCTGCGGGTTCTCCGTGGCTACCAGCGCATGCCGAGCTCCCTCCACGAAAGATGCTTCTGGCATAAAAATGAAAGATGTAGGTAGTCCCGTAAACCTTCAGTCGTTGGGAAGATGTCCTGTTATGTTAGAGACGAGGACAAGCTGTGTGTGAGGGCAGGGGGTGGCCATCACTTTCTCGGTACCGAACCCTCCCCCAGCCCCGAAGTCAGGTACACTTTCATACTGTACCTCTACATACAATCTCCTGCCTCTACTCAATCTCTACTCAACATCCAGAAACCATGGAAGCGAACCCGACTGAGCTCGCATCTCTGGCAACACCGCGACTCCTTTCTGACCACATGTACCACCTCAGTGAGAACATTTTAGCCATACACAGACGGAAGAACTGAACACCTCACTATTCTCCTTCTTCAAGTCATCGTCGAGGCGAGGACTGAATCCCTCACACAGGGAGTGGGAGACAGGCTCCACTGTACGATGCTCGTGTAGCGCACGCTCTCTCTCTCACAGCTGGGGAGTAATTATCCTGCACAGAAATGGGGTCGGGGTGTGGATGCTATACTCCCCTAAAAATTCTCTAAAAAACCGTACATTTCTGCACTTCACTGGTGAACTTACAAGTATGAAGAAAGAAAAAAAACAAACGTATGAGACGAAACGAGGGACACACCGACACAATGGAAGAATAAAAGCTGGAATAAACGTTGTTTTAAGGAAGAAAAAAATTAGTTAAAAGACTCTTTACCTAGTTTGCTATGTTTTGTAAAAGCTTACATCACTGGCTCCATCATCAGCCATGGGCTGTGTGAGCACACGTCTTACTCTGATATACAAACAACAACTTCAACAAAATAACAACAAAAACAACCCCGACTGTTGCCGTCACCTGGAGATTATCTGCAATTTGTTGACAGAGCTGTGACAATACCTGGTGTCACACACAACATGTCTTCCTTGTGTCAATTCACACTCGCCACGACTGGCGGAGATTAAGTTGACTCGGAGGGTCCGTCGTATCGTGCGCGTGTTTACTCTCCGGGGATCAGCCTGGTGTAGTCGCCTTCTTGACCTCCTGACACCTAACCCCATGCTCAACCGCATCGTTCTCCGGAATAAATGAAAGAAACGGTGAATAAAATCTTAAAGGTGAACGTGTGAATGTATAAGAAAGAAAAAGTCGGGGAGGGACATGTTACAATAAGAACACTCCCCCCACCCCCCTTGCTACACCATCTCTTCCAGGTGATTTGCTATCAAGTCGCGCATGAGGCTGCTGATGAGGGAAACAGGTCTTGGAGGCCCTCAGTTAACCATCTAACACTAATTATGCCCGCGAACCGTCTCCGCCACGGAAACCCTTTTTTTTCTTTTGCAAAGCTCGTTGTAACTATGCCCCGCGTGCCCTGTGACAGTGTGTCTACATGTAAGTATTGTAAGTACACCTGGCGTGCCCTCTACCTGGGGGCATTCTCACCTAGGTGTGTGTACCCATGCCTCCCACAGTCCCGCTATGATGTGTGTTCTGTGGCACAGACATACCCGGGTGTACTGCCTGCTAACCGCACTCCACCCGGAGTCTTCTACTCCAACCACAGGCTGGCTTTACCTCCAGGACTTACAGCAAAGCTCGGCTCTCACACTTACAGATAATACAACACAGCAACAACACCAACAACACACAATGCTGCACTTACATACCGAGACAAAGGACAAGGCGACTCTTCCTTGTGTGGAGACTTCCTTGTGCCTCTCAAAAAAAAAAAAGCACATCTTTCATTAAAAAATTTTAAAAACGAAGAAAAAAAGAAACAAATGGCTGATATATTTATTTACACTTCTTGGGTTGTGATGTGATTTGATAATGTCACTGATATGTCACCGCCACCAGTCTGTCCACTCGGTGCGAACAGTCCCATACCCGCAGACAGTCTGTAATGTCGGCACCCGAGACGTCGTTGCCTTTATGACCCCAGATGTAGGTCAGGTCAGCAGTAGTGACAAAAATGTCAATGTTTATATACGAGGTAACAATACTTATGCCCTTTTTTTTTACATGTAGTCCTCGATCTAAGGAAATATTCTTTGACTTTAAAACAAATACAATAAGGAGAGAAAATAAGTGTTTGTACAAAGATCAGGGTGGCTGTCTAATCTGACAGGAATGTTGGACTAAGCTGTGCATCCTTTACTCTTGAGTGACCATCATTATCCTAATTCTCCGTTTTTACGTGAATTTGTGTCAGAAAATACTCCATCATCAACATCAACAACAACAATCACCATCGTCATCATACAGCGTCAAACCGCCCTCCTAACCCACAAAAGCAAACCTACAGGTGTCAATGCACCGAGTGCCCGTCGACACGGAAGAACGCTCAACCATAAATTATGTACAACGATTCCTATCTTACGGCCGGGTACACAATACCCCGGGTGGACCTCACACCCTGCACCCTGACCTCGGCTATTACGTCACACCATTTCGACTGAACCAGTCTATCCGTTGGTGGAGGGCACAGACAATCACTGTGTTGCAGGTGTGTTAGGGTGGCAGGGTGGAGTCGGCAATGACGTCCTCACCTGTAGTTCTCTCCCTGACGATCGTCTGCCTGGGTGGAACCAAGTACAACCACGACTACACTGTGCACTGCCAGCACCTTTGACCTCGCAAGGCAAAATGCAAATGAATCTCTTGTCATGAGTTGTGGCAGGTCTCGTGTACAATGACGTCTTGTGTCTGACGTCTTGCGTGCGTCATTTGCTCCACGTCACTTGAAGCAGAAAAATGACGTCATAGGTAAGAGAACAGAAGCTCTCTAATGGCCGAGTGAGCAAGAAATCGTCGTCCGCCATTTTCTTTACAAATATCTCAGTGACATTCCTCTGAACTTGTGTCTGTTCGATTTATCTACGAATCTCTTCATCCTCATCGTCATCTGCGGGGCTCGTGTTGTGCGCATGGAAGGTAAGTAAGTGTACGTTCGTCTTATTACAATCGCTCGCCTTCAGATCAACAACAACAAAACAACACACTCTATCCCCCCCCACACTTCTCCTGACGTGGAATTCATGAACACCGACATGATTACATCAAGTGCTACAACATTTTGTTTAGATAGACGACTGAGGTGTGTGTCGACAGATAATATGTATATACACACACATCCACCCTGCTCCCTCTTTCCCCGACACGCCAGCGGCTGGCAGGGTCTGTGACTGTAGTCGGAGGCTGGAGGTGTGCTGGCAAGGTGCTGGGTGGCGAGACCATGACACCCGCGCCTGCTGCCACCAGCACCCGAGCTCCCCCCGTGAAGATGTAGAAGCGAGCAGTCGGCGAGCGCACCCTCCCTGCTGCTGACACACCCTAAAGGAGGGGCAACCGTGCACAGCGACATACTTCACACGCCTGCAACATTCCTTTCTATTTTGAACAAGTGTACAGTACACTCTGTGTGCGTATGTGGGTTTGTTTTTGTTTTTTGTTTTTTGTTTTTTTTAACGCATTAACGGCGCGTGAGGAGATCTACCGACAGACTCCAGCAACGAGGCAAGATGAAGGGATGCAACCTCGCTTCTAAATCCTCCTCTCGCGCGGTGTGTCTGAAGTGCACGAGCAAACTTTTTGTTTCCTACCCAGCAACCATGTCGGGTACTGTCCGTTCATGGGTACAATTAACCCCTTGTGCGCCATGTCGGCTGCCAGACGTTCTTCCATCCAACCGTCAAGCTACTTGGTGTGGGGTATCAACACCCCTCAGATGCGGTCGGATGGGAGTTAACAAGCTTGCGTGAAACAGAATCCCCTTAACCTGATCTTTGATGATTTATTCTCGATGAGGATGCAAATCGCAACTCGCAAAGCATCTATTATCTCCCCATAATCTTCATGGCAAGTATTATCTGCCCAGATTGAAGACGTGGAGCGCTAACCGTCCACCGAGTGAGTTACCTCGGGAGTTGGTCCTCCGACTGTTCTGTGATGCCTAGATACTCCTTGCAGGTCTGAAGGCAAAGAAAACCCTACCTTTCCGGACTTGGAGGTAACGGATACCTGCCTTTACGTACTGATGAAAAAAAAAAAAACCTCTGGTCTAGCTTTAGGGGTCGCCAGGTCATCTATCCGTTAGGGTGAAAGGCCACCCAGGTCACAAGTTTACCACAACGGCGCCGGGCGTTCATTACCAACATGAAAGCCGAGCATCTGAAACGCAAGCAGGGCGAACATCCTGTACAGGACCAACTGCCGTTGCTATCCCCTCCCCACAACACCTTTTTTTCACAGGTGAGGAGGGGAGAAAGGGTCGGATGACACGTGACCGGGTCCTTGACATGTATATACCTCCCAACCCCCACTGCCGCGTGATTGTGACAAGAAAAAAGCGAGCACCCGGCTCTCGTGGGAGTGAAATTAACTGGAAACATTTAAGATGATCCTAACAGGATACACATTTCGAATATTCAATTACGTTTGGCATATTCTGACATAACAGCCATATAACATGCATGTCATAGACAGCTACGTATGTCCGGTTACGATTCCCTTGAAATTTTTCTTTTTTCAGTGTCTGATGACTAATGTATGCGGAGAGCACAAGGTAGATAACACAAGGTGATGATCACGCCAGGCAACCTCGAGCAGGTTACCACTGGGACCACTTCTTAATCACGAGACAAGGATTGCCATGTTAAACGCCTCCACCATTCCATCCAAACCGGGTGGAGGACCCCCCAAAGATCAATGCTAATCACTGAATACACATTAATTTGTAGAGACAAAGCCACCCGTTCAAATCAAGGGGAGAAAACAGCTATTTTGAAAGCGGCAGTTGAACCGGGAGTTTCTATAGAACGAAATGATCACGTGGGTACCATGGAATAGGGGTCTGCAAGGGAAGGAGAGTTGGGTGGGAAAAAATTCTAGTCTGTAGGTTTGTGAAGTCTGCAGCCCGGGTATCGTCGCCTGCACTGAGAAGGTTTCTGGTGTCCCAGATGACCTGAGTTCAACTTACCGTGCAACTTTCACGTAAATCAACGAAAACCTCACTGTGTTTTGTGTCAACACAACAACTGTTTGCGTCAACACAACCTAGTCTGTGGACAAAACGTCCTGGGGAAAAAAAAAAAATAAACAAAAAAAAACCAACACACACTGCAACAACATGCAACTTAAAAATAAAAGGAGGACAGATTGAGAGAAAGCAGGCAGGCAGTGAGTGGGAACCAGCGGAGTCCATCAGCAGCATGCCGCCACTATCTAAGTAGGACTCGCCCCTATCGTTTCCTCCCATCTCCCCCAGTGCCCCCTTCATTCCCACATGCGACACCAGCCTCACACCCGCCTCTCCACGCCTCGCGCCCCACCCAGCTGCCGCTCCCAGCCGCACCCCGCTCGCATCCTACCTCAACCCCATCCCTCCCTCTACCCCTCCGTCCCCAAGCAATATTATTCCTTCTTCCTGCAGCACTGCACCCATGCAACTGCGGGTGCTCTTGGCAAAAGTTACCCCACAGTGCCCTCGTGTAACCTCGCGCCGGCATCCAGGGCTTGGTGCTCTCGGGTAGCGTGCGTGCGTGTTAGGCAGTGCGCGCGCTTGAACACAAAAAAATGCATGAGACAGAGAGAGAGAAAGAATGTGTGCCCGCCCGACTGCGCGTATACATCTGCGAGTATGTGCATATACGTGTAATAGAAAGATGCAGGGTGGGGAGGGGGTGTCGGAGGAGAGAAGCCAGAACTCGCAGGCACAACACAGGCTCCAGTGTCTGGGAGTCAGGGTCCTGGAGGACGTTGTGCCTGCCAGTCGGCGCAAAGGTAAATTGTGAGGAGATGGCGGGCGTTGACTCTCTGGTGCGATGGAGACAAAAAAGGTGCTGTACTCACCGTCTTCCTTCTGGACTTCTTGGCACTGGGCGGCGGCGCCTGGTCCTCCAGCCTAGACAAGCAGCAGCAAAAACCAAAATCATGTTAGAGCTCTGTTGCCCGCACAACGACAGCCGGCTCCCTAAAGGTCACTTATGACGCTGGTCGGATCTTGTGACCAACTAAAGGATTAAAGACTACGAGCGGAGTCCTACAAGTGCCGGCATTTCACATTCAAAACCACGTGACACACACACACACACTGTGTACGCTCACCACACAATGCTTCCACATTAAAGGCCAACCCACGACAAAAATGAAATTAAGGTTAAAGTTGCATGCATCGTATCCAAACTGCATGCAACTTATCCAAAAATCAAGCTTATTATTACAAACATGTGTACTCAATTTTTATTTTTATTTTTAATAAAAGCACACGTGGGCTGACTTAAATTCAAACACCTCACGTCACCGTGACTGCAGCCAATGCGAGATGAGAAAATCGAGAATATGCTAATAAGGCGAAAAATGTCATGACCTCTTTTCAAAACTAGCTGAGAAATAAGTTGTTAGATTATATTTTTAGAAATAATATCTTTTCAATCACTTTTCAAAATAAAAAATCAAAATAATTGTCCTCTTGGGTCAGCCTTTAACGAACATAAAATAATGTACATGAAATGCCTACGAACACATACTTTTATCTACATACAGATTCTGCATCGAATAAGAGCCTAAAAATACACAGAGTTGGGGAAACAATTGCATGAAAGCTGAGTGACAAAGTGATGTCACAACAATCTTTATAAATATCATCTACACAGGTCATCATGTACTGTACCTAAGCATGAAAAACTCCAGGTCATGGAGAATGTTTCGTTAATTCTTTTATTGTGGCTGAAATAAAATTTCTACATTAGCAGACGACAGACTTTTCACTATTTGTAACTACCATTAGAAGAGGCAATGAACAGGTTTGAGACCAGTGCCTCATTCTACACTGTCACATAGTTACATCACACCGTCACGCACTCTCACGTCACGGATTGTCTCACCGAAGGACAATGCTAGCTGTGTGTGACGTACACGGTAACTGCCACCTGTGTGTAAGTCCCACCCACAAACTCGACTAGCACCACAGTATATATAATACATGTACACATGTACAGCAGCCACTCACCCCACACATCATTAACCCTCGTCATCCTCACCCACCCGTCAGATCCCCGGGTCACCCTACTCTCTCTCAATGCGTGACAACTTCACAGCGAAAACAAAACTGCTATAAAAGAAGAGGACCACTCGTCAAGAGTGATCATAAAAAGACTATTATGCTCATAACAACTATTGTGTGCGACTAGTCGTCCTGTTGTTTCATCTCCACACTGTCCCAAGCTCAACACTTCAACACCACGTGACCGTCACATCAAGCGAAACCAGTTTTTTATGGCGTGAAGTCCGTTGTAGTTCAACTCCACCCACAGAAACCACACTTCAAGCAACTGTACTTCACCTGCATTTACTGACACACGCCTGATGCAAGTTGTGAGTTGTTTCCCCCTGTGCGCGCGGCGCGTGTCGGGACTTCACTCACAAGACAGACCTACATGAGGTGTAGTTCATCACTTCCGGTGCGAGAAGACAGCCTACAAGGATATGACAACTCCAAAATTAGCCTGTCATCGCCCACGCATGTAAAAACTTACAAAAAGGGAAATAGCTACTTGACGGAGTAGAAAAAAAAGGAGGAGGGGGTGGTAGAGACGACAATGAAGTGGACTAGATGATGCCCGGATGTAGCGAAGGTACCGCTGTGTCATCACGTGTCGACGACCCTGGCTATAATGGATCCCTCTCCCCCCCCCCCCCCAAACACATTTGATACGACATTCCATCATCGGAGTTAGGGTCAGGAGTCAGGGCCTCTGTGAGGTCACAACAAAGGTACGCTGCGAATAAATCTGAGCTCACGCCAACAGCAGAGCCAGCGCGGCACGCCGTTTAGCGTCACGCCGACACGTCACTAAACCGTGACGCACATTAAGCACAGCGGACAGCTGCGCCAACCTGGGTTTGTAATAATTATTTATAAATATATCCTTTCACCATGGAGAAGCTTTCTGTGAAATAAGGTCAGCAGGTCATGGTACGGTAGTTCGATATAATTCTGCTGCTCACAGTCCGAATCGACCACACGTCACAACAGCGCTCTCACACACACCCGCCTCTCCTGTACGGGTAGAGGACTACAGGGGAAGGCTGGGACAAGTCTCCGAGTGACGCACTTGCACCAGCGGCGCACGTGAGAAGGCAAGATATGGGTCAGCTACGTGTCCGTTACGTCATGGCCGGGAGGCAGGTGATGCAGGTGGACACGCTGACGTAACGCACAGCCACCCGAACGGAGAGAGTGGAGAGGAAAGATGCCAGAAGGGTGCTGCCAGAACTCTCACGTTACCATGCCAGGTTACCTGAAAAATGTCACGCTCCCCTGGTTACCTGTACTGGAACCTGTGACATTCTCATGGTTACCGACACCGAAACGTGTCACAACCTATCACTGAAATTCTCTTTTCTTTTTTTTTAGGAAGGAAACGTTCACAGCCCCATGGTTACCTATACTACGTGCTGAAATCCCCGATTACCTACCCACAAATGTGTCACAATGCCGATTACAGACACGGAGACCTTTGAGGGGAGTGAGTGATAAGCCGAGCTGCTCACGGCCATCGACTGCCCCCGAGTTAACGCCGAGCGTCACGCGAAGCCGAGAGAACACGAGACGAGACGAGACACTTCGTGGGCGGGTAGGTGGGTGGGCAAGAGGGTGGGCAAGGTTGGTTACTTTCTACTGCGCACGCGCACACAGCATCAGACGCCAGGGAGGTGGATGCCAAGCATCCCAGTGACGCCACGCGAGGCGGCAGCAGACGCTGGTGTACAGACATCGGAGGGGGGCTGCTTCCAATTAACGCTGGAGGTTTGGGTGGGCTTTTTTAAACAATGATTGCTCTTTGCACGTGCACAGACAGAAGAGAGAGAGGGGTTACCTAATGCTGGTGATATTATCTGACATTAATTTCTCTCAGCTCACCCACCCTCCTGCCCTACCCACCCACCCACCCCACACACAACCACAAAAAACGGTGGGAGGAGGACACGAGTTCTCTGATATATGTGATGCACGGATCAGCACAACATGTTTGGCGATGTGGAAAAGTCCACGTGCATGTGTACAATTGTGACGTTGGAGGTGTGACGTCAGTGACGCTGCTGTGTGATGTAACAAGTGTCTTTCAACAGAATTGTTCTGTCGCTCCCTCACTCCATCCTGGTGATCATGGCGTACTGTCTGTAAACTGGAGCAGGGCGGCTTGTGACAAGAGTGTGACAGGAATGTTGTGGCAGCCAGCACACTACGACACTGTCAACCACACTGCCACTGACACTGTCAAGCCACACTGCCACTGACAAGCCACACTGCCACTGACAATGTCAACCACACTGCCACTGACACTGTCAACCACACTGCCACTGACACTGTCAACCACACTGCCACTGACACTGTCAACCACACTGCCACTGACACTGTCAACCACACTGCCACTGACACTGTCAACCACACTGCCATTGTCAAGCCACACTGACACTGTCAGCCACACTGCCACTGACAGTGTCAACCACCAAGTCTGTAACGACGTCAGAGACAAGCATAAAGACCATTGATTCCTAACCAGCCAGAGATGGACAAATGTTTGTGGACGTTTTCTCAATAACCTCCTGTAGCAATTCTCTGCAACTTGTTCAAACATTCGCCATGTTTGTCCGGTTACGAAAGACCTTTGCGTACGGTCCTCTCAGTACACAGCTTTTATCGTTGGTTTGCTTGACAGCGGCTCCACCAAGCGGTGATTTCGCATCACGAGAGGAAAACAATATACAGACTGCTCACACCCCACCCGTCTCTTCAACAGCGGTCACCAATACAGTGTGTCCTGGCTGTCAATACAGGCTGTCCTGGGTTCAGTTCTCGTCGCGGGCAAGCTGTTTTTTTTCTGCATGTGGCATCTGTTTGAAGGACTGGCTGACTTACCGATAACCACCCCCTACCCCTTTAAACACACACTCGCACCCCTACTACACTTCATTCACATATACTCTCCGGTGACCACCACAATAGACTTTCGAGTTGTCGCCGAATGTAAAAGTAGAATATGTCTGGCTGTAGTAGTGCAAAGTCGCCAGTTCGAGGCTGTGTGGGGCTGTGAGATGAAGCCCTGTCCCCCTGCCCACTCCACACGAATTAAGCTGATTTATCAAGGGAGACAAATGTCTTACATGAATTGACAGGCGAACCACTCACACTTCACTGACCCCTTGACTGCCACTGGTCCATGGGACCGCTGATGTCCACTTTTTGTACCCATTCCACTCTCTCTCTCTCTCACGCACACACATTGACGATAACAAGAAGAAAGATGACAAGAGAGATAAGAGTGCACGTGCCCTAGCCACGGTGAACCACTTACAATGTTTTCTCTACGACCACAGGCTTAGACAGCCGTTTACCTTTCGTACTCTTTCAACTTCTCTTTCCACCTAAACTCTCTCGACGACGTCACCACCAGCAACACTAACCAACGGCAAGAGTTTGTTTGTGGCTGGGAGGGGGCGGGGTACGGATGGCGAGCATCATGCTGCGCATGCCCGGACCTGCATCCCTCTCCCCCCACCCTCACCCCAATCCCCCTCCCCCCCCCCGGAGGCGTTGCCGGCCGCCATTGATTTTCACGAGCGAAGCAAATGTCTGTGGGGGGGACGCCGGCCACGTCCTCCTTGTCGCCAAGTCACGTGACGTCACACGGAGATCGATACGCCACGTACCGTAGTCCTTCCACTCGGCCACCCACACCACGCCCCGCCGCTTTTTGTTGTCGTCCTCGTGAACTTTTCTGCTGCGACACATGGAGAAGCACAGCGGGTGTGTGGAAAACCTCAAGCGATTCCTTCTCCACAAAAAAAACCTACAAAAATGGAGAAAATAAAATCCATTTCGACGAACAGTTTCTTTTCTTTATTTTTGTTACTCCTCCGAAGGTGATTCATAATTAATTCAGTTCTCTGTGACGTCAGACTGTTCGGTGTCTATTGTTTATATAGACAAACAGACATCTATGAATCCGTGGCATAGGGGGCAGCGAACTACAACTGCAACTGGTTCACTGTATCCAGAGTGCAGCGTATGGAAGATGTCAAACCTTTTTTTTTTTCGGCTGTTTTCGCTTTCCAGGAGGAACAAGAGGGTTACATCCCCCAGTACGAGATCAGCTCTGTTGTGCCTCCTCCAGACACGAAATTTCAAACACGGGGAGAAGCGAATTAATGCTTTACGCCATCAGCAGCTACGACTACATCGCATCAAAGCAGCAGCCATGTAAACAAGTGGCACAAGCACCAAGTCGAGACTTGAACCCAGGACCCCGCTCTCTGGACTAGTGAGAAACGCTCACCCCTCGCGCCGTCGGACCAACGACTCTCCACGTGCACCTTATCATTTCGGCTCACGATATGGCGAACTTCTGAGAGTTAGAAAGAAAAAAAAAGAAAGAAAAACAGTTTTCTTGTTTGTTTGTTTTTTGTTTGGTGGGGTTTTTTGGTTTGTTTGGTTTTTGTTTTGTTTTTTGTTTTTTTGTTTTTTTTTTTTTTTTTGTCATTCATTCTATATGGTTTGACAGTCAGGATCCCAAGAGACGTTTTTGAAAGCCAGTAGGAACCATTCTTTGCTAACTCTTACATCGCAGGACTGCGGCCACAGACGACCTTGTGGATTATCGGTGGTCCGCAGCTGGGCAAGCTCACAACGATCAATGTGTGAAGCTCTTACTCTCCTCCTCCCGTCATCCCCCGCACACTCACACACTCACACTCTCACACACTCACACACGCGTGAAGCCACCACCAGCACCGCTCACCGCAGCTGTCGATTCACCTGTCCCACCGGCCCCCGCAAGAAAAGTGTCGGATCGACTGCTCCTCCCCATCCCCTGCTCCCCCAGCCTCCACCCGACACACCCGCCAGGTTCCCCTCGCACGTGCAGCGACGCCATCTCGCGCATCGCGGTCACTGGGCCATATTTTGACGCAAGCGCCCAGACGCCCGGATGTCGACCGTTGGCCCCCCGCGAGGTGGCGCTGTGCTCGCCGGCCTGCAGGCATGTCTCTGACCGACACAAACGCCAGAAAATCCCTCCCTCGCACACAAACACACACACACGCCATTTTGTACCACCTGACGTCCGTGAGCTGCGCTCAGCCTCGCTGTGGCAAGATCAACATGAAATATGTCGGAGGAGAATCGCTGGGGATGAGAACAACTGCTCGGCACACCAAACCGTAAAATTCCTACCTCGGGGAGATTTGTTATTCCTGCGTCAGAAAGTCTGGAATAGCGATGGCTCTTAATGGCTGCCACATCTTCTGTCCAACCTACATCCCACTGCACACAACCTGTCAGTCGATGCTGAAGATCAACCTGCCAGCTTCGCTGGTGTGTTTGTTGGGGGGGACGGTGGGGAGGGATGGCAGGATGTTGCTGTCCCGTCACATCCCCATCCAGGCGTTCCACCCACCCTCCTCATCAGGTAAAAAATAAAAATAAACCAAACCAATCGATAAATCGTTGTGCACGACAACAGACCAATCGAGGGATCGATATCAGGTGTGGTCGTCACCGCAGGCCCGGTGCCCGGTGTCACGTGTCTACACCACGGTGTCTGTTGCAAGGAGTCTCCGTCTTCACCTCCTTGCAGAGTGAGATACAATATTGAAATTGTCAAGAAAGACCTGCCTTACCAACAAAAAAAAAAAAGGGGGGGGGGGAGTGAGAGAAAATGAGAAAACGAAGTCTTTCTGGAGGCGGATCGATTCGGTTATCAATTCGACCAAATCGACTCAAACTCTGTACGCTAGTCTATCAACTGCTGTCGTCAGTCGATTCGACCACCGATAACAAAACTTGCGACTAACGACAACTACCATTAAAAAAAAACAGCCTTTAAAAACAAAATGAAGAAACTAAAATCAAAGTGCGCTGCAATACCTCCGACCTCTCACCCCTCTGCGTGACCTCGCGCACACACACACACACTGATGTTAAACTTGTATACAACACAATATACTGAGGGGAGGAGACATGTCGACCTTTGTTCGCATGCACGTGCACGTGCAATCGTTTAGAGAGGCGCGCAGATCACTCACACCGAGTCGGATGGCAACCTTACCTGTAGAAACAGTAACCATGCCGGAAGCTGCAGGCAAACATGATTGTTAATGTCTAAAGTGTAAAACAATAAAGGAGACTACACCAAAAAGTTTTTTTTCTCTCACAGTGAAATGAATGACAAATGAGATCAAATGGAATCAACTCGTTCAGTGGTCGAATCGGCAAATGGTCGAAGTGACCAGTGACCGTCTGTGACAGGGAGGGTCCAACAACACCCACTACCTCACTTCTCTAGTGCCCAGTCTCTCACCTTCACTCCGCTTTGTTTAAAGGATCCCTTGAATGACTGTTGAGCCTGTAACCCAAGTGCATGCCTGTCTCACCTTTATGACCTTTGCCCTGTAGACTGCAGAGCATGCGCCTGCCGTTGTGACAACCAGACCCTGGGGGCTGCAGTTGCTTTGGTGGGTACAGGTGTCGGGGTACGCGGCACTGAGGGATCAGCGGTACAGAGGCAAGACACAGGTCACGTGACACAAGCTGCTTGACTTGACAAAGTGACTATAGTCTTCGTGGTCCTCAACACACGTGTTGCTGGCTGTCATTTTACAACAGGGTCTGAGTCTCCTGTTCCTTTTTCAATTTTCTCCCATCATCTTTAACACCTCCACTAAACTCTTCCAACTGTCTTTTATGGCTTTGGGTTCACAAGTTGCGAGTTTTGATCACCTCCGTTGTCCAGGTGTCAGATGCAAAGATCTAATTGGTTGGGCTTTGCTTCTTACTCCTTTCACCGGCCAATCAGTTCCCCACCCCTAGTTGCTCCAGTTCTTTTCCCCCTGACCTACTTTATGGTCAACCAAGTTTCTCTTTTGGAGAGTTCTGCATTCACTAAATAAATTCCAACAGTTCTATATGTATTTTTTTTTCATGAGCAACATCTTTTTAAATTTGTTCCTCCACCAATTTCAATAGTAAGGCCACACAAACCACTGAAAGTTGTCAAGGATCTGGACTTTATGGCACTTTCTCCATCCTCGTATAAGAGCCTAGAAAATGCACGTTTCCATGAGAACAGGTGCATGAACAGCTATAAGAGATTTAAGGCATGGGAAACTTCTCTGCATGCACATTCACAGGCTCTTTCTCTTCTTCCACCCCCCCTCAATCCCCCATTAAAAAAAAAAAGCCCTTCATCACAGTGAAGTATTTCTCTATGTCTAGGAAAATGGAGAACACAAAATCCTACCCTCTCTTGACCCCATTATCACCCCTGATAATATTGAAGTTTTCAGTCACCAGCCCAAGCAAGGCTTGAATCGGTCATCTTCTGCTCGGAAACCAAACACATCCAGTATCCACGAGGTTACAGAGTCTTCAAGACTTTGCACCAAGTGAAATGGACAGTGCTGACGATGTTTTTTGTTTGTCTCATCACAAGTTGTAGAAGTCCGAAAAATTGTTATTTTCCTTTGTATTTAGAAATGCATGGATTGTCTGCTTCCATCCCACAAAAGCATTGTTCTACAATATCAGAGGTCAATGGCAGATGGGTGCTCCGCCCCCTAGACCCCTCTAATACAGAAGAACTGTGTTAATGATCAGTCACTGTGGTGCTTAACTCTTTACATGTCAGCGTTTTGTGATCTGCCCTGCAAATGTGGTTTTGTGATTTGACATGTTCCAGTGACTTGTTACATTAAACCTGGTCTCACAGCAGCTTTAGGAGTTCATGTCAGTCTCCTGGTCCCATAACAGTAAATCACCTCACTGGCTCTGTGGCAGCATGTCATTCTTTTGTCACCAATACAGAGATGATGGCAGGTTTAATTCTTATTTCATCCACACTGTTCTTTCTCTACATGGATGCCTGTGTACAGGGCTGGCTGCTTCGCCGTGATATAGCCTTAGTAGCTGGCGCCATGTAAAACACCAATCCCCTACCCTCATCCCTCAACAAATGACAGCTTTGTGAGGAGCTGGTCAAGCTACATGAGATGTCACTTATCTTTATCCAAGGCGGATTCAGAATAGTTCAGTGACAGACAAAGCTACTATACAACTGGTTCCATTGACATTTAGGTCGGATGGTTTCAGAGTTTGGGAGCCAATCCCGAAATATGGCCACAATAGTTACTTACTTCGCTGCCTGCTCTGATAAAATCTCCTGCTGTGTCTCATTGTGTACAATGCTGCCTCACTCTATGACCCATTATTGGCATATACATCTGTATTAAATATTAAATATAACATATTCTTTTCTTGAGAATGTTACACTACATGTTAATAAAGGAATTGTTTGAAATGTCCTCCCCTTCTGCAGAACACATGCTGCTGTTCTCAGCAAACTACCTGCACAGACCCATCATCTAGTTGACTTTTTGTTTTGTATTCTAGTGCCAGACTGCTGTATCTAATATTGGGATCGTGGGTGTCACCAGACTTATTTATTCTTCTGACCTCACGCGACAGTTTATGCTATGTGAACTTCAAAAGCGCCCAGGCTAAAACTTTAAAGCTTTTGTTTCCCACTACCCCTAGACACCATCTCGATTGTCGCTCAGGGACCCCCTGCTGGCAGCTTTCTATTTTCTGTGACTGTGTGTCTTTCAAAAAGCCTAAAGAAGGTCATTCATTATGCTCTCCTTGAGGGCTGCATTCTGGAAACCTGAGCACTCAGAGTGGTTGAACCTGACACCAATGCTGATGTGACAGTCACACTGGAATTTTAAGAGGAAATAATGCCAGCAGCACACTGCACTGAGCATGCTTCATGCATTAGAAAGTTGGCCACATCTCTCAGAACTTAGCCCACGGACACAAGATCAGTAAGCACCTGAAGCACTTACAGACTTGCAAATTCACTATTTACAGACTTTACTTACAGACTTGCTGTTCAGATCTTAGCACCTTTGGCCCAGTTCACAAGAATCTTCCAACATTTCTGCACACTGCTGTACAACCACAACCAATCAGCTCATTAAGACCTGCAGCTGCCAAGAACGACAGCGACTACAGCCTTCTGCTGTAACCACATATATCTCCAGCTTCAATGAATTGCACTCATCCACTACTACTTACAATAGAGCTCAATGCTACAGAAATAAGTAAATGTTACACTAGAACTAAATGTTATAACAATAAATCATTGTTAAACTAGAACAACTAGATAAATATGTAGATGTTGTTCTACAGCTGCATGCTATTGAAAGACTTTTCACTGATGATGCAAATCTCACTAACCGGCTACCTGCAAATCTGTAAGTTTTAGTTTTTGAATGATAGGAACATTCTGGCATAAAGATGAACAAGCTTACAGCCATGTGGTTAGAACTACTGGCTTAACTGGCGGGGTTCTAATCATGTTTGGACCAGCGACTAGAAAAGCTCACAGTGAGGGGTTGCTGACTTTTCAGTGGAGATTTAAAATTAATGGAAGGAAAAGATTAGTCACAACTCTCCACATGCCACAACCTGGACTGGTAAACCACTTACACAACACTGCCAATCAATTGGTGTCATGGCCTTTGTTTTCATAGTATTTAGGCCTATACAGGATCGTCCTGTCCTAGATTAACCCTAACCCAACTGAAGTAATTATTTTTAAAGTATTGAAGAAGTTTGTGACAATATTTAGGCAGAAGCTGCAACCCAACACAAATTCTATAATGGTTCATGATTTTATAATGTTTTGCTCCCCACTGTTATCATCATGTATACGATGTTATCAGAAACTGGTCTGATCCAAAGTGGTTCACCTGATTTATCTCCATGCAAAAAAAAAAACCACCCTCTCCCCCAAGAAAAAAATCCTTCTATTATCAGTTTGCATTTCTCAGCAACAATGATCAAGATTTCTGTGGTAAGGATCTGTAAGCTGGTCTTAATACCTTCTAAGCCGATGGCTGTAATTTCTATGGACAGGGTGGGACAAAAAAAATCAACCAACACACACACAGTCCAACATTTCACAGTAAATCATCTTAGTCTTATCTCTGGTTCCCTTCACTCCCAGACACTGTCCCCCTAAAGGCTCTCCTAAACCGGTGTTCCACTTTGACCACCACAACCAGCAGCCGCCGACCCCCGTTACATCGCTGACTACTACAACACAATGACAGGATGCGGTGTGGACCACCTTCTCGCCGCCAAGTTTATCTGCACTCCCGCCAGCAGCATCGCCACCGGCCTCCAAATGTCAGCTGAGCCTCACTGCCACCGGGTTGAAAAATGACAACGGCCACACCACTGATTACACCACCGCTCGCCTCTCTCTCTCCCACCCCACCGATCATTACACCCCACTCCCTATCCACCCCCCTGCTCCCCTGTCAGCTCCACGCAACCTGCACTTGCAGGGGGGAGGGGTGTGAGTGTGCAGGTGCACTGAAAAGCTACACCAACGGAATGTGTGGCCGTCCTCTGGGTCACAGGCTTGTCAGCTAAGGTGTCAGCCACATTGTTTTACAATTTTTTTTTTTTAATCAGGCGAACACATCCACAAAAACTGCTGTCGTTCCGTTAGTCTTTGAGTACCGCAGGTCAGCGGGTGCCTTACGTGGCTGGAAGACGGTTCCATTATTTAACCCTCCGCCCCCTAGCTTTTTTTTTTTTTTGGAAAGCAGGCCGGGGGAACCGCCCCGCTCTGAAAGTCTTGAGGCCGTTACACCACAGTCACACATTGTATCAGTTGTAGCAATACTCACGTGGGCCCCTGCTTGGCTGCTCTGCTCTCCACTTGGGCGCAACATAGGGCTGGGCTCTCCCCCACTGCAAGTTCACAACAGAGAGAAGGAATCAGGCCTCGGTGGTGTACGCCAGTCAGCTGACTACCTTGGCACCCCGCCAGGCTACATGAGACCGTGCCCAGCAAGGGGAGGGGCAGGGTGTGGAAGGGGGTGTGGCTGGGGAGGGGGATCACTAGTATGTCGACTACACATTGGTGAAGCTTGAAACCCATTAGTAAAAACATGATGAACTTAGAGAAAACACGATGAGAAGTCGGTTGAGAGAGAGACAGACTTTAAAAGCTGGGATGTTGTTTTGAGAAGAGTATGTGAGAGAACGGAGATGGGTATAGGGGTGTGGGGTGGATGATTGAGGAAAAGTTACATTTGCCACACCAGGTCCGTTATTAAAGATCATCACACATTTAAGTGATTAAGTGTTTTAAAAACAAGTAGGACAGAAAATGTTACTGAACATAACGAGATATTTAAAAGATTAAAATGTCGTCTCTTATTTACATCTTCACTCTCGTGGACATCATACACGCATGCTTTTACTCTCTCACACACACAAACACACAGATCGTCGAGCATAAGTACTACACTCTCAG
Source organism: Pomacea canaliculata (assembly GCF_003073045.1). Lineage (NCBI taxonomy): Eukaryota > Metazoa > Mollusca > Gastropoda > Architaenioglossa > Ampullariidae > Pomacea > Pomacea canaliculata. The sequence goes on along the minus strand of NC_037592.1, from coordinate 39,118,679 downwards.
TCTCTCTCTCTCTCACACATATATATTGTACAAGTACTGTACTCTCAGTCTCTCTCACACACTCACACAGATTGACAAGTCTCTCTCTCTCACACTCACACAGATTGTCGAGCATCATACAGTCTTACAACAACTACTACGCTCTCAGTCTCTCTCTCACACTCACACACTCACACAGATTGTCGAGCATCATACAGTCTAACAACAACTACTACACGCTCAGTCTCTCCCCGTGCGCATCCTGTGCAGCTTGGCTGGCGCAGCAAGGTGTGGGCTAGCCGAGACTACAACAATGGCAGATGAGGAGACGAGAGACCAGCAGCCGCCCACCCTCGTCTCTCTCCTCCTCATCCTCACCCTCTCGCACACACCACCGGCAAAAACTGACAGACTGAAGTCTTACCCTCGTGCGCTGAACTGGAACAGCGTCGGACTCTCGACCGTTTGCGTTTGCGCCTGGAAGTGGGCGCTACAGTCGCCGAGCCCCGTCCCCCTCCGCTGGCACCATCCGCCATCTTGCCGCCTCGCCACGCCCTACATCCGGGTGCTCGCGCCGAGGACACACCCACTCGGCCACAGGGTCTGTCTTGAATTAATCGTGATAGCGTTTGTTGTGTAGTTTACAGCGTGGCGGTGAGTCCGTGTCCTAGCTTGTACGTGTGTCTGTGTATGTGTGGGGTAACTGGGGTGGAGGGTGGGGTCAAAGGTGCGGTGTCCACCGACCGGGAAAGGTCAGAGGTTGAGGAGCCCTTGCCGCAGACAATGGATGCGGACGAATAATAGGCGTGTAACCAACCAAAAAAAAAAAGTTACACTCCTAACAAGGGTCGGACGTGCTCCCAGGCAGACACAGAGGGTTAGGGACAAACGACACAGAGCGAGCGCAGCACACTGTAGGTACACGGCTGCGACCGAACAACACGCGCCGCCACTTCACGAGACTTGACCGAGACTGGACAGCAGGGACTGGTGACACCCACACTCTACACATCATCTTGACATCATGGTGGGGCTGCTTCTGGTGGTCTTTCATGTACTGCATGGCTCTGACGTAGGGGGACATGACACAGGATGTGGCGCCGACGTTCCGCTGATGTTGCTGCTGCTGCTGCTGCTGCAACCCGACGTGCAGCGTGTGACGTCAGCAACGCATCTCGTGCGAAGGGTCGGTTACTGCGATGGGTGAAAAGAGGAGGTGGGGAGGAGGGTGACATACCCAAGGCAGGTGGGGGAGTTGACCAACGTTGTTTGTTTGCGAAAGCAGTTGCGAGCTATTAGTGATTTTTTAAAAATTATTTTTTATGGCGGTAGTTGATGGTGAAGTTGATGGTGAAGGGGCCGGTCAGGTGATGCTATGCAGTCTTTTCTTATCATAGATGTCGCCTTCTCGCCACCACGCAGGCAAACACTATTCATACCCACACCTAACCTAAAGTCTTTTTGTTTTTGGAAAAGCGTGCATGCAAACAAACATACAGGAACACGTGTACACTCATTCCTGCACCATTATTTCTTTTACATACAGAAGAGCCTGCGCGCGCACATACACACTGACAACCCCTACCACCACCTCCCCACACACACACATATAATAATTGCACACACTCACGAACGAGTGTAACACGAAAGGCAAAGTGTGGTGTGTCGGCACAGACAGGAGAGCGGAATTCCGACACACGTTCCCTGCAGCTCGCCTCGCATGTAGCTTGCTGGTGACTAATTTGGGCAATCACCGCCGCCACCCCCTCCGCTACCCACCCCGCCAATCTGGACACCCACACCCACACCCACCAGCTCGCGCGCAGCACCCCGGGCCTCACATGTGTTGCCGTCGGCAGCAATTTACCTTCCCTGCTCTTGACTTACCTCCCCTGCCAGCCCACCCCGCCCTCTTCCCCACCTCTCGGCCATCTTCTAGTGTGTACCATCAGGGTCGCTGATTTCCTTCAGTTCTTCTTCTTCTGTTCATACGTGGAACCGCATACAAGAATACACTCGTGCATGCAGACACACCTACACACGCACGTGCATGCGCGAGGGTGAGAAGGACGAAAGAAGGAAGGAAGCAGCCATTCCGAGAGTGACACGCCCCATCGCCACTACACGTATGCCACGGGCTACAAATATTGGGGACCTTTCGCAGGGGTCACAGATGGTGGGTCTAGGAGGTCAAGCAACTCAGCACTGCCTTTGTTTATCTCGCATCGCAGCCTAGAAAAACAAGCTTGCTGGTAATCAGCGGGGCCGGCGCTAGACCCTCGATAGTCTCTCACTTCTCTCTCTCACCTTTATCAAGTAGGAAGCCCGGCGTGTGATAAATGTGTGAGAGAGAGAGACAGAGAGGGGGGCGTGTGGTCGCCAGTGACAAGCATAGGACAGCAAAGACAACGGCGGCAGGGTCGTATCCTGCAGGTTGACAAGTCATGGCGGCCTCGTATCCTGCACTCGACTTGGTTTCCGGGATCTTCCGCGACCTACAGCAGGACAACGAGAAGCGAACACTTAGAACAAACAACAATAAAAAAAAAAGACGAACAAAAGGAAAGGAGAAATAGTATCGGATGCACTCTTCTGAGAGCTACACAAATAATTTTGTTTAGACTGACAGGTTATGATGTTGCTAATGGTGAGAAAGCAGGATAAAGATGGCGATGATGATAGGGGCTAACTGGATATTATGTGGTAGTGATGGTGACACTAATGATGATAATATGGTGATGATTATGACAGGTGAGAATGATAATACTGATGTGGTTGAGATGACAGCGGCGACATAACTGACAACGTAAGCCGCCAATGTCTCTTCATGCCATCACAAATATAAACCCAGAGGAAACATCAAGAGGTGACAAACTCACCAGAAATCACAGAGACCTTGGCCAAGTTGCTAGTCCGATGCTGACCTACATATGAAAACAAAAGTTGTTGAGGTGAGACACAGCCGTGAAGAGATTGTCACTGTCGAGGATGAGAGGCCTTTACTATGCTTCCGATCTCCTGGTCGGAGCAAAAGGTGCAAGCAATCAGCTGCCAATCTCTGTGAGTTACATATTCACAGGAAGATCATCTATGATATATATATACACCAAGGGAATTGACGAAGTGGTTCAGAGCGTCAAGCACCGTCAAATATCTCAGTCGAGGTATGGGTTCCTGCACACTGGGGAGTTGCCGGAAATGACACAGCAGGTGTGTATGTGTGTTGTGGGGGGAGGAACAATAGGGTATTGGTGAATCTGGGCCCTCAAATACCCGGATCAGACAATTCACGAGAATGAAATAAGCAAACTGACTCAGAGAAGCCAAGAAACCTACCAACCAGCGTCCACCACCAGGGACATCCTGACCGCAAAGCTTTGTAGTGTGACAGTAGCATTTGCAATTGCTTTCACCGACAGATTTGTCAAGATGGCGAACGACAACTGAAGCCCAGTGACTCCTTGTATATATGTAGGACATACTTGAAACATCTTTACAGTCGATTTTTGTCAGGGACCACAGTACTAGTACTGAGCACGTGCGAGGGCGAAAGGGTGTGAATGATGGACGTTTCCGGAATGCGTGTCCTTTAGATGTTTTTTTTTTTAAAAAAAAAAACAAAAAAAGAGAGGTCTGATTGGAGAGGGAGAGAGGAGTCAGCGAGGAGAGATCGGGGAGAGAGAGAGAGCAAAGGGTGAGAGGAGGTGAAATTGGATATTTAATTGTGGGAAAGGTGTTTGGGGGAGTTGGAAGCTAGGAGTCACTGTCGAGACAGTGTCTTCCAGGACAAGAGGTTGGGACGTTGAGGTGGACGGATCATTCAGAGTAGACAGCCATTGTGGAACAGTGGTTCTCAAAGTATTTGGACCGCTGACCACTTTACTGAAAATAAAAAATACGGTGGACCACCAAGGCCTAACATCACTCTGTACCGTTAATTTCAAATTTAACTTGCCGCATTTGTTTCATTACAGTTCACAACTAAATGTGCTTTTGTGACAGTAGCATAGCAACATGGTTACATAAAATCAAATACTTCGCAGTTATTAAGATGTTAATGCGATGAATGTAATTGTTTTTGATGAGATATGAAGGTGATTCACAATACACATCACTCTGCTGACATATGATGACTGTCAGCCGCGGACCACCTGAATTATGCGTGCGGCCTACACGTGGTCAAACGAGAGGCACTAGCGGTGTTGTGACAACGTGTACAATACCTGTCAACATGTTTATGAAAAGCCCTCGACAGTTGATAATGTACAATACCTCTCTCCAGTATCATTGTACAATGTGTCTCCACATCTTTGCGATTCTTGACAATGCTTACCTCCAATATGATTGGACAACATCCTCTACCTCTCTACAATTCATTTGTAAGACCTCTCCTCAACACGCTTATATAAATGTCTGAATGATGAGACATTTCCCTTCGATGGGCTTATTAGTTTTTGCCTTTTCACTGTGTTTCATTTTACTTTCAACCATAAGATCATGACACTAGGTGATAAGATCACAAACACTGTGACATCATGCTAATATGTAGTCATGTGAAGTGAGTGTGAACTCACGAGTGTACAGTGGCTAGATGCTTACACCAGAGACAGGTGGACAGACTGGCCGACAGACAGTCTGAGCTGAGTCTAGTTTAGGGCCACTGTAAAGTTGGATGACGAAGCGATTCACACCCCATAATTCAGATCCTCCCGTTCTTGTCAGCTCCGATCTTTCTTACTGACAGCAGGGAAGCCTGCTGCCGACCATGGATGGCTTTTATGGACTTTTAAGTCGGGTGTTTTCTTTTTTTGTGGGGAGAGGGGAGGTACCCAGCCTGGAGGGCAGACGGGCAATCAAGACGATCAACCGTTTGAGAGGGAAAACACACTTTGAGTGTGATGAACTGAAGGACGTGATAGACACATCACCGAACACCCTGAACCGCAATAGTCCACGTGAGCAGACGAGTCAATGGGTGGCAGGTCAGTTTAATAATAAAAACTACTCTGGACGCTGAATCTGGCCACCGGAGTTCATCTCTTGGTGAAACTTTTTTTTTCAATGCCGGACACGGGAGAGAGTAAGAAGAAGCTGTGGGTGTGCAGGACATCGCCATTGTGAGGTTGTGAGCTGAGCTCATCCCTCCTCCCCACACCCCATGTCTATCCAACATCTGGGTACCTTAACAGTTTCTAGACTATGGAGCCCTTTCCCTTTCTTCTTTTTGTATTAATCATCGAACATTCGTCACAGTAGATGATTCTCTCGCCTCTGTCCACGCAGCAGGTGAGACATCAAAGCACACGTGGCGCTCAGTAATCACAGCGTTGATGACGATGTCGACAGCACGGGCAGACCGCGGTGTGTCGTCTCACCGCCAGATATCTACACGAAGTTAACGATAATGATGTAGATACAGGCGGTAGACAAAGGAGGGAAGGGCGCAGTACAAAGTACGACATGAAGGAAGGAGGCCTTGGCCCCGCCGACAGCTTGCTATCGACCTCCGGCGAGGTTGTCGATGTGGGCGAGCAGCGGGTCGGACAATGAGTTTCAGATGTTGCTGATGATGCGGAGTACAACACGACCAACAGCCAGGCCGCCGATGACGGGGGAGGGATTGTTGGGACTCGAACCATTACAACAAAGATCGTCTTGTTCGCCTGGTGCTGCAGTCGTCGCCATGATGCCTTGTGGGGGCTGAGCAGAGGTGACAGGGCACGTGCGGGGTGCAAGGGTGCATGGATGGGGTGGGGGGAATGGATAAGGATGGTATGTGGGTGGGGTGGGGAGAGGGGTGAAGAACAATCAACCTTAAGTACTCTGCCGCCCACGTGTAGTTCTGCTTGACAGGAATCGCAGGTCAGAGGTCAAACTACCGGGTGATGTCCACGCGCCTTTACAGCCTTTGTTAGTGATCTGCCCTCGCGCGTGTAGCTCTCGCCCTTTTTTCTTTCTGGGAAGAGATTGTTTGGGGTGTGTGTGTCTGTTCTGTTTCCTTATTCGTTTGTTGTTATTGTTTTATGTCATTGTGATTTATTTCATTTGTCGCACGCACAGATTCTCACACACACGCTAGCAGTACACACCCATCGGCTAGTTTATTTTAACACACGCAACAAAATAAGTTTGATAAACTCTTTCTTTCATGGAAGTTGGAGAGGACACGACATACTAGAAAGGTTGATGGTAGCAAAACCTAGGCTGGTGACACCAAGTCAGAACGAGCAAAGTCACGTGACTCTCAGTCTCCCACTGTCAGAGCTCGGCACCAGATGGAGGAGGGCGAGAGGCAGGGGCAAAGTCCATCCTGTGGTCCGCAACCGAAACCGCCACGTCACAGGACAAGATGGCTTCCTGCAGGCGATTGTTCGAGCTGTCGCAGCACGGCAATCTTCAACTATTGTTCGCACTGGAAACTACCAGAAAAAGATGGCATGGAGCTTCTCTCCCCGCAGACTGAAACTACAAGAATACGGAAGACGGGACTTCCAGATGGCGCTAGAAGGCCAGGTGTCGGAAACACCGAGCTCGATGCTTGGGTAGCAGGCGGAAATTTATCCACCCCGACGAACAAGGGACACAGACCCTCGGCCAGCCCACGAGAGCGGGAAAGGAAATACGTCTTCAACAATGCAGCCAATGGCAGCGAAAATGGTTTGAGAAAATGTTGTCGTTCGTGAAGGTTGTCCACAGGAAGTATTTAGCGGAAGCCGGGTATTCTTGCAACCACCCACCCACCTCCCACCACCCAACAGTCAGACGAACCCTCATCCGCGGCGTGGAACACTCAGAACCCAAAGTGTTCTGTTCCTGCTCTCTCTCCTGTTACCAAACTGCCACAAATGTTTGTGTCTGAATGTTTTAAAGGGGTTAGTATTTCAAGTTATTTACTAACAAAAATAATATAAGCCAGAATATAACTGTGTGAAATGAATCTGATGTACTTGTGTCACTCTAGTAACTAACCAGGTTTAGCATTTGGCAGACGAACTAATCCCTGACCTTAATGACCTTAATGACCTTAATGACAAACCTTGAAATGAACTTTAAAAAATCTGTCAGCTGATCCGTTGATGATCTGTAAAATAAGGAAATGGCCCTGCGTGTCTAAATCGGATTTGTCTTTTCTGTTCCTCCTAATTCGACATCTTATCGGAGTTAATCTGTTATGTGGGCAGTGGATGAAGATAAAACTATTCGACAGTGATATTTATATATTTATTTATTTATTTATCGGTCGTCTCGTACTTTCTCCAACCGCACGATTGCCATCCACTCCAGGGTCGGCCATTTGTATTCTTTGTTGCCTGTACACCCTTCAGTCCAGTTCTCTCCCTTGCTGGTGCTCTTCCATCTTCTGGTGAAGATCAGGGATGGTAGTTTTCGACACCACAGCCATTTTCTGTTCATCAAATGTTGTCTTTGATGCTTCAGTCCTTCTCGGCCTGTATGTGAACTTTAATTTTGTGTCTGTCCTGAAACATCAGCTTCTCGCCTCCCACTCCACCCTCCCCACTCACTTTTTGCCCTCCTCCTCCTCTCATCTGATATCATTAAATATGAGCCAATATTTTGTGTGTGCGGGTGAGCGATGATGAGTGATGATGATGTGTTAAAAGATCGAGCTTCTCTCTTTCACCCTCGTTTACTCAAACAATCACACAATCACACACACACACACACACACAAGTGTCCTATCGGAAGAGTTGCCTCAACCCTCGTCTGATCGCCATGTCTGTGTGCCTGCATGCAGGATGAACAGATTAAGGCTGATTTGTGAACACTACCGCTTATTAATGAATTGTAATTACATTTCGGTCTGAATCTTGATTTGATGACGGTCTGTCTATTGTGGTGGATGCGACTTATGATGGTATTATTGGTTGTTGATGTTGTTTTTGCGCGGTTTGAACCCTCGCTTCCCTATAGAGGTGCTCACCCTCTGGGGTAAATAAAGTATCTTATCAGAGCATGGTGACGACTGATAACAACGGTTGACCTGCAAGACGAGTTCACTGAGACCGCTGCGAACACTAAGAACGGAGTAACGATCATGACGTCACTACCGCCGGAAGCTCTGGGAGATGTCTGGCCGTTGGTCTCTGGAAACGTGGTCCACATAAACACTGAAAGACACACACACATGGCGAGAGAGAGAGGAAGTGGCGAATAACTCGTGAGAAATCAGCCCTACACTTGGTGAATGAAAGTGAAGCACTCAGCCCCTAGGGACGGCGGACCCTGGCCTGGCGCCGCGGACACATTCAAACAATCTGGGTGAAGAGCAACTTCAGCACTTCAAGCATCGCCATTGAGAGGCAGGTGTCCTACAGGCAGGATCACATGGCCAGTCATGGCCTCTGTGCCAGCTCCAGCAAACTCTCGGAATTCACAACAGTCCTTGACCTGTGAACTCTGTGCAGCAAAAAGTCAGTGAAGGTCGTTGTCAAAGGTCCACACACCGCATGGAGTCAACAGAAATCGTTCTTAAGGACAATAAATTGACATGAAATCTTAAAAGCGGAAGTAGCTGGAACACAACACTAATAAAATAAATAAATAAAACCAACAAAACAACGAATCGATCGCAGGTGACTATAATGACCCCTTCACGGCCGTGTTCGGATTGGGGTCAAGGGGGACACCGCCATTGTATTCTTGTTTGTCACGTGACGTCTGTCCTTTGTGAGGTCACAAATCACCATGGAGAGCCATGTGGACAGAAGAAACATCTTTTTGTCACCTGTCATCAGTGTTGACGGAGTTTCGATTAAGAAAAATTGTTTTGGACAGAACAAAGAGTAACTATGGTTAAGAACATTCAGGAGAACAGTGTTCGTCTGTGTGTCTGTGTCTGCTTGTGTCATCTTCTCCAACAGTCTGTCCATCATCTGCATGTGTGTTTGTCTTTGAGTTCATCTGTTGCTTGTGGGTAAAATGGTTTACAAGGATAAACCGTACATCAAACTTAGGATGTAGGAAAGTCAAGGAAGTAGACACTTGTAGACAGCTGTGTGATCACACTCTTAATTAGAGTAACAATCGACTACTAATTATGCAGACTCTCTTCTCGGTCTCCCTACACTCCCACACACACACACACAAATCCACACACACCCACACACATACCCACGCAAAAGCAAACATGCGAGTCCACTAAAACTAAGGAGGAGCTAACTCCTAACGCAGAGCCATGTCTTTCGAGTTCACAAAGTCTTGAACAGTGGAAAGACGATTTAAAGAAGTCCACTAGATTGACAGGTATCAACGTGTAAGTCCATTGAGGTCCCAGTGGCGACACCTACTGACTGAGTGCGAGTTATCTTTCCCATCACGTGGCATCATTCCGTCAGCGGGATGCGCTCAGTATTTTATCTTTGTTACTACTTTCCTGTCTTCTCTGTTTTTCTCAAAGCTGCTTCCGAGTCTTTTTTTAATATTATAATTCTTCCTTTGAAAGCTTGATTCCGATCCGTGACTGTAATTCCCGTGATACGCTTTCTGAGGGCGAGGACCTGCGCACCGCCATGAGCCTCCATCTGACGGCCGTCAGTGATTTCCTCCCTCCATAGATGATCATGACGGACGAGTATTTTACTGTTCTCGAGATTAAAACCGATTTTGAAAACCGACTGTCGATCATGTCTGCCATGCCATACCGGTTACTTCTGGGGATTTTTCAAGTCGTCTCTACCATGGACTTTCCTTAACTGAAGCATCAGTCATCTGCTTTATCGTTTTTGTACAGTTTTCTCTACTTGTCGTTGCATCCAGTAGTCTCTTGACGATTTCATCGCCGTTGTCTTCAGTCTCTATTCATCTGTTCTGTCTTCACCACAACCTGCACCGTGGCTCTATGTGCTGTACAAGTAGAAGATAATGTACCTCAGTAACTTTTCAAGCCATTGTAATTCTGTCATGTCAGTGTATCAATGACTGTTTATTGTATCATCATTGTTGTTTCCTCCCCTTCTAAGTGGCCTGTAAATAAACTACTTTCCTTAAACAATTGTGTCCACAAATTCCAAAGGGTACAGGAGCATTACGGAGACTTTTGTGTACGGACAATGACCGTTGATCAGCCATCGCGGCGTCAGACGCAGGCGACAGGAAGCGTTGGCTCACGACTGCGGGGGCATCGGGCCGTCAGTCGGACCGCACAATGGTCATCACAGACAGGCCAGAACCAGGATCCAAAGAGTTTAGATGGTGACATCATCTCCATCCCTTCCTTGGGCTAAATTAACATGAAAAGGACCATCCTGTGTCTGAATGACGTCATGGTTGTACACGAGCACGAACATAAAAATAGACACAAGCCTAATTAACATACGGTTCCAGCTCTTCTGATGTCTGTGTTGTTGACCTTTTTCTGTACATGGTTATGTCTCGTACCTCGAAAACGGAAAAATGAATGTCCTCCAGATTCTCGGAAAAAAATCTTGTCAATCGTCAGGAAAGAATTATGTTGCACCCTACCAGTCCTTTAACATGGACAAATCAAGGACGTTAAAATGTGGGTCGACCGGACGGCACGTGTCAGGACGTAGTCACGAGTGCAGCCACACCAACACAACCATCTACTTACAGAAAGTACAAGTAGACTATGAGGATGCTTTCTGGTAATCTGTCACACAGCAACCCTGTGGAGGACCAACCGCAGCCTCGATGACAGTTGCACACTCTTGAGATTCCTGGGTGACCCGCCGACAAGCGTGACCTCCGCAGCGGTCAAGGGTCAGGTTGCATTGTTTGCAGCGTTTGCCTCGTGGCGTCCTCTAGGAGGCGCGATGCTCGGCACGTGCCACCACTTGTGTCGTCTTGGTCAACGTCTTCCGAAACTGTTCAAAACTCTGCCGCTCTTGGTGTTCGTCACAGAGTTGGTGAGTGGTGAAGTACTGTCGAGGGATCAACCGGGGGATTATCCTGGATTTAGTGAAGGGAATCAATGCCAGATGAGGAAGAAGGGATATCCGATGTCCAGTCATGCGCAGATCGAAGCACGAGAGCTTTGATTATCTACATTGCGAATGGCATCTCTGATAGGATCAGTCACGTGTCGGATAACATTTCGTAACGGACAAGTGTGGGTGCAAAAAAATAATAATAAACAGCACGTACTCATATCCTCAAAAAGACAAAATCCCTCTAGAAACATTAGAGCTGGATAGAGAGAGAGGAACATCAGATGATAAACGAAAGCACACGTGACGCTAGAAAATGAAAGACCATCAGGAGGACGGGAAGACAATCTCAACCAAATGCTGGAGTGCAAGACCAGGGGATGAAGGGGAAGAGACAGAGTTACGAGCTGGGTTTCATTTTACAGGGGGGAAGAGAGAAAAGGAAAGAAAACTGATGGAGCGATGAGAGAAAACTGGGAAAATTCTGTCGTGAAATTGCTTGACAAGAAACGAGATGTGAACCCTACAATTTTAACTTTCAGTGATCAGAGTGAACATGTGTGTTACTACTGTGTGTTTTCTGTGTTTGTCTTTTCACTGCGTGTTGTTTCTACTTCCGTCCTTCGTATTTTGTCCGTGTCTCCGACTTGTCCTCAGCCGCAACGGTTAGCACGTGTCACCAATACAGTGAGGTTGCTGTCCTGGGTTCAGCTCTCGTCTCGGGCATGTTGTTTTCTACATGTGACGTCTGTTTACAGGGCTTGGCTGCCTGGCTGTGATATACCTTTAGTTAATAGCTTTAGCTCGGCATAAAACACCAACATCCCCCTCCCACTGTCTTAACCCTGAGGTCATAGTCTTTGAGCGTGGCTATGTGTCATAGAATCACACGTTGTTTATTTTTAATATTATGAGTTTTATTATTGCCAAACCCGTCAACAGATGTGACATCAAGACAGAAGTACCGTGTATCCCAAGGATATCAGCCCAGGATCTCACTTCAGTAGTTCCACCGTGGAAGAGGGAGGGGCTAACAACAGGGAAGGTGACTACACCCGCGGTCCCTTTCTTCACCTTTATGCATTCCTCCTTTTCTCTCTCTCACACAAACCCTCGCTAACAGACAGAGAGCTGCTTATGTCAGGAGAAGAAGCACAAAGCGCGTGATAGCATGTGATCATGTGATCGTGTGATCATGTGACGCTAGGGCAGGAAGACTATTGAGAGAACTATTCAAGAAGAAACATATCGAGTCGATCTTCGATGCACAATCGACGACAACAGAGACGAGGACTGGTTCTGATGGACCGGAAACACAAATCTCCTGATCCAATGGTGGAACACTGAGGTCGTGCTGATTGGATGATCCAAGCTTCCAAGCGCGCGACCTTCGTGGCTAAATTTAGCTTATAGGATGTCACGGCGCATATGCAGGTCACCATCGTGTTTCCGGCGGAAGTGGAGTCTACTCACAAAGACGAGCCATTGATGAGATAAGAACTGCAGCCCAAATCGCGATCGAAACACAAAGTTTTGTTGTTTCTCTTCGCTTGTTAACCCCTTGACACAGTCTTTACTCGGCAAAACCCAGCCCAGCCATAGGTCCCATCCCAGGCAGCCACCGGAAATAGCTGGCTTCCACGCATGCGCAGGACGATGTACTGCGACCATTGTCAATGGGCAGCGGAGTGTGTGGGGGAGGTACACGGAGAAGGGGAGGTAGCTGGTGTCATGACTAGTGTTCAGTGTCTCAGAAAGTGCCTGTGCACCCTCAAGTGTCGAGGAAACTAGTCAGCGCCATCTTCCGTCTCAAGCCGACTAACGACGGACCTTAATCGCTAGTCGCGGCTCAGCAGCTGCATCTACAATGGCCACGAGGTGATTCAGCCCGCGATGGCGGCGTGATCCCGCTAGCAGTCCTCGTGGTCGTCTGCTTCATTTCCGCCAAATCGTCGCTCATCTCATCTGAGAGGGCATCGGATCATCGATTGTACGTGCGCCAGCGCATGCGTGGCTGCGAACCCCGGCAATATGTGGGATCGAACATGTGTATATGTGTATACGAACATGTATGTAGATGAGTGCGTGTGTGCCTGTTGGTGTGAGTGTGAGTGTGTCTGTGCGGGCAGACGTCCTAAACAACAAAGAGATTTGATTTCTGCGACTGTAGCAACTGTAGTAACACGGCATTACATGGCATTACATGGCGCACCTGTACCTGAGGTCTCACAGGTCACTCACCAGGCAATTACAGAAGGAAGAACGGATCTTGTTTCTCCATCCTAAGGACCTCGGTCCCCGTCAGCTTATCTGTTACCGCAATGTAATCCTCAGATTAATTTACGGCACATTTCCGCCGCCATGTCAACGAACAAAAATAAATCTCTCCCCTTACCTGTAGCCACCAGGGGCGGCAGTCATGAAGCGGAGGTAGGTCTTATCCTGGGGGCAAAATGGAGAATAAGAACAAGCCTCTTGCTTTCAAATTATTAAGTGGTATCCAAAATCGTGGATGTTATTTTACATATGGAACTGTAGTTGTAAGGTAGCAAAGGTAAGTAACATGAAGTAGTACCCTCGGGGTCTGGACATTCGCAAACAAGATGCTTTTCCTTGCTGTTGCCCTGGGTATAGGACTTACTCTCGCTTCTAACTACATCCCCGGGAGTTGCACAAGTGGAAAGATCACGTGATTCCTCGGGTTATCCGCCGATTTTAGAGAAGTTATGACAACAATTGTTGTTTCTATTTTATTCTTGCTGCTTTATTTACTAGCAATAATATTATTACTCAATATAATTGTTATCTGCGTGGTGAGGATTTGTGTTGTGACGACACTTCCCGGCATGCCCCTGTGTCTGTAGCCATGTCTCCCCTACAGGGACTCACATAAAGGTCCTGTCATCTGCCCTTCTTACACCAAGGTACATCACAGTGTGACTCACTTTCTATTTTCTCATTCTTGGCAGACTCAGAAAAGAGGAACGCGCTTGCCCAGTGACCTTTGACCCTCCACGTCATTGCTGCGCGGGGTTTAGTGGAAAGATGGCTGCAGAGTCGATGTGGATAGTTTCCCCGAGACATGAGAGAACTTGTTTGCTAGCTTTCAAAGTATTTTCCATTCCTCGTGATCGCTGATTATTGTCCTAATGACACAGAGAACGGGCAGAGTGAATGAACGTTGGTGAAGAGTGACTGAAGAGGGAATTGTGAGGAGACATCGGAAAACGGAAGTCGAGCAGAGTTGTTGGTGATGGTCTAAGTGATGGGCGTGGACAGGAAACGGAACAGTACAACCGCCATCGTGAATGGACTTATTATGTGTGGGACGAGGCTTGCCACTGTCGTCTACATGTGTGTGCGTGAATGAAAGAAAAAGAAGAATGTTGTACAACCAGAGATAGACAGGAAAGACAAAGAGTGAAACAGGGGGAGGAATAAAGGTGAGGGTGACATGGTGTAATTAATGTAGTGTGAGTTTTACAACTATTTCACAGCACAGTGCAGTCCGGAATTTGGGACAGAAACAGAAACAACGCATACATTCTCTTACATACATTCCCTCCTACATTCTCTCTCTCACATACACACACGCATATCAAGAAAAGACACGAACACATCAAGGAAGGAAGAGAGCGAAGAAGAAGAATGCCCCTCCCTAGTCCACGCCCTGTCAGCATCGTTCACGTGATCCTGTGACCTCGCTCTGGGCAGGGTGGGGGTAAGGATGATGGAGGGGTCAGGGGTGACGAGAGCTCTAGCTGACTGGGTGGGTAGGTGTAGGCGTGGTACTAAGCTGCTAACACCTCACAGGCGCGGGGGGACAGCTCATCTTTCCCTTGTCTGCCCGCAACCTAAGATCCACGTCACGTGACTGACCCACCCACCCCTCGTTGTGGAGGTCATGACACTGGCGCACGCTTGACTGCACACGGACGAGTGGCAGCACAGCCACACCCTGTCACAGACAAGAGCAGTGTTCACGGCTCAGTGCCGCTGTAAGTCAGGGCCTGGCTCCCACCTGCCTGCAAAAACAAAATCCACTTTCTAGTTTCTTTGAGACGATGGGTGGGATGACTGACGAGCTCTTATCGTCACATGATGACGATGGATAATGTGATGACACGAAAGCTGGGGTAGGGTCCACTGGTGGGGTAGTTGCAAGTGTGTTAGGGTCCCCCTACGACAGGCCTACCTGGGGATACACAGGTGGTAAATTTTTTTTCTTGCGATAACATCCTAACCCTGATGCAGCTTTGTTTACCCTGTCCTCTGACCCAGATTATTTTTTCGAAAAACCTTAGAAATATGTTAACTCCTGGGTGGATTCATTATAAACCTTAAACTTGTCTTTAAATGTTTGTAAGTAGACATACGGGTACAATACCAATCTCTCTCTTGCTCTGTTTGCTACACGTTTGTTCCCCGCTACCCCTCCCATCCCGCGCTGGGGGTAGAACTCGCAAGAAGGATTCGTTCATAAAGACTCGGAGTGACAGACAGTGACAGTGTCTACATGGATGTACAGAAGACATGTCAAGGGGGAGGATGGCATAAATCACGCCTGACTCACGCTTTTCATCTCCAATCTCTGCCATGACCCCGGACGACCCTCCACCTGTAAAGCTCAGGTAAGTTGATTAGTTTCCCTCCCCTCGACATCTCCTCCTCTTTCCTCGTCGTCGCCCTCTCTCTCTCTCCCCTTCTCTCAACCACCGTCGTCAAGCAGAACTGCACTCTTGTCTGCGACACCAGACGACCACGCTGCTGTCGTCTGCAGAGCTGCGACCATTTTTTTTTCTAAGATGTCTGCCGTCGACTTCCGGTCCTACTTCTTTCTGTCGGCGCCCCGGCGTCTGGCGCATGGGCGAGGTCAAGTCGCGCCCTCCGACCTTTGGCTGTCCGCCGTACTTGAAACAAAGTGGTAATAATCTCCCTTTGTCGCCAGCTTCTGGCACTTTCCTGAAAGAATTCGCAACGCTGTTCTCTGATGACGTCAGCTATCGAGAAGCACGAGGAGGGAGGATGGAGAGACCAGAGCAGGTCCTTGCATGTCGAGAGTGTACTTGCAATGGCAGTCCGATATTAAGGCTACACCGATATTATTATTACTCGTGAAGGGAAGTGCGGGTCACACCGGACATGCATGTCTGCGCATGCGTGCAGGTCCCCGCCCCTCGTCTCCTATGTACCCGTCAGTGCTGCCCCTTGTCAATTAAATTGTCTATCAACCATAAACTTCAAGATGAACGAAGGAACCAGTAATACATTTGATCCCGGGTACATCTCTGTCTACCGATTCATAAAATTGATTAATTGGAATTAAAATCACATTAATCAACCAATCATTCGTATTGGTTGGTGACATTCGTTTATCAAAACGAGGAGGGAATAATTTTTTTAAAAAGGAGATAATTAGTCAAACAAGGAAAGTGTTTTATTTTCGGAAGTTTTTTTTTAAGCCATAATTTGTAACTTCCGTAAAGTTGACTATTCGTTTAAAAAAAATTTTAGTTGCTGACTGAACTTTCTGTTGTGTTGTTGGAGATGGACAGGACTCGAAAGCATCCAATTGTATCACACTGTTTCCGAAAAAGGTTTGTGTGACAATATCACAAGAAAAGTTGTTTCTGGAACATTTTAAAACTGTTTCTTTTGCGTTTGAGACAAATCTTAGGTTTGACAAACATGTTTGCAAAACGATTTTATTGTTGCTTGTTTTTCTTGTATGACACGACATTTACACTGTACACGTGTCACTCTCTATCCGTCTACCACTGATGAATGCCGTCTCGTCGACACCCTCCTCCTCCTTTTCCTTGTGTCCCTCCTCCTCCTTCTCCTCCTTCTCCTCGCACACACCCTGTGATGAAGTCGCTTCGTCTTGATCATCAGCAGACCTCTGTGTACCATATATCGCGACTATATTCATTTTCTTTCCTTTTTTTTTTTTCTTTTGTCGTTTCCGTGTCAGAGCGATGGCTCCATTATTTTCACCTTCCCTCTTCTTGGGTCTCAACTAATTTCTGGCAGGATTTTCTTTTCCCCACCTGTCCCTCACCTTCATAGCGCAGGAGAGGGATGGAATGAAATGAAGAATGCATTCCTTGTTGTTGTTTTTTTATTGCTGTTTTGATCCAACCACTGACTCGTTTAAAACTGCACTTTTTTTTTAAAAGTCTTCAAATAAAAGCGAGAACAACATGCTTACTTTTTGTTGTCAGGCAGATTGATGGCGACACTCAGGCACTGATGTCTCTGTTCCTTAATACTTAGCAGGGTGTGAGTGTGGACCAAACAAATCATTGATGAAAGAGCAGAAGATCCTCCATCGCTACAGGACCAGTCGACGCCATTTGCAAACGAGATCGAGGCACATGTTTAACGTTTGTTTCTTTTTCTGTTTCTCCAGGTTTGTCCCGGAGACTATCAGGAGTGACAAAGAGGAAGAGCAGACAGTTTATCATCTGCTGATGTTTACGAGGGTCGCGACATCGAAAGAAAATAAGCAAGATGTTGCAGAGACCGTGCTGTGTACCACCAAGACTGTTTCCAAAGTTTTCTTTTAAAGAGAATCTCTTATGCCAAGCATCTCTCATTTTTATTTATTTTATTTTGTTTACTCCCTCTTTCCGTCTTGGTGTTTGTGTGAGCGCACTCACACTCTAAGCCTCCATCTTGCCAAGAGGCAGGTTGAACTGTTTCACCTGCAGACCCTTCACACCTCAGTCCATGTCCCGCCAACAGGTTCCCCTGTCTCAGTGGAGCACTACATTTCTCGCTCTTGTCATTAACTGAGTTGTCTCACCCGGTACTCGTTTCGTTCGTGGCCGCCGCCTATTTGCGCCTCGCAACACCCTACAAATGCCACCCGAATTAATTACCTTCTTTTCTTCTGCTGGGGTCCCACCCAAACGACAAACTGAGCAAAAGCTGGGACCACCGCGTTTGTCTGCCCCCGACCCCTGAACTCCATCTTTTAAATTCGAGAAGCCTCGTGATCTCCACGGACAGGAACTTAATGAAATTTTCGTGCGAACAACACTACTAAAGCCGTGTCTTGATCGGAAGATGTAGGAATATGAGCGAACTGATAAACTGAGATGACAATATTTGTTTGTTTTTTTGGGGAGGAGGGTGCTTATGTCGCCGATTCTTCGTTAGTCATCGTCACCGACGACCGAGTAGAGGCAGTTGTTTAACAAACTAACTAATAAATAAACAATCCTAATCGAAGTTCAGCCAAATTAAGGGGAAAAGGTCAGTTAACTTCTTTCCCGCCAGGTTGAACTGAAGGACCGCCAACTTGTTTGTTCAGGGGAGCTAAACGTAGTAACATCCGGCCACGAGAGGAGGATGGCGCTGGGCGCAGAGCTGATGTTTGGACACACCTCATTAGAGGCAGTGTTCTCGAGACGTGCACTTAGCATCTCTCGCCCTCTCACCTCCCACTCTCCTCCCTTCTCCCCTCTTTTAACCTCCAGCAACGTGTCTCGCAACGTAGGCGAGGTCGTTGGCCAAGGGACATAACTCAGGCAGCGCCCTGCTTGGTGTCCGCGGTGGCGCAGTGAGATAACACTGGATGGCAGTGTTCAGGGCGTTCACATCGGTTTAAGACTAATGAAAGCAATGAGTTGGGACTAACTGCACCGTGGTTGGGGTGAAGTAGAAACCGATGAGTCTGCACTCACTGCCCCACAGTCTGAGATGGTGAAGTGGAGGGTGAGCAGTGTGTACCCACTGACTGCACCGTGTGGTTCATCAAGTGAAGAAGAGGAAATTTGTATCCTCTCACACCTCTCATCATCGCTGACAGTCTCAAAGATGGGAAATGCCTAGGAATTAGGGATAAGCACGTGAAAAGACAGACAAAAAACAAAAAAAAACAAACAAAAACAAGAAAGGACGAATGAACGCAGACTGCGGGACGCACAGCACAGTAATAATCCTCCCTACAGGACTGCAGCCACACCCTCCAGGTGCAAACAGTCATTTAGTGTCTGCATAAACGTGTTTATTTATTTATTTCATGTCTTTCCCTAATCCTTGGCTTTCATCTTGGTTTTATTTCTGTGCGCACGTTGGTTTAATGTTGCTTTCATGTAGCAACTGAGCCGATAGGAGTGAAAGCCCTCGGCATCGATGTCATCAATCATGACGACAGGAAGAGATGGACGAAGTCGTTGACCCAGTTTATTTTTAAACCTCAAGTTTCCGCCACCCCGTGTCTCCTCATCTCTGTAGTTGTGAACTTCTCCATTCCTCCTTTATCTTTTTACTCTCTACCTCCTCCCCACCTCTCGCTTTCTGTGTCTAAAGACAAACCAACAACTTCTGTCCAGGTGAGAGGCTCGCATCATCAAACATTTGAAGAACGTAAGTAATGTCGGTCTACCTACAGGTGACACCATCACCTCTGGTCAAGAATGTCTCCGTTTAACTATCCTCCCAGCTGAGGACAGTTGAGGGAGGGTGTTGACAACCACCTCGCGTGTTGTCTGTCCTCATAATGAACCAGCTGTCCATGCTGAACCTTGTCTCATCTACAACATCATCTTTATGGAGTCTCTCCACCCATAAACTACCCGACACAGCCCCACCCTAATATTACATTTGTTACTAAGACATAATAAGTGGACAAACCGGCCTGAATTTTTGCCCTTGCTAAAAAAGATAATAAATTGTCTGCTTGTGCTTTCCAGGGTTGGAAGGAATGTGAGGATAGAGCGACAGGAGGACTGATACACAACATGTCGCACTCCCTTCCTTAGCTCCTCCGGCTCTCCCCCGCCCTCACCTGCCTGCACCCTCAGACTTAACGGTGATAATGTTGCATCGTTGCTACAAAGAAAAGTATGTTCACCCTAACGACAGTTGTCTTTCTCCACCGTGTTGTGCCTGACTTCTGATGCTCGGAGGTATGCGACTACCAGGAGAAAATAGGATGTTATTTTGTGACTTCCATCATCGCATTTTCTAGTTGCCGCTGCGACTGCCATCACTGTCCACCTTCCCCCCCTCCCAATTAAAAGAAAAGCAACTTACTGCATGTGTAAACATCCCCACCAGGTGTAAAGATGCTCATAAACAATGTAAGCAAATGTCAATAAACACACTGATATACACTCGTCAAGATGTTGTTCACAGATATTTACGTATATCTTCCTAATCCACTCAATCTCGTTTTTGCATCTGTGTGAGTGTGTGTGTGTGTGAGTGTGTGTCTGTGTTAATTTTCTACGAGAACCGAAGAACTACGTGGCAGTAGACTATCAAGATGACATCTTTTAAACCGACTGCAAACAAGTCCTCAGCCTGTCAAAGTCCAGCGTCGTCGACAAGCGACCGGGGTGCGATGACTCTTTGAACTTTCTTGCCGGGTAACCACCCGTTCCTCCCTAACGGTCGATCCTGTGTCATCTTGGTAACCGCCACAGCATCACCTAGTCTAAGAACAACCAGGGCCACACCCGAGTAAGTAACAACCCCACCCGTGCAAGTACCAGGGTACTTGGCTAACGAAATCTCTGTTATACCTCCATCACGCGCTAATCACGTTCGTCTTCAGCAAGAACTGCATCCACCTCGAAGTGTAACCGTCAAATATTTTAAAAAAAAATCTTGTTTCCATCATGATCACAAAATGTTTCCCCATTTTCACATCCTGCGTTGAGGGATTCCCCAGGAAAGCATTGATGGCTTGAAAATTATGCATAGTGAAGTCGTGTTGAGCTGTCTGCGTGTTTGATGTTCGTCCCGACGTTCCTTTCGTGTGTCTTTAGAAGGAGGGAATCACTGGAGGGCTGGGCACGTGCGTGCATATGTCCTGTATGTGTGTGAGTGTGTGAGTGTGTGCACATGCATAAGTAAGTGTGTGCAATGTCATGTGCAGGGTTATAGTCGTACGTGGCTAATCGTATGCTTGCAAACTTTCCTTAGAAACAAGTATGTGTCCTCAAGTCCGCGTGCACAAGGGACACACAAACACACACACATGTAACAAAGGAACCCCAGTCACACAGACTAATAAAAAAACAATAGTAACGCTTACGAAATGAGCAGAGGATCCTGAAGAAGCGAGGAAAGAGGCTTTTAAAACTGAATTTTAATGGATTCTTACAAAACACACAGCGTGTCCATGGTTTGCGCAAGAGGATGCGAGGCGCGCCAGGGGTCAGGTGGGGTCGCGGACGGCCGCGTGCAAATAAACCTGTCCGTCCGCCGCCACCGCCCGGTGCCCGGATGCTTGCGTGTCCCCAGGCCCGCAGCCTGCACTGGAATGAACAAGTGTGCGTTGCTAGGCGCGTGCGAAACACAAGCCAGCATCCTCCCCTTCCTCCACCACCGCCCCCGACACCCTCACACCACCTCCCCTCCGCTGAATCCACCCCGACCTCATCCTCGTGGATGCGTACGACGGCTGCACAGATGGGGTGAGTAGGGTGAAGGTACAAACCCTGTACATGGATTGGAAGTTATTACCAAAAAAAAAAAAAAAAACAACCCCAAAAACAAACAAAAAACAAAATTTCGGTAATTGCAGATGAAAGAATACGTCGCAACTAAAGACTAAGCTGGGATGAGAGTTATGGACACATTACTGGCCTAACCGCTGCCTATGATGCGAATTATTGACAGATCGTTTATGTAATCCTGCACGTAATTACTCGCTCCATGTGTACGATCTTACTACGTCGTACGGACGTAATCAGAAGCGTAAAGCGATTTGCTATCAATAGTTACTCTGAGTCTTTCGGAGCTTATGTATTTACATCTCACAATCCTTACCATGGGACATCACAGAATGTAACAATCATAAACGAACTATAAACAACAATGAAAGACTTTCACACAAAGCGTGTCCATGACAGGTGACGGACGGCTGGTGACAGTCACGTGACTGCTCCCTAGGTGCGAGAGGATTTTAAGGATATGTGACAGTCTTAAACTTTATTTTCCCTTATGTTTGTTTGTTGTCGTTGTTTGCAATTTTCTGCATCTTTCTTTCTTGTACCTGTGTTTGTTCACAGGTGACACATCTGAAATGTGTTCATCAAGTGAACATGGTAATACTGAGTGTTAAAACGATAATGAGATAAGGAATGTGAACGTGATAATGAGTGTTTAGTTTGATATTTGCAACAGTTGTGCCACACTATGGGTCATGAACAAAATGAGGTTTTCTGTAACACGAAGAAGGCGGAATAGAAGAAAAAAAAACCGCTACTGCTGCTGCTGCTGAGGAGGAGGATGATAATATTATGACAAAAATGATGATTTGAGGTTCAGGTTTGTGTTCAGGTTCTCTAAAGTCCCCGTTGGGTGCTTACCTACCCGAGGCTCACGACGGGATGACGAGACCCAACTCTTACCTCAGTCTCGTGAGTCATCCCACTACCTGCTTCCCGCCCACCCATCACTGCATCGCCCACCCAGCGTACGTGCAACGAACACACCGACCACCTCAACACCCCGCCCTCCATCTCCATCCTCCCCCTCCCCACCTGAAGACTGTGGCGACTGCATCCTCCTCCCCTGACGACGGACCTCCCCTGTCGCTGCAGCAAACACTGCGTCTCCCGCGCGCCGCCAAGTGGCCAAACGGGTGCACGGCCCCGCCCTCGTGGAGTGCACTCGACCACTCGCCGGCACCCACCCTGACGTGCGGATGTTAATCCAGCAGCCGCTGGCGGTCCTACCCGGCATCCTTTGTGGCTGCTGCTACCCCAGTGGCACGCCTAAGTGAGCTCTCGGTTGACCCACGAAAGTCAACACAAGGCGCGGGGGCACTTCTTCACATCCACTCTATAGCCGAGCCTTCAGACAGTCCCAGATGCTAGGGCTTTCTTCTTTACTTCCTTCTATCCCTCCTTCTAACCTTTTCTTTCTCTCTTGTCTACACTCGACATAGTGAGCTCCCAGAAGCTGCGAAGGAGGGACGGACAGGAGGCCGGCCATAGGACGATGGAGGGTCTGTCTGTGGACTTTTCATTACCACGAGAGCTGCTGTTGGCGCTGGCTGTGCACGAGATCTGTCAGCAGCTAATTACACTTCACTGGGCCCTCACCCCTCACTGGGCACCCTGGGTATCACCTCCTGTCATGACATCTTTAAATGTAGACATGTAAGGAAAGAGGTTCTCACACCTCTGACTACTTCCCTCGTGGACTGCAGACTGCGCCCTCTGTCCCAGTTTGGAGTGCTTATTTTTATTTATTTATTATTATTTTTTTTTTGCAAACCAACTTTCAGAAATATACTTTTTTTTGTCAAAACGGGTTAATGTGGTTTAAACATTTTTTGTTATGCACACATAAAGATGCTTCATGAGCGCGCCAAGAAGTGCGAGTGAGTGACAGGGTGAGAGAGAGATGGACGGAGTCAGGCAGAGATATAAAGGCAGTTAGATGATGTAGGGAGCAGCAACCTCTAAAATGTCATAAATCCAGTGGTATCTGACAACTGGGACTTTGACTTATGAACTCGATACTCCTATCTACCATGTGTCCGTCCAGCAAGCACCCTGCCAGTGTTGTACCCGAGGTGTCTGCTGCAAGCTGCTGCACGGCGGGATGCCACGAGTGATGTCTGCATCCAGCAAACCCTCCCAGTATGCCTCCCGCAGTCAAAGTTCGTCTGCAAGCCGATCAAACTACGAACTGACTACTAAATGATCTGTGATCCAGATTCTTTCTTACTTTACTCAAACCTACATCAAAGATGGCCGCATCCGTGATGTTCCAGACAATCTTACACAAGCCTTTCTTCTTACCTTTATTTAAAAAAGAAAGGAAAGGACGATGAGAGGGGATGGCTGGGAGAGCAAAGGAGGAGTGCAGGAAGATTGGAGAAAAGCATCCCTGGGGTACGTCTCCCGTTTACACGAGATCTCACGAGATTTTTGTTTTGTTTTATTTTCGTTTCTTTTGACTGAAGAGCTCGGCCAGTCACGTGTCCGGATCGACTAGTGGACGAAAGGTTCACTTAGCATGAAATTGAAATCCTTTTCCACTCTAAACGTAGCTGTGACCTTTGTTCGAACCCAGACCTGATGCTCCCTTCCTTCCTGGTCAAGATCGAACATGAGATCGATGCAGATTGGATTCTCTTGAACCAGGTTCTCATCAGGAAGATCGTCAAAACCCTCGTCAGACGTCCAGCAAAGTAGTGGTTGCCTTGGTTCCCAAGTCTCGAAGACTAGATTTGTGTATACATTGTGTGTAGTATAGTTGTGTGTACATTATTTGTAGTACAGTTGTCTATACATTACGTGTGACGTCACATCACTTGAAGAAGATGTGAAATGTGACGTTACGGTGGGGAAGGGGTCGGGACAAAGTTGGTAAAAACATTTCTACCTCCCAAGACATTACAAGAAAATGTGGAAAAACAGAGATGCATGTGTGTGTGTGCGCACAAAGTTCAGA
Source organism: Pomacea canaliculata (assembly GCF_003073045.1). NCBI lineage: Eukaryota > Metazoa > Mollusca > Gastropoda > Architaenioglossa > Ampullariidae > Pomacea > Pomacea canaliculata. The sequence goes on along the minus strand of NC_037592.1, from coordinate 39,094,365 downwards.
CTGCTGCAGCCGAGAACAAAAACCGAAGGAAGCGGGGTTCGTTTCCACGTGTTGCTTGTTGCAGGTGACTGGGGCGACGGGCAGAGCATCAGGCATCGCGACCACGTGTCGCGCCCTCCGCCCCACAATCCTCTGCTGATTGCCGACAACCCGATGCCAGACGTGCCCGACACACGTCATCAGCGCCCGGTCCTGCGCGTCACCGGACGTCACGCCGTCAGGACACGGCCCCAGGGCGGCGACACAGAAACCAGAGCGAGGCTAGGTAAATGACCATCTCACAACCGTGCTTCAGGCGAACTCTCTGCAATCATATCATCGCCATGCCCACAACGAACCTGTCGTTCCCACAACAATAAACTCTCCTCTCTTCCGAGCTCCGCTTTTCGCTCGATCCCATCCTGTGAGTGACGGTAGTTAACGAACCGATGCTTTGATACCTTACTCAACAGACCAAAATTAATTGCAAAGTGAAATCTGCGGAAATTATATTTATTTGTGAGGGTTTTTTAAATTTTATTTTGATACTCAAAGTAAATACGAAAGGAAATGAGAGATGGCTGTTGTTTTGTAGACAACGCTGTGGGGCAAAATAGACACAAAAAATGTTTTTTTCTTTGTGGAAATTGTTCCTCCTGGCGATGGAAGAGGGAGTTCACAGAGAAACAGAAGGCGGGCTTAAAACAACATACAGTCTGTCAGGGTAGACACAGCCAAAGGCAGTATACACTATATCAGGCGGGTAGACAGCGAAAAGGCAAGAAGACTAGGTTCTGGCGGATGTACACATAATGCTCGATGTGATGGTGAGTTTTATTCCATCGTGTTCCATGTTTCCAGACTACTTCTGTGTATCACAACGTTCGCTCGGCACTGATAATTGGCAATCATGTGATCGTCTTGCGGAGTGCAAGGGCAATGGTTGTCCAGTATTTTCCGTTGAGCTTTGTGTTGCTTTGTCAAAAAGTGTTCAAGATCTCAGACTTATTAGTCCATCGTCCACCCTAGCAACGTGTGAGGTCAGAGGGCGAGGTCAACGTTCAGTGGACTGTGTGTAGTACACGATGTGTGTGTGTGAGAGAGAGAGAGAGATTGTGTGATTGTGTGTGTGTGTGATTGTGTTTGTGTGTTAATAGTTAACCTGGGTGTGGTTTACAGAGTTACAGAGGGTGGTGGAGCTGTACGTACCCGATTCCCGTTCCACGCTCTTAAGAATCAAGCTTTGTCACGAGTTCACAGAGTGACCTTTGCCCTGCAGCCTGTTCTCTATTGGCTGCTAATCTCAAACTACACTGGCATGACCCTGCTGGCATCGCGACATGTATGACTACAAACATCGACATTTTCGCACGTGAGCACACAGAGGTCAGAATGGTGGCGAGCGTTAATTAGTCTTAATGATGCAACGGGTTCGACCTCTCGCTGTGCATGGCTGATGATGTTGACATTTGCAGGCTTGTGACTGGCAAACAAACAGATTATTCCTAACATTTGGCGAGTGAGTGACACGATCTTTCTGAAAACCAAATCACTTCTAGTTATTCTGAAAGAGAACACATCTTTATTTAAGAGTATGCTTGAGTGCAAATACCCGAAAATTAGCATTAGAATAAATTTGTCAGTGCTCGTGACACAAGACATACCCCGAATATAAGCCAGATGGACGGATTTCGCTGGTTCATTAAAAAATTAATTATAAAGTGTGATATCAAAATATAAATAACGGTACGAGCTATGAAGTTCTAGAAGATGATATTACTGTATTACAATAAACATAGATTTTTGTACATAAAAAACACATCCCTGAAAATAATCCCTAATACCTCTTTTGGTGCAAAAATTAATACAAGACCTGGTCTTATCTTCAGGGTACTTTAATTGCAGAGTAAGCACTAACAGAACCTTAAAACTAAATTAAATTTAACTTTAAAAATAAGTTTGAGATGTTCTCAACTTCATCACACATACACACACTAAGCAGCAGTGTCCGCTGAATCACCGTGGCAGCCAAAATACCCCGGGTAAGCCTCACTCAGCCCTCCGCTCTCTCAGTTAACAAGAGTGCGCCAGTTGCTACAGAGGCAGGCAGAAAGGTGTTTTGTCATCACAGGTGTGGAGTCGTCCGGTCTGATGGCGGGTGCCTCTACCCGGGCTGACTGTTTGCTGTTACCTGGGCCGATGTGACGACGTTGACATAAGACGGGTATCCAGGCACACACCCTGAATGAGGCCCAACAAACACCCGCGATGGATGCACCTTGCAGCCCGCTCAGCGCCCCGACACTCCGCCTCGCTGGGTGGCACGCCTGCAGCTTGACAAGCAATTGACATTTTGGCACGTGACACCCGTCATCAAACTGCCCAGGGTGGATGGTAGGGTGGATGGTAGGGTGGAAGGTAGGGTGGAGGGTGAGTCAAGAGGGAGGATCGTACGTCACTGGAGGTCCTCCAGTCGTCGCGGACTGTTGGTGCGTGTGGTTCAAATACCGACATCGATCTACAGACCTTCTCACCCGTGTTGGTCAGTTGCTATTGTGTCCAGCATCCTTGTCAGACACGGAGCCACCCGGTGTAAATAAAGTCGATATAAATAAAACATATGAGGTAACACGTAATGTCATCGCCCCGCCTAAACAAGTCATTTACTAAAAACTGTTCATTAAATCAAATCGTAATCGCATGCGGAGTCAGGACTGATTCTGAGCATCTGTGAACACGAGTATAAAGGTTACCACAAATTCCATGGGGGTCAGGAATGGGGGCCTGTAGTGGTTAAAATCACTCGCTCGTCTCCACTGCCGAGAGAAGCCCGAGGTTCAAGTCTGGTGTCTTTGTATGCGACACCTGGAGATGACGTCAGGGTTTTCTCCAGGTACTTTAGTCTTCTCCTTCCCTCCTCAGACTGCGAATCCACTTCTACATGGCAGCACTCTCCCGCCAAATAAAGCAACCATCGGGTCAGAAACATCCATGAGGTAAAACATGGGATTTATTGTTATTTACAATAAATATTTTTACAGTAAGTCGAGGACTAGGTCTTTATGTCCACATCGGGAGTAATCATACAGTTGAAATAATGGCTTCATAATTTAAAAGTGTTAATCATGTCAACATGGAGGATGTTCTTGATTCCTAGAAATGTTTAGAAAACAACGGGATGTACATCCACAGACTGAACAATGTTGAGAATGTTCTGTGTGACTACAACAAACTTCGTTCTGTCGCCGGCTTTGTGGAGAGGTGTGGCTGAGGAGTGGCCAGCTGGTCCCTCGGCGTTTTGATGTCGTTAATCATGGCGTCACTGCAAGAGGAAGTAACTTCCTTTGGCGCCGCGAGCGACTGAATGCGCGCCCCTGACGTGTACGGTCACACACACGTGTCAAAATTCCCTTTTCTGTTCAAAATAGCAACGCTGTCATAACCGTGACTAAACGGCATTTATCTGCACGAAAGATTGTAATTGTGCGATAAGACAGCGGGACCTCTGTGCTCGGTGTGTACAGAGACGGTGTGAGATGTGAGACAACAACACGTTCATGTTAGACAACAACACGTTCATTAGTATCAACATGGCCGTTCAAAGCACATGTTACTGGAGGATATGTTACAGGTGACCGATATAGATCGTGTGTCACAGTGTGTCATTCACCTCTGCTCAGCACGTTAATAAACATTTCAACCAACAGGAAAAACGGATGACTGATTTTTAAAGCCCAGCTCGAGAAAAAAATTATTTTTAAATAGCTGTTTAGTTCAAGAAAAAAAACTTATTCCCCAGGCCTGAACGGACAATCCTGTTTCGATTTCTATTTCTAGGCATCACAATATACTGCTACGTTGTTGAAAGCCATCACGATCTCATTTTTTTTGATATCACAAACGTTCGCTGTTATGGCAACACCTCATTAGCATATCGGACCTCGGATTGGGCCATGTCAAAATGGATAATTTAGTTCAATCCGCGTGATCTAAATCCATCTTTATTTCCTCGGCTGAAAAAATAATTCTATTGCAACCTATTTTCGTGACATCTGATAAAACCATGTTGTAAAAGCCGCCAGTAAGGTCGGGTATGTCTTTAAACGCTGTGTGCATCTCTCGATATAGATAGGGCTGCTGTAACATCCTGGTAAATGAATTGTTACACGCATCTATTACTATCCTTTCTCAAATTTAAGATAAACAAATCAATCTTAAAGAACCGGACTACGTTGATTATAGTTTCATTACTCTGTACTGCAACTCTCTTCGTTGTGAGACGCGGAAATCATTAAGTGGGGAAAAATAAAATGATTTAATTAAGACAATGATACTTTATAGGAAACGAGAATATTTTTATGTGTGCATGTTTTCTGGAAGATGTTTAAACACAGAAAAATTATAAATCGTAGATCACAATTTATATTTATATTATTATTTATTATATGTTGAAGGCATTGGCAGCCCCAAAAGAAGTTCCAGTCTTGTTCTCACGCCTTCACAGCCACTCCAGATCATCAGGAGAGATAGGTATCGGCGGTGTTCTGTAACCAGAGATAGGTATCTAGTTGTGTGTGTGACTGGGTGTGTTGGGTTACATGTAGGACTAGGGCAGGGCTCGCTTCTATTCACGTCTACGCGGATGACAGACTAGCGCTTACGCGTATACGTTATCTGTAATTAAGTCACTTCATGGCGGGTTGTGTCCCCGCGACACTGGCCACGGCCAACCTACTTGTCCTCACCTGCTGTCACGACCCACAACACAAACACACTGTCACACACACACACCTATTCACTTACAATCACAAAGATGCGCGCGCACATACACATGTACAGACACGCAAGCACACATACAAACTCTCTGTCACGCAGACACACTCTGTTATGTGTGGTTTTGGTTGTTACGACGCCCTCTAGCGGCCTGAGACCCTCACCACCTCACCACTCCCTTGCCACTCCCACCGCCGGTCCGTTGGGTTGCAGTCACCGCCAACAACGACGTCTGGCACGACTCCAAGCGATGACGTCCGCCGGGCCCCCCGCTGGTGGGGGAGACGGTGCAGTGCTCACATGACAAATTTATTGCGGACTCAACACCGGGGGACCGCTTCCTCGAGAGCACACTCGAGTTACCTCACCACAGAGTGCGAGAGAGAGAAAGAAGCGAAAAATCTGTTTTGCAACGGGTGGCTGATAGAGAGGTCGCTTGTGTCTGTGCAGGGTCACGACCTGCAGGTTGCTGTCTCCATCCGCCTCATGCAACGGTTTTACTGTGTAACACTTGTGTAGCAAGTCAATGCACAATTCTTGATGAAGAAACTTGTCATTGAATTCTACGAACATGGTCGTGCAACAGCTTTTTCTATTTCTGCGCAGTCTCCTGCTCTCCAGAGTGAACAGACTTTAATATTTCCTCATTTTGTTCTGCACTTCCGACAAACTTCTTCGACTTTCTGTGATGTCTTCGTAAGGAAGTATATTGTCTGCACGACTCCCAATATGCAGTTTATAATGTTTATAATGCAGTTTTTATAATGTGCTCTGAACGCATTCACTTCTCAATCATAGTTTATTGACTAACTTGACACCTAACTTATTGACTACACCACCTTTCTACCTCCAGACCCTCCCCGCTGCAATCAATCAATGATGCCTGCCGCACAAAAACTCTTTAATTACCTGTACTTCACAAGGAATGTGGAGGCATTGAATATTCGATCCCAATAACATTATGAACTCACATAACCTTTATTTCCTATCAAGTGTGGCTCGCTGATCCATTCACTCTCGTGATAACTCGCGCACTTGACAACCATCGCCTAGTAAACCCCATGACCCCAGCAAACACCCATGATTCGGCCTAGCTCGGACCAAGCTTGGGCCAAGCTAAAAACATTGGCCCAAGCTTGGTCCGAGCTTGGCCGAATCTTGCGTGTTTGTTGGGACAAAGCTAAATCGCCTTCAAACATAACAAACCTGGATCGCCTCGAAATCTGACAAAAGAGGACAAGAACTTCTGGCTTGGTGGCGTTGTCTTCCAGTTCTTTACCAAATCTGTAACCGGGTTATGTTTCCTGTATTCTCTAGAGAGAGAGAGAGAAGAAAAAACGGTGTCGCCAGGTGCCGAAACACTATTAAAGGTGTTCAAAAAACGAACAGGAGAGTAAGCTTGAGGAAAAATAAAAAAGGAATTTAAAGATGGTTAAAAGTGCATACCACACTAACACGTGTAGGCAGCCAGTGTTTGGTGAATGGCGCACGAAGTCACAAGTATCGTCGAGGGTGTAGTGACGGTGTGACGTAACCGGTAGTTAGTAGTCACGTGACACCGACGTTCTCTGCTACAGGCTTGGCTGCATGACCACCTCACCTTTGACCCCCAAGAGTTTCCCGTCTAAGGACGCAGCATCGCTCGAGGGCCTGAGCTTTGACCACCATTCTCTGGCGTCATCGTCACAGCGCCATTCTGGTGTGATCCTCGTCACAAAGATCCTTGTGACACAATGGCGGCTCTTGGTCTTCAGCTGGTTTCTAGCTCGTAATTATCTTTGACACACCTAGCCACCTCTGCAGAGACATCGCTCAAGAAAGTAATCAAAAATCTGTGACCGACATTAGACAAGTCAGTGAAGTCACTCACTGCAGTGACTCACAGAGCAACTCCTCTTACGGTCAAGAAAGTCATTACAAGGGTCATGTGGCCATTTCTGTTACGTCACATTAGGCGTGTAACACACGTATGTGTTAGAGAGCGGTCTACATTACTACGTATGTGTCTCTCCTATCAGGAAGTCACGTCACCCACTGTCTCCTGTCTCTCCTACCACGACGCGATGTTACCGCGGTCTCTCGCTGCCGAGACGAGATCTCACTGCGTGTATCTCATACCAAAAATGTGACATCACCAGGTATCTCCGTCTCTCTCCCACGACGTGACATGCCACGGATCTCTGTCTCTCGACGCAGTCCACAAACAAAAGCAAGAAAAACGTTTTGTGCACCCGAGGCACCTCGAACTCTATACCTTCTTCTCTCCTTGGGTTCCCCAGACACGCCCCCGAGCAGGAAGACCCCCACCAGGATTGTCGTTCTTGTCAAGACCTCAGTTACCCCGGGAGTCGAGAGACAGTCAAAGGGGCAGCTTGTCAGCCAGGACTTTCAATGGCTGCAGCTCAAAGAGAAGAATGTCTGCTGACGTCACGCCCGTGCAAGGCCGTGGAGTGTGACGGAGGGCGGTTGTGCCTGAATGACCTCGGGTGCGGCGAGGACGACGTGCCAAGGTGAAGGTCACCACACGTCTGTCGCTTTCACTCTGTACCCGCTTCGTGACCTAGATTTTGACAGGTAAGGGTCAAAGTTCGAATTTATCATGAAATGCCTGCGGAGAGGAAACAGAGCGAAAAGAAATTTGTTCTTCCTGACACCTACACTCACGTGGAGCATGAAGCGTATAGCGACCCCTCGTCAGTCACACACTAGTTGTCTGCCCACACAGGCCGTGAGACAGCATGAGAAAGATTATGAAATTGAAAAGAGGTTTCCTCTGACTTCCACATGGGCTGCAAGTTTAACCATATGCTGTTTCAGGACAGTTTTTGGTCATTAGTTCTTATTTTGTTCAGTGTTCTCACATTGCAGCAACCGACAGTACTTTTTGGGGGAAGGTGGGAGCAGATCGGTCAACAGGTTGTCCTTGCGGCTTTGATCCCAATCATCTTTACTCCAGTTACCTGGTCTGCCTCTCTACTGTCACCGTTTGTTGGATTGCTTCTTCTTTCAGTTTCTATAACTATATATATTTTTAATAAGAATTAATTGTTAGTCTATTGCCCAACCACTCACCCAACCCTTTGACCTGGGGGATCAGCAGACCACTCTAAGTCTGATCGATGCCCCTTGATCTGTTCGACATGGGTGACCCTGACAGGAACTATAATGCCTCCGTCGGTAGAGTTCTAAGAATCAACGATCGCAATTAAGCCCCCTGTCCCCAGAGGGGTTACAAGAATCAAGAGTGGGTTATAATGTATTTTAGAAACAGAAGTTCTTTCTGAGTTGTTGACTTTCTTCCATGCTTGTTATATCACTTTACTGCTTTTCTTTCTTCCTTCTGGCATGACCAATTTCTCCTACCACTTTCCTTTGCTAGTCCTCGATTTCGCATGGTGAACATTTTCCCCTCACGACTTTCAGTCTAAGGGACATAACTGCAAATTGCAGCGGCTGTACCACTTCGTGGCGCACAGTTATTCCCCTTTACAAGAACCAATGAAGTCAGTAGTGAGCGACAAGTCGTTATTCAGCGCAACACTCAGAAATCAAGAGCAAGTGTCTTCTCTGTGTTAATAAAGCGGTACCCTGACCCTGGGGATGTTGCTGTACCCCCGGGGCAATAGTTGTGAACTGGTGGCAAAGATACATCTCAGGCATGAACATGTTCTGCGGCTGATCGAGTGTCATGCGGTGTCGCTGTCACCAACAAAAGTTTCCTTAACGACTTTGTGACAAGTACTTGTTACACGAAGTTGTATTGTTACTTTACATCAGGTTTCCGCCACGTGGGGCGAGCTGAATGGAGTACATCAACCGACTGTCACAAGACAACCAGCATTTTGTGTCGGGGAGCATGTAATGAAATCCAATTTTTAGATCAAGACCGGGCTGAGAAAATAAAATAAAAATACTTCAGGCCTACGGATTTCCAAATGTCATACATTCATCGAGCGCACCCTCATTCGGATTGAGGCAAATAAAAAGACTGAAACGTGTTGAGTTCGGACTATTTCAGTCGGAACTAATTCCATCATTATTTTGTTTAAAAATAAAAAGCTCACATAAAATATAGGTCAGAGAGTGCGAGAGGTAAATACTTTTGTAGCAGCTATTTAGTGATGGAATATAGAAGCACAGATACACTGAAACAGCAGTTGAGGAAACCTTCATTGTACCTGACATCACGCAGGTACAATCCTAACGACAGAAGCTTGACTCGAAGGAAGTGACGACACTCATCTGAATACAATTGTGATCTTGGTTAACCTTTAACCTCAGACTGTAGACGTCTAGTGGCGAGCATGCTTACATACATCCAATATACATTATGTACTATCAAGTTGTACCCGAAAAATTGGGCAAAAAACCTGGATTATTACAAAAATATCTTACTGTACGTATGTGCATTGTCAGGAGAACTACAAATTTCTCGAGTTACCATTTTTTTTTTTTTTTTTTTTTGCTTCGTAACCTTTGGTACCAGTGACATGATCACCTTTGTGCTGTTATTTCTGACAGACTGATTAGTTTAGAACTGGACTGTGCCTCACCATACGTTGACCACACGCAGGCTGTTTGCTGCTTGCCACCCGTACAACACTTCCACCCTCTACCCCTTTGATGCCTTGACAGCCGCTGTCGTCACAACTATTCCCACATCCGGGTAACTCTGGAATCTCCAGAAGGAAAGGGAAGGAAAGGAAACTTGCGCGCCGTGGATTTAAACAAGTCTCGGTGCTGCAGGCGGAGCGACGGTTTCTTTCCGGCGCCAAGCACACGCCATCACACTCGCCCCGTGCTGCTGCAACAGGAAGTCTGGGTGGCAGGGAGGCACCCGTCCCGCGGAGTGTCGACAGAACTTGTAAAGAGTTTCTTTGGCTTCTGCCGCTGGCCTCCAGGAAGTGAGCTGCTGGCCGACACCGAGCGCCGTTCGACGAGAGCGTCGACGATAGTGTTGAGGACGCGGGAGACTACCGGATGTGTAGTTCGTGATTTATGGACATCGTGTTCAGACAAAGAAGAGGATCAAAGAAATTGCCGATCTGCTCACTTACCTGTTTGAAGTAGGTCTGGTGCAATTGTGTATTTATTTGTTTATTTATTTTGTTTGTTTTAATTCTTTCACTCACATATCTGTTTGCAAAGTTCACAGCACACTCAAACACACTCCACAGTATGGGAGACACCCAGCTCTCATTAGTCCTCACACAGAGTCCCAAGAAAATTTAGTTTTTCAACTACCTTAACTGCTGACTGCTTTGTTTGTTTGTTTTGCAATAGCATTGTGGGAAAAGTCATTTTCAGCGCTAACGTTGCGGGTTCGTTTTTTGTGTGGATCTTTTATTTTTATTTACTGATTTTACACACGCTGGGGTTGTTTTTAACTTTTATTTATTTTGTTCTGAAAGCTCGGTGTGAAAGGTTTTGGTGTAGACAGTTCGGACAGAATAACTCAGCAGACAGGAGGAGAATAATTGTTGTTAATACTGGCAACAGCGAGCATCAGTTCGCGCATGCGCGGAACAGGTACGTCGCCAAAGTACGTGCAGAACAGCGAGTAGCGTACGGGTGGCTGGGTGGGTGGACAGAGAGACGGGTGGAAGCCCGTGGGAGAGGACTGTGTGACTCTCTTCCTGTCTGGTTAGAAGGTTACGCTGCCATGACAATACTGACAGATGTTCTCTCTTTGTTTCCACCCGACATTCCGGGCCTGGAACCCGCCGCCGCCGGGTAGAGCGCGCCTCGCGTGCCTTCCACAGCAACTTCTCGCTATTCTGTCACGTGCTACACTATAGGAGAGAATGCGGCCAACCAGTCGGCACACGTCACTGTAACGTGTAACCACAACGTAACCATGTGTTACTGGAATGTCTGCACATGCGTGACCTCTCATGGGTCATCTGCTGCTGCCGAGGTTTGACACATCTGACCTCAGTACAATGCCTGGCACGACAGACGGAGAACAATGACAAAATATTGTTTAATACATTTCTTGATTTGTTTTTGGAGAGACTTGGTTGTTGTGATATTTAACAGGATGCAGTATATTTCGTGCAGACTTCTTGTTGGTTTACTCGCACGCGCGCACGCACACACACATACCCTCCCCTGTGGCGCGGGTCACATGGAGGTCACGGCAGAGATCCGGACTGATGCTGTGTATGAAATCCGTTTTTTAAATACGTTATTATCTGCATAATTATATGTCACAGTGGAACCTCGATCATCCGGTCTTCAATTAACCGTGTATTTAGTTATTATGATCGCTCTAAAAAAAAAAAAATGTACCCCACATGTGTCACAAACTAAGTTTTCTTTCTGTAGCAGGAAGCGGATTCAAATTTTAGTGACATGCTAACACAAACTCTCCACGTTAATAAATTTGAAGCTGAAAGAACACAAAGCAGCGGTTCCTGTCTGATATTTAAAAAAAAAAACTTCATAACAACACAAGAAAGGTAAGAATTTCACTGTAAACACCTATTATGCACTTGCGAATTTTTTAGAATTATTTTTGATGACAGGCGCCGGTCATTAAACCGTATTATTCAGGTTCCACTGTATATTCGTTAAAGAGTTCTCGATGAAGACATCATGAAACTTATCTCTAAATGAGAATGGAATGTTACTCCTGTCTCCAGCATTTTTTATTTATTTATTTTTTGAATAGGAGGATGAATGATCGGGTTGTAAGATAAGATCAAATGCTTTGTTAAAGGAGTGTTAGGGTACAGAGAAAGTGGAGATGAATGATTTTTAAAAAAAAACTCTTCTCAACGACTCTTTTCAACGAGCCAAAAGCAGAAGAAAAAACAGACGACAGGGTTCACATAAAAGATCAACTACAATTTTCTGAGCTTAACCGCAGTCTTAACTCAGGTAAGATCGACTATACAACGGGTTTCTAAGTTGTCATGGCGAGACAACCTAACACCAGGGGCAGTAGTTATGAAGTACAATGACATCCCGTTAGAGTTATTTATAGATCAGAACCTGGTCCTGTAAGTGAAATCGAACACAGACTCCACAGTTGCCTGGTCTGGTGCACGGTCAGGGTACTGGCCACAGAGGGTTTGTTTAGGGTTTAGTCTGTAGTAAGCAAGGTAAGCTAACCCGGGGGTGGGGTTCATTAACACGCCCCCCGGACACCAACACGTGTTGGGAGGACACACGAGGGCCTAATGAGCTCAGCAGCTTGTTGTTCAAGGAAACTCATCAATGTGGCGGTCGTCTGCTTCAGAGAACAACAACAAGCCTGAGAGAATCGGGTATCAGGTAAACATCGCCATGTTTAAGGTGACCAGACGTCCCGCATTAGGCGGGACAGTCCCGCTTTTGACCTCGTGTCCCGCCTGAATATCGGGCGGGACGCCCAATGTCCCGCTTTCTGGCTTTCTGGAAGTCCATCAAATGTCCCGGTTGTCTTTAAAAATCAGAATACCGTACGCTGATACGGCGTTTTTTGTCGTTGACGACACCATCTTCGGCACGTGTCCCGCTTTCGCTCCCGAAACGTCTGGTCACCTTACCATGTTCCTCAAACAGTGGCACTAGTGGTGTCTCTTCATTTAACGGAAACCATTTGCCTCTTGGCTGCTAGAGGGTAGGTGGGCAAAGAGAGGTGGGTGGGGAGGGAGAGCTGGAGAGAGCAAGCGGAACTTCCGGAGAGAGGATGGGTTCAACTGTCAAGTGCAGACAACTAACAAGATATTTACGGCGTGTGGCTGGTACACAAAGTTGGCCCGACATCAACTTGGCCGTTATGATCCTCCCTCTCTCTCTCGTCCCCCTCTCCCATTATTCTGTGTGTGTGCGCGCGCGCGCGTGTGTGTGTGTGAGTTCATCTCCAGGCTCCGGCACTTCTCATTCGCGATCTGGTGTGTACACTACCTGTAGGTTTGTCTTCAGGTCCAGTTGTATCCAACTCCAGATTTATCGCAGCCATCGGGCCATCTGGAGTTGCAGGAGGTTTACTGCGAGTACTTAGAAAACAATTTCTTTTCAAGATCCTTGATATGTACTGAATGATTTATTCCTGAATTCCCCATTTATATTACAGCTAGAGAATGTTGTTGATACTTTTGTACAACAGGATAGACCTTTATTCGACTGTTTACTTTACAGGCAGATTTTCATTTAATCTGCTTTGTTTGTTTGTTCTTTGTTTCTTTTTACGCGGATTTTCTTTCATCCTTGACGATTGTATGTGTATATATATGTCTGAACAAACGCCTCGTTTCAGTCAGCTGAAGATTCGCAGATACCTGGTTGTGATATGGGGGAAGGGGAGAGGGAAGAATGACAGAAAATAAAAAGAGAGAAGGAAAGAGAAAGTACAATATTTATTGTAAGACAACTCTTACTTTCAATGGTAATACAAAGTGGGAGAACTTTACAAGAACATCATGAAACATGTTCTTGTAAATGATTTACCAATGATACCAATGTCGCTCTTCCATAAACTTTTTTCTTTGCAGCTAGCAGCGAAGCAGAAATATTTATTTACTAAAGGACTCTGAACTAAGTCCACATTAAACGATGTATCCCATCCACCAACCACCACCATATTATCAACCCTCTTTTCTGCCTTTCATCGTCTGTTAGCAAACGGCATAGACATCATCAGTCTTCCTAGACAGACCTCGTCCCTCTCCATTAGCAAGTCTTCTAAACAGTCTGGTGGGGCCGTGGGTCTCTCATCATCTTTTGTTGTCTTTTTCTTTCATTGTTTTCCTTTTTTCTTCGGAATGAGCCCACACACCACATCGGAAGATGTGAAGACCCCATCGGCAGATTACCGATTCCAGCGACAAACATTTTTCACTCAGGAGCAGAGTTCAGACCCCAGCATCAGACTACTGACCCCCACTGACAAACCTACGGACAACTAGTGATGGACTTAATATGTCTACTAATTACACCACAAGGCGGCCCCTGATGTAACCAAACCTTCCGAAGAGCGTTTTCCGTCTGTGAGTGAAATGTGTTCACTCCCTCGCCACCTGCCTCTCGGCAAAACAAGCCATAAAGAGGCGGCAAGAAAATGAACATGCAGGATGGTGGGGTCGTTAGCTAATGAAATAACCCACGTGACAGCTCTACACCAGCCTGCCGACATGTAGGACCAGCACGTGCCCGCGGCTACCTTGTCGTCCCTCCGTGAGAAGCACGTGCGGCTAATCACTTTTTGTGATTTGTGGCGGCGACTGCACATCATCCGTGGTATTCTGGGACTACTGGCCCACTTCCAGACGACTTGGCACAAAGGCGAAGAACGATACGTTTAATTGGCTATAAACATCCCATGCACTCTGTCTCTCTCTCTGTCAGAGGGGAGAGAGTGAGAGAGTTACATCCCATTTCACTAGTTGAAAATCCAGAAAGAGGTAATTAAAAAGAATGATGGAATCGGATGGCTAAAAAGAGTAAGCTGTTTTTTTCGTTATTTGCTTCTGGTGTTCCCTCCGTCTTCCATCAGGTATGGCACTTACATTTGCCTAGACTATACAGCTGCTGGTGGTAGGGGGCGCTTGGTGCGGTATTGCTGGCAGGTGTACAGTCTTACGGCGGCCAGGTATACTTACATAGCTCACAGCCACACAACCACACAGTCACACAGCCACACAGTCACACAGTCACATAGCTACATAGCCACACAATCACACAGTCACATAGCTACATAGCCACACAGTCACACAGTCACATAGCTACATAGCCACACAATCACACAGTCACATAGCCACATGCTGGCCGCTTTACCTCACACAAGGAAGAGGAAGATGTGCAACAAGTGTGCGATGTGGCATCCCAGGCTGGAGGCTGCTATTTCTAGCCTGGCCTTATCACTGGGTTATAACCGTCACTTGGTTATTTCAACACGTAACGACCGTACCACCATCCTGCCCACTACACTTTCTGCCATCTTGTTGTTTGCGGCTCTACTTTTGTCAGTTTTTGGATCAAAAGATGTGACTGACCTTTCATCGTCTAACCTCATTAATGCAGTTTCCCTCCCTTTAACAATCGCTGTACGTCACTGTAGCGATTTATGAAACACTTGTTCCAAAGGTGACATGCACTTGTGTTGCATTCTGCTTTATCTTCTCTTTGTTTGGGATACTTCGAGAAAAATGTGAAAAAAAATGAGAAAAAAAGTGCTGCACTGGTATCACGCGGATACAAACACATTCCCATGATGCACTTTAAGCTTTAAGGACACACTTCAGGTCTGAAGCCCGCCACAAGGTTAGAGAGTGGGGGCCATCTTGACTGCCAACCTGCTGTGCCTAGCAGACGACAAACCAGGACGGAAAGCCCTGTCAGCTGCCTCATATCTTATCCTCCATTTCCCCACCCCACCCCACGTAGGTCACATAAGGTCAAGAGACTAAGCAAAGTAACTTCAGCCAAGAAAATTCAGAAGCTAGTGAAAAACTGAGAGAATCGAATTAAAAGAAAAGGAAAAGAAATTATCATGTTGTATCAAGGTCGGGCTGACAAAGGAAAGAGCATCCAGTGCATTTCAATTCATGTTTGTCACACCGGATGGGGTAATGAACGGTCTGTGTACTTTCCTGTTCCACCCGGAGACCGCGGAGTGACAACTGAGTTGAGCGTTGGTTTGGTTCATCCGCGCACTGGGAGGGTTAAAATAGTTCTTGAAATCTTTCTGGTACGTCAACAGCAAGACAGGGAAAAATGTTTATGAGACTTCGAAAACGCTTTTGTCTGTAAAGCTACGCGGGTATGTGGTTGGTGGGGAGCGGGTAGGGGAGACTCAGTCTCAGACCTGCAACATTCTGCGCTGGAACTTTTAATAAAGAGAAGTGCACCACTCTGAATTCCTAGACTTTCCAGGAACTTTTCGACCTCGAAGACCGTTCAAAATTGTTTACCCCCGCTTAGATAACGAGAGTTATTTCCCTTCTCAGCGTGAGTCCCGAACTCCGTCATCAGCAAGTCTTTGAGGGAGTGGGGATGGGGTGGGGGACCGGCGCCATGCTCTGAACCCGTGGTCCCACCTCCCTCACCCTCACGTTGAGGTCAGGGTCATGAGATCTTTGGGTGATTAAGAAGTTTATGCACCGTACATGTTAATTACAGACCAGGAAATGGCGTCTGCACCCATCTACACCGTCGAGTGTTGCCAGGCTCTGTCAGACCATCCACAATTTCTCCGAAAGGCGTTCGTTTGGAAACCTGGGTCGGACGAGCCACCTCGGCGGGTCTAAGGAGCCTCATGTTGATACACATGCAGTTATCAGTATCCTCAATATTCTCGTCGTTATCATCTGCTGTCAGTATTTCTTTTTATTCTTTTTTTCCTCACAGGTCTAGTTTTCACAGACTATCTCTGTTAAATTACTCGCAAATATCTTTAAGATATAAGCGTACGACACTTCGTCGTTCCAGCCAATTCTGGGATAAGCTGTTATTTCAAACGATTAAACATGATTCATTCTGAGTAACCAAATTTTAAAAGTACACTAAAATGGCTTTTATAAAATCGACGGTTATGTAATTGATAAATTAGCGTGTCAACAAGTAATAGCAACATATTCCTGGAAACAATTTCAAACATCAGACGATCACTAAGAAGACCATAACAAATCAGACTGGTAAACTCGCATCATTGTCAGCAAAGTTTGAACATTTTCTACATCTGTGCAATACTTTAAGTAAATAAGCTAAATATTTTATATGATTTGTAAGTAACTTAAAAACTAAAAAAAACTAACTACTAATACTCTACCTACAGATAAACATGCAGCGAAGTATTCCACTCAACTTTCTGAAAGGAATTAAATCAAACCCTTCGTCTCTTGCCTTTATCAGTAAAACCATTTCCGTCAGCTTCTGTGCGCTGCTAGCTCCTGGCAGAGTTATCTCCTGTGCTGGAGCTCTTCACTTACAGGCAGTTCTTATCTCCCCTACATGCCAGGCGGATGCCAAGCACATTCCTGCGCCCTGTCCAGTTTTGAAATAAGATATCCCTTCACCACAGATATCGCCTCCAGGCAAAAATATTTGTGCTGCAGGCTTCACGCTAGCTGGAGGCGTTCCCGTCATAAAATATTCAAAAGACTCGCGGCCGCCAGTGAGGGACTCGGTCAAGTCTCAACCTCTGACCTCTGGGGTCGGGGTGAGTGATGGGGGACGAGAGAATCAAACCTCAACATTTGTTTTTATATCAACAGCTCCGTTTCTGATGCTCGTATCACATGGCAGGGTCAGAGAATCCAGAACAGTCACATGACTGCTTGATCACGTGTTGTTTACACAACTGTTACGTGATGTTATTGTTAGTTGATGTTGAAGTAGTGTATATAATATACAATATTATTGTCACATAGCTTCTAGAGACACGACAGTATCAATCTATATGTTTCTATATCTATCTTTTTATTTATATTTTGTTTATTCTCTTTTTTATTTATTTATTTTTTTGTGTGTAGCTGACTGGTTGTTGATTTGTTTTAACGTGTCTGCATGTGAGCAAGAACATGCTTATCTCCCTTACACCATGGAGTGAGTGATTAGTTTACAATAAACATCAGCTGGTGTAGAATACATTCTGGGTTTTTTACCCGGGGTGGGAGTATAATATGTTTACACTAGACGATACTGCATTAAGTGCAAGCAAATTTATTTGTTGATTTATTCATGTATACACACACGCACTCTCACGATCACACGCACGCACACACAGTTTAGTCTTCTCTTTGTCAGATTCTCTTCAAACTTCATCTCCTTATTTTGAGGGCGCTCGTCTGCACTGTATCATTAGTATCATCGTCTCCTCTGTCAGGACAGACGACAAGATGATAACATCTCCGTGGCCAGGTGACCGTCGTGTTGTTACTGTCGAGGGCACATCGCGACATCGCAATTAACGGAAATTAAGGCGAGAGTTGCTGACGAGGTCACGTGGTGCTCAAGTCAGTCTTCTTTGATACACGCGATCTTTGACCCTCTGCATTGGCAGAAAATGTAAACGACGAATCAGCCAAACTATATTAAGAGCTAAACTTTTGAAAAATAGTTACAGCTTCATCTCACCTGCACGAAATCCCAATTCCACCTGCCAGTCTCGCCGGATATCTTTGCATGTATGGTAGGTCTAGCTTTGTTACACCTGTACAGTTATTATCGTCAGTTTTCAAGTAGTTTCCCTCAAGGAATACTGTCATTTTCACATCATCGATACAACTATCGTCACTCATCCAGTAATTATGTCACACCCGTCTAACCGTCACTGTCACTAGTGGCGACACCCGTCTCAGTGTCATTACCAGATCGGTGGGACGTGTAACAACATGGAATACTTTTTTTCACCAACACATTTCTCCACAGTTTCGACGAACAAGAGACCAGTGCCAACCCCACCGCGAGCAGCGAACCGTGAAGTGTCTGCAAATGAGAAAAAAATGGGGAGGTGGTAAGGGGCGGAAGCAGGGCATGGGGTGGGGGGAGAGATACTCTCGTCTCACACCAGTTCGGTCGCCAAAAACTCACACACTGGCGCCGGCGACTGCCCCGAATGCTTTGTAGTTTCCCAGCAGTGTTTTCTCTTATTTATTTACGAGGGCCTACAGATGGCATGGCAGGACCGTTAACCAAGGCGGTGAGAGCATGTGTGCAAATGTCGGCTTCGCTATACGGTATCCCATTAGTTGTATGCAGCTCCGCCCCCTTGTCAGCAGGAACAATTATTGCAGAGACTTGAACCTTTTCACAGCCAGAAAAGGAATCAGTACCTACATACATACAGAGAGGAGGCAAGTAGGTGTCACAGTCACTCCCACCAACGCCTGGACATGTACGTGATCAAGTGTATGTTTGTCAATATATATATATGGAGAGAGAGAGTGTTCGTAAGTCGGTAGAAAATTATTATTTTTTTTATCCACGTACAGCTGCACTTCGTGCAATGCCAAGAATATCCGCTAACCTCCCACTAACATCTCGCTTGTTACTGTCCACTCAGCTCACAACACTCCACCTGACCTATGACCCATAACCTCCTCTTTTAGTTCTTTGACCCTTGTGTATCTGGTGTCCCGAGGTCAGCCGTCTGCACCTGTCTGAAGTATCGACGGCATCTGAAGATAATGGAGAATAGATGAATATAAGACACCCACAGGAAACTCAACTTGCAGGTTACAGACACAGCATCCTCCGGAGCCCAGTACGCATGCGCAGTCCACGAAACATGGCGCACGGAGTGTTCATCGTTAGTTGAAGTAATTTGCCCTTTCCGTGCTTTCCTAATATCATTACCTCCTAGTTAACCCGCAAATGAGCCGCAATACTACCCCTGGTGTCAGACGCAGAGCAAGGCAGATAACTCGCTTATCTAACTCCTCCCTCCTCCTCTCCTCCTCTCCTCAATTTCTCACCTGTCCTTGTCTTCCTGTTCTCCCGAGCATCGAAGCTGAAAAGCTCTCCATTCATTGCTGCTCACGACGGGCTGAAAAGGAAGAACAAGACTGTGTTGTACTTTGTGAATGCTCTCCCTTTGGGAAATGTGGAGGAGGGAAGGAAACACTGCGAGAAGTCATAAAAATGTCTTCAGGAGGCCGAAATATGTCGGACGAGTTTCAAAACGAGGCCAAGCACAGAAGCTTTCCTTTTCTTCCTTGATAACTGAAGCCTGGCACAAGACAGTTGTAGAAATTAAATTCTACCAAATCATAATTATTTTTTTAACTGTTATCTATCTATGCACTTAACACCTGATTGTCTAAAGTGCGTGTGTACTTGTATTTGCTGTATGTGTAGGTCAGTAGGTTTCCACCTACACATACCCTGGGTATTGGTGTTTCGATGGAATCAGGCCTCAAAGCTAATTCAAATCCCATTAAGTTTGTTATTTTTCTGCTGTTTTAAACCATCATCCATTAGTCTGGGTCACGTGTAAGAACAGGGTTGTCCGATGACTTGAGGAATTTAATGTGTCATCCGAGGAAATTGCTAGAGAATGATGTACAGGAAACCACATCCGCTATGAATGTTTGCAATTTATACGAAGCCAGGTGTGTGTGTGTGCATGTGAAATGTGAAAGAGTATCAGAGAGAAAGATCCATCAGAACCTGACACTCAGAAAATAATGTTTCTCAAGAAGTCCAGGAGAGTATCAAATGTCTCTCTAAAGTCGGGCTTTAATCGACCTGACATTAGTCTAGAACCAGTTTAAGTCCATCTTATATCAGCCTAACATTAGTTCTCATCTTGTCTACAGTCAGTCCAGCATCAGTCCAACAGCAATACAAAGTCTTATGTTATGTAAGTCCAATATAATGTTACTGAAACATGTTATTGCGAGGTCAGTGTCTGGTTATTGTCACACCAGCCTGGAGTTATTGTTTATGTCAGTGTAAATATTTCAGCCTCGTTTCAGATACTGGAAAGTTTCTCTGAATCTCCAGGATGAAGACGAGCCAAAGGTCGAGCAAAGCTGTGCGATCTGTGAGCTGTGCTCAGTGTTCACATCATAAAACATCCTGGACTCGCTCCAGATGATTAGCCTCCGTAATGAGCATCCTCTCCTAATTAAAGACGGAAACCCGAAACATAGGAGTGGGTGGTGGGACTGCGATCGATGTCATCATTAGCCGAATGATGACCTCGCCCTCTGACCTCTGCAACCTTCTACACCCGAGAGCCAATTATGTAAAGGGAGGTCACTCGAGGGATGAAGCAATAGTTGTTGGCGATGTAGAAAGGATGGAGTGGATGAGGATTTCTGTCAGCTGTCATTCTGGTATAATCTTCTTTCTTTGACCGCAGCTAGCCTTTTTCTTTCTTTCTTTTCTTCACCTGATTGTGACTATAGCGAACTGCTGAGACTGTGTACATGGCCGACTCGTTGACGGAGGGAGGAGGGAGAACAAATGTAAAAGGCGGCGATCAAGGAGGCAGAGAACGGGAGCCGGGGGACGAGCGGCTCCTGTCTGCTCCCTCTCACCCCCGGGCTTCTGTCTGTTCACTCTCACCCCCGAGGTCCTGTCTGATATTTTTCGCCCCCGGGGTCCTGTCTGCTCCCTCTCACCCCCGGGGTCCAGCCGCAGCATCCGACATGCGTTCCACGATGGCGCAGTGCGAATACAACATTACTGTCGTCATGGTAACACCGTTACAGACGTTCGAGCGACGATGCTTCAACCCCTTCCACACCCCTACCCCGCCAGGTCTTCACCATCTATACCCTACAGTCCCCACCCCTTCACTACTAGCTAACACTCTTGCTTGCTAGCTCCCTCCCACCCCAACCACCCTCCCCGCCTGCAACTCTATCCTCCCCACGTGAGCGCCCTCGCGGCCTTTCCTTGAACCAAAGAAGATTGGAGAAAAAAAACCTGTCGAAGACAGATACGAGGGAAGAAGGTAAGATGGAAAGGAGACTACTTTCGCAGCCTGTTCCCTCCCCTGACATCTTTTAGACATGGCTGGGCTTGTTGTGGGTTGCAGGGACGGTGGGTACCGAGGGAACACTGGGGAAGGGTTGGGGAGGAGGACGGGGAGGCACCGCTAGGCTCGCGCGCTCAGTTTGAAATCACCGGACCCGCACGCGTGCGCCAAACACTGGCTTCTGTTCCTGCGCCGACCCACGCCATGGTGTAGCACACTACAGTCTTTGTACTACCTGACCGCCGGCCTCGAGTATCACAAAATAAAACTTCCCACACTCTAACGGCCATACACCTGTTGCCAGACGCTTTTCCGGTGTGGAGGAACTCAATCCGACCAAAGTTTGGAAATCTGGAATTAACTGTTGTCCGTGCGGTGTAATCCAGGTCAGTCCTCCATCCTGGGACTTTGGATGCGGCCTGCAGCAGTTTGGTTTCTCTTACAACAAGTAAGCATCTAGCTCTGTGATAGAAAAAAAGGAGGTGGACTCAAACACTCGGCACCAGAGGATCGGTTGATAGTCCAAACCATGGCGTCGTCCACAGAGAACGACGCGGTTGTCGATGGCGATGTCTTTGAAGAAGATGTCGTTGTGGATGTGGACAACAACCGTGAAGTCGTGTCCAATGAGCAGCAGACGGAGGTTCCCATGGAGGACCGAGGGGACCAGGAGGAGGAACATGTCAGCCAGTATGCGGATGGTGTAGACGATGTTGATGTCGGAGACCAGCCGGCGGAAGCCACCGAGAGAAGCGGTGATGCAAGTGTCGAGGTTCCAGTCACATCCACACCCAAGTGTGGCCAGGATAAGAGCAAGAAAACTTTGAAGGAAAAGCTTGGCGCAAGTAAGATGAATTTATTTTATAAAACTCGGGTATAGTTGATGGGGTGGGTCATCATGCACTCGGTCTTTGTGTCTTGTAATCAGTTAAGAGTTGCACGTGGTTGAGGTTTGTTTCCAACTATTCATTACACAGTCGGAAATCAAGAAATAAATCATTTGCTGTCCAACTCATAGTTTTGCCAAACAACACAGAAAGGTAGAGTTTATTTATTAGTTGTTGACTAAAACTCTAACCCGACATCCTTTGTTCTCAGTGAACACTCTCTCCACCGTTATGTCAAGGCCACTTCTGTCGTTCTTTTTCCTCCTGCTTTTGCTTCTAATTCTGGTTTGTTTGTTTACTGGTTTTTATTTAATCTGATTTTCCTTTAGTGTATTTGCAGCCTAGTTCAATAGATTGCCAAACCTGGGTACATGTTATATTGAAGTCACGACAGGAAGAGATGGAGGGCTAGTTGCTGTTACATCGAGCAATTTTTACAAAGGATTCTTTAAACTCGCTCTCGTGTGTGTGAGAGAGAGAAAGAAAGAGAGACTCTGTGTGTCTGTGACTCTGCGTGCGAGCACGTACATGAAGAAAGAGGGAAAGTTGTCGAGGGGTTGGGGAACTGGAATCACGTGCTTTGCTTCCGGTGCAAACATCGAGTACCGGAGTTCACAGATTTTGCATCTATTTTCGTCAGCCTTTCTCTCACTCCTGTCCTCGTGCTCCCTCCTCCGTCTTGGTCGACGAGAACCCGCTGCCACGCGGCCTTGACCTTTACCCCTCCCCATCCCCACGATGCAACACTTCTGGAACTTACTACGGAGCCAAGCTCTCGTACGTGAGAAGAGGTGGAGGAGGGGGAGTAGTGGGGTGGGGGAGCACCAACACGTAAGGCCAGCATCCCACAAGGCGGCAGCAGCTGCTGACTGTCAGTTGGCGGTCGTGGCGGGAATAACAGCTCCATACACATTTATCTTCCCTTGAGCACAAGCGAGGTAGTCACGCAAGCTCGTCATGCCCTAGAGAAAAGGGGAGGAAAACACACCTCCACCCCACCACCACCCCAAACCCTACCTCTCCCAGCCCCAGTTCCTTCTTATCCCATCTCCCTTGCGCGTCCCTGGACTTGCTATCATGGACCTGCTCTTCCCTCCACAGCCGCCAGCGACATAAAAATATCCATTCACCCCAGACTTTCTTTTATTAATTTTTTCATCCATTCCATCCACTTGAGCTTCTGCAGATGCTTTCACTGAGGAAATTGGAAGATAATCAAAGTTCCAAACATCGAGGTACCGTGTGGTGTCAAGAAGCGAACTTCAGCTGAGAGTTTTGTGGAAAGTTTAGGGTTCCATACAAGGGAAAGACCAGCTCAACGATGACATGGGAGACGTGGAAGTTTTTTTTTGTTTGTTTTGTTTTGTTTACTTGCTTGCTGGCTTATTTTGCGCAGCAGCCCGTTTGTTCCTGCTGTCTGGCGAGTTCGGCAACGTGTGTACAATCAGCCGGAGGAGAAAGAAATCGTCAGAGATGGAAAAGCTGATGTATTTGGGGCTTGTGGGGATGAGAGGATAGGAAATGTAGGTCCCTGTCGCTGCCAAATTTCCAACCTGGAGACTGCGGAGGGGCTCGATTTCAGGTGATAATCCCCCGCATGGGGTACGTTGCGTGTGAGTTGCGGCCCTTGCCTATACAGTGTCGTGTAGATGAAGGGAGACAACCCCCGTATATCTATATTACTCTCAAGCTGATACACTTTGTTGTGTCTGCACACGTCCCACAGAAAAAGTTGAGTTTATTCCACTTTCTATGAAGTTTATTAAAGTTTACAGTTTAACATGACAGGCATTTCAGTGTCACCAAAAGTTAACTTCCCCCTTCCATTCCGTATATTCCACTGTACACCCGGGGTAGATCCTTTGTATATAGTGCAACTTACTGAACGAACAATAGTAGTTTGTTATAATTTGATTACAACAGTAACATCACAGAATAATAAGTTTTAAAACTATCTTATAAAAACACCCCCCAAAAAAAAAATCGCCATTAGATGAGAATCGGAGACAGGTGCTGACGGGAAGGAAAGTCTGAGTCAACAGTTTTATCTTGTTTAAAACCCTGTTAAGTTAACAAAATTGTAAAATTGTGTGATGCTTTGTGTCTATAAAAGTTGTTCCCTAAAAGATTTAAGGCCTGAAAGTGTTTAAAATTAGAAACCGGTTCTAGTAAAGTTTTTCTCCAGTGCCCTCCCTTGCCACCCTAATGTCCAATTAACTTTCTTCTTCCATCTGCCAACGACCTGTTCGTTCTTCCATTCTTTTGCAATTTTTCATCCTTGTCTTCCAAAGTAGTGGCTTGTGAGAGCGAGAAGAAGCTGTACTCTGTGACAGTGTGTCTACCGTCTGAGGAGGAGAGCTGTGCTCATGACACCTTGCTCATCTGTCTTTCAAATCATGGATGTCTCGAAGATTACTTTATTAGGTTTCAAGATTTAATTTATAAAGCACTTTTAGTTCAGCTATAAATATTTAACTTTTCTGGAAACATTTTGCATCAGTAATCGTGATATCGTTTTCATCCTTTTCTCTCTCTCTCCATCCCCCCACACACACACACGTCGCTTAATGCCACGAGAAGTTCTGTAGTTAATCTGACGAGAAGTAATAAAGATAATTCTGTGAACTGCGTCGTTAGTTGATGTTGTCGTTCCACAAACATCCCAGAGGGGACATGCATGCAGTTCGACTCTATCCCCATCATGTACCCGCCAACAACCTCCCCTCGCCACGTCCTCCTTCGCTCGGCGTCTAAAAGCATGTCGACCACCCGCCGTCGCTGTTTGTGGTGTACTTCTGTTTTTATTTTTTGTTCGGCGGATGCATCTGTTTGTAATTAGCCTTATACACAACTGTGGGAGCCTGCACGCACTCTGTTTACCCATTGCCCCTGGCTCAGGAGCAGCACGAACTTCTCGCAACACGGGAAACGGTTGTAGTGAGGAGAGGAGGGAAGGACAGCCGCTGTTCATTCTCTGATGATGTTGAGTGAATTAATAAATTTCATTTCCAAAATCTGTAAAGAGATTTCTTTTCTTCTTTTATTAAAAAGGGAGTCTGTGTACCAGGGACCTCGTGACTATCCCCTCAGTCTGGTCTCATGTCACCAAAGAGGAATGTTGTCTTCATCCGGGTATTTTATTACACACAGAAGGAATGCAAAGAAAGAAAGAACCATTGGAACAACCAGTGGAATTATTGTGATGTTGTTGCTAGGAGAAAACCATCCCCTACAGGCTAGTTTCAGTTCCACGTCTGCAGAAACAATGATCGTCGGCGATGAAAGGACTGATCGCCATCACAATTCGTGACGTCATCACGAGGGCTGCAGTTTGTTTCATCCGGGTGGTTTACAATGATGTTGAGCATCTGTGAAGCAAATGGGGCGTGAGAACTTTAATTCACCTCTAAACTCGTGCATCATCAACTAAAGTCGCTTCATTCGCCCAATTTCACCTGGTAGCCGAGACCAGAATACCTGCAGCTCGAGATGTTTGTGGTAGCAGGGGGCAAAACTCACGGCAGTGTTGCTGATGCTAGCCCTTCCAGCTGCTAGACACATCACACTTTGATGTCTGAGTGAGTTGGGGGGTGAGATCTACCCTCACCCAGTTCCCCGTTTCACTAGTCTACCTTTCACGTTCACCTGACACAACCATCACGAGATATTTTTGCAGGGCGGCACATTTGGCTGAACGATTATCAAAAACTTGCAGCACAACACATAAAACCAGAGAAAAAGAAAGAAGAAAAAGAAAACCTAGAAAAAGAAAGGCTTGGGGAAGATATATTCCAGGGAGATATGTTGCTGAAGGGAGTAGCGGTGGGAATGGAATCTTGATTCCTGCAGACCTCACTCCCAGAAGGTCTGTGGTACCCGACAACGGGGCTGCAAAGAATGGAATCTGAAACAGATATCAGCACAGACTACACACACACACAAGGCTTTGCACGCATGCACACAAGGTGCGAGCAGGCACTTGACAAATTGACAGATTAGCCAACAAAATGAAATGGATATCCCTGAGGATCCAGACCTGTGTCCATGACACACCGTGTGCTGGTCTGGCGTAAGTGGACTGTGAACATTATCTGCTGATTGATAAATATTTATGGAATGTCGCCAGAAATTCGCCAAGAATGCATCCCAGAACATGCAATGTTTGCTTGTTTTGGCAAGGTAGGAGTGTGGGTGACCCAGGAGGATCAAGGTCTGGTGCGGGAGGCATCGACATGCGCGTGTAGTATCTGCTGACAAATACCTGGAGTCAGTTTACACCTGGGATACAATACACCTGCACATATTTGGCCCTTCCTACACCTGTCTGCTCCCCTCTCTCCTTCCCTTCTCTTCTGTGCGCATTCTTCCCGCGCAGTCTGCAAGTATTTATGTCACCTCGTCACCAAGGCAACGGATATGTCTGCCTACGTGGTACCGTTATGTCTGCTTTTGTCTCGCTACACCCGGCGATACATGGTAATATTTAGCGGTGTGTGGCTATGTTTGGTTTGTGTCTGGTCACGACCGAGCACCTGTATTGTCTGTTCACTGTCGGGTACGGGTGTCACCAAGATCTCAGTCTGTTGTATGTCATGGACACCTCAGGCTGCCCATCTTCAAGGTGCACCTCATTCGACAGGAAGTATCCACAGATTTACATTATAGAAATCAGCACTCGAACTTGTATGGAGTGTCTAACGATTGTAGCACAACTATAATAACACAAGTAATGACTCGGGTAGGTCATGTGACATCAGGTATAAACACCCAAGGACGCTGGGGGCGGTGCTTGTAGACAGAAGGTCGCTGGTTCGAGACGCGCAGGGGCCTGTGTGTTAAAACACTCCCCCTCCCTACTCCACAGCTGCTTGGCAGATTGCTTATCTGATTTATCTAAGTAACAGTGACAGAAGCAAAGGGTTGGTCTGCTCCTTCCATTACCGCGCCCTAGACAGTGCGAACCACTCACACTCTGCGACTGGGCTAATGGATTGTTCTCATTACTTTTCATACAATATCGGAATCTTTCACGCGTGGCATCTTCATAAATATTTGCTGTTTACCAATCATACTTTGCTGCTCAATACATGGTTAGAAATCTGTTATTAAACCTTGTACACGTTGTCATCGTACTCAGGGGAGCCTGAGTCTTGTCGGGGTCAGGTCATCAATAATTAACATTTTCACCTATTACAAACCAGAATTTCTTAATCACACAAAATGTGAGACATCTGTTGTTGAAACATCCTGCGTGTAGGATACAGAGAAAATCTAGTGTCAGATGTCGCTGTTGTTAGCCGCCAGCTAAAACAAGAAATATCTTAAGAGATCTTCCAGCACAAAAGTCGGTTCTGGGGTCAGAGGTCAGGTACGTCACCACGTGCTCAGGCGGCAACATCAGCGAGATGGCGAATCAGATGTGATGTCACCGGGTGGCACAGTCGGGCTGGCTGCAGATGGTGAAGGGTGGTGACGCCACTGTGGTGCCGGGTGTAATCGCCAGATCGACCGATAAACTATTTGTTGTGATGAGAGCAACTGGCGTGACCGAGTGTAGGATGCCAGCTGCTCTGCCAAACCTTTCAACTTCAGCCAAAGCACGGAACTTGTCACTGATAATAAGGCTGGCTCGAACTCAGAAGCTTCCCAGGACTTTGATACAATCAGGCGTGAAGTGCATGTGCCAGAGTTATGGTGGCAATTCCGGGTACACGAGGCAAGTCGAGTCCTGAAGCGTGTTCAGAGGGCTCGGTCATATATTTATTGTTTAAAGCACAAATTTTTTTTTTAGAAACAGACAGTTAAAACATGAGATGAAAGTGCAGTTGTTAATAATCTTTGATTATGTCTTATGACTCCCTCTCTCTCTCTTTTGTTTTTGTTTGTTTGGGTTTTTGTTGTTGTTGTTGAACAGTCAGGGTGTGAGGTCGACTCTCGCTGTGATACCCGTGTTTCCACTTTGCTGTCCACAGTTCCTGCTCGCCTCTCCAAGCTCTCCCTCCTCAACGCCATCCGCTCCGGGACGTACGTCGTCAACGAGCCGCCTCCCACCACCACCACCACCACAGCCGACAACGAAGTTGACGAGAACATTGAGAACAAAGACATCGACCAGCCGCCCGATGCCAACGCCGTGAACGCCAGGATGACCGACAACGGGATCGTGGCCAACGAGGACAACGTGCAGGTGGCGCTGACCAAGATGACGGAAGATGCACTGCAAGAGCCGGAAGTCAACTCCACACTTCCGCTAGGCCCTTCCAGAAAGATTCCATTCAATGCACAGGTAAGATTTCTGATACCTAGTTCATAGTAATAGCAAAGATGTCACGTGATGACACCCAGTAACTACCCCGGGTGCATGATGGTACGGTGTGCACCCTGTTGTTACTGTGCATGTCATCTCGCTCTGAGAACAAAAGGCCGCGTGATTGATTAAAAGAAAGCAGGAGACAAGTTACTTAAAAATTTAAACCCAGGAGATGAAGATGAAGAAGAAAAGTCAGATGACGAGTTAGCAGAAGGATGGAGGAGAAAAGAAAACAGAAAACCTAACTGCAGGTTTCATTCATTCTAGTTCTTCCTTCAATAACCGTAGGGAAAGATGTTGATGACACATCTATAGCCTTGTGATTAGAGAAAAGCAAGTCATGGATGGAGAAAGTGTGACCTCGAGGTGAGGTCACTGCGCCGGCGCACAGCAGTAAAGCATCAGGCAAAGGTCAGATAGCGCGCGGGTATCAACACTGCAGCGGAGGGTGTCCGCACCCCAAGCTTTCATATTTTTATCAGATACACGAGAAAACATGGGTTTGGGGAACTCAAAGAAAGAAGAAAAGCGTGGGGTGGCGCACAGTTATCGGACATTTTCTTTTATGATCTCTCTCTATCTCTGTCTCTCTCCCTCTGTCTCTCTTTCTGCACTGGGCAACCTCACTTTACTGCTCTTTCTATCGTCAGCTCTTTCATCATCCCCTCATTTGTATAATTGAGTTTTTCTCATCAATGATTGGTACATATATATGTGAGGGCGTGTTAAAGAGAATGAACCATTGTCAACTTATTTTTAAGTAAACGTATAATTATCCCTAGTTAGTGATTAACAATGATTATCACTTGAGTCGAAAAAACAATCTTCATTGTGGAACGGTAACAGTCTGCGAATTCTGAACGAGGGAACTTTCGAGAAACACTTGCAGCAGCTGAGTGCCTCCTACAGAAGTAGCAGCAAGTTTATTGTTTCATCGCTGCACTGTTTACACGTGTAAACCACGTAAACACCCGACAGTCCACTGCGGTGTTCTAACAGACAAAGACAGCTGGCAGCAAAGAAAGAACAAGTCAGAGCTTATCTGCTAAAGTTTCTTGACAAGGACCGAGCGAGGGGAGAGAGAGAAAGAGAAGGGACAGAGAGAAGAGAGAGGTGGAATAGCGACAGAAAGAGCGAATGGATTCGGGCTTTGGCTGCTGTTGGTGTTTGAAAGCCTGGTAATGAAAATGCCACTTCCCTTTGGTGTGTATCTGTGATGCCACTATATACCCATGGAAGCACAATTATAACTGAAACTTGCAACAGGAGGCGCAGACAGCTTCCCTGAAGGAAAACAATTTATGTTCAACGCCCCTCCTCCTCCACCACCTCCTCCTCCTCCTCCACCTGAAGAAAAACAACTCAACCCATGAAACAGTTAAAGAATCATTTCCACATTCCTCAAAGCAGTCAGACCTAAACTTAACTGAACAATCGAAGCAGGTTTGGAATTAGCAAGGACTGAACATTAGGTTTACTTGTTTGATCCACAAAATGAAGTTCGAATGAACTTGTAAGAATAAAACATTCACCTGTCAACAGGTTAACAACAATAACAATCAAACTGTTACAGGTAAATGTTTCACCAGTAATCACGTGACGGTTATCTTTAGCTTTTGTAACATTGCATAAAACACTCGCACCTGTTGCAGGTACATCAAATCCCAAAATATTTCCTGATTTTTTTTCTCTCACCGATAGAAGAATTGGATGCCATGGCTTCAAATGTTTTTATCTCTGACGAAACTCGACAGATGTGGAGCTGTAGGGTAACCATAGTAACATCCTTTATTTTTCTGCAACCGGGAAGTCATTAGGTTGGCAGTGATTGTGTTCAGAGCAACAAAAATAATGTAATGATATTCTTGAGGTCCATGTGTGAAGAAAAAAACTTCAAGTTACAGACGACCTTCACTTTGGCCAAGATGTGAAAACGAGGCGAGAACGCCTCGCACTGCGCATGCTCACAATGCCATCCTCTACAGAAACCTTTCTCCAGGCAGCAGATATCCCAGTCTCACACCGGGTGTAAAGATAAGTCTCTCCCCCTCCTCACCCACCCCCTCAGATGTGTCTGTGGGTGTCGCTGGTAGAGAGATAAAAGGTGAATGTGTGGGCGGCAGGACCAGAGCCACACCAAGGGGGAACATTATATTCCCCTGTTTGAATACATGCTGCAGGTCGGGGTGGGTCAGCCTGCTACATTCCCACCCTGTATCCGTATCAATGAAGCCACAGGCAGGTGAGAAAGATGGAGTTAAACGTGTTACATACATCCCAGGTCTGACAACTGTGAAATCGTAGACAGATGTGTGGGAGGGGGACTAGTGAAAACTTTGTCGCATCCCATAATAGTGATCTGTGCCACATCCTTCGTCCTAACCTTTTTCTACTTGAATTTAGACAACTTCTTATGGCAGGCTTTTGTGCAGTTTTTTTTTCTTTCCTTTATTGGTGTATTCTAAAATTCTTGTAAGTTCTTCCTCATTTCTGTCTGGTTTCCTGTCCACGTCTTCATGCAGAACACTGGACCCTTCCTGGGAGACTGCTCCCCTCAAACACATATTTCTGAGTTTGTGATTAAGTTGGACACTTTTGTTTGGTTAGTTTTTTGTTTGTTTGTTAGGTGTTTTTTTGTTGTTGTTGTTTTGTTTTTTTTTTTTGGTTTTTTTTTTTTTTTGGTAGAACTGTCTTGTAAAGAATTAGCCAAACATAATTTGCAGATTCGACAATACATGGTCAGTTCAGAACTCTCTTCACCCATGTTCTGTCTTATTCATTTCTCACCAATAACCCAAAAATCTTACAGAGCTTTGTCTCACCTTACTAGCTGATACTTAACCCCTGACCTGCTCACTTCCCCGTGTAACAAAACATAACCACTTATCTGCTAATAAAATCTCTGCCTACACCTATAAAGACGAATCAAAACTATTTTTTAACTCAGGCACGCGCTGATAAAAATATTGATAACAGACTTGTTTGTTTCTTGGTTTGATGTCGATGCCTGGAAAAAGCTGAATGTCAGATGTGTATCATCCCCCCGAGCCATGTTTCCCGGGGGTAAAAGAGATTGTAGGAGGGTGTGTTGGAGTGGGGTGGGGGCGACAGAGCTGCTGGAATGCTCCTCCTTATCTCTGTCCAAATGTGAGGTAGATGGAGGTGGAGGGATGGGGTAGTTGTCAAGGTGACGGGGCCGAGTTGTACCCCAGCTGCTGACAATGGAGGCCAAGTACCACTTGGTGAGCTGTGAGGACCTCTTGTACCCCGTTTACTGAACGTGTGAAGGGGGTAAAGTTGGGGGCTGAGGCTGGTCTGTGTCTGCCATACTTCACAGAACCAACAGCCTGACAGTTATGAAACTGCCAGTTGCAAATCCCATCCATCATACAGAACACGGGGTTAGGTCGCTGGCCGTTACACAGAATGGGACTGAACTCCTACTTGATGTAAGAGCAACAAGTTTGTGTGTGAGACTCATTGCTGCATGACCATGTCAAACTGTGCCAAACATAGTCACATACTCTACAATGTGTCATACATTCATCAAAGTCTTTTCTCAGCATTCTATTCCACAGTCAAAGCTTGGACTCACACCGCCTGCTAGTCCAATGGACTGTGGACAATGTTTTCTCTCTGTGTGTGAGGTGGACACCAGTGTCTGTGAGCGGGGTGGGGATAGTGGAGGGTGAAACTGATGTTGGAAAGGGGTGTATGGGAGTGGGGTGGCCCTGTGCTCCAACACATGTGGAGGCGTCCGTCAAGAATGTTTACATGAACTTGTCTGAAGGTTGGAACACAGGGTGAGAGAGAGGAGGCCGTGCATAGCTCCAGGCAGGAAACACAGCCATGAGTGGAGCACTGCCATCTGTGGACTAACTCCATATGTGGATGAATGAAGACAGGTAGGACCGTATGTGAACAAACGAGCAAAATGTCCTCCGATAGTGAGAAATGGTCATCTTTGTCACAAGACAGACAGGACTTCAGACTTCTCCAAGCTAAGAGCGCCATGATACACACACACCAACACTCGCTTCCCCCAAGATTGTCTATAACATGGACAGGCAACAGAGCAAATGACAGACAGAGAGGTTCACATATAATTCCAAGACTAGCTTACAGGCAGGTGAATGATTCAACCTAAGAGGACGATGAATGGTTCATCCTGGCAGGAGTCTTTTTCCTCTCGTTCGTACTTTTTTACTTTTTCCTTTCACACAATGTCGGTGCAGCCTGTGAGGAGAATGATGTCTGAATGCCACACACGGATTCTCAATGTATTTAGCAGGAGACAGCAAGTATGTGTTCTGGAGCTTTGTCTTCGACACCAAACACAGGTTGTTGACAGCACCAGCTTCATTTTGTTGTTATTGTCGTCGTCGTTGTTGCCGTGTGTGTATGTGTGATGTACATGACAAAGTTTTTTGCCATCTTATTGGGATCTTCGTGAAAGAAAAACGGAAAGAACTTTTTATCGTCAAGAAAGCAACCGCGGAAATCACTTATTCTGGGAAGGAGCAAAGGGAAAATAATCTACCACGATGGTAGACAGACAGACATTACAGACAGCGATGAAAGAGACGAAGCCTCAAGGAAGAATGCACCCCATTGGGATGCCGGGATTGAGTGCAGCTGCAAAGGACCGAGCGCTGGTGTCTAGGGAGACATCAGACAAACATCAGACAACATCAGACATCAGACATCAGACACGGAAAAATCATTTCAGCCGCTGGAGTCAAAGGGGAAGGTCAGGGGTGGAAGGCATCAGCAAGATGGTGCCGAGGATGTTGAATGTTTTTAGCGCCAGGTGAGATGCTTTGCTGCAATGTAGGTGTAGTCTGTTGTACGATCACTGCTTCTAGAACTTACTTCATCATACTGGACAGAACCTCTGTGCTGTTGTCATCGGGATATCGCCTGGTGGAGCATGACAAACACAAAACTCAAGTAAATAAAATAAACAACAAACAGACACCAGTACGATATTTCCTTCAAAACAGTTAAACCCGATTTGAAGGGAAAGGCACAAAATATTACATCATGGTCTGTTATCTTAGTGCTTCAATCCTGATACAGAGACCTCCCCATTTCCTAGACTATCCAGGTCAAAGTCAAGATGGCTGGCGGGTGACGTCACGAGGTTCAGGTACTGGCGAGATCCCAGCCTCAGTGTCAGGTGTGTGTCGGCCACCTGAGTGCTTCTCCGATGTCTCTTGGAGTTGTTCCTGGCAGACCTCTTAAGTGGGTCGTTGTGTCCAAAAATATACTTCGTGGAAAAAAGTTTTTAAAAAAATATCCCGCTCCGTTAGCTGGCAGTTTGCATCGCCTTTGACCTCTCTTCCGCGTTGAGAAACTGTCCTCGGGTCGGTTTTAACTAACGAGCTTCGCCTCAAGAAGTTTTTTCAAAACATTAAATTCGTTTCGCTGCGGGTTGGACTAGTGGTACTTTCAGAACTTTCACCATTACGGTCATGACTTAAAGTAACGAGCACTTCCTCTGGCACTCCTCTACAAACTGTTGCCCTTTTCATCTGAACCAATTACAGTTACTATAACAACCCTCCTTTCTACACCTAGCAAACGATCTCCCTTTCTCACCCCCAGATGAGCTCATCGAAGGATGTGCCCCAGGTTTTCTACACCTGGAAGGGTGTTTGTTGTATGATAAGGCTGAGGCGATCGGGATCTTTGAAAGGGTGAAACAAAAATTGAAGTACTTTGGTACCTCTCTCTCTCTCTCTCTTTCTTTCTCTCTGTGTGGTCGCGGGCGATGAAAGACAGTCAGCAAAGACACAGTGTATCGTCTGGTGCTGGAGGACCGGCAAGTTTCCTCCATTTTGGCGAATGTAGCGCGTGCAAGTGCACAGAACAGTTAATCAGAAATCAGCGGGAACCCAACACACCAGGAGCATGTTGATAGCGGACTGGAGCTTTGCTTCCCACAGACCTGTGCACGTGTGTGAGCCCCAGATTACACCTATTTACATATTGTACACCTGAGATACGATTAGTCTCGTGTAAGTCTCGCACAATACGATATTTATGTCCACCCCATAGTTTAGTGACCACCTGAAGTAAGGAGTGTTGACATCACAAGGGTTGAGAGGTGACCTCATTATCCTGCTTGTACTCTCTGCCCTGACCTCCTTTCCTCCTTGTATATATTATATATGCATATTACCCATGCGCAAATGTATAAAACAATGTATATTATGTATATACACACACGCACGTAGGCGTAGATACACACATCGCATACATACAGACATGCGCGTGCACAGCGTACACACCAAGAGTACAGCCCAACAGTAGATAAGAAAACAGAAATCTCCCCGAAACAAATGTGCGAAAACTTTCTGTTTACATCCCTGTTGCTGAAAACCTCGGGCAGCGTGTATATCTCGCTTTTATCCGCGAGAGGAAGATAAGTGGGAACCTCGGCAGCAAGGAGGGGAGCCTGGTGTGTGGAGACGAGTTGAACCGTGTTTCACGATGGCGCCTGATGATCCTCCGTGTCTGCTAGCGACTGCAGCTTTATACACACGGAGAAGGAGCACCTGTAGCCACCCGGCTTCTCGCCATCAACAACCAAAGCATCCTGTATACCCCGGTTGTGAATGAAGAGAGAGGAATATATTTTACATGCATTGATATCGGTGTTATCTGTGAGCAAGGGACGGTGGCAACGAGGGGGTGTTAGGGGGACAAGTGTTTGTTCAGAACTGAAAAGGTGAGGAGAAGAATATTTATGACTGTGATTAAAATACTGTCTTCCTCTGAGTCTTCACCAATCTTACTGTTTGTTCTCAAACGTTTATTTACCAACAATCGGACTAAAAGATAAAAGAAACGAAAAACAA
The DNA here is from genome assembly GCF_003073045.1 of Pomacea canaliculata. Classification (NCBI taxonomy): domain Eukaryota; kingdom Metazoa; phylum Mollusca; class Gastropoda; order Architaenioglossa; family Ampullariidae; genus Pomacea; species Pomacea canaliculata. The sequence goes on along the minus strand of NC_037592.1, from coordinate 39,059,139 downwards.
AAAAGGAATGAAAATCAGAACAGAGAAGTCTACAAAGAACCAAGTAGTAGGGTAGCGCTACAATTGCTACTAATACCCTACATCGTACCTTGATACCTCTCGGTACCCGTATATCAACTATCCAGCAGACGACTATTTCTGTAGCGTCCTTTGGTCTACTACATCACCACACTCCATGGATTCCCTTCACCAACTTCGTGGAGAGACTAAGATAGAACTGAGCGAGAAACCAGTGCGGGTACATGAACTGAGAGGGAGGGAAACTGCCAACACAGAGGGTGGCAGGCAGTAAGGGGTGGGGGAGAGAGAGAGAAGGAGGCTGGTAAGCATCCTTGAGTGAAAGATTCTTGGCGGAGGGAAGTCTCCCAGGCAGGCTGGTGCCATAGACTGGCTCAGACCGAGGCTCTGCGAGTTTGTGTGCCGAGGCGCACGGCGGGACTTTGCTCCCCCTGACCATCTGGGTGGCCGAGCGACAGTCGACACTGGCATGTGCACTTCCCTTCGGTAGGAATTCGGCGAGAGTGTGGAGAAGCAGCAGCTACCAACATGCCACCACTACGAGAGTTGTACTACGAGGACAAACATGATTTCAGGTGAGACCTACCTTCACCTTTGGCGCCTTCTCCTTAATTTACACCTGTTATCACGAGCGGCGCGCGCCGGCACGATGGCATTTCCACAGCGGAAGGAGTGAGTGGATAAGGTCAAAACAAACCACACGAGGGTGAAAGGTCAGCTCAGCCACTGCCAAAGAAAGCAGCCAAGTCTCGACACTAAGTTGAAGAATCTTTGGCATATGTTTTGAAGATGGAGGAGACATCTTACACTCGCCTCCATAACCGATGTTATCAATGAATCACTTTAACTGGTTTTAAGAAAGGATTCTACAAGTAAACCACAGTTTAGCTTAATTCTTTAGTGAGACAGGTCCTGTTATCAAATCATGCTTATCATTGAAGTCAGTATTCGTTATATTTCTGTTTCTTGTTGCAGTGTAAATAAATAATTTGTATACACACTGATTTCTAAAAAAAATAATTACGTTCACTGTATATAATGTGTTGATAAAAGTTACTTAGTCAAAATATGTGTATAATTATTGTAAGAAGTTTTATCGAATTATATATTTCTTATAAAGAGTATTCGTAAAACTTATTTGCGAGGACTTTGTAAGCATTTGAATTTTTACAAAGATGTTGATATCCTACAAATCGACTGCACAAATGAATTAAATTAAAGTATTTTTAGAAATTCATTTATTTAACTTCTATGGTCAACATTTCTACCAGCTGTTAGTGAAGTACAGGTAAGTAATGATGATTGCTGCAGGTAGTGTACCAAAGGTGCACCTACCTTCACCACCTTTGTTGTTGTTGTTGTTGACAGGTCGGCCCTGACGAAGCTGTTGTGCGGGTTGTACGCTCTCCTGCTGGTGGTCTTTGGCGGAGTCTTCGCCGTGGCCAACGCCCTCACCGTCCAGGAACGCCAACACCTGTACTACCTGGAGGTGAGAACCCATCTGTCATCTGTTCCTCAGGGTCCTGGGTACAAACATCACATACCCCGTTCACTTTCATTCTTGAAGAACCCGCATAGTTCATGTCTTTATTTACTAACCAAAGTTTACAATCTTTCCACGATTAATATACTGCGTTAATTAAATGATAACACACTAATAATGTATTTTTTTATAAAAGATTTCTGCATTTCCTTTTTAAGTGAATTTTGACCACTGGGGTGAGGGGAGGGATAAGCTGCATGGCCACTCAAGCAAATACCCAGAATGTTTGGGTTTGTTACATTTGGTTCTGCAAGTAATCAGCGAAGATCGTTGAGTGCATGAAGCAGAACACTCCTCAAGGCCCTAACAATATTTACCTCTGGGGGAACCTGTTGGAGTTAAAAGTGGTTCGTCTGCTCAAAAAAAGAAGGTCACGTGTTTGGCAAATAGCAACACAGACTGTTGAGTCTCTAAATGAACTTTGACCTCTCCTGGAGGTAAAAATGTTCGCAGCTTTCAAGCATTAGAGTCTGGCTTCAAAAAGTTAAACCGTGTATCGTTCAGAGCTATTCTAGGTTTGGGCTCAAACTATATATATATACGATATATATATATACAGGCAACACCACGTGACGAGTGTGAAAGTCTATTTTCTGTTTACCTGTAATTCCTTCCGCAGCAGTGCCATCCTGTTCTGAGATCCTACAACACACCGGTCGTTCTCACCTCCTTTGGCACTAGCATCTATCCTGTGGTTTAAAAAAAGTCTCGCACTTGTCATTTCCAGATATTTACCACTCACTCTGAAATAAAATCTCGTGCAAAAGCATGCCTCTCGCGAGCTCCTCCAGACTGTAAACACTCTCTGCCGGGGGCAGGAGAAGCCAGCTCCTGGAGTCACTTATTTCTGATAATCTGGTGCAATGTTTATTTGATTTCACCATGTCCGGCGGTTGCCAACATTTGTATCGCAGTTTATCTCAATCATCAGCACCACACCCATGTTACTCGCCCACTTAACCACTTCTGACCTTTTCATGCCCGACCTCTCCCCTGTCTTCTACAATCAACTCATTGTCCTCCATGCTGCCGGTGCCCACAATGTGTCAACAGACTGAGAAATGTCAGTCCGAGGGCTTCAATGTCTGATGGCATGTTTGTAGTGATATTCATCTCCTGGTAATTTCTACCCGATCCCAAAGTCACACTTTCCCATGTAAGACCAGAAAAACATAAAATTACTTTCTTCTCCTGACACTTCTAAAACGCAAGGATGACAGACTGACAAATAAAAATTAGACAGACTAACGAGTGGACAGACATACAGACAGACATGTGTTAGGACCAAAGTGTGATGCAAGTGATACCTGCAGCTATCGCCATCTCATCTTGTATACAAAGCAGAGTATTTGTTTGTGGCCTCATGCCATAGTTTGTCTGATCCCCGCCAGGTTTGCAATGTTTGTTCATTTCCACGGTCGCTCGGTGGTAGGTAATGTCTGGCAGGTGAGCGGTACTCACACCCATGTCTTCTGATGTTTATTTCTTTCATTCGGTGGCTCCGAACAATTAAATACTACGCGAATAAATTTCGACCTACATGCACCTCACAGAAGCAAATGTGGACAACTTCGTAATTTAAAAGGGTAGCGATCAGAGAGAGAAAAAAAATAAAGGGAAGATATTATATATATAAAGACAAGAGATGTATATATATAAAGTGCACGCGTGTTTGCATGTGCAGGTCTTCCTATTATACCTGTATTTTGGATCTCTGGCTACACTTCTGTACTTCCAGTTCTGCATCCTGCGAGGCAGACAGGTAAATATATTTACCAGCTGTCATCCTCGTCTGACTTCCATTTTACAGTATCTAATTAAACCAATATTTATCAGTAGTTGTAGTTGTGGATAACAGGGTACAAGTAAACAAACAAACAAACAAAACAAGTGTAAACCATTTTTAAAGCTAACTTTGTTTTGTCATGTGAATCATTTGTAGCGTCTGCCTGTATGCACGCCCATGCATGAGTGGACCAAACAGATAAACACAGAAATACCCATGCAGACAAACTGGAAAAATATACACACACACACAAAGACTTACACCTAATCTGCCATCCGGTGCCAGGTGCGCAATGCCGTAGACAACAGCATCCGCGTCGTCATACGCCGCAGCGAGGACAACCTGCAGTTGTCGCCCTGCCCGAGCCGGAAGGACAACGCGGTGCCCACCACGCCCACCACCTTGGGTAGCCCGCTGCGGGACCTGGAGGAAGGTGATGTTGGACTGGAGTCGCGCAAGGAACCACTGGACCAGATGTCCACGCTGTCCAACACCTCCTCCCCCTCGCACCTCGTGCTGCCCCCTGACGGTCATGTCGCCACGTTGGGGAAGGAATCAATTTTTATCTCCGCCTTGGGGCGCTTGGTAAATACTGAAAACTGTAACAAAATATTTCATGCTGAATGTCTAGTTTGTCTTCATCTACAATGTGTGTGTCCGACATAACACTGAGGTCGACTAGGTCTAGTATACAACTGTGACTGTCTAGGATATCAACATGTCCAATCGTGTCTAGAATATCAACGTGTCCAATGTTTCTAAATACCAATAGTCAATCTCAAATACCCTTTATCCTCTAGGACTAGAATACCAGTGAAACTCAATGTGTCCCTAGAAAATTAGTGTCCATCTAGAATGTCCATGTCTTCGTCTATAATGCAAGAAGTACTGCAATGAAGTATTCTTCTGACCAGAAGATGAACATCTGCTTTCTTGGGTTTTGCAGCCTTCAGCATTGGCAGCGTGACTTTGGACGGCTTTCACATCGCCTCCTACTTCGAGACAGAGAACACGACCACGTGCGAGTCGCACATCTTCACTCTCGTCTACGTCGTCCACCTGATCTTCACCTTCGTCCAAACCTTCTTCCTCTTCAAGAACCATAAGGTACGCCAAACGGCGGGAAGCTGAGGTTTTGTGTTGCCTGCAACGATTGGGCGACTGCAACCAATGGGTCTGCTAGTACCAAACAAAACTACATGTCGTGCTTGAGCCTTCTTGCAGCTTTCCCTCCATAAAGATGCCCCCAAAGGCCACAAGCCTTATGGATACTTTTATGCTGTTTAGTGCTGACCAGAGTTTTACCAAGAAAAGATATATATGAATGTTTTTGAAGAGATTTGTTGAAGTAATTGCCTTTGCTCAATGTTGCTCGCAGCTTGTCATCGACAAAAACAAGGCGTCGGTGCGCTTTGGTCTGATGCATCTGCTGGCCACCAACCTGTGTGTGTGGTTCGTCACGGCCGTGACGGAAACAGCCGAGGACTACCGACAGCAGGACTACTTTGCCTCTCGTGAGTGGCCATCATGCTCTTGTAGGCTTTCCAATCCTTGTTTTTTCCACCCCATCTTATTTCTTCATCAGTTTGTGAGAGACTTCTCTGTTGACCTAAGTTTCAGTAGATTACTCCAAGAAAGAACTGACTGGTGTGCGCATGTCTGTAGGGAACGTGTCCAACCCTCCCTTGTTGAAGAGCTGCTACGAGGACATGACCCTCGCTCGCACGGCCTCGCCCTACCTGTTCCCTTGCACCATCATCTACAGCATCATCGCCGCCGGCATCGTCTACCGCATGTACACCTACGTTGGGGTCAAGGTCAAACAGAGGTGGCCCAGTCACACGTCACTCACCTCATCTGTCCCTCATGTAAGTAAAGGACACAGGCTGTCATATTCTAACCTTTGTCAACATCGAGTACGTGAAAAAGCTCAACCAGAGACCAATCATGGCGCGTGCGTGCGCGTGCTGTGTGTGTGTAGTTTACTATTCAGTCTGTTGGATTTACTCAGTGTTTCTATCACCTTTATTCCTCACAGGGTGTTGTCTCCATGGACTGTGAAAAAGCGAACAAAGGGCTGTTTACCGGCCTGCTGGTTGCCGTGATTACTCTCATCGCCATAGCAACCTTCTTCGTCTTCGACTCGAGACTGAACTACCCGTACACCGCCATCAAAGTAAGCCACACAATTTCTCTACCATCACTCATTATAAATAATAGCTCCTCACTATGTCATAACAATGATATTAAAAAAGAAATATTCTTTGCCACGGTAACTACCATCACCCTTGACCCCTTTGCTCAAAATTAAAGAAGAATTAGTTATTTCAACTAAAAGTGTCTGCGATTTGGATTACTAGTGTAGAGCATTTGAACACCATCATCATTTAAAAAGTAAAAATAAAAGTTAAGAATAAAAGAATGAAAGGAAGGAAGGGATTAAGGGATTGTGTGAAGCCGAAGGTTCCAACAGTGAGCGAGTACTCCAAGAACTACATTTCCACTGTCCAGGTGTTCTTTCGTCATGGAGATCTCGCTGCTGGTGCTGACGGGTGGCTGCATCATCGTGGGGCGGGTGCGCTTTCAGCAGCTGCTGTTCCTGGAGAACTACCTGTCGTTGGACTCGGTGTTGCTGCTGGTGTCCCTGGCCGGCGCCTACGTGTACCTCAGCTTTATGCTCATCTCCTCCGCCTCCACCCTGGCATCACACGGCATCACCAGCATCCTCTCCCTGGTCACCATCGCTGTGGGGCTCGTGCAGTCCACCCTGCAGGCCATCTTTGTCTTGGATGGCCTCTGTCGACGCGCCGAGAATGATGCACAGGTAGGTTTTGAACCCTGATCCGAACGACAGACCCTGGCTGGCTCAGGCAGAAGCCAATAAGCCAATAAGCTTCACAAAAGGCGATGCTGTATTAGTAATAGGAATGTCCTGCAATTTTTTTACGGTATCTTTATTATTTTCCATAAACTTCTAATATTACTTAATATTAGTTTCTTTGAATTGCTTTAGTTCTTTCATATCTGAGCTAAAGAGGTAAGGCGTCAATTATATTCATGTGAACTTTTGCAGACTGTTGCTTCCTTTTTGAATCTTACCTTTCCTATCACCCCTTTCCTTTAAGGTTACACATGTTTCTGTCCATCACAGTGTGGTAACAGTTTAGTATGATTTGCTTACTGTATTTTTTTTTATAATAGTGTGATGTATCCTGTGTTCCTTTTGACTGTAGGTTCGTTTTCATTTTCCAGGTGGAAAGCAAGCCTGGCAGAGCTGTGGTGACATTCCTGCTGGTGTGTAACCTCGCTCTGTGGGTTGTCACACTCTTCGAGATTCGCAAGACAATGGTGGTGCCGTTCCACCAAAGTTTCTATGGCATCCTGCCGTGGAACATCATCCTTCACCTGTGTGTCCCACTGTACATCTATTTCCGGTTCCACTCCGCTATCTGTCTCTCCAAGATCTGGTACAACGCCTATACCAAAGAGAAAATTGTGTAAGATGGGTAAAGGCAACAAGTGCCTTGGAGTCAGGGTGCAAACCAAGTATCATGCTTGACTTGGCATCAGCCTTCCATAAGAAGTATGATGTTTGGGTACAGCACAGGCAGCTCAATGGCAGGGTGTCAAACAGCTCTAACTTCTGCAACATCTGTGTGAGCGAACTTGCCATCATTCAGATAACTCTGAGATGTTGCTTGGCAGGTGGGTCAAAGAACACCTAATCAGAACTGGAGCTTAGGTTCTTGTGGAGTTTTGATCCACAAATGTTTATGCTTTTGTCTAGGAAAACTGCTTTTAATGCCTTAATACCAGCATGCATCATTCTCAGAGGTAGAATGCTACAGACAGAAGATTACAGCAAGACTATGAAGATGGCAACAGCTGCTTACAACAGATGATTGCAGGATTAACTGGCTTTAATCTTCTGTAAAAGTAGATGACCTCAATGAAAAATGAATATGAATGTGTGTTCGTGTTTTGTGCATATTTAAAATAGATGTGGTTTTCTCCATCCAGGCTAGACAGTGCACATTTAGCTGTTCATTTAGAGAATATTTCTGCTGTAATCTTTTCAGCTTCTGCAAGAACCGACACACAATAAGAAAGAAAAGTTATTGCTTCTTGTTAATTCTTTAAAATCAACTTTGAAATCGTAACAAAAGATAAACTGAAACTGTAGTCACAGCAATGTCTGTACAGATACTGTTCTTCTCTATTCCATTTTTTCCAGGCTATCTTAAGGTCAGGGTGGTAGCACCAATAACTTTAATTCATGTTTCTCCATAGTAAAGCCACCGATCTATTCCTTCAATATTGTACTATAATTTCAATACCAGAGCCAAAAACGTAGCTGGTTTTTTTTCTCCAGTAAAGCTGTAACTAGTTCAAATTATGAACACATTTCATCAAAAGTATGAAACCGTTGACCATTTCTTTAATAATGGACAAGACAGATAAGACTCTGAAATGGTTGTTTAGTTCCACTTCAATTTCAGTATTTAATAGTTGTGTCAAACTTCTTGACATTCACACCAGTGTATGAGCTCCTTCACTTCTCTCAAGTCATAATATGTTGCGTTTTACAGTTTCTGGATACCTGTCATACATCATTATTTTTGTTTGGTTTCTCATATCATTTTGATGAAATGTTTACTGCTTTTTACCTGAAATATTGGCTCAGCTTGAGGTAATGAAGTCAGCAAATAATCAGCATGAACATCACTCAAATCACAGCATTGACTCAAACCTACAAGGCCAGCATTTGGAAATCAAGTGACTCATACATCTACATGCTGCTTAACCTATTAACTTTTTAAGTCTGTTTTCAATGTGTCGTGTTCTTGGCATTTTTCAAGAGTTGTTTGGTTTTTGAGTATTATCCTTGCTTTCGAAATGTTCATTAGATTAAAAGCTCCAATTCCTGATTACCATAAAACAAGGACATGAATCTCACAAGCAAAATGAATCAGGGAATGTAAATGGCATTTTTAAATTAAATTTGTGCAATCCCAAACCCTTTTTTGAAAGTTTTTTGGAGGCAGCAAATTTTACCACGATTTTGGGTGCTTATTTTTAAATTTTAATTAACCTTTTCTTTTGCAGTGGATGTGCATGTCTGTGCATTTTGGAGAGTGCATGTGTGCTTGTTTGCATGAGGGGGGAAAAAGAACACCATACTTCCTCCTGACCAAAAAAAAAGATGACCACTGTGTGATTTTGAAAAGCATGAAGTCAATATCACTTTTGAATTTTACCTTTACAAATGTCAAGCCATTCAGGTCACATTTTAAAAGTAAATTAGTACAAAGTTGCTGTTTGATATGGTGTGTGGCTTACCTAGTTTTCTGTGCCTGACGGTGGTTTTTGTCTGTACATACTCTTTCTGACTGCATCTGAAAATAGAAGTTTAGACTTTTGCATGCATTTTAACAGCATGAGTATGAACATGTATAGATTCTTATTCTTAGCTGGCCAGGTTTTATGTGTCTCTGTATGATACTAGTTCTAGTCCTTATTAATATTCCGTTTCTAGTTTGTACAGATCAGCATAGACATTTTGAGGAAAGCACAGCATGGTTTTGTTCACAAAAACTGCTTTGAAATGCTAATTTATGCAGCACTTATGGTACCTGTATAAAACATACTAACAGATATCTGCTATATCTTTGTTAGAGCAGCATACAAGTCAAACACCAAAAATGTATGAAAGGATTAACACTAATTAACACAATTCTATTCATATGTATGTTATCCAAAGTGAAGTGTTTATAAGATCATACACAATATTATACACAACTTGCTCAAATGGTATTACCAAGATCTTGCTTTTCTTCAGCTTGTATTAACTTTATTACAAGTTTTACTTCATTAATTTTATTTGCATCATTATAATCATATAATCCATCAAAGGTAAGCATTTGATATTCATTAAATGTTTATATAACTGTTACTAAAAATGAAAACTTTCATGATCATGTTAAAAGATTTTTGGTCTACACACACAATGAACATCATTTCATTTTTTTCTTACCTTTTAATTGTATGACATTTATTTGTCAGGGTATTTAACTTTTGTAAGTACATCTGACAGTTTTTAACAGTTTTTTAATAAGTTTGTTATTGCTTTTACTTTAAAATACAAAAGGAGGGGGTTGTACTATCTTCTTAAATAAATTTTACAAAAACAGTCTGCTTGTTTCTGAATTTGATACTTATTTTTGAAAATGGTAATCAAAGTTGGCTTCCAAGGTCATGCATTTTGCAGTCTGGATAGATGCAGAATTTGAAAAAGTTTTACAAACACAACCCAGAGCTATATATTTAATCATTACATGTACAAGAAATTCTTAGTCCTGAGACCTGCAGTGTTACATTACAAACTGTGTACATGTTTTATTTTACCTGAACTGAACTAAAAAGGTAGTTTTATTAATTTATTTGATTGTGGGATCTTACAGATGGAAGAGTAACAGAACCTTGAGGTTTTGTATAAAGCTGTGTGTGTAATAAATGTTAATTTTTCTAAATTTATCATGGCAGTTTGGAAGCATAACCAGTATTTCAGGGGATGTATACCGACATTACAGTGTGCTTCATATACTATGCAGCTCATTGTAGAACTATATATCTCAATGTGACATTTTCATGCTGTTGTCATGAGGTACTAGCAATGCACATGGATAAGTATTTGATTTTACAATATGTTTGCAACTCTGTTGTACTTTATACCTGTGCATCTTTTATGCATAACCATTCAGCAATAGTGTCAATTATACAATATCAGCACATATTTTATCTGATTGACTAAAATGTTGATATTAAGACTGCTTTGGTTTATCGTTAAAGTATTCATGCATAATGTAAATGTGGACAGACGGATGTGTTGGTGAGCAGCTGCATGCAGATATTGCATGTTTTCTTGTATAGCTGTTCTCACAAGAAGAAAAAAAATGACACCATTAATGCCTATAAAACATACCAGGAATAACCAAAGCTGCTGCAAACATTTTTATGACACACCTTTTTTCAAATCAGTTGAAGAAGAAGTGCAATTGTATTATTGGTATTAACCATTCTCTTCCAACATTTCTGAGTCTCAGCAGTGGCTTTATTTATACAAAAATTAAAAGACTTTTAAAAAAAAGCAAAGCTGTGTGGTTATTTCTTACTGGAATTTAAACTTTTCCACGTAGAGAATGAAAGAAATTGAGCTTTAATAAAATCTTTCATAGACCTAGGCTTTTACAATCCATTTTTAATTTAGTCATACAAACAATTGTTACACAGACACCACCACTACCACAAACGAATAAACAGCATAACCATAAAACAATCAAACAAATTTTGGTGTAAAGTTTATACCAGTCTCTTTGATACCGTTTTTAAAGGTCCACCTGAATTAAAATGTTTTTCAATTTACTTAGTCAAGCTATTAAAATAGTACTCAAGCTAATAACCTGAGCATTTTTACTATGTGCATAGACCCACACTAAACAACTCATTCAAACTAGCAGAAGATAAACTAATCAAAGGGACGTAAGACAGAAAAAAGTTTTGCTTGTTATCTCCCATTCTTCAGTGTTTCGTTTGCTACCTGATCCGCACTGAACATTTGTTTTCTCAATGTATATATAATCAAATCTTTAAAAGAAGATAGAAGAAATCAATGTTTACTTCCTTACTGAAATTGTTTATTTTAATCTGTCTGTTTTTGTTTTCTTTCGCAAGATAACAACTACGCTACGGAGACGGTGCTCACGATCTTCACTAATGTAACCTATACTTTTAGTTTGACATTGTCTCGGTTGTTTTGGGTCCTTATTTATTTTACCTTTACCTGTCATCAGTTTTAGGCCTTGAGTTATTTTGCATGTCACAATATGCAGCCCTTCATAGTGTTTAAAAGTTGTTGAACAAGTTTCATGGCTGGCAATGAGTGAAGCGGAGGGTTGGTTTAACGTGGAAGTGTCAAGGTCGTTTCCGTTTTCTAAGTGTGAGATACAGCTGCACGAAAACAATATCTGGTCGAAACAAAGAAGTGGAGAGACAAATAAAAGATAAATTACACACGAGTTTAGAGAGATATGTGTATGCAGTGCTATCCCCTGGTCCCGGTAAAACAATTATCCTTAGTAATTATACGTATGGCAACGTGGTGGTCCTTTAGGGAGGAGGGAAAGTCGTGTGTGCAAAGTCAAAAGCGATTTTGCACGATATTTCTCTGTGCTATGAGCCTATGACCGATTTTGCACGATATTTCTCTGTGCTATGAGCCTATGACCGATTTTGCACGATATTTCTCTGTGCTATGACCGGCACAAGCGACGCCGAAAACAGATTTCAATTCTATGGGACATAACTGTTGAAAAAAAAAACTTTTCCAGGGAAACAACTCTTATTTAGCTTCTATTCTACATTAGGTTACAATAGTCTGAAATAAAAAAGAAATTATATTTTTATATAACTAATATTTAACAGTTTACATTAAACTTAGATTTTTGAATATTAACTAATTAAAGTTTTGCAAATGATAGTTAAATATAACAGTAAAAATAACAGAAGCAACACAATCTAGTAGAGTTTGAACCTTATATAGTAATGCACGCCGTAGTGGCTAGAGTAAGCGTTCTTGATAGTCATGCAGCTCGAGAATCCGTCTCGAGTCTGCTTGTTTTTGACAGCCGACCTGTCGGCTCCCAATAATCGCCATGTATCCAAACAAACTGTACGATGATACAAGTAGATGTAGCTATGACAATGAATGTGTGCACGACATAGCAGCGCTCACAGGCCGCGTCTGTTCTGTTCTACCCGAGGATCGGTTCCATCTAGTCAAATAATTATCATGACCCCTCCTCCACCCGATCAAATCCTTTCCTGCCGGAGGAGGAAATTTGGCCTTTAAATCAGATGAACAAGTGACTCTGCCCGAGGGTAGAATGACAATCTTACAACAGCGCGAAATCTTGCAAAAATTGGGGGTACTCTTCTCACTACAAGTAACAAAACAACAATAATAAAAACAAAACAGACAAGCTCACCTCAACAGGTTTCACGTGAAAAATTTACAGTTAATAAGTCTGGGTAGGACTTAACCATACAGCTCTGAAGACAACGGTCATGTTTTTTCCCTGTCCCAATCAAAGACACACGATAGGAATCGGTCCTTTCCTCCTCAATCCTAATTATCACCAATTATCCTAGTGTAGCCCCGCAATGAGGCCGTTATATCTCACACGCTATGCACACACACACACAGGACACTCCGACTCGCCATCTGCCCATATTTTCTCTTTCCCGTTGTTATTTTAACAAAATACAAAATAAACTGCAAGTTTGTGAAGGCACGGCACAGTCGCAATCTCATGGGGTCTGTCTATATCAAAAGAGGAAATGAGTAGCCGAGTGGTTAGAGCGTCTAGGGCAGTGGTTCTCAAAGTGTGGTCCGTGGACCATTAGTGGTCCGCGGGCATAAGTCAGGTGGTCCGCGGCTGACAGTCAGCAAAGTAATGTTTAAACTAAAGTGATGCATTCTTCGCATTAACATTTTAATTACAAAGAACGAGGTACGTAGTTTTATGTCAACTTATTACTACTGTCACAGAAGTACATTTAGTTTTGAATTGTAATGAAACAAATGCGGCAATTTAAATTTGAAATTCATAGTACAGAGGGATTTTTAGGCCTTGGTGGTCCGCCATATTTTTTACTTAAGTAAAGTGGTCCACGGTCCGAAATACTTTGAGAACCACTGGTCTAGGGCATGTGACATTTGTTTACAGGTCTGGCTGCTTTGCCATGATATAGTCTTTGTTGCTGGCTCGGCTTAAAACACCTCCTTCCCTCCTTTCCACATTGGAGGACAGTAGTTTTAAGACCGGTGTTAGGTTGACTGCGAGTCTTGATCGTTTATCCGCTTCTTCGTTTCCTTTTATTTCAATATGGAAGGGATTCCCAAATAAACCTTTATATGTTAATCTTAGTGTTTCGTGTACTGTCTTTTCTGTTAAATTATTATTTTTCAAAGTCATGAAGTGCTGACAGCAACTCTGGTATTATAAACACTGTCTTTTAGTGTTTGGTGTGCTGGGAGTAATTAACACTCCCTGACAGGTTAGGTGCGGGTGTGTAGAGGGGAAAACTGGAGAATACAACACAACTAGGCTAGTTATGTATCCGATACCACACAAACAAATGTCAAACTCACTTGATAAATAGCTTTTGTCATCTGCCCTGGAACCACCCTCGTACGTGCGTCCTTCAACTTACTGTATTGCCCTCCACAGCTGGATCAGATGGGGAAAGTACAAACCAGCTGCAATGTGTTCGGGTTTGAATGCATAGAAAAATTGAAGATTCCCTTCCGAAATAAAGATCCGTGCTTGAGGAGACAGGAGGATTTATATGAAATAACGAAATGGTTTAAATATAACAGCTTTAATTTCTTATCCACCAAAAGCCAGGAAATAATATACAAAAAACTAAACTAGAAGACAGAATACCCTAAATTAATTTTAAACCACACTAAAACCCTGTTTTGAATGGATGTATTTTCGTGTACTCTGTTTCTCCCACGTGTAGAAAGTAGATACGATGGAGGTATAATAATAAAAAAAAAACACCTGCGGCGCCACAAAGCAGCGACCCTTCTCCCACACCTCCTCCCTTTGCCCACCTCTCCCATTCCCCCCAACATCCCCATTCCCCGCACACAGTGCGAAATCACCTCGAAGTGGAACAAGTTTCCCTTCCAAACTCAACATCAGCCATAGCGCGGCTGCAATTCATGGGACATAACTCTTCACAACGGATTCTAATTATTATATTCTAACCCAAAGCCTAAAACATTCATTACTAAAAATATATGTAATTACACTATATAAACAATGTTTAGGGAATCAGTATAAAACATGGCCGTTGGTTAGACAATTTTCTAAATTTGTTAATATCTTCTCGATTCAATAGAAACACCATACAACAATCAAAGTAATAAGCTTTGATAAGTGTGGTGTTTCTCCTTTCTCCCTATTACGCACAAAGACGGTATATCGACATTTCAGAGAGACCGTCTCTGAAGTATGTACAGTTTTTGACTGCCGCTCAGCGGCACAGCACTGAAATAAAATGTCTGATGTTGGAAATGTTCTACTTAATTGTGCTCTCACGGGACTCAACATTTGTGGTGTCCTTATCTATGGCGATATTTATATTTTTCACGCTGTGGCAAGTTTCCAACCCTGTGGTAGTGGTTCCAATCTCCTTTTAGGACGTTTTCTGTGTGACAACTGTTTGCAGTCCCCTGGCCATTTGGAGTACTCTGGTCTCCTCCCCCTTCAGTCACCCCTCTGCCCCAACAGTGCACCACCGATAAGTACAAAAGATGTATTCCTGCTAAATAAGCGTGTGTGTAGACTCATTCACATTCACTGGCACAGAAAGGGATGTGAAAAGAGTTTTCATCGATGAGAATCAATGAAGTGTGCTATTTGTGCATGTTAATAGCACCAGCATGCTGGCAGTATATCTAGATACCACTAAAAGTAACAATAATGAGAAACTAGATCAGTGAGCAGCAGTAAACAAGAAAACATTGACTTACATTAATCAGTGCTGAATCAATCAACATTTGAGGTGTCTGTTGGTAAGATTTTGCAGTTCTCTGTTAGTGCTTGCTAGGTTGCATTAGCGCCGTCCACTGATCGACAGACACAGCATGAAAGGATTGTCACATGATGTTTTCCAAGCGAGTTGTGAAAGAAAGCTCGTATATGATTATTTAGTGGTGCCTTCAATGAGCTGTTGGGCGTTTCGATGAGTTGAACGAGGCCCTTTATGTCTTTATAACCTTTATAACGTTTTGCAACTCTTGCTCTGATAGTTCAGAAGGTTAGAGTGAGCCCAAACAGGCAAAACAAATTAGTGATGAATAAAGTCGGATCGTAGCATTTAAGTTTATATTAAACTAAAAAGTTATGAAATGTGAAAAAAAGTTTAAAAATTGTTTTTAAAGTAGTCTTAGTGAAAATCTAAATGTTTCAAGTTACAAACAGGTTAATAGTGTTGTCTCATCAGCTGTTTCATTACAGCACCAGTCTGCTCTCCGACTACACCGCCATCTTCCTACCTCCGTTATCGATAGTCTTCGTCTCCTCCAAGGAAGATTGATAAATATAACATATTCTTTATTATTTATTATCCATATTATTGTGCCATTAACATTTACTATACAGTACTGTATATTATACCGTATCTACGTATATATTTACACATAAATTGTGTTGTGGGAGGGTTGGAACGCATTAATCCTGTTCCTTTTATGGGGAAAATAGTTTTAATATAGGAGGGTTTTTTTTTTAAATCTATATACATGCGAGTTCGGTTGTGGTAAGGATTAAACTCGTATGTAGACGTACTAGTGTACTCTATTTAAGGCCTTCGTTTTGTCACATAGATATAGGATGTCATTCGTGACCTGCAGTTCTTTCATATCAACCAAGCTGCACGTGTGTGTGTGTGTGTGCCATGGCATCGCTTTGTACGTTCTGAAAAGGCGATTATATTAGTAGTCATGCATACAGCAGAGCGATGAGCCTTTAAGGAAGTCATGTGTGCAAAGCAAAACGTTTGTGCACGCTTGTGTATGTCAGCAGACAGGTCATACTAATAAACGCTTACAAGCAGCCCTAAGAAACTTTTTTTTTTTTTTCCTGGGTTATGGGACATAACTCTTTTTTTTAAAAAACTTGTAAGGGAAATAACTATTATTTAACACTTAATCTTTATCAAGCATAAAAATACACAAATGTCCAAACGTTTAAGTATTGCATAAAATGAATTTATAAAACTATATTTGTTTATTGAAAAACTGATAACATTTTTACGATAAATTTGTTTTTGTAAATAAAATATTGTGTTATTACTTTCACACATTTGTTAAATTGAATTTACAATAAATTAAAAGAGATCAGAGTTAGCGAAGGTTAAGTCAGTTGCTATTATTAGGGGATCCATGGTCTTGAACCGTGGGCGCTCGAGTTCGTCTCGAGTAGCAGTTTTTGACAGCCGCAAGGCTCCAAATATCGCAAAGAAAAATGTCTGACCATGACGAGTCCGTCTTATGTTAAACAGACTAGTGAATCTGGGGTTGCTTCACACACCTCTCATTGTGCTGTTTTCAAGCGACTAAGATGGCTTTGGAAGGCATGCTTTAAAAAGAGTCTCAGTTAGCTTACTGTAGAACAGTTTTAACAGCAGCTAATCTCAGAACTGAGGATTTTTTGTTGCTGTTTTATTGAGTTTTAGTTTTTGTTCCCCAGCATGCTGCATTCCATTTCCTGTTAAACTTTCTTGCTAAGATATAAGATTCTCTTCTAAGGTGTGACTTACTGGTGGAGCTTATAGTTTCTGCCTGTTCCTTCCAACATGTCAAAGAATGACTGTCAGGTCTGTTACGTGTCATGCGAGTAACGATGCTATTAACTTTCCCCTATCCTGCACTTCCCACTTAGGAGCTGTAATCCTTCTGAACCAACCAAAGTTTCTTTTAGATGTTCATTGTGAATCAATAAAGTGTGCTATTTATGCATGCTGACACTACCTAGGTACCACTAGCAGTAACACTAATCAAAAGCTGTATCAGTGAGAAGCACTAAACCAGCGAAACATAATATTAACTATTTTACATGTACATTCGTTGTTAGTTGTGTCACTGGGAGCTGATACTTTATATTTGTGCTGGATTTCACTGATTCATTCTGTAAGTTAATGCTTGCTAACATGGCATCAGAGAGTGGGGGCTTTCCACAGTAAAAGTACTGGCCAGGGCCCAGTGCACGTAATCACAGCCAAGCCGATGGAAGATGAGTGCCACCAAGTGAGCAAGCCCACAGACGGAACCATTGATATGAAGAAACAAAAATGAACAAAACCCCAGATGGGTTGAAGCCCGGATCAACAATAACTGTGCATTCTTTTGTAAAATTGGTGCAACAAAAACAGTAAAATGAACTGCAAAACACCCACAAACACAAGAAATTATCCTACTGAAATGTCAGTTAAGAAGATTCTCTTTTTATTTTGGTGATGAACATAAGAAGAGGAAACGTTGTAATAAATGAAAAACTTCTGTTGTCGCAGAATGGGCAGTAATTTAAATAGTGTCACAATTAAGTAATAAGTACTTATTCTTCCACCCAAAATGGTTTGCCAAAGCATTAGTTTGGCCAAAACTATAAGTGGCATTCAGAACAGAGTACAACATACAACATACAATATGATAAAATACCTCTTTGGACTCCATGTTTGTTTATAAATTACAGATGGAAGTGACTAGGAAGAGAGAACTTTTGTCCTTACAAAACTTGATTTTTTTTAAGCCCTTTGTTGTCTGAACCATTCTGGAAATTATTAACACATTTTTTTCAGCCATAAACAGAACTCTGTCAGTTCAATTTTTATGTTCAGATATCATACATGTAGATGTTTAATGAATAATCATTCCTATTGACTAATGAAATACATATGGCAGTTTAAACATTCAAAGATTAATTCAACAGATGACAAGGACATATAATTAATATAATGCAATTGTTAAAGGGGCATTTTTTAGTGGCAGAGGAATGACGAGAAGCTCAAAAAGCATTTATTATCTAATGTGGAGCAACAGGTCAAAGGAAAGATGTAAGTCCAAATGGATATTTTCATTATTCATAGATTTGAAACAACCCATTAAAATATACTATAGAAAAAGACAGATCAATGTTGTTATAGAAACTATGATCAAATTTGATGCTATACTAGTCATAGCATACCTGGAATTATAGACATATAACTTTACTGAACAAATAATTTGAGTTATCTTTAATGTATCCTTTTCATTTATCCTACAACAGCAAATTTCTACTTTTTTTTCTCCTCTGAGAGGCAGGAGAGACAGTTTTCTTTAAGCATAGTCAATTAAAGGCTGAACTTTCACCATTCAGCAGGAAAAAAAATGGATTTCGATTTGATAGAGGGAAATGACGTTACTTGCTGAGACAAATGGAAGCAATCAGTGAAGAATGACCAGTAGGGTAGCTGTCACAAAATATGCTCCTTCTTTCCCTCCCTACGATCAAACCATAGATGTGCCTTATCTATTTACATAACAGCATACACATTCAACTTCCATCTTATATGTGTGCAACTACGAAATGGGTTTGGAGTTTCCCTCTACCTACCCTTATTAATCACATTCCGCCAGTACAGGCATAGTATGATGAATTGCATGAATGACAGCTCTTTTTTCCTCGATATGTGCATTATTCTGATGAATTTTAATTGTGACAAAACAGTTATTTTCAGCAATGTGACTTTTAAAATCACTTTCAAACAATACAGCCAAAAAGATCATCATTCACACAGGCAGTGATAAGTTGGCTGCATTGACAATTTGCCATTTTATCATGTGGTCATTACGTGTATTTAAAGTACACTCACATTCCAATTTTAGTAATGTGCCTGGCAATGAAAAAACCTTGCTTACACACAAGATTCTGAAACATTAATATATGTGAAAAAAGATCAACAATAATTTGCATAGATACCTGTACTACAGTATTGCATCACGGGTGAAATTACTGCATTATAATGGATATATTATATATTTTAATGGATATCAGTCAAAATTACGAACAAAAATATAAACCAAGTCCTTTAACTGAAAAGTATGTAAAATTGTCGTGCATCATTCTTCTTTTATAAGATTCAAGCTTAACAGCAAGAACAAGTCATTTCATCAAACGATATCATAAAGAAATGTTTCAATCATGCAAACAAACACATTTTCCATGTTGTCTCTTGTAAGATGCTACAATTCCGTTCGGCTCATTCTCGGGCCTCTTGGAATTTTTTTTCTCTCCTTTTCTTTTGTTGCCTTCTTGGGAACAATGGAAACTGGGACTTTTTCCTTAAAACAAAATAAATAACAAGAACTCACAAGGATATATCAATGTCACATGATAAATAAATTATTATCTTAATTGCTAACAATTTTCTTGAACTCCAACAATTTCAATTTTCTTGAAAGATCAAAAAGATAAAAAAAAAAAATGAAAGAAAGAAATGAAAGATTCACAGATTTTGAATGAGTAACCTTCTTGTCAAAGACTTCCATAAATCCAGCTCTAAAGGGAAGATGCACTTCATGATGCCTCTAGCCTGTTTGCAGCATTCTGATCAAATATTACCAGTCAGATGTTTGCAAAAATAAATAATAAATATTGCATCATTTAACTGTTTTGATATATAAAAAGCTGCAGCAAATCAGATTTATAGATCTGATGCATAAAGAAATAGCAACATGACTTTCAAGAAGAATTCATGACCTCCAAAATCAATGATTTAAAAAAGACTTCAGATGTTATTTGACTCACCTTAGGATCTACATCACCTTCATATGGATTGACAAAATCTGCAGATTTGGGCACAAGGTTTACCTCCTGCCCCATCTGAAAACCATAACAAAAGAAAAAATGTTCTCACCTGGCAGCAGGCACCCAGAGTCTCAAAATTTCAAGATTTTTTCCTTTTATCGACTGATAGAATATTATGGCACAGATCTTGAAACCTAAGAACTGATATTAAGTTTTATACACTGCCCTAATTTTATGACATTGATCTTGAAAACCTAAGAACACTGTCAGTTTATCAAAATCTGCCAAAGAGAGCAGAAAATATGAATTTTTGCAAATTGTAATTTTTAAATTATTTTTGTGCATTGTATGAACTGTACAAAATGCTACCTTTGAACACAAAATAAATCTAAACTATTCTTTTCATATGTCATACTTTGAAATTAACATTTTTGTTATGCTACACTATTCTGCTAAATTTTTTTTCAAATCAATCTCAGTTAGTGCACACTTCACGTAAAAATGTGCAAAAGTTGGGAACATAATCATCAAAAGAACATTTACACTAACATGCACTATGTATGCTAATGCCAAACCCTACCAAATTCAGAAGAGTTTCGCCGGAACCCTCAAAGACTTGCGACTGATTGCAGAAGCCATAACTCCAAGCAAGCAAAAGTTGCCACTCACGATTTCTGTCATAAAACTCATGGACAGCTTTTGGCATACGAAGAACCATGTCACCAAACAAAGCAGTGTTTTCAAAAACCTTTGACATACCTGTAAAATCAAATACAGATCAATAGACTATCCATGGAGCAAGGTATAAACAACTGCTGATTTGCAGTGATATGTGTGTGTGTGTGATGTTGTAGGTGCGCACATGAATATCCTTGATGTAACTTTGTTTGGTTTATATAAATATGATTGTCATTTGCCCGTAACTTTTTTCTTTTTGTCTGCTCATATTTTTCAATGTTGACATCTTTAATGCTGCACATTGCAATGTACTTTATTTCTTATTTTTATTTCTAACTTTTACTTTTGTGACTAGACCACCTCCAATGTTCAAATTGCCCACTGGGACGAATAAAGTTGGTCATTGTCAACTGCTGATCTGCCTATAACATCAGCCAAGGCCATAAGTAAACTAAAAGAATATATTTCCTGGGTGTGTTATTTCACCCAATGTTTGAAAATAAAGATGGATCAAACGAGCTCAGAAGTATTATTTGGAAATATTTGGGCCAGTGGTGACAAAAAAAATGTCAGTCAAATTGCTGGTCCAGAGAGGAAGTAAGCATAAACTAAGGTGACCAGACGTCCCGCATTTGGTGGGACAGTCCCGCTTTTGACCTCGTGTCCTGCCTGAATATCGGGCGGGACGCCCAATGTCCCGCTTTCTGGATTTTGGCAAAGTCCATCAAATGTCCCGGTTGTCTTTAAAAATCACTTTTTTCGGCGTTTTTTGAAGGTGACGACACCATCATCGGCACGTGTCCCGCTTTCGCCCCCGAAACGTCTGGTCACCTTACATAAACAGATTGAAGGAATCAAACTATGTGACAAGGTGTCAGCATGTAAAAGTAATTCTGTTTACAATGAATGTCTGCAAGTGAGCTGTCGTACATTTGATTCTCTGAGTTCAACAATTTTTTTTTTCAAGCAACCTACTTTCTCTGATTGTTTCATTTTGTGGAAATTCATCACCAGGCAAAAACCCCCACATGGTCAAATTCTGCCGAGCATCATGCAGGTTCTGAAAGACATCAACATATAGTGTTTATTTTGCTGATTCATACAATATAGGCACATTCGTGCAGGCAAGCAACATCTGCCTATCATTTTGTGCCTATAAAATAACTCTTTTTTTCATAATTTTACTACAAATCCGTTCAAGATGTGCAAAAAATGGATTCCCTCAACCAATTATATGCCAAATATATAAGTTCATTACATAACTGTCCAATATTCTGTGAAGATTAACTAGAGCTAAAAAGTACCTTGAACAGCTGCGTGAGCATAACATTCACCAGTTTGAACTGTGCCTCCTGATTTCCAAACCGCTGCATGGACTTGACAGCGCTAAGTTGCATCTTTCTATGTTCGTTAAACAGTTTTTTGTCTGACGACCATGGTTAAAGAGACTGCATAATGTGGATTTTATATGGATGTACAGCATATCAAAACTATTAAACATGATAAATAATTCATGCTTCATTGATAACATTTACAATTTTAGTAACCCTTATTTCCATATGCAACTCCCAAGACATCGGAGATACACTTCGGTGCTCGTGAAGACTCCAGACCATGGTTTTGTTTGCCATCTGCACCACACCATATCATCCACACCCACATGCATGTCGAACAAAGTTGTTTCTATTCTAAACCAAATATAATATACAATCAGCCGCGGCACAGAACGACTGCGAAAGGTAACTGCGGGTTATGCATAAGGATACATTGCTCGAGGTGAGATATTTTCCCTTTCATCTTCACATGTTCATCTGATTTTTCAGTAGCGGGAAATGTCGTCTGCTTCTCATCAGTAATGTCTGTATTTTCTTTGTTGCTGTCCAGTTCTTCTGCAATTGAGGTATATCTAGAAATTATCATTAATGATATGATATAAAATTCAAATGCATAAGAATGCATATTTGTTAAAGTTACACGCTGTCCTTGTTTATGAGGCGCCGAAAGTGGTTACGTGTATGCATAGTATTCAAACATACAATGTAGACTAAATGAGAATTATCGTTACACATATAAGAATTGAAGCACTCAGACACATTCAGACTTTAAGCTACACGCTATATTGAAAATATATAAATATTATTGATATCATGTGTGTAAATATTCATGTAAAGACTTAATTGTTGATAAAGTAGTTGATATGGCTCCTATTCTCAAATAACTTAAGGCCAAATTGTCCAATTCTTAGTCAGCTAATGTTCCTACGACTAACAATCAATCATGGCTGACGTGGAGTTTCATTCTGAGGTCTAATTCAGATTTTGCTTTATGCTCTAGACTATTGGCTTACGTTAATCGTACACTCCTTGATAGCTCCTTGTCAAGAGAAAGACTTCTTTTGAAATCTTCTTTCGTTCTCACCACCATGTTATCATATATATAGCAAGAGTATCCAAAATATTAGAGCTGGAACGTTCCCTATAGACGTTTTTGCTGAAACTTTATTAAAAGCAAGAAAGTATAATGAGATTTCAAAGTAGATGCTTGTGTTTTTCCAATACAGGTGAGTGCTCCTTTGGAAGGTGACATCAATGCACCAGTTACAGAAACTACTGATGAGATCTCAACGCTGGACGAACCTGTCAGAGAAACCATCGTAAGTTTTATTGATGTATCCCATTATTTAGATTTTTATTTTCTAAAGAAAAGTATAAGTAATCCCGTAGCCTTACGGTCTTTAGGAGTGTGAGTGTCAGATACATCACTTACCTCAAGGCCATCTTTTTTGCGAAGGTGGTGCCCCTCTCATCCCTTTCGTTGCCTTACCTTCCACAACTTTCAACGGAGTCAAGGTGCCCATTTCATAGCTGTGTCAGCTGGGGAAAGTATGCCATCGCATGGGTATCGGACCAGTTAGTGCTTTCCCCTTTATTTTGCTGCTTTGGAAAAAAATGTGAAAACCAAATAGTCTTGCTGTGTAGTGTTGTGGTAACTTCAATGTGTTGGTACAATAAATTTATTTTAAATATAAAATTTTAATATCAGTTTTTTATGTCATGTTTAATGTCAGTAACATACTTCAAACTAGAGAGAGAGAAAACATATACTCCTCGGTTATGAGAGTTACATCGTCGTGGTCAATTATCGTGCCAATTTAATGCAGTATATATATAGTTGAGACAGGTTGTTTTGGAAACATCTGCCTAACCTACACTGTTTATACTGCTACAACTTACTTATAACGCGCAAAACCGTATCATGGAGAAACGCTCAATGCGCTGTACTTACAGTGTATTTCATTATTAAACGTACTGGAGACTGTACACAGTGCTGTATGAACGTATGATCCGACTTACGTCGAAATTCGGTTTAGTTAAGAACGGATCCCCATCGTAAGTCGAGGACTACCTGTACTATGAAATATTGTCAGCCATAATTAAATACATATCTTATGAAAAATGTTGCAGATGAGGGACCTGAAGGCTGTGGGATTCAAGTTTTATCACGTGCTTTATCCAAAGCAGAGCAAACTGCTGCTTCGTGAATGTCAGTTTGCTAATCATAGTATTATATGATTAAAAAAGTCAAAGGCTAACCAATGATTTTTAAATAATGGGTTTAATCATCTTAAGATGCCAATTTCCAAGCTCTGTTTATTCAGATGATAAATCCTTTAAAAATTGCAGTTGTCACCATAATTTTCCTTGACATCACAAAAGTAAGCTCAGTGATTTGGCAATGTCTCGTCGGTATGTGCTCAACACTCTTGTGTTGGCTGAGACCTATGAAATTATTTGTTAGAATTGAGATCATATCTGTGTCCTTTTTTCAGGGGCTCCCCCACCCACCCACCCACCCCCCAAAAAAACAACAAACTCTGACTAAAATACAGATTGCATTGATGAAATAAAATAACCACTGCAGCTATGTTCTCTTAACTTGCTAGAAACTCTAATTGTTTTACTTCTACACAGATTATTCTGGGATGTGTCCTTGCAGGATTCCTGCAAAATTTCACAGAAGCATACATAGTCTAAGAGCCAATGCATGTTTATGTATGCTTAACATCTATGACTTTCCCAAAAATAATCGATCATATTCACTGCACTGGTTTGAAATCACACATTTAATTGATATAATGATCAGATAGCTTTCAAATCATTTATGTGTTAGCCACCTACTAGCTCTCAATTTTGTGAAGCATTTGTGACTGTGACCTATCACTATCACTGACAGAAATATGATGATGCCAGGAGTTTGGGTCTCTGAACACGTAAGGTAGAGCTGAATGAGCAGGTGTGTTTGCCAGGTGGATGCTTTTAGCCAGAAGATCAAGGGCTGATGACAGAAGGTCCTAGAGAGTCGAAAAGTGGAAGTGGTTTTAGTTGCTGATAAAAAATAAGCTGGAAAGCATTAGAAACAGTCACTATATATGTCAAAGCAAAGAAGGTCCCAGAATAATCTCTGCTTTTTAGGTTTGTAGCAAAAGAGTGGGGTGCTTTGGGTTGGTTTTTTTTTGGTATTTGGTATCATATAGTTTTTTTTACTGCCTGCTTACTTTTTAAATACATTTTTGTTTGGCATCTATGACTAAGATCTGTGATACAGAAATGAAAATCTGTTTTAAACGTTTGCAGGGGATCTGTGGGGACCACTTATTCTTTGTACCTTTATGGCCATGTAAGTATCTTTGGGGAACTTTCTTTCAGTTGTAATTGACATTATTGATTATGATGAAGAGCTCTTTAAAGCACAGTATATAAATAGTGACTTGTTACACTGTCTCACATAGTTGTACAATAAACATTCATTGATCATAAGACACATCTTAACGTATGCAACCATTACTACCCACACCATAAAAGAACATAAAAGCGTGCAGGCAAACTCACGTAAATTAGTAAGGTGGTTAGTGTTTTAAGATAGTGCTTATTCAGGGATTGGCAGGTTTCTCAACCAGGCTGGGACTGGTAGAAATGTGTGCTAATATTGATTTTGTTTGTTGAGGCATTGTGCATTTCTGGGCTATTTCTAAAACTTTGAAACTTTACTGACTAGTTTGCTGTGCACATGCTAATCTCCATTGTAGCCAAGGGATCAGATTTGAAATATTTGAGCATGGCAGTGGCTACAATAAATACCTTTCCCCTCTCTGCATACCTGTATCTAGTGATGCTTTTTCCTATAAGGAAAAGTAGTATTCACACAAGTAGGTTGTAAAATTTGTGGATGAAAGTTTATCTTCTATTATTTATACTTTGTGTGCCATACAACATTAATAGACAAAACTTTGCCTTTTTTTAAAATCTAATCCATGTTCACTGTCTAAATGCTCTATGTTGTCACTGTATTTGAGTTCAGTGATGTCTTTGACAGTGCTTATCTGGCTCCACAGGATGCTGCAAGGATCCACAAATGAACTGGATCAGATAAACAAAAGTGATGGCGGTCCACAGTTTGCTGAAGTCTTTGTCATTTACTGGGTTGGTGCAGCTGTTGTTACCCTCAACTGCAAACTCTTGGGTGGAAGCATGTAAGAGTGTTTCGTATCTTACAAAGAAATAGCTTTAAAAGTTAGACCTAAAAAAGTAAACATTAATGATGCATTTTACTTGTTTCTTTTGCAGTTGTTTTTTTTTTCACCAGTAGTTTTAATGTAATGCATAGGTTGAAAAAGACTGCTTTGTGCACTGATTCAACAACCAGGCTAATCTAGCTAATTATTTTGCAGAACTTTTAAATGTCTTTGTATCTTCAGTAAAATTATGAAATCTTTCATAATTCTTGAAAAACTATTTCCATTAGTGCTCTTATTGTTGAGATCATGGTAGAGCAAAGTGGGCACAGAGCAGAAAGAAAACATGTATTATAAATTTAAACTAATTAATTTTTGTTGTTAATTTTATTAATTTCAGGCTTTTGCTACTATAAATAGTGCAAAGTTGTGAACAACAACAAATTTATATGCATATATTTAATATCATGTAAATATGTGGTTGAAGTCATCTTTCCATATTAACACGCATCCACAACAGCTGTTTTGTACAGATATCTAATATCTACATCATTTACATATTTTGAAGTTATCTACGTATATACATCTTTTTATGTGAGCATGAAGCCCAAACATTGATTTCAGTGGATGATGTATGTTTCAGCTCATTTTTCCAGAGTGTGTGTGTTCTGGGATATTGTGTCTGTCCACTGGCCATAGCACTTATTATCTGTCGCATCATACTGGCTGCAGCCACACAGACAACTATCCTCTTCGTTATCCGTTTCTTAGCTGTCCTGGCTGGCTTTGGCTGGTCGACATTTGGTAAGATGTTAACGCCATCATTTTATAGAACTCTGACCAGAGAAAGGAAATAACAGATATTGCAACTGATCTGATCTTAAGCTTACGTGAGCATAACATTTTTCACCAGCAGATTTTCAAAAAGTAAGGGCTTCAAACTTGGGAAAGGTGACTTGTACATTTTGTGTATTCTGTCATTTTCTTGCAAGCATAGTTTATAGTTTATATAAAGTAATTATGTTTGTTCTTTTATCTATTTATTTTATCTAATTAATTTGTCACAAGCTTTTTTTATCAAATTTTTGCACTTGCCAGTCATTGAATTTATGATTTATGTCTCTTTTGATAAATAACCAGCTTCACTTGTGTTATCTTTTCCTGACAGCATCTACAGCTTTCCTGTCTGACAGTCAGCCCAGTGGCCGCAAAGCTTTAGCAATGTATCCACTCTTTCTCTTCTACTTTATCATTGGGTGGCTTATCATTTCACATACTAGGAGCTGAAAAAAAAAACCTGACATTGCTATTATTGTTAACATATTTATAGTTAAGTTCTTACCCTCAATACACATTCACAATCATAATACATCTGTGTGGACATGTCCTCTCTCTTTTTTTTCACTTTCTTCCTGGCTCCTCACATATACACAGATTGATAAGATTGTGGGAAATGCATGAGATAATGGTAAAACTACCCTCACGTGATTGTTGATATGTAATATTTTTCATGTGAAGTTCTCGAGGGTAAAAATAGACATATTTAGAGAAAACGATAGATCTTGGGTCTTTTGTACAGCAAGTGGGAATTCCTTTCTGAGCCAGCTGCTGTTTTTTTTTTCTACACTTTTATTCTGTAGTTTTACCTTTCTGTGTCAAAAACTGTAGTAAGCTAAAGTTAGGTGAACTGCTTTTGAGCATGTTCTTTATTCTGTTTTGTGCTCCTCACTGGGCCTGTTATATTTTTACTTTCAAGGAGTACAGCAGTTTGAGAGGGTTCGGTAATAATACTGTTATGTGGACCATGATATTAAATGCTATTTGATGTGTGTGGATGGGTAGTTGATTGGTGTTATGCTGTATGGATGCTAAATAAAGTGAGCGTGTCATTCCGAGTGTATTCAGTGCTTACATCTGTATCCATCCAATGAATGCATTTGATCCTGTTTTGGGAATCATGTCTTCCATATAGTGGCAATGTAAGGTTGGGATTATGGGATGGAGTATTTGCAGCTTGTTCCTTTACCTTGTTTGTTGTACAAGAGGGGGGTTTTTTTTTCACAAATTATAATTGGGGCTAAGAAACTTAGAAAGAATAGTAAAGCATTGTACAGAAACCATTTTTCAAGAAAGTAGGACAATTTCTTTTTAATTTACTGAAATGTGTTAATTACTTGTAAATACATGAGTTTTTTTTCTTCCTCTTATTTTCCCAGAAGAAAGCATGTTTTTGCTACCATTCCTAATATGCTGAGCAATTACATGTATATGTTAATTTATATTGTTAGTCATAACAGTCCTTTCTGTTCTGCTGGGACTATTACTTGATCTTTGCTGTAGTCTGTAAAGTTTGTGTAATCGTGTCAACTATTTTCACAAAGTTTGTTAGTGTGTTCCTTTGCACATGTTCATCCTTTGTGGACGCATTTGAGAGAGGCAGACACACAAAGAATAACTAAATACACTTTTACCTACATGCATTTGGCAAATTTAAAACATAAAAAGTTGCAGTTTTTTTTTTAATTCTTGAAGGGTGTGAATAATTTGCATGGCGTTGTAAATTCTGATTGGAGGTAAAACTGTTGGTGTTAAATAAATGTATCATAAAAATGGGATGCAAATGACATAAAGAAAATATGGCAAAATTTAAATTTTGTTCTGTGTTTGAATACATGTAAAACTATTTGCACAAATTCTTACCTACACAGCCCAATAATTATGATGACAACAGCTTAAATTTCCATCGAAAGATCAAACTAAGATTGGCATCCTTATTCATGAGTTGAATTAATTGAAACTGCTTCCACCTCATAAGGAATGGAGGGCAGAGGAAGGAAACAAACTCCATAGGCCGTAGCGATGAAGTTGTTTCCAAAGTTTTTAAGCGGTGTCCAAAACCTCACAGATGCAGTTTTACTCCTGGGATCATAGTTATTAAACGGGAGCAACGATGCCCTGTGGTAGAGAAACGAAAGTATGGGGTCTGGACATCGTATTTTAACTATGAGCTTCTCATGCTACTCTGGGGAAACAACTTGCTCCTAACTACAGCCCCTGATGGTCAACCCTGCGAACAGGTGCCACTTTCAGAGAAAAATACATGTTACACGGGCAAGATACGAACCCAGTATTTCACGATATTGTTACAGTGGACACTTGACTGAAGAGTAAGAAACAATAAGTTGCTCATGCAATGCTCGAAGAAATACCATTATCCGTTACACAATGACGAAAGTACTTATCAGGGCATGCAAGCTCAGCCCTCCTGAGAAATAACTTATCGGGATTATGTGGATGAGTGTGAAGATTTTACATGGCGGTTATACAGAAGCTAGGTCAAACGTTCATCCATATATGTTACCTTAAGAAGGGCTTTTATCGAGTACAGCTAGTGTGACGCAAGAATTGTACCAAGAGCCACAGCAGCGGCTCAGTTTTTCTGTCTGCACACAGAATATGAACCCTCAGGTGAATATCTGCTGGTCTGCTAAAAACGGTTTATTCAATGCTGAGAGGACAATTCCTGGCGTCTGTACCCTCTAGTTCCCTCGCCTTGTCCCGACCACCTCCATCCGCCGTTCGTCGTGTTAGTCCAACCTACCTCCACCAGACAGTCTTCGTGGTCTTTAGGGGCCTCTTTGATGCGTGGGATTATCGATAATGTGACCGCGTCTGCCTCGACGAAACTTGGCAAACGGAGAACCAAAATAGCTCAGTGGTTTAGCCTGTTTCCCTTAGAGCTGGGTGCGGGGTTGTGTAGAGACAAGATGGGAGAGAGGCAGATTATACAGACCGGTAAGCGCTCAAAGCGCTGTCGACAACACTGAGCTTTGAACTCCAAAACATTCCCTCGAGTTGAGATGTTGCGCACGATAAGCATCTGTGGGTGTGTACCGCGTACCAGTGGCGTAGGAAGATGTTCGGCGTTGGGGGGGCAAACTCCCTGCTGACAGTGAGCGGCGTTCGCACTCGCACATTACGTAAAAAAGGATTGGGGGGGGGGTAGTATCACAACACGCTGCTTTATTGTTAAAAGGCATAGCAGCATTAAATAAGAAAAAACAAATTAAAGAATGACTCCCCGGCTAACGCCATTCACAAGAAATGTGATAAACGTTATAATCATATAAATCATATTAATCAAGGTTGGCAAGTCAGTGTGCCAAAAAAACTGCGTCTTCGGTGATTTCTATTAATGAACTCCATTGCAATCTCGTCCAGATTAAGCAGATCAACCCACTCTTAAATACACGCATAATGAGACAGTTATTCAAGCGCGTTTGTGTCATGGAACTTCTCAGGTATGTTTTTGTTTGTTTTAAGGAAGAAAAAACTGCGTGGAAAAACAAAGGTAAAGATTAATTAAGCCTACTCACCCAGCGGCTCGTGACACGCTTTGTTCTATCTCACAACAAACGCGGGGAAAATACGCTGGTTGCTGGAACCCTCTTCTAGACACCATGCCAGTTCCAGCGACAGTCCACACAGCACGTGGCAAACCCCCGACTACTCCCAGAGACGGGCACAGGTCTCTCCACCACCGCAAAAACTCCTCTTCCGCCCCGCCGTCCTCCCAGTCCTGTGTGGCAGGTTTCTATAGGCTTCGAGAAACCTCCAGAACCTTTCCCTACCCACAGGGACCAGCGTCCGCAAGATAATACACGTTACAAAGAGACACAGCCCTATACCTGAACTTGGTGTCCGCACACCCTGGGAAAATAGCCCCATCCACCCCAAAGAGAATCAAAGAGACCAGAGAGGAAGGGACGCAAGGCTACCCTATAATTAAGGGCCATAAACTGGCCAGACCATTGTGGCCAGGGGACGAAACTAGGGTGGGAATGGCCGCAGGGCCACCCCTTCCTCGCTCCGCTACCCGACGGTGCTGAGCCAGCGATGCGACACGTTCTATGGCCATCTACCAAAACACGGACACATATATACAAACCAAACAGTATAACACAGATAACTTATGTTGAGTACCAGCCACAGTCGTTGATGATAAAAGAGTGCCCTTGTGTAGTTTTAGAAATGTTACATATGCACTTCCCCCTGAGTCGTAGATAGCAATAACACCAGTCTCTCTGTCTCTAAAGAAAACTATCAATATAGGGACTCGGAGTCTTTGCCTTACTTAGGTAAAGTCAAAGCCGTCAGTTCGCACTAAACCGTTGGTGTCTAGTAAGATGGAAGTCCTCGTGCTTCGCTAGCTTTTCACAAAGTGTAAGGGTTCCTGTCTGATCGGCAAGACTGGGGTATTGGTATGCAACTAATTCGTTACTGGCTTTCTGTGTTCCCCATGGCCAGTGCGGCCCCTTTGGTTGTAAGCGATAGCAGATAATTTTAGGGTGACAGCGATAGGTGGGGGATGTTTTATGTTGGTCAAACGAAAACCGCCAAAGAAAAGGCGTCGCATTATGGGGCAGGGGGGGAGGAGACCACACTCAATGTACCGATGTACTGTCCGGCTGCTTTCTTCGCTCAGGCTTCAACACAAGCCTGCAATTAGCATGGCAAACAGTACCAACGGACTGTCCCCGATCTGATCGTCAGAGTGTGTTAGAGCCTCCACTTGCCTCAGGGCCCGCTTTTGTGACGGTGATGACCGTCTCCTCTCTACGTTCCCCTACCTTTCTTCAGTTCTTTGCTCTTTGTGAGAATTACGTCTCAAATATTGGGGGGGCAAAAGGATATTCCTGCCCCCCCTGTATTTTCCTTGGGGGGGCGGCTGCCCCCGCTGCCCCCCTGGTTCCTACGCCACTGCGTACCACATGTTCTTGTGTACTGTGTGCGTCACGACTGTACCCTGCCCATAAAATCTGTTTACACAAAGAGAATACATCAGTTTTATATGTTTGCATGCATGTTTATTATGTATACACGTGTTTATTGTACACAAATCCCGACATTTTGATTTGCGTTTTTGACTAGATAAAGGTTAAGTCGGAGCTTGTAAACACATTCAGTGTTAAAAATAAAATCATGATATTTAGAAATAGGGTTTATTTTTGACTGAACAAACGTTTATCGTACACAATTGCGAACATGCACTTTTTGCGTAAACTCAAGTTTATCAGGCTCAAAGACTTCCTAGTATAAACAGACGTTTATAGAACAGTAAATCTCTGCTCTCCCCCATCTCTACCTCAAGATATTCGCGAAGTATTCTCTTTCTCGAAGCAGCCGATCCGCACGTGCAGCCCCAAGTCTAAATAAACAACTGGCCATCGCCAGGGCAAGGACCTGGGTTCGATCTCGCTGCGAAAGGTCAGAGGAGGCGAGCAAATAGGACGATGGCGGGGTCAAATGCCAAACGTTCAGAGCAGCAGACCAGAGATTCTGGGAGGTCAGCTGTAGTGCAGCAGTTGTCAGCATGGTAGAGGATTTCTACAAGCACAGAATCGTAGAACCTTTACATTCTTTTAAGTTAACAGTAGAATGAACTAGTGGTGCATTATATATGATCATTGGATATGGAGAGTGTTTCTTCATTAAAAAAAAAAACGGCAGATGAAATCCCCCATCTTCTCGTCCCCTCCCTTCCCTTCACTAGCTTCTCAAAAGATTGACACAGAGACCAGTAACCTGCCCCACCCTTGATCTTCTTGTCTTGAAAGACTTGTGTACACCAGGCCAGAAGTAAAGTGCAAACCACGGATATTTATATTTTGTGTGCCAACCTTTGCTCCTCTTTTTACGATAAATGTTCCCCTTATCGCGCCATTGACAAGCTTCAAGCCAGAGGACAGGGCGTCTAGCGTTTTCTCCGTTATCTACGTCATCACAGCGAAGCGGCCAATCGGAGTTTGTAACCGACTTGTTCCGGTTGCTCGAAAGTTCAGCGGCGCTCTGTTTTCAACAGATATCCGCCATCTTTACGAGGACTGGAGTCCTACGGTTACCCGACAACAGATAAGTAAAGTGAAATGATAGAAGCTTAACCCTTATAGTCTATATTCTCTTAGTTTGTAGAACCTGATCTGACGATGTAAGCGATGTCACCGACTTTCCGAGTAACAAAGCCAGCAGTCTCAAAGTCTGCTTTGCTCTGTCCACCCACAGCCCAGGCTTCGCCAACCACAAGCACACAAATATTGTGGTGTTTATTATTCTCCAATCACATACAGATACGTATGTGCATACATGCAAATAGGGTTAGAAGTTGTTAATATGAGAAGAAAGTATGAGGAATGCAACGAATTCAAGGCAAAACGAATGCAAAAAACACCGAGATAGACGCACATATATATGATATGGTGTTATCCTTTTATGGTGCATCTTCTACAGTTACTACTGCTACTAATAATAATAATTCATAGAGCACATTTCACCATGTGCAAGTGAGATAGACATACATATTATTGTGCTATCCTTTTATGGTACGATAGGTC
The DNA here is from genome assembly GCF_003073045.1 of Pomacea canaliculata. Lineage (NCBI taxonomy): Eukaryota > Metazoa > Mollusca > Gastropoda > Architaenioglossa > Ampullariidae > Pomacea > Pomacea canaliculata. The sequence goes on along the minus strand of NC_037592.1, from coordinate 39,025,796 downwards.
TCTGCACCTTCCGGTTTCATTTCGTCTGTTCGCTTAATACACTTTGCGGACGTGACTGAACGAAGTCTGTTGAAAGTATCCGATAATGATTTTGTCGAGGAAACATTTTGATAACGAAACTGAAGAACCCATTTCCATCCCCTCCATCACAAAAAATGAAAATGCCTTCAGCAAAGTCTTTTTCGCAGTTTTGTCATTTTCAGTTTACATTTTAGCTCTGTGCACGAGTCACTGGTGTTGGGAACTTCGTAGCGGAGGGTGCAACTGTGCGTTTTAATAACTTATCATCGAATATTAGTTTTTGTGGTCACTTTTTAAAAATAACTTAATTCACCAATAGATTCGACAATATGTTTTGGGTAAAAGAAGGACCATCAGGTCATTTCACTGAGCTGCATAAAGCTTTGGCACTTAAAGAATGATGTCGTGTACAGAATTGCAAGGAATGGTCCAAACAAATTATAAGCCTAAGAAAAGGAATCAGATACAACACGACCACCGATGTCTGCTGAGACACAAGCCGTGGATACCTTGTAGTAACAATTACTGTACAAGCGCTCATAAGACATTTTTAGAAAAAGTCTCTAACACCCTAGGGTAGCTGGGTGGTGGATGGAGGCCTCAGTACAGACCTCTGTCAGCAACTAAGTCAATCCAGCTCTCAGTCCGGAACTAACAGACCAGCATAACCACTCGCTACTTAGGATCAGTCAAAGTATCATGTCAGTATAAATATATATGCATGTAACGGACATCTAGGAAGACACCCTATTTGTTGTTACTAGAGTACCTTTGCAAAGAATATTATGGAAGCGAACAAAATGTTGATTTTCACACTGACTGACAATGGACAGCCGTGAATTCTTCAAGAAGTGCGAACCACATGTAACTGCGCTTTCTCGCACCTGACGAAATTACCAGTTCTAAGCTCCCATGGTTTCTATAGCAACCGAGAGACTGGTGCTAATGACGTCCGAGGTAGGCCGAGGCGGACAACCAATGTGTCGGCTGCTATCGATGGCGGAAAATTAACCGGCGAGTCTGGGGCGGGACGCGATCCCCAGGGGCTCGGTACCACGCGAGCTGATGCTCAGCTGCTGGAACCTCCGCCCCGCCTCCCTGTCGTTGATGAAGACAAATCCGCCATGCACTGGCCAAGCATGGGACAGCTGGTCTCGATTTTCCTCTGACAGAAACACGCCAGGGCTTTTCTCAGCGCTATGCACATGCTAATGGGGAAAGTGTAAGTGATTAGCTCCACATCTTCTCTTGCCAATCATCAGGTACACTGATCCCTTCCCTTCATCTTCCTTACTCCCATATCAAATAAATAAGTCCTCTACATCAGACACTATTATATCGATGATAGTTAACGAAACACTGAAATCAGTGCTTTGTCACTTCGGATATTTTCTTTTATTATTATTGTTGTTGTTGCTGTTCTATAAAAATTAATTTTAAAATTATTGCTTTCGTCCCACGAAAGACGACCGTAGCAGCAGTGCCATTGTTTATTGACCAAAGTCTAAACAGCAAACGTGAAGACTATCCTGTCTGGACGGATAAGAAAACAGAAAATGATGACTGGTTGTTGCCTGCTTGTAGCCTAGCGTGGGAGTGTAGGTGAGCAAATGAGCAAATCTTACTGATTTACTTTAACATGTAACCATGGACAGATGTAAGTCCTTGTCTTTGCTTAAACCCTGGCTGTAAACACCGATGTGAACTTGTTGCTTAGTTCTCATTCGACAGACGCCCGACTTCTCTGCTTAATCTTGCGAACCTTTGTGGCAGTGAGTGAAGCTCAAACCACGAATTTGAAAGTGCAGAAAATTATTTAACATCTTGATGAAAGAGAATCAAGAATAAAAGCAAAGAATGATGAAAAAAGGAGATAAACGGAGAAAATAGGCAATATTTTTAAGTGGGGGACCATTTGTTTTGGCGCTCGGGTGGCCATCCTTACCCCTTCAGTACCCCTCTAATTGTCGTCAGGGCGTTTTCACTAACAGTTTTTTAAAAAATGGAGAAAAATGTACAGAGACTCTTGCAAAATTACTTCCAGAATACTATGTCGTACTCATTATGGCGAACATACTCAAGTCTGCAATATGAACATGTGTAAGATGTGAGGTTTTAATGACTCCACGAATAGTACAAAGAATAATTTGATGTTCTTCTCACGGAAAACGAGTGAGAAAATCGATTCGACGAGGGCACATGCCCCATTTACTGAGGTAGAATTCTTTTTTCTACTGAGATAATGACCTTGTCACTTCGAGCGAATTTGATTTCCGTTGGCTAACACGGTAGTTAAATTATTAAATCACAGTTTAGGTCCTATTATGTTTCATCCTCGGGGTGTTTCGTGGTGAAAACATGCAAGTCCTTGGCATAGAAATTATCTGTTTAGACCAAGTCCTTAATAATATAATACTATAGGTAACAATATATTATTATTGCCATTACATTATTCTAATCTGTTACATTTTTATAACAAAAGCCGCCTCAGAATTACTTTAAAAATACTGTTATTCTGTTCAAAACCTGCGGTAAGTTCGGTAAGAAAACCTCTCGCACCCAGCAGCATCACAGAAGAAGTGGATGCCTGATTTACCAGGCGAGATAATAGCGACGGAAGGAAAAGACTAGAAGACTTCTCCAGCCGTGCCTTAGACACAGTGAACCGCTTACTGTCCTACTAGGCTTGGCAGTGGGACTTTAGCCTTATTTTTTACATGTAAATCGCATCAATATACAAGCAGAGACTTCTTGGCCTTTTCGGCAGCCAACGAGTTACTTCACGACTAGTATAAAGCCAAATAACTACAATAATACTGTCAACGTTATTTATAGGTCAACATTAGCAATATATATATATTACCATGACACAGATAGGTAAATTTCGTCCCCTAACCTTTCTCGATCGTTGGTGACAGAGGGGTTAAACACCACAATTTTCTCGGGGCCAGCATTTTGTGAGGGCGGGGCCAGTTTTCTCTTCCTTTCTGCCTTAACTTCTTCGACCTTCTATGCAGTTTCATTCTCGACAGCTGGGTCAATTCGGGGGGAATATTTGGCCTATAAGGCTACCAAACCACGGACACCAGACAGGACCCAACACTTGTGCGCGTGATGCTTGGACTAGCGCCCTATCCACTTCTCTGTGATATACAGAAAGCAGCACTGAAATACATAAAATATAATCTTATTTATGCTTTCCTGTTGTGCACACATATATTATTTTCTTACCTTTAAAAAATGCCCTCATTGCAGTAACTCTTCTTACATTTTTAAAACAAGAATCACACGCAACAGTGAAATACAGAATCTCTTCAAATGGTCTTTGCCGCAGAAATACGCCCCAGTAAGACAGCTTAGTCAAAATTATTTTAACAGTTAAATGAAGAAAATAATCCATTAGTAGTATTAACACAATTTTGACTAACCCTGTACTTTGAGTAAATCATCATCACTGCGAAGAGCCATGTTTCTCTCGACATTCTCCCTATTTAAAAAAAACAACAACCGGAAGCCCAGAATGAAAACAGTAATATTTTGAATGTTTAGAGAGTATGTGGTACTGACCATGTTCAGATGCTGTTTCTGTTGTTTGAGTAGCACTCAGCGATAGCAAGTTCACTCGATCATGAACTGAGGTTTTCGAGTTTTCGTTTGATTGCAGACTTCATGTTATTTATGGTGGTGCTTTTGTTCGAAAGCATTTAGTTCTATTGAAACCGGGGAACCAACAAACAGATTTTAAGAAATAAAACAATACACCATCGCCCTTTATATGAGGAGTGAATACTCCGATGTCGCCATCTAAAGACACTGAGTAAATGTACTTTTCTCTGAGTCTTTTCTGTCCTTCCTATTTCTGGGGCCAGAAGCAGGAGAAACAGCACGAATTTTCATTACCGACCGAAATTTCGATGACCGTTGATAATAAACGAAGAAGTTGACACTGCTGTTGACGGCGCTGAAGACAGTCCCCAAAATGTGGGCGGCGATGCAGATGTTGGCGTTGCGGCCGTTGGAGAAAAGTCTGGGACCACCAGCCGCGTGAAGGTGACTGCCATGAGAGGCACTGTGAACACGATGTGAACGCAGGACAGGAGGACGAGCATCTTGGTCAGCGCCACCTGCTGGACCTTCCTTCTGTCGGTCGCCTTACCGGCTGAGCTCTCATGGCTCACTTGGCAATTCTGCTCGCGCCACTCCATGGCCGTCCTGAGCTTGTCCACCGTGATGGCCGTGCTGATTACCATCACGACGAAGGTGATGAGAGGAACGATGCATGGCAAGAGGATGACGAGAAGGAAGTTGACGAGGACCTGATGCCGTGAGAACAGATCGGAGGTGACGATGTTCCAGCGGACGCCGTCGCCGGCGCTCTCGTCCGTCACGCGCACGATGATGTAGGCGAGGGGTTGGATGACGTAGGCTACTTGCGTGACAACGACGATGACGACCAATATCGCCGCCATCGTTCGCGTCTTCATCAAGGAATCGGCGCGCAGCGGTAGGGCCACGCACACGCATCTCTCGCCTGCCACTACCATGCTGATGCAACCGGAAGCCGTTTTCAAGCCCCACCCCACCCCCAAGCAGAAGACCAGGCTGTAGGCGTCGTATTCGGACCCGATGGCGTCGTTGACGAAGGTAACGAAGGAGCTGGCAGCCTGCGCCATGAGCACGGTGAGGTAGGCCGTGTCCACCACGGCCAAGACGAAGAGGCAGAGGTTCATGCGGTCCTTGAGACCTTGTTTCCAGAAGACCACGCCACTGACCACGTTGGTGGGGAAGCCGACGAGGAAGAGGGATGGGTAGACGACAGTGTTGGTGACAGTGACGATGAGCAGGTAAGTCTGGAAGCTGATGACATTGTGCGGGTCGTTCCACGGCTGGAAAGCGTCGACGTCGTCAGCAGCAGACGTCGTGGACAGACCATCGTCGGCGTCAAAGTAAGCGGTCGTCAGAGACTGACCTCCCTCACCGGAAGCCACGCCCGGCATAGCGCCACCTGTTGCGTTATTCCAACATGAGTGTGTGAGAGACACTTGAAATAATCAAGTTCTGTTACAAACTGTCAAAGGTGATTTTTACATTGAGATTTGTGGGTGCATGCTGGGAATTATGGGATGTCTTAACAAAAGAACGCGAATGTTTGAGCCTTTAGGATCCTGGACGGCACAGGCAGGATACATATCACTGGACGGCACAGGCAGGATACATATCACTGGACGGCAGAAGGCAGGATACATATCACTGGACGGCACAGGCAGGATACATATCACTGGACGGCACAGGCAGGATACATATCACTGGACGACACAGACAGGATACATATCACTGGACGGCACAGGCAGGATACATATCACTGGACGGCACAGTCAGGATACAAATCACTGGACGCCACAGACAGGATTCATATCACTGGACGACACAGACAGGATACAAATCAAGATGTCAACGCCATGACACTCTTACAGGCTTCTTCGCATTACTGATGTCGCTTTGCCGTTAAATTCAATAACGGATTTTCAGTTAGGAGCCGGCGCGCACCTCCCTTGTCTTTTAGTCTGGTGCCTCAAAGAATGTAAACAAGTAAGTAACTATACTTGGCTGTTTCTGATGCCTGAAAAAGAAGTCCAACTATTTATACTTACACCTCTGTGACAATGTTACATCACCTGTGTGACTACCAGTAGCTGACACCTGGGTACACTGGCCCAGTCTTGAGGCTCAGGGTTTATTTATATATCTACCTGGAGTGTGGATATCTGAGATTTACTGTTTGACAAAGTTTGCTCTCTATTTCCAAGATATAATCACTGGCAAATAATATAGTTCAACAAACATTGACAAATACTCCAGTTAATAAGAAGATTTGTAGGCCGAGCAGCTTAAAATACAGAGAGGACTTGAGCAAGTCAATAACAAGAGTGAAAAAACTTTTTTTAAAACATTTCTTTTAGGAAAAATCTTCGCTGGTGACACCATTGATTTTGAGCATTTCTCAAAAATCGAAAAAAAAAGCATATTTTGATTAGGGAAGTGTGGTGTCAGTTTTTGTCTCACTCCATTGATTCCGGTCTACAGAATATTTGCTCGAGCCTTCTTATTTGACATACGGAAGATAATGAGGAAGCTTTCCAATGATCCAGACTTATCCTCCACGTCATCCAGCCTCTGAGCTTCCACCCCCCTCCATGTTTACTCCCCTGATCGTCCGTCTTATTTACACATAGCGATTATAAAACAGAATATGATATGGGGACAGGAAGATGGAAATTCCTAATCAGCATCAGCGCGCGTGCACACGCACATACAGTCTCCCGCCTGCTGAGCTATACCGCCATGAAACACGTGGTCCAACGCCATTTTCAGCCGAGTGCTTTATCCGCCGAAAGCCTCTTTGTTGAGACTAACAAGAAGTGTAAATCAAACTACACGTGCCCACACCCTCACCCAATCTTGCCTGCGGCTCATTTATTTTGGTCGATTTTATTCTAACAAACTATTTTCGGCGGAAGAAACAGTACAATTTGCCCAAACTCAAGTAGTATTTGCTGAGTAATTTTGCTGTACTCCATGGGTGGAAGTATTGACTGCTAAATCCGCCCTTAGCTGCCCTCGGTGCTAACATGTGGGGGGTAGGATGGGGAGGGGGAGAGGCAAGCAGGGGAGGGGAGTGGAAGAGGTGGGAGCTGGTAAAGGGAAAGTGATGCATGCATCATTAATTTATTGCGCGTGACATTTCGCCAGAGCTTGTTCGCGTGAGGCTTGTGTTAGGAGCAGGGAGCAGAGATGAACAGTTTCTTGGAGCGCAGCTGAAGCTGGCAAGGTGGTTATAACCACCCAGTCGTTATCATGAACACAGAGGACAATTCGTAGGGGACAAAATAAGTCGTCATCATGCACGACGACGAGGTCGCATGCCAATGACGACAGCCACAGCAGGGTCTGAGAGTGCACAGTTCATCCAGAGGTAGAGCACTCTTCATCTAGAGCTACCCATTATCCTCACCACCATCAGAAAATCTTTTAACTGGTTTCGCCGACATTCTGATATGAGCCTTCGTTGTTGTGTTTTTGACAGCAGCCAACTTTGGGAGGGAGCTGGAGCCAGCCAGCCAGTTGGACCAAGAAAAATCGTTGAGCTCCTCAGCCTCGTCACATCTAGATGCTCTATATCTGTGTAATTAGACGCTGCAGGATGGCCAAGATCAAGAGATCGCCGCTCTCATCACGCGCCTGCCTTGGTGCATGCCGGGAAGGAGTCTCCGCGTGTGATTTGTTGGGTAATGAACACAACGCAGGCCTCGGTGAGACAGCAGTAGCTGTGAACGAGCTGATACAGACCAGCGGGTGGCCAGCCAACCTGCGAACACCGACAGTCACTGACTGGGATCAGTTAACCTGGTGCTGGGAGGTTTCTTTTCCACATGACAGAAAGTCGAAGGGGTTAATGACTAACCGAAAGTAAGTCGTGCGGACGGCAACGATGAAGGGGAAGGAGGAAAAACCCTCGCGTACAGATGTTCAAGTGTGGCGGATGGAAAGAAAAATATTTTTCGGTGAAGAGTCGCAAGATTTAAGATGTTTTTCTCATTCTGCTAGGAGACCAGAATCCCCAGCTCCACAACACCGGCTTCAAGTCCTCTCTAAACATCGCCTTGCTTGTCTTTCCTTACCGGTGCCACCTTACAGACGAGACCATCTTCCTGCTCGTCTTTGTTAGACCCTTCTCTCGCACACTAACTCGACGACCGCCATTATGGAGCCCCCATGGAGTTTGTTTTACTTTGTTCCACAATCATGTGGCAGGCCGGGGTGTGGACGTTCTCAGCCTGGGTTTTCTGGTGGTACTTGGTGTTACGAAGAGACTTTTGATTACCAGCATGCGGCGTCAGCGTTGTTGTATTTACTTGGTGACTCAGAGCTGGGTGTACAAAATTAGCCCTCATTCCTTACGTATGTTTACTTGGCTGAATTAACATTTAATGCGAGACAAAAGCAGCGGTAAAAGTAACGGTCCAACATGTATAATCTATTCTTCTTGATCCCCAACCCTCACGACCCTGTCTGAAGCTGCACAGCCACCACCATCCCCAAAACACAAAACGAAAAACAGAATCTCCCACTAAGCTGGCGAAATCCATTTTTATTTCAAGAGCTCTTTCTACATGCTGTGCGCCACTCCTCAACTGATAACAAGCAGATCAAAGCGAGAATAATGCTCACCGCCTATTGGTCAGTTCTCAGGACGAGAACGCGCGGTCTGCTACCGACGTTGACGGTTGTTGTGTTTATACTTCACTCAGAGGGTAATACGAGGGTGGAAAGCTGCTACCCTGATGTCGTAGTGCAGATGATTGACGACGCTTTGCCTACTTCCATCCAGACGCATGGGTCCCGAGAGTGTCAAGGCAACCAATTAGCGGTCTGTATTTTTGTTGAGAGAGATAAACAGTGATGAGTGGAGAGGTCTACTGATAGCAGGCTCCACAAAATGAGCATTCTCTCACAGCGACAAGAAACATTTTGGCGAACACACACTTTTTCCCGCTTTAATGAATGGGAATACACAAAAGGCTAAATGAGGCAAAAGAATTGGAGTCTTTCTTTTTACGGCGACCACAGAAGGAAATTTGTCCCGGTGATAATGGTCCCTTTAAAGCTTCTGAAGAGAAACTGCTGTACTGTACATCATCGCTAGGGCAGTAGATGGTTACTTGAGACTAGCACTGATTTAGAAGCGTCAGCTGACTGCTAAGCTCTGGCCATGAGCCTGGCAGCTAGCGAACTACTGTGTAGCCGGCCGCAGGCCTAATGTTCAAAGGCAAGCAGGAGTTCAAAGGCAAGCAGGAGATCGTCTAGAGATGGGCACAATGCAATGAACATCTAGAAGACGGTGATGAGGGCGAAGACGCCGTAGACGAGGGCGCAGGGGTAAGCGACGAGGGGCTGCTGGCTGTCCATGGCCAAGGCAGACACGAACAGCTTAGAGGCCGAAACACTGCACCAGGCCACCGCCACACAAGTTAGCACTATACCCAGCATGCCCCTGTTAGAAAAAAAAAACAGTAGATGCGTTAGCAGGCAGGCTATCTACTACCTGTCAGCTAACACAATTCTATGTAATAAATATGAAGAATATGATGTTATTGAATGTTATTGAAAATATATAAAATTAAAAAGGTAGCATGAACCCAAGGAGTAATCTTGCCTCAATCACACACATATATACACACACATCCACACATATACTGCACTTATACACACACATACATTCTCTTTCTTTTCATTTCCTTCAGTATAATGAGGTGCTAGATGTTTTTCTAGTAAAGTGTCATTCTAAGGCTATTTTTATAACTTTTGCTCGTAGATGTAGTTTTAAATAAAAAAGACGAGAGGTGCTGTTAATGGCTGCTAGAAGTAACTAGGTGGTGCGGGCAGCTGCTCACTGTAGCGAGAAGACAATAGAGGAGGCGGAGAGCAAGCACCATGGGCAGGAGGCAGTAGCCCAGCACCGAGATGATGACCCCAACTGACACACCCGTCATGCTCATCAGGTTCAGCAGGCAGTACATGGCCAAGCATCCCACCACTCCGATACCGTAGATGTACCCGAAGTGCACCTTTCCACTCTGAAAAGAAAATTACATTTTCTTTAAATATTAAATGAATTTGTAAGTGGTTTGTATGTCTTCTTCAACATTGTCTTCATCAATTGTCACCCGTTAAATTATGTGTGTGTGTGTGGACGCGAGCTTGATTTTCTTACGTCGTTGAGCGAAGAAGTCCAGCTCAAGAGCAATACATGTAGTAAAGCTCCTGCTACTACTGCACAGCCAGCGACTCCCTGCGCACTCAGCTCCGTTCTGTGCAGCCTCACGTGGCCCATGAAACCGTCAATCAGGTGACCTGCAGATGGCGCTGCTAGTTCTATCGTGATGTCTTCTCTCCCATGAACCGGCGCAGCCATGCATACAATGTGTCACTTGGCTTCCACCGACCATTTAGGCCATTACCTCGAAAGCCTGCGACCTAACCTCGTACAAACAGTTATCTGCTGCTCCACGGCGGTGGTCCTAGCAACTGTATTTTGTATGGACACCATGAGAATGACCCATGCACGTTTGAACCTTGAGAAAGGAAACTAAAGCCTGACAGAATATGTCTGAAAAACGAACGAACGATCGAAAGAACAAATTTTAAAAAGTGCGATGTAATGCCTAGCACAGAAAAAATGGGAACACACACCAGTGCGCGGATCGAGGACTGGATATAAACGTTGAAGCGTATGCATTAATATGGTTGTAGTCGAGATGAAAAACTGCAGCCGCAGAATTCTATTCATCAAGCTCGTATCACAGCTGATGAAACCCCAATATACAGCTGTCACAGGCGGTACTACATGGCGTGCAAGGCGTTCATCGCCATCAAATCGTCCATTCCACTGATGGAATGTACGCATCAACGGTCCAACAATGATGAATGAATGAATAAATAATGGTCCAAAGAGAAACAGAGAGGAAGAGTAAGAGTGGAGAGCAATAGAACCCTTTTTTTTTCATTTCGCTCAAGTACACAACAAACAAGCAACAGTGCGTAGTCACCCGACAAGCCCTGACTATGTGTTTCGAAAACAACTCATGAAAAAAGCCACGTCCGACAAAAGAGGGAAAATTGCAGGAATATTGCTGCCCGAATTGTTGACACAAGGCACCCGGGAGCTGCCGGCCACTCCTTCGCTGCCCATCGAGAAGCGCTCTCCAGCATTGTTATCTCTGGCTCTCTCTCGTCTGATTTCTTCCTCTTCTCATTTCCAGCAAAGACAGAAAAAGCCTGATTTAGTTAGGTCCTGAGACACTATATTCAAAACAATTTCTTACATATGTTGATCCAAAGAACCTGTTTGCACTGAAGAATATATATCTCGATCTACAAAAACTATAAATGTCTTAACTTGAATCGGTCTTCTTGATGTCATCACATGGATAATGTCATGAGTGCCAGAAAGAACATTACTAGTAAGCCGTGTCTATGTCCCTGGTTTCTATTTACCAAAAAGTCTCCCTCTTACTTTGTCTGCGTCCAAGCTGGTGGTCGATGTCTAGAACACGCGTGGGCGAGTACATTTTATAGGTGTAAGCGTAAACGTTTGTGATGCGCACCAACGATTAAGCTCTTTTCAGCAGACGACATGCAGTGAGAATACACAGCAAACACTAAATGACCAACACCGGCTTCAAGGAGATGCAAGCAGCAGCAATCTTAAACAAAATGTCGCCAACCACGAAAAAAGACAAAAAATAATTTGCACAAATCTCTTCTTGTTGTTGCTGTTGCTGTAGTAGACTACAGGCGTTGTTAAAGCGGTAAAGTGACTCTACACGCCCACGGCCGCCCTTCTCCAGAAGATGCTCGAATCATTAGACTGCATTACATGCCAGGCGCGATCCGGTGACAGATGACTGGACGCCCACACAACCCACCTCCGCAGGTCGTCATTCCTGGCCTGGAGGATCAAGAAAAGCCTGGTTTCTCCATCTTTTCCCCTGCCTCTCCCTCACGCGTGGGCCGGGTCGCGGTGTCGTCTGTCGCGGACAGCGTGATGACGTCACCAGCACACCAGTGTCGCCACCGACGACTCTTGCAGCCACTCTCTCCTGGCCAGAGGGCGTCTGTCTGCTAATGGCGTGCCAGAGGAATGTTCCAGTCATGAGTTTATTTGCCTTCATGTTAGGCCAGTAACGTGTTGGCATTGCCTATCGTAAGCTGCAGAAGCATTAACAAAAAAAGGTTTCCTTATATAACGCCATAACCCAGTCTTAGGGGCAAACTCACACCGCTTTTCACATCACGAGAACAGTCATTAAAACGAAAAAAAAAATATATACCGAAGACTACACAAACACGGGACAAACAAGACAAACACGGCATCACAAGGACAGCAAATCATGGCGAGGCGAGTCTACAGTCGTGCGTTGAACGATTCCAAGGACACGTATCGAGTGCCCATAACTTGATGCAGTAAAGACCTCGCAGAAGACTTGATGACTTTGTTTATTTGAACAGGCCATGAAAGCTGTGAAATGCTGGCCGTCGCACTTACCCAACAATATTTGTGAAAGCCCTCGCAAAGTCCTCCCAGCGAATCCAGGCTCTGGATGGACTATTTAGAGTTTAAGGCTCTTCTTTAATATGGAATCAGGTGCTATCTTGTCTTGTCCTCAAACATGTAATTTCACAACTGTACTGTCTTTTCTTAAACATTCATGGCGTGTAGTGGATAAGGCGGACACGTAGGGAGGCCCTGGTAGTAGGTGGTCCACTTTTGATTCTTACATTTCACTGAACTAAACGACACGCACACCGTTTTCTTCAGCTGGTTACAGGTGAGTGACAGGAGCATCATAAGCTCTTCCTGGTCTAGCCAACCAAGACTATTGTGTGTGCTACCTGCCGTCCTCATGACAGACAGGTGAAAAGTCGTCTTTGTTCTGGTGGCTGTGGTCTTCAGGGTTGTCCTAAAACAACTTCTTGTATTTGTAAGAATTCTGTTTTGTTTCCTTGATGTTTCCAAGCTTCACTAATATTTCGTTAAATGTTTCGATAAATAAAACCCTTCAAAGACACCTGCTAGACTGCACAGTATACGGCAGGGAAGATCTGTATGTGTGAAAGTGAGAGAGAGAGTGTTGGAGTGCTGCGCTCACAATGTTATTTCCTCCCTAGCAGCTCTAGCTTTCTCCTGCTAAAAGAGATTCCTCCTCTACTCAAAACATTCTTGGCAATACTCAAGTGTTTTTCCAGGGTCGTTTACAGATTTATCCGTACGTACTGACAGATCCCGTCGTAAGACCTGTATTTCACAGCTGTAAAGTGTCGGTAGCGATTGAAGTAACCTACAAGTAAGCACAAGTGCCCCCACCACACTCCCGTAATACCACAAAAGGACCTTAAAAAATAATAAAGGCTTGAGAGGAGAGTACCTCTGTCGCCGTCTGACACGAAAATAAAAACCTGAGGAAATTGGCTGCAGCAGCCCATAGTTCTTTGCCGTGAGTTTGTGAGGTGTCTGTGTTCCACTGAACCGAGTCCGACTTGCTGAAATTTACTGGTAGAAGCCTTTAGAACGGTTCTGAATGGGGTGGGCGGGTTTTCCGCATGAGAGTGTAGACGGAAGATGAACAAAGGCTGCCATTAGTACTTTTTATAAAACCACTGAAGCGGAAATTATGCTGTCTCTGTATGCCAGTATTTGTAGAGCTAACAACTACACGCGTTAACATTATCCAACGACCAACGCTTTCAATTATGCCTTTCATTATAAAAATGTATTTTTACCAAACTATATACATACGTGTGTGTGACAGTGGGTGAGAGAAAAAGTGTGTGTGTGTGCAGAGAACAGAGTCTCTACCTCTCTCTCACACACACACAAGGCTGCATGCGACATTTGAGACCTCCAGCCCACGCTCACAAGCCACTGCTAGTTTGTAACTAACCTTTGCTGTGTTGGCTGTTTTTTCGTCCCTCGTCAAACAAATTTCTTCAAATGGTTGATTTGATAGGGGAGTGGGGATTTAGCACCAAAGGGGTGGTGAGAAGGGAGAGAGGCGATGACAGAAAATTAGAAACCAGACTACCCGGAGAAATCCCCTGACAGCCAGCCCTGTGAACAAATGTTACACCCAGAACGGACGTAGATGTCTTCCAGAGACGAGATGCGAAACTTTGCTTCTGACGGCTGGGTGGGAGGGTAAAGAGCCTCCGAGCTACCAGCTTAATCCTCAGCCATGCCAACGTTCGCGAGTTATCTGCGTTCGCTGCCTGCTTCAAGGCAGGTGGACACCCTGTACCTATATGGGGCCTCCTGCTTCCTGTGATTACGAGGAAGCCTGTGAGGTGTCCAGGGTCATTGATGCTGTTGCTGGGGTAGAGAAAACTAGCAGCCACATTTTCGTTCAGGGTTTCCATTCATCTCGCACTCAACCTTATTTATGTGCGCAGTTTCTATGCAACGATACTTTCCTACCAAAACATGCGTGTCGACAACACAGGCAAAGATATTCCCACAGCACACGAGAACATGGCACCAGTTAAGAAAGAGGAATAGTCGTAGGCATTACCGCAAACTAGTAATACAGCAACGTGTTCAGTGCGCTCTTACTTCATATTTCTTTGAGTGGGTGGGTGTGCGCGCACGCGCCGGTCTAAAACTTTAAATGTAAAACTCATGTTCACGCAATGTCGACAATACTGAATGTGTAGCTTTATCAGTGTTGACGATACTAAATGTTGATGTTACCGAAAGCGCAGCGTTATCAGGCTAGATGAAGGAGGCTAACCTTGGCGACAATGTCCACGATGGCAAGCCGTCAACACCTGAAGAAGCTATTAATAACTAGAGGCGACCCTTCAGTTCACTAGCCAGAGCTTTTTTAACTCCGCAGCAAGCCGAGAGAGAGAGGAGAAGAAGAAATAAACCTTCTCGCCATCAGCCAACTGTTTCTCGCTGGCTTGCAGGCAATCAGGTACATCCAGTTTTTCTGAGAGCAAAATGTCGCACCCCGTGTACTGTATGTGTTGTAGACATTAGGGCTGACACTGTCTACATGGAATACAGCAATGATAATGTCATAGCAACCACGGAGAGCAGCATAACAGTACATCCTAAACATTCTTAGCCATCTTTCTACTTGTTGAAACTTTGCCGACAAGTAATACAAACAGCGCTAGCCTCGCACCGTTAGCACTCATCAAGGAAATTAGCTCAGGATAAGTATTAGGCAAGGTTACCATATACTGACCAGAAGCAGCGAGCCACCGAAGGCTAGGCAGAAGACCAGGGGTCCGGCAAGGTCCGTGTCCTGCATGATAGAGTGGTCAGCAGCCTTGAGAGGGTTCAGCACCGTCATCGTCTGCAACAGAGGCACGTGACACGTGTCAGGGATGGGCAGCTACACGCTACAACACTCGGCAACATTACAACACTTTAAACTTAGCTTCTTAATGATGTATGGTGTTAAGAATATTGTCTTCATGTGTGGATCACACACACACAGAGGAAATTCATCTCGCCATGACAATGTGAGGACGAAAAGGTCTCCATGCAAATTCAAGCCGCCATGCTTATTGTGTTTACCCTCCAACTGTCTTAACTGTTTATGACGGTTTTCTGTCCCAACAAGAATAAATCATTTCGTTTCATCGTAGCGGAAGCGAAACGTGAAATAAACAGCAACACCTACTGTAGTAGAAACGGCACTATCTGCCCAAGGTATCTCCTTTATTAAAAGAAAATACTTCCTCTCGTGCATGTCTGGCCAAAAAATTCAGGGTAACCCTATTCGTATCCGAGCACAAGATCTCCCACCGAGCCATCTCGTCCCTCGCATCTTATTGCTAGCAGCTAGCCCCAAAACAAAGCTAGTCCGGTCGTCAAGGTGACTAAAGAATGCGGAAAGCGGGTCGAACCCAAGCCTGGCTCCATCCACTGCGTCAGCAGCAGCCCCACGAACTTCTTTTCAGCCCCAGTGGTGGCTGGTGGTCGTTTCTGGACAAAGAGTATTGGCTGGCCAGCCCCGAGGGACAATCAAGCGACACACAAATCACTGACCTCATGATGGCAACGACATGCACTGCGGACCAAAGTACCCGCCCCGCTGGGGAATGCAGGCGGGGGGAAAACAGGGGACGGGGCCGGAAGTTCAAAGAGGATTATAAATCCTTCATCTCAAAGCATGCTTTATTAGGGCGAAGACGAGCTAACGAGTCAGAGAATAAGCACCTGCTGTTTTCATCCGCCCTCTGCCGCATTTCCCAGGCACCAGCTTGCTGAAGATTGTCAGTCTCGCTCTTAACTCCAGCCTCCTGTCTGCGGCGGTTGTGAATAATCTGAGAAGGTATCTTTCAAGTGGTCAGAGAAACGAACGGCTGTCTTTCTGTTGTGTGAGTGAGCATAATGTGAAAACCTTGCCTCGCGCTCTTTCACACAATCATCGGAGGAACGGCAGCGAGTGATGCAGTGTTTCATGTTATGTGTTCAATAAAGTTCTCGCTTCATCCTTCTTAGGGGGGAGCTGTGCGTGTGTGCATGTGTGTGTGAGAGAGAGTAAAAAATGACTTTCTTTCTAACATCAATCTGAAGATCCCATAAATCAGATCCTAAAAACATGTTTTAAAAATAAAAAATCACCAACCCCTTTATAAAAACGCGCCTTAGATTAGGAAATGCAGATAATCTGACAAAACCATGGCGCCTGTGGGTGTGTATATGGGTGGGGCTGGTGGTGGTGGTAAAGAAGATTTAGTAGTAACGTGTGCCCCAAGACAAATGCCATCTCTCCCACCACCAACACTACGCCTACCGCGTGCACTAGAAGTAATTAGTCTGCCAGCGATACACATTACACATCTACTATATTTTCCCTCTCAAGCGGAGGCGCACCCGGCGGCAGCCAGAGAGCAGAAGGTAATTTGCTTGCCATGTCACCTTTAAACTTGTTACCTAGACAGCAGTTGTTTGTGTTGGTAGGAGGTACTAGCAAGCTAACTTCTCGTGCCCTGACCACTGTAATTTATTTGACGGCGATGAGCGGGCGCAGGGTTTACACTCCACCTGGTCGGGCTCCTCACACAGGCGGGATGTGTGGGTGAATGCGGGGTATACAGGCAATCTGAAGCTAGGGGTTTCTTCACCAACAGCAAGATTATTATTAACCTGCAGGACCTACACCATTTACAGCTGCACTGTATGAGTGTCCGCATCTTCTTATCATTGTGGATGCAACCAACTCGTTAAAAAAAAAATGTATGGATAAGAAACGGCAGAGAGAGAGAGGGAAAGTGAAAGTGACCGGCGTGAGAAGATGAAGGGAATTGCAGTTCTTCCCCTAACCCTATGTCCAGGAAGAAGTCATGTCAAGGCTGTGTTCAGTCCATTCATCCAGGAATGAGAGTTTCTGCACTAAGCACTGCCAGCCAGAAGGCCATCTTGGTCGCCTGTGTAAAGTCGTCGTCTGCGTGTTGATCTTGCCACGGGAGGCCTCACAGACCCCACCACAGCCTCCTCCACACAAACCAGTACGAGTGGCCATAAAGCGGAGCAGGAAAGAAGCAAAGAGAGAGATGGAGAAAAGGAACATGCTCATCGTCTGCTCTGCCATTTCAAACCCAGGTCGACTGCTACAAGTGCACAGCCAAACGGCGAGGAATGTGCAGGCTCTGCAAACAGCTTCTGGAAAAGAATAAAGAAAACCGGACTCTTGTACTCGTCAGTTCTAGTTTCCTTCATCTGCAAGGTCTGAAACAGACCAGTACCAAGAGCCGGAGAAGGCAGGAATGGTAGTTCGTCTTCCAGCATTCCTGGAGCTGTTCGTAATCCCTCCCTTTCTCTCGCGCATGCGTTTGTGTGCGCGCAGTCTTGATGGGGAACTGAGGAACTAGATAGGCGAGGGGTACAGCTAGAAGGGCGGGGGATACTGACCATAACAAACAGAGCGAACTGGAAAGACTAAAATATTTTTTACCAAGCGATTTTTTTGGGAATTTTTTGAAAAATTTTGACTTAAATGCAAATATTCGTTCCCCGTAAAGACAGGACTCTGTATGATGTATGTGTTGGTGTGTAGTGTGACTAGTAGTCACCAACCATTTTATAACAGTATCCTTATGGCTGAACAGCTAACACTGTCAGGCTGTATCAAGGTTAGCAGCTGTTTTGCTTGTTACCATCCCTCCCGACCTACTCAGCAATCTCCCATCCAGTAGGAAAGCAGCAGAGCTCACTGTACACTGATAATGAGCTCACTGTACACTGAATGTGAACTCACTGTAGATTCAATGACTGTGAGCTCACTGTACACTCAACTAATGTGAGCTCGCTGTAAATTTAATGATTGTGAACTAGTTGTTCATTTGATGACTGTTCACTCGACCACTATGCATGCATGACTGAATACTGATCGTGAGCTTTACTGTTCCATGCCCGCACTCTCACAATCAAGGATTAGAGGAGCACACTGACACACAACGCAGTCTCTTCACGTTCCCCATGGGGAAACAATCCCTGAACCGGCACCTAGATGTCACCCTGCCAGCCCCCTACCCTGCAGAGATTCGAAGAAGCAAGACATCCTTCCTGCTCAGTGCACACGCTGCACCAAACATGGAAACCAAAGAGCGGAATTTCCTGCACACAGCTGAGGTCATATGCCACCGACCTTTCACCCCGAACCTTCGTCGAGTCTTTGTTTTTGCGTACTCGCAGTCTGACGTCACAGCGCGCAGCGATACTTGCAGAGGGCAAGACGTTTAGGGCTGAGGATCGAGATGAGGGTGGAACGAAGGAGGATCACCGACCCCTGTTCTACAAAAGACAGCAAGTAAACACACAAGTCTGTACGACTAACAAATATTAATAAAAACAACCCATGGCTCAGAACTAAACAACAGCTTGCATGAATTACAAACCCTACTTCCCTGTGAGACTACCAAACACACACTGGCTTATGAGACTACCAAACACACACTGGCTTATGAGACTACCAAACAACACTGGCTTATGAGACTACCAAACACACACTGGCTTATGAGACTACCAAGCAAACACTGGCTTTTAATCAAACTAACCAAACAAACACTAGCCTGTGGGCTCAGATAAACGCTCACGTCCGCGTTAGCCACTAAATATTTCATAATTTCGAGGCAAAGATAAAGTTCCTGTCCCTCACTTAACCCGTACTGCTGGCTTTAACACGGATCAATCATAGCCCCCCGCCTACCCCACCTACCCCAACCACCACCTCGGCCTCCCATGGCGCTCTCCACCAGCCCAGGCGAGCTGCGTGGCATGCACAATGTCAGGGAAAAAACGTTCAACAACCAAAGATGGGCCATTAGTGCCGACCGCTGCTGCCTCCGCCAGAGCAGAGCTGCTGCTTGCACACCAGGAAGTTTAGCGTGCACCATGGCAACGATATCTACCAGGCGCTTTGGCGGCTGCGTGGTGCATCGCACCATACCAAGTGCAGGTGAAGCGAAGTTGTGACTGATGCCAGGGGTTCAGGTGTGGAAAATCTGAAGGTTCAGTCCACTGATTGTCTTCTGGTCGGTCAGGTTTGTCTCTCGATGCCACGTGGCTTCTCGACTGCAAGCTCCGTGTGTGTACCCTCGTGTACACTGAGCTCTGCTGCTCTCACAAGCCACGCTAAGCAGGCGTGGTCACTGGTGTGAGATTAGCGCTAGTTAGCGTGTTACCAACTTAAGTCCGCCACGGAATTTAGACGAGCTATTTCCTCTCTTTGCTCGTCTCCACCCCTGCTCCAATTTAATGCTTCTCTTCTTCAAACGGTCAAATTGCAAAACGGTTCGCCAAGTTCACATCAGCATGAGGGGAGGAAAAAACCAGTTTACAGCATGCTTATTATTTAAATACAAGTTTTTAATGCATTCTTCAGCAGAAGAGCACAGTGAATGCGACAGACAGACAAACAGACTTCCATAAACTACAAATACGGCGTAAGCCTAACAACCATCAAGACCAACAAATAAAGGGATGATTTATTTGGTTTATTTTGCGACTTCCTGCCACTTTCCCCTCCTGCCTCACATTTTTCTGATTTTCTTTTTCTTCTGAAATCTTCCTGTTTTCCATCTCTCCTTTGCATCTTTTCTCTTGCTCATATCACATTCACCCACTCACACAAACGCACGCACGCACACACATCCCCCTAGACTTGGCCTAAACTCAGGCAAGCAACGTGTGCGGCTCTCGTGAGGCCGATGTTTCCATCTCACTGCAGGACGTGATTATGGCGGCCTGATCAATGAGCACGTAACCATCAATAAAAATACATTTAAAAAAAAAGCAGGAGACCCAGCTGCACGAACAATGCGCATGCGCATGGAGAGCCTTGGGGGGAAAGGTCGGTACGTACAATTTCACCTTCGCTTACGGACGTAACTCGTTTAACTGTCCATGTCTGCTGTCCTGTATTGAAATTACCGTCAGGAAAAGGACGAGTTCACGCAACCATTACCCGCTGACCTCCACCTGGTGTCTGGCAGGCGCTCCCACAGGAACTGGCTGCTTGGTGTGCACGATAAAGGTGATTAGCACCGGCAGTCAGTGCAGACCTCGTGACCTGTGCACCATCACTGCACACGCACTGCTTCGCTCGCCAGTACTCTCTTATTTATTTTGAATCCCCTCTTCCACTTCTCTCCCAGTCTTACACCAGCAGCACATCCCAGCTCGCTCCTCCTCCCAGTACCACCTGCTCAGACCATTCACCATGTCTCAGACCATCACCACCACACAAACACAAATGTAGGCGCACGCACACATACGGAGATCCTGAGACCAAACAGATGTCCACAGATTACTTATCGAGATGATACACCCACTTCACTGACAAACACTGAGATTTCCGCAGTTATTTGCGGTTACACCATATGGCAATGACGGAGGCCTCAACGGGTTCCGGAAGTGACTGGACTGCGTAAACTTCTGCTGTGGGCGTTGCCGCGTGTCTCGACCACCTGACAGTGCACGCGCTTTGTACAGTAGGAAAGATTTGCTGCAAGCCCGAGTTATGATAATATCCAGATGTTCCAACATTTTTTTTTTAAATACCATGGTGACGTAAATTAGGCGGCTAACTGATTTGTGTAATGAGTAAGATGAGAAGTCTGGCAGTGGTGATAAAGCTGCTGCAGTCATGACCTTTCAACCGCGTCCCCTACCCCCCAAGCAGTGAAGGCCATTAGAGGGTCTGATGCCTCGTGGTGAGCGCTCGCTCCTTCAAAAGCCGTCAGTCTCTTGCTACATCTCAGTTTCTGACCTCGTGCACGTGATGTGGAGAAGTCCTGACTACCATGAAGACACTACACCTGGACTGTGTTGTGGCTCTTTCTGGACAGGTAGCCTGGCCTTGTCACGTGATGTACTCTTTACATTTGTTTCATTTCTCTCCGGTCCTCAAAAAAGGCAAAGGCAATTTGTTCCTAAAGGATGTTCTTAATCCAATACACATTCTCGAATATTTCGGAAATTTGTGCAACGACGTTCATACAAAACATTTTCCAAACCTAGTTTCACATTTGACAATTTGTTTCCCGATTGAAAGAGACCCAGAAGGAAGTACAAGACATTGCTATTATAGAGATCCTTAGGTTTTTGTTTTTTTTCTGTATTGGCTTTCACTTCGATACTGGGTGAAAAAATACACCCTGCGGGGCCTTGTATCAGATGAGTGTTTAGAATGTGGGGCACATTTAATGAGTTGAGCATTATCTGTACTTTAGTACGAGCTCGCCGTTGGCAAGTCTGAATGCGCACGTGCAGGACTCAACGGGTCATTTCCGTAGACAAGGTTTCACAAGCTGTGCAGTAATCTGGTCAATCAGCCCTCTCGGATCGACGGTGAGGGTCAGTGCACAGCTACGTGTTACAATACTTTCTAATTATCCGCATTTGGTTATACTTATCTAATCATTGTTGCCTCGGCGATCCATAGTTAAATTCGGCTTCATCGTGCATCTACTTTAATAACAAATAAGATTGATTTAGCGCTTTTCTAAAGATTTGCTGAGAGCATTTTACAAGACAAATATACAGACGGAATAACCAACAACCATGCACCCATATTGTCATATTACTGGCTTTCGCGCGAGATAGCCATTCGCGTTTCATTAGCGAATCCTCAGCTCGCCCCATCACCAAACCATGTAACCGTGTCTGCGCATGCGTGTCTTGCCGGCCGGCGCATGCGCACACTTTGAGTTGGGAAAGGCGAGCTCGTGCGAAAGTACAGATCGTGAAAGGGGCAGCTGATGAGTGTTTAGCATAAGGGAAGCTGTATCTGATGTGATTAGCATGGGAGCACTGAATGTGATGTCTAGCATTAGGTGCCTGTGTCTGACGAGTGTTTAGCATTAAGAGCACTGCATCTGACGAGTTTAACGGTATGTGACGAGTGTTTCACTGCCGCAGCTCCTACTACCTGTGCGTGTGACATCCCATGCGGTGTTTGCATTCAATTCCCAGCATGTTCAGCTTAGTAGCCGATGTCGAATGAAACCTGATATTTGGCACTTATACCTCTGTCCCCAAAACAGGGTCAGACTGCCTTCTATGTGAGGAAGCCGTCTGAATGCGTGAAGGAACGGTGAGCGGCCTGTCGTGCAGGCGCCATCAGGCAGACTATCTGCAAACTCGGATTTGCCAGAGGATTTACAAGCTGTGACACTTGGGCGTGACACCCACGTCACGAAGATACGAAATCACCAATATACCAACACCACGAAAAGTACTTAGGTAATAATATCACAGGCCAGAGCATCAATACGTGTCTGCGCCATGTCTTCTATCAACTCTTCTGTCCAGTGAGATTGGAGTGATGCATGTTTGTTATGAATCAAGACACAGGTCTAAGACAGAACTGAACCACGTCAGTGGCTGCCATACATAACAGAAAGGCATAACACACATTAACTAACCGATAAATGTTTGCTTTTAAAATCAAGGACACAAACATGTACGAATGGACACACACAGAGGTGAGGCACGTACGCACGCTCCCACACACAAGTACGCTCGTGAAAGAACACCAGTGAATAGTGGGTCAGGTCTGGGAGGAGGAGAAAGGGGAAGACAAAGTGTCAGTGGATTTTGAGGGCTTGTGTCCAGTGCATGGCAGCTGTTGTTGTGAGATTATGCGGCGACCGGCCAGACAAACATCCCACAATAAACTCTCCTGTGAGAGATCGATGTGTGAGTCAGGCCTGGAATGACAGGATCAACAACAGCACAATGTGGCGGACACATCCCTCCTGGGCAGACAGACAATGCAGTGCCTGTCATCTCTTTATTTGTTTATTTGTTTCTCGAGTCTGAGACTACATGAATCCAAGCCCCAGTTATGTACATGTGTGAAGTTCCGCACAATGAGCTGTGGAATAATATGATCTTGCCCCGACTGTTCCCACCTCTCTTCTTCCCTTTACATTTCCATCGTTTTGAGGATCGGGAGGAGTTGCCTCATCTTCCCCTCAGTGCCTCAGTAACCATAGTTAGGGACCTTAAAGAGACGGGGCATGTAGGTCAGCAGCACACTTCCTACGTCTGCCCAGTTTTCACGACACTTCTGATCCACAGCTCTCCTTGAGGTAACTTCTTCTGCCTCTGGTCCTGACCTCGAGGTAATGTTATTCCTGCCTCATAACTATTGGTGCAGAAGCGGACAGCAGCTTTTGTTCTATTCGATTAAATTTGGCGAGGATGCAAAGCAAGGGCTTACGACAACTGACTCTCTAGCAATAGTGCTGTGACACAGTCGATGATGATAATGATGATTATAATAATGCATTATTATATAATGATGTGGTTTTTAAAACCACACACTGTCGACACCAAATCAGCAGAATCCGCTCTCACAAGCTGAAGAGGCTGCACGTTGCTGAAGATTCAAGAAGCGAGAAGAGATGCACCTGCCTTCTGGAGGCAGAACGACCGCCGACCGCGTAACGGCAAACAGGGTGAGGACAATGCACACACCTCGGAAGGTTAGCTACTTTCTTGTCCTTTGCAGGTGGATTGCATTTCTGCATTTGTCTGAGGAAAAAAAGATGGTGGCGGGGAGAACTAACTTAATTTGTTTATCGACATTTTAGTTTAGTTTTTTTAGTCTAGATTTTTGTCATTCACCTTTTTTTCCACAGCAGCGACTTCGGTCACGTTTATCTTCAGTGATGTTCAACTTCTACTGTTTAATGTCAGAACTGTCTTTGTCTTTCGATTCCCGACAATACTCTTTTGTTTAAGACACTTCTTAACCGGCCGCGACTCTAATATTATTTTTCCCACGACCTTTTGGCACGCTTGCTAAGACCATCTTTTAAATGTTGTACTTCAGAAGATTAACTAACGACTATTTTTACTTACTGGAGTAATGAGAAAAACGAACGGTTTTCATACGGAAGGTTGAAGGCTCGATTATCCTGAGTAAAACATTCCTAGTTGTCCGGTGAAAAAAGAGCCTTAACGGCACGGCGCTCAGTCTTCTCCTTCCCCCCCCCCCGCACCATTTCTTTCTCACTGGCTTTGAATGCTGTGAAACGCTTTTATAAATCACAGAAAGCATCTAAGAAAATTGCAGGTCTTATGTGAGAGTTCTACACATCATTGCATGTTCACTTCTTGTGAGTCGTTCAAACTCATTTAAAGAGTAAAAATGCAAAACAAACAACAATGTAAAGAAAAGCAACAAATAAAGGCAAAATAAATCTTCCGTCAAAACACCAAGTGACAGAAACACAAGGTGTGGGAGGCCACGTGATGAGAGGGAAACGCCAGAAGTCTAGTGTCCAGTTGTTGACGAGTCCTGCCGATGATGTTAGTCCAGTCTCCTTCCTCCTCCTTCCTCCTCCCCGCCTCCTCACGCGGTTTCCCGCTGCCACGCGTCCCCAAGGCGTCTCGCACGTGCACCATGGCGGCCCACTGGCTTCGGGATCTGTTGACTTGTTTGTTCTTCACATGCCCTCAAGATGGCAGACCCTACGTGCTTCTGGTCAAGGGTCGACTTTGTTAGAAAGGAGAGGCTGCGTTTGTGTAACACCCTCCTAAACACCCCCCCTCGCCCCCAGAGAAGCTCTCAAGACAGCTGTCGATGACGTCACATGTAACTGCGTCAGCTGTAAGCGGACGAGCTCGTGACGCAAGGTCTCGTCATCGCGTCATAAGCCTGATCTGAGTTCAAAGTTCATGCTCTTTCCTGACGATGTCACGTGTCAGTAAGGCCCACCTGCTGGGGAAAGTGATTTTGCACTGTGTGGGAGAGAAGGAGGGGACAGGAAAACCACGGACGTGTAAAGGTGGATTGCTATCTGCCGAGAACAAAGCCTAGCCTCTTGCGAAGTTAGTCTCAGCGAGCCTAAACAATGAATGTGACTAAACCGGAAGCTTTGTACACACCTGCCTCGTTTCAGTAGTTAACTGGAAAAATCGTCTGCCAGCAGTCCAGTAAGTAATACAAGTTCGTGGGAAAACGAAATACCAGGAGAAACACCCGACGGCCAGCCCTACAAACAGGTGTCCCATACAGTGACCCCAGACGAAATCTGAGCCCGAGGCCTTTCACTGCAGGAGAAACAAGCAGTGCTTTAACCACTACACTACCGGGCGCCCAAACGACACCGAACACCTACATTCTTACCCCAAACCATCCCCCTATCCCCACTTATCACAGATATGAACACAGACCTTACAGAGCGCAAGCGACTGCTTTGTGCCACATCAAGAGTGACAACTCTTTCTCTCCCTTAAAACTTCCACAGTGCCCCAGAGACGTGCACAACCTTTGCGAGCTCCTCACAATACACGCATTATGGCTTGCTGTGCTCCAGACATCGACCGCCCCCTTGTTGCTCCACGTAGCTGCAAGTTGAAGAATGCATGGGACTATGGGGGGAGGTAAGAAGGGGTTTGTGTGTGGAGGGGGGATCAGCCCACAACTGCAACCACGTTGTCACGTGACCCAGACAAGCGCTTGACGCCAAGCGTGAGGGTTGCGATCGATGAAGTGCGCGGGGGTGGGGGTACTTTCCCTCCCTGCGTCGCGCGCGTCCTCGTTGATGACGGACTGCATTCCTGTGGACCGTCCGCTTGCGAAATACCCACCACCCTTGCAAAAGAGCGCCGGCCGCTGGCTCTGTACACGACCGATTCCAAGCCGCAGCAGCACGCAAGACGGCTATCCGCCGAGGGCGTAAGCCCAGACTCCTGAGTTGCCAGCAGTCACAACATCACATCGCAGGGACGGCGCAATGCCGTAAGACAAGGGTTCACCGCGAGCCGTGCCTACATCCCGGTATCAACAACACGCTTTCACACCCAACAACAACTGTGCTGCTGGCGGTAGCACCGGCTTATCTGTTGCCAGATAGCAGCTGCACTCCTTCAGTAGCGCAGCTGATCTTCTAGGAAAGAGGTCGACACGCCTGACCCCGAGAACTTTCGACCATCCCTCTACTCAGGCTTCAAAGGTACCAACAGTAGTAACTGACCAGGCAAGTGTCCGTAGTCAGTTGTTTCAAGCTCTGCAACGGAATACATATTCTGCCGTGAAGTGTTGAGATGTGCGGGATGAAACAACACTTCAGGTAGACGTGATGCTGCGAGATGTCAAGCCGCCTGTCGCCTGACTGTAAAGAGAAGATGGCCTTGTCAGCAGCAGTCAGCGCCAGGCGCGGGGCAACATGTCAACGAGAAGGTCGTCACCACAACTCCAGCACCTCCCAGCCGACTGACGTCACTGGAGGTAGGTAGAGTGTAACAGCGCCTCGCACCGTCGTAGTGAAGACTATGCTCACACACAAAACTCTGTTACATGAACATTTCACATGTATACGCTTCGCCTCACTGCTAACGGTCTTCCGGATGTAAGCAAATTTTTACAAGTGTTTTTTAAAATAACCAACACTATCTTATTAGTATTATTTACTTCACGATAAAAATTAGATGGTTCGCCTGACATAAAATAAACTGTAAAAAGTGATTGTCCACCATGCATTCTACTACCGCTCATTCAGTCCCCGACAGTTCTGGGACTCAGCTTGCTAACAACTTAAAGGATAAACATTTTCTCACCAGTGAATCGTTTTCTTTGCATACTAAGACTGAAAACTAAAATCTTTTGTCCTCTCCCTGTCCGCACGAGTGTGTTCAGACCGCGCAGCCCTCGTCATCTCGCACCGTCTGACCTTCCATGTAGTCGACAGCTCTGCTTCGTCTTCTGTGAGAGGGCAGGGTGGCAACAAGACGTCACTGCCGAGAGGTGAACTCTGTCACTGCAGTCTGCTCTTGTCAAGTCACGCCGTGGCTGCACCAACGCGCTAGTTCACCTGCCCGACCTTTGACCTTTCCCGCTGAGGTGCATAGTGCAGACACCTGCACACCGAGCTTCCTACCTGCCCTTGCCCATGCAAACACACGCTGGGAGACGTGGGGTGGAGTCATTGTTGTCGACAACACAGCAGGCGACACCCAGGCCTGATTTCAAGCAGCAGGGTCAGGCAACAGTGTTTTCGCATAAAGGTGTCAACGGCTCTGCTGTTTACAACTCATTTTCCGCTTTCGTCCTGCCTGTCCTGGATAACGGCGACTCCCATGGTCTAAAGGTGACGATCTCAGGCTATGTCACTGACTAGATACCATGAAACTCTCGCACATTATTCCCTTCTCTGGACACACAAACACACCTCGGTCTGCATCAAATAAAACAGATTATCGGGGCACAGCAAGTCGTCGCATTTCCATAGCTCTAAAAATTACATGTTATGAAACGTGTTTGGTAAACAAAAATCTCGACAGCAGCGAATGCTACACAATATCACCATCATATATATACATCTACAAGCAATGTAAACGACAGGCCTTTGTCTACAGCTGTAGCACTATCGACTACCTGCTGGTGATTATTTTACAGGTATGTCAGACATTTGTTGTGGCAGACATTCCCTGCACAATCTCATAAAAAAATGAAGCATGTGACCTGTATACTTGTATTATTACATTCCTGGTGTGCGTTATGCACATCTCTATGTAACTTTGATGTGTTTACATTTGCTATCAACGTGCCACTCGGAATCCGAGAGTTGGGGTGGGGTTGGTGGAGAACGGGTAGAAAAATATTCAACTTGCTTGTCTTGATACACCTGGATAAGTTTGGATCCTGTGCGTTAAAACAGACACTTGAATATTTGGAAGAGAGAAGAGTAAGTTGTCGGATATGAGATCTAGCAGCTAGCATGATATCTTGAAGCTGCAGGCAGAGCAATAAGCATAGTAAACGTGTCAGGAGCGAATGGTAGCAAAATACCAGCACCCCTCTGCCCCATGCATTTGTCTGAAGGACTTGGGGGACGGCAGAGAGAGGGGGAGGGAGAAATAGCTGTGGGTAAACCTGCAGTTACATCCGTTTACATTTACATGCTAAATACCCAAAGCTGCAGTAAAAATCCACACAGAGATGGAAGGGCTCTGCTTGCAAGGGAATACTAAGCGGGCTGCATCACAAAGCAGAACGAGAGGAATTAATGCAGAGTGTGGAGGCGGGGAAGCTGTGGTTCTGTCCTTGCAAATGGAATCATTTGGCTGGAATGTGTCGGCAGCCGCCTGGTGAGCGGGGACATCCTGTGAGTGACCTCTGACCTCTGGAAAATGCCGTCCCGTGAGACAGGGTGAGGACTGCAGGCTTGACACATGTTATTTCGTAAAGCCGCGGCCCATGGGTGTACTCCAGCTTGGTGTTTAGTCTATTAATATTAAAGCCACATTGACGGTGAACGATGACACACAATGATGAAGGCCAGAATCATCGCAGTGTAATACTTTGCATGTGAGGACTTAGCAGATCATTAACAGAGTGCGTAGAAAGACTAATAACATAAGCGAGTCTGGCTCATCAAACTACTTGGTTACACAAACAGCGACCATGGAAAAGCTATCGAACTAATCTTTGGTGGTCATTTGTGTGGCAGCATCGTGTGGCGGTGAAGGTATTCTTCATTGCAAAGCCACTACATCACACGAGGGAGCACCAGAAGTTATGGCTCTCCTCATGTCTATAGAGAATGGGAACAGTTTGCATCAATGATGAACTTTGTAAGGTGGAAACGTCGACATTTTTCCTCGAGCGCCAATCTTTATCAAAACAGCGTGGAAGAGCGCAAACGTGGAATCACAAGGTGGCTGGGGTGGGAGGATTGGCTTGCCTAAAAGCCGTATCAACACTACATCCCCAACACCTTGCAAATACCAGCAGGGTCAGGACACGAACTGGCTGGGAGATAAGATAGGACAAAAAAGGACAAAAATCTGTGTTCCTCGGATTTGAAAGATAAGATAGTAAAACTGCCGCACCCCCCCCCTCTCTCTCTTCTCTCTCTCTTCATATCATCGCTATTTTCTGTTGTCAAAAATAATGTGAGAAAACTGTAAGTCTTCGCAATTTCAGAGAGAAAGGCGCATTTCATGTTTAAATGCTCAAGTTCAGTGAACCTTAATATCATGCTTGGGAAGGACTTTAATCTGGACAAAGCTACCATTTTTTATATATAGTGAAGAGCACGTGCGAGGACAAAACCGTCAAAAATGAAGTCAGCCACAGGTGGTGGTGAAGTGACTGATAGTGTCACCACTCTGATATCTTGTCAGTGTCTAGCGAGAGTGACAGAGACCAAAGGTGAGTGAACGACGGTGTGACTCATTACATTCCCTCCACTGCGACTTGTCTATTCGAGAATATCATCAGCCGACCCTCACCACACATGAAGTCAGCGAGAAGAACACTACCAGCAGATGCCCTACATGCCGCGCGCAGCATGATCTAACATAAACGAAGTGTGCACCAAGCACAAAACACAAAGAAACGGAGAAAGCTAAGAACGGACTTCTATGCAGCGTTTTCTCGCCCTCCACCAGAGGCGTGGCTGTCACGGTGACGCAACAGCCCTCTCCCCCACGTCATAAGTCTTGCGCAGCACGTGACTGATTGGCCAGATGACCTCGGGGACTGTCATTCATTACGCCCTCTCCACCTGACAGATGTTCGTACTTCTAAGCCAGACAAACCGGATCAAACTGACACCTGAGATAACGATCCGCGGCACTTCGTGCTAACAATCTCCCGATGCCCGGTTTGTGATTAAAGGGGCCTGCGGTTCCTGGACTCTCACTTCTCGGCAAACAAAACAAAAAAAAAAAAAGTGTGTGACTCTTAGTCGTCCTCTTTGCAAGTTTTTTTTTTTCTTCACATGCCTAGTTGGCGTTCTGGCTGGCTACTCACACGCAGGGCAGTGCTTATTGCCAGGCAGAGGAGGCACCTGCCTCAGGCCCCGCGCTTTTAATTAAAACTGTGGCCATCGTGGTCTCGGGAGCCCCGCACATAACGATGCCTCGGGCCCCGCTCACACGTGTTCAAACTTACGAAGCAGAAGACCACTGCCCCCAACACGTGCGTAGTACACAGTAGGTGAGTACACTGTCCGCTCACAGCTGGCCACGAGTAGCCGACAACAAACAACATTTGCCCCGCGCTCCATGACCCCTCCCGCAGCTGTTCACTCCTCTAGTGACACTCCCTTCACCACGCTGCACGGCAACACTGACCGACATTCTGGACGGACATCGGTCAGTAAATCGCTGATGCATGTAAATATGACTACTCTGCTGTATCTTCGGGTAGTGGGGACCGTCCTCAGACTCGTCGGACCAGAATGTTTCTAGAAGTGGCAATCGTGAACACTTGCAAAACGCCCCAGCACTAGCATGGGGTTAGCGTGTAAACAATAACAGTTTTAGCGTTTGTGACATTGTTATTCGTTGGTATATACAGGGCGGAATGGGAAAGGGTCTACATGCCAAGAAAACTAGGCTGTAATAAAAGCAAACCGTGAAATAGGGTCACTGGCAGGTCAAACAAGTGACACAATCGTAAACCTTTGGCCTCTCGCAATTATCACAGTGGTATGCCAAGGGCTTAGCACTAAGGTAAGATTAGTGACAACCCTGTAGCATCTCTTGCCTCCGACACAATCACTCGGGTAACGTGGCAGACAGCACTTGGCCAGTGACATTAGCAATGGCAGGTGACATCACAAACAGCCAGGAGAGAAGAGGGATTTCCGGTAAGTGGGACTAAGCCTTTTCGTCGACATCCCACCATCAGCTTCAGAAGACTGCTGGGAGAGCTGAGCCCGTATGAGGGAGCATTAGGCTTACCAAGGCTATCATCCTCCCACCACCACACATGCCGGGGCGATAAGCCTGGTTAATCACCTTGGCCCACTATTCCGACTGGTTAATGTTCTTTACAATGTTAATCGTTGTTTACTAGGCTCGCTGAGGTCTAAGCCGTCTTACAAGCTGAATGCTCTTCACGTTCTTGGTGCCGGGTCCATCAGTTGGGTAACACCTCCTCCTCCTCCTTATCTCGGCATCACCTTTCTGACATCAGGATTGTATCTAAAGCCCTTTGAGAGAATACACTGACCGTCAGTCTCCCAGCTGGCAGCAGTAAAAATGTCGACTATCAAAATGTTGCCCCAGGTTGTTCATGCCACAGATTATGATCGCCATCTGTCGACATCTCAGCCAGTTCTGCCACCACCACCAGCGGTCAGCGCATAGGACTGCATGAGACTCCGCAGTTAGCAGTCTGTGTTTAGTCTCTCGGGCAAGGTGAGGCCAAAGCTTCGGATAAAAAATAGTCGCTTGCAGGTAGGATAAAGGATGACAGGAGGTGGGGAAAGACGAGACAGGTGACTGGAGCGACATCGGACGGTGACGCGAACGCGGAAAACAAAGTAGGGGCAGGAAACATGGCTGACAGCGCTTCACTCCCACCGCGGTGAGCGCAACACGCCGACAGTATCCAAGCAGCCGACCCCGGGGCGTCGTCAAACGAGGAGCAAGGAAAGGTGTGTGTGTGCGTGTGTGTGTAGTTCAGCCTGCAGTGCACCAATCAACTGTGTGCGCGGCGTGTGTCCGTCCGTGTGTGTGCTGCTCGCCGGCGCGCGCTGTCGTAGTTGCAGTCGGCCGCTGGCTGGAGGTAGCGTGCCGTCCACCTACGTTGGGGGCAAAGCACATTGTGGCTACCCCACCACAGCACCATAGTGGATCGGAATATGGCGCGGCCTGTGTCGTCTCTGTCGCTTGCTGGAAGGACATACCATAGAAGGGAGCGTACAAGCCAGGTATGTAAGCGGGTCGCTTTCTGTCTTCGTCATACTCACAAAAAGGTTTCACTTTTGTCGCAAATGTTGACCTGCTTGTCCATCTAGAGTAGAGTATCTGGGGCGAGCTGTTTACTGGTGGAACCGTTTACGGAATGTGTTGGTAGTAGATTCGTTTGCACTCCGGCCATTATGTTTTGATGAGGTATCTGTGAAGGTCACAGCAGTGTGAAATACGGTTTTCCGATCGAACGATTTTCTCACGATACTGCCCACCATACTCGTCCCTCTCTGTATATAGCTGCAGCTTAATTTGAATGTTTTTTTAACCCTCGATAAGGCTGTGTACACTCCCCTGTCGGTGTTCACGCTGAATGGGCCACGGAACTATCGTGCCCTAGTGAAGACATGCAGCAGTTTTTAATGGAGTAACGTAGGCTTGATAATACTGATAAGAGCAACATCTGTACACACAGCACACCACACTATATTACACTATGGCTGTTTATTTCTGTGTACCAGCCATTCCTCCCACCTATCCACCCACCCCGTAGCCTAGGCAGCAGGGGGTAGCTCTCAGCCCGGGGCACTAGCTTGATGATTGCACACAGCACAGAGAAGCGCGTCGATACAAACAGTAACGTGAGTTCACAATGATTGCACAAGGCCGCCATTGTTGTCAGCGCTCTCACTACACATCACAGTTTGTGCTGAGTATGTAAAATCTACCGAACTGACGCTTTGAACTGTCATTAACATATGACATTAAGTAATATCAACACAGTACTGTGTTTGTTATTCTCTCTCACACATACAGTTTTTGCAGACTGTTCTCACTTTCTGCAATGCAGCACTGGACTATACAGCATCGGGGGCAGGAAGAAAAGTCGAGATGTATTCGACAAAGTGTTGACAAGCTGTTAAGAAAGGTAGTGAAAGATGCTGTCCCGCCAGCTATAAATCTGTCCTAGCTGTGCAGCCAGTCGTATGATGCAGTAAACCCCAGCTCCTACATGTTAATCCGCTGGAAGTTAGTCCTACCACCGTCTATTTAGAGGCGTTTCCGCCTCCTACACATCTACCTCCAGGAGTAAGAGGGGTGCCTGGGAGGGAGGAGGGAAGATGTTGACAGCCAGTGTTGTCGCTGTAAGACAAAACCTAACTGGTAAGACACTGAGTCATGGCCAGGCTCTTCCCTGCAGAAAACAATGGCCGCTGGCTGTGACGTAAGGCCACACGTGCTGGCTGGCCGGGCGGAGAAGCATGGCTGGCTACCTAATAAAAGCTGCTGACCTGTTGTGGCGGCGTGACACTGCAGCAGGTCTGTGTGGCCGCACGGTTCCGCACCACTTGTTAACGGCCCGCACCTCGCGAGGTGGCCGACAGCTGACGCCTTGTGTTGAGTCCATGATGCTGTGGTAAGCGTGTAAATAGCAACATATTGTATAAACCTCAGCTCTCTAACGGTCTTCTCGCTGTACTTTGATACTGATGTTATGGTGGCACACGTCGTGTACATGGCTCACCTTATTGTGTCGCTCCGTTACATGGCGGTGAGCTGTTTATAGGGACAGGGGGTAGATCAGTGGTGTACAGGAGTGGTTCGGACCGCGGAAATTTCAAATTTAAATGGCCGCATTGGTTTTATTACAATTCAGAACTAAATGTACTGTCGTGACAGTAGTATACTAGTCAGTTTACATCAAATTATATCGTAAAAGTATACAAAAATTTAAAATAAGTGCACTGCGTTACTAAAGTTAACGGACCACCTGACTCATGCGTGCGGCCCACACGTTGAGAACCACTGCTGTACAGGAACGACTGTTGTCTTCCAGTTGTTGTTTTTTTTTCTCTCACACACACACAAATAGAGGCAGAGCTGCTGCAAGTGCCCTCTTCTCGTAATCCGTTATCTTTGTTAGGTTGAGGTTGAAAGTAGGAGATTAGCTCGAGTAGGGTAAACCTGACTACCTCCCCCGTGATAGGAATTGTCTTGTCACGATACACCACATACTGTAGTTGCCAGGACCGAGTAACCTCAAATTAAAAACAACAACTTGACTTAATGCCCACGGCATTCTCATAGTCTTGACAGTTGGTGTGTCGTATAACGGTTGCTATAGCATGTCTCGCGATTTTTTGGGAGACAATATCAGATCGTCGTCTTTTTTTAATTTGGTCTTTTTAACTGCATGCCCTCGTCCCTACTGAGTATAAGGTCGACCGTTGCTAGTCGCTGGAGTTGCCGAAGGGAATTCCTGCAGACAAGTATTGATTGAGTTGGAGGATAGCGGGAAGAGGTCGATATCGGTCACATGTGCCTAAGATTATGTCCGCTACAGGCTACAAGGACAGGGACAGAAGTTTCAAAACAACTCTTTCCTGTCTGAGCGATCTGGTCTCACAAACCAAAGTGATGATTTTCGGGATTACAAGAATGGACAAGTCTGTCACAAACACGCGCATATCCTGATGCGATACGATGAGGGTGGGAGAGACTGGCATGAGGCAGCATGAGATCGGGTGTTAAACACCTCACCAGTCTGTTACAGTCAGCCGCGATCGCACTTGCAGACCGGACGGTTCGAAGTTCATCACTGGGGTTAGTCGGGTCACACCACTGTCTACTCTGTGTCATGCTTTGACGTCGTTCACCCACCCGCGCACTGAGTCACGCATCGGAGCACGAGCGATTGCTAGAAATACTTCCGATAGTCATCAAGGGCCACAATAGGGGCTTTTATTGGAGTGGCTCGGTTTTTTTTTTTTTTGTCAGTAAACCCCCGCGCACACCGTCCTCTCATCTCTTTGCTGTGAAGTTTAACCAAACCACGGGGCCTTTTCAAGAGACGAAAACGACGCTTACCTAAGGTTTCCTGTCTAGTGACCTATCCCTAAAACAACCATTTTGGTTTCTGTTCTGATCACATCTTTGTGTGAGGCACCTGAAGGGCGAAAAAATGCCTCGAGCGACAGAGAACACGTTGGGTGCGCTAAAAGTTGGCAATCAGACATCGATTACTTCGATAATATATATGCGATCACATCAAAGTCAATTTTTGTTAGTTTCTTTTTTCTCCTTAATCACACGGTGGCCTGGGGCAGCCGCAATATACAGTCACGTTCAGTTCATTTAGCCCCGGATGGCGGTCTGTAGAACTGTAGGGGCTTCATTGTCCGGGAGAAGGTGCAAGGGTCTTCGCCCCGGAGGCCAGAAATAAACGCGGATAGCGGCGCGACAGCCATTTCCTGTCGACCATCATACGTCACCCGCTGTGCCTCACGTCTAGTGCTGTCGTCGCCTAGGTTATCGCGGCATGCGTCAGTAAAGATCGAGCTGACTATGCAAAAGGCTTAATCTAGTCACAGTGCGCACCAGCAGGATCAGTTTCTCATGTCCTGACTGCTGCCAGGTACTCGCTTGTCTGCGGGTCTATATTCGAGGTCACATTCGCTGTCATATGAGTCGCTGGCGGAGATTCCGGCTCATTAGTAGCACTGCCCACAGTGGGGATCCCATGTCGGATATCCTTTCTGGTGAAGACTTCACAGCCTGTTAAAAACATCCTTCTAAAGTTTCTCATCCATAAAGTGCGAGAGGTTTTCAGAAGCTCGGTTACAAATGTTGAGGATTTCTGTCCCCTAACCCCACCAATATGATTTGAGACAATGTTTTATGCATGTAAATTTGTGTGTGATATCTTGTAACAGTTCATAACGAATCATCCTCTGCCAACAAAATATTTTAAATGAGACATCCTATCTGTCATGTTTTCATACCACGACTCCCTTCCCCAAGCCAAACTCTTTTCGTTTTGAAACCATCTCTGAGAGGATTTTCTTCACATCTTTCACGCAGGATTCTAGTCGTTGGGAAACCCCGTACTACATCGACAGCCTTCTTTAGTCGAGCGGTAGAATCACAAGACATCGTCTGAAGGTACTTTCTGATACTTTCCCCGAAAATCAGCTGACGTGCTGCCGCTCCCATAGCCACACTTAAATATAATGTTTCTCGGTGTGTAATTTAGTCACCATTTTTAAGTAATATAGGGTTTTCTATGGTCGTGAAAGGAACAGCGAATGAGGAAAAGTAAAGGAGGAAGTCCATGATAGGGAGGAGGGAAACAAGATGACAGATAACACTGAGGTTCATTATGAGGACAGTTTCTACTCAGTACGGTTAAATCCTGTTCATGTGTGACAGTGATGTCGACAATCTGAAACCAAAAGTCGCAAGAGTGCGTAAGAACTAAACAAAGCCAGGCTTACACCCTCGAGACAGCTTGACACACAGGCAGCAGTTGTCAGCCGTCCCGGGGCGTCAAGTGTCGCCACTTGCTGCGGCTGCTGTACTGTCAGAACATCGCGATGATATCAGCAGACGAGGTGGGGAAGGGAGGTTGCGGACTCAGTCAGCACCAGGCGAACTGTGCTCAGTCATGCATGTGCTGACACTGTCTACTGGGGAGGAGGGGTAACTTTTTATGCCGAGCCAGCAACTTAGACTACATCATGGGTAAAGCCAGTCGATCCTGTCATTTGTACAGAAAGAGTACGGACAGGGGAGGGGAGGTGCACAGAAATAATTTTTCTAAAAGCTAAGATACCTTCCAAAGATGATAACTTTCGGTGGCAGGCAACAATTGGCAGTGTGTTCATGTGCTACATCAGTTGGTCTTATGTTTGGTGATTCTCAAAGGGTGACATTGAGATAGGTAACATTCCACAAGGCGGTTTACAGTTATGGGACAGTTTCTCGTGAGAAAACAAACATCGTCCTTTACATCCCTTACTACCACCGCCGTCCTCATTTTCCCTTTGCCCCAGCAGAAAGGTCATCCCTTGCTACCATTATTGTCGTCGGCATTTACATGCACATTTCTGTTTTGCACACCGATAGTGGCATTGTCTCTCTCATCACCACTTTACACACATACCCTATTAATGCAGCCACGCCGCTCATGCATTTCAAAAGAAATTGGATGAAATAAACCTTCATTTTTACTCGAAAAGAAACTCATTTTAGCGTCGCTGAACTTCAGGAAGCCATCACAACATTGACAGGCTAGTCAGATCAATGGTGCTGAAATTTGTGAGCAACATGTACACAGCTAGTGTTGATTCTAGACATGATTAGCGAATATTAACAAATTTCGTATTGCACCTTATCGTAGAAAGCTAGCCGCAAAATCTCATTTCTACTAGATTAAGAGAACCTAGTAGTCCAACTCTTTTTCCGCAGACTCTGATATGGTGCCAATAAAAAAAGGAGAGAGAAAAAGCAGCCCGCAGTCGCTTACAGGTAAAATAGTGAGGTGAGCAGGCCCCAGGAGACGACCAGGGTCGGATTACGGGTGTCATTAATGTGCGGGGTGGAGGTGGTGAGAAAGGACCACTGCGGATGTGCGGTGTCACACGAACTCTCACAGGCTGCCAGCCGCGGTAGGAGGTGACTGAGGTGACTCACTACTCAGCACCGACACGCACCGGCCTGAGAAACACGGCTATTTTCACCGTGTAACCTGCGCCACAAGCAAGCAGACGTGTAGGGAGTGTGTCGGGGGGTAGAGGGCATGTGTGTTTGAGGGAACTGCATGCGTCGCTGCAAAAGCTCAAAACGCATGCTGTACCGTCGCTGCTGGCAGCTGCATGCTGCAGACAAGAGTCCACCATCTCACAGGACCGGGGCAGGATCGTGTATTGACAGTTCACTTCTCTGAATCTCATGTTCCTCGAAAGACGGGAGTGCAGATACGTGTACATTACACTCGTTAGGCGAAACATAAAATTATAAACTACAATAGTCGTCATTAGCCTCTCAGCCTTCATTCCTTTCCCACCTGCCGCACTACCGTTATTTCCTTAATTCTAACCCAAATTGCAATAAGTACTAAGATGAAGAAGGTATGCGAAGAAGACCAACTCCATCAGACAGATAGCTAGCTACTGGAGACGTGGACTGATAGGAGGGATAATTAATATAAGAGCAGGTTTAAAGTCAGGTAGCAAACAGCTTAGACAGGGATTCACTCCACTTTACTGCAGCCTCCCTCTCCCAAGCTCCATCTTGGTGCACGTAGTTGTTTTATCCCCGCGGTAGGCTTGGCGACGTTCTCTCGCCGTTCTATCGATCACAGGCCGTGGCCGTGATGAAGAGATGAGATGCAGAGGGCGGGTGGAAAAGTGACCAGAAATGGGCGGCCACCATCACCACCACCCAGTCCCTGCTGAGTTGGGTAGGTTCTGTGTTCTCTCAAGCGCGTGCCACGCTCGTCGTGTATAAAGGAAACAATTTAGAGCAACTCAGCAACCTCATACCAAAATAACTTTACACTTCTGCTTATTGCAACCCCTTTCCAGCTCTTCTCCAAGACTTATTCACATTCTAGGAAGGAAGCTCACATAAGCAAAGAAAGGAAATGAATTGACATTTCTGCAAATTCAAATCAGCCTCGTCATTTGCCAGACAACGCTAGATTATCTTAAGACATAGGACTGTCAAGGGTGGGAGAGGGAATGGTGAGGTCATCGAGTTGAAGAGGGGAATACCCGGCATGCTGCAGGTACAGGCAAACCAAAC
Organism: Pomacea canaliculata; assembly: GCF_003073045.1. Lineage (NCBI taxonomy): Eukaryota > Metazoa > Mollusca > Gastropoda > Architaenioglossa > Ampullariidae > Pomacea > Pomacea canaliculata. The sequence goes on along the minus strand of NC_037592.1, from coordinate 38,987,455 downwards.
AACTGCTTGGGGTGGATGAGGGGGACAGAAGAGCCAGATCTCTACAAAAGAGTTAGGATAAGCCAGGCAGGCGCTGTTTGAGGACCGGGCGCGAGCGCCCTGCATCTCCGGCACGTGCTTCCTGGATTACCTTCATACCCGGGATCAGGGGATGGGGCGGGGTTGTGGAGTTTCTGCCGAGGGACGGAGTGCGTGCCATTGATGCCAGGCTCCCGCAGCAACTGGCGAAGTGTCGGCAGTCAAACATCACCAAGAAGGTTCGGGAAACAGTTGCTAGTTTCATCTCGTACAGGAAAACCTTTAGACGCAGGACACCAACGTTACCATGCCGCCATCTGTGGCGAGAGAGCTTATCTAGGCTCGTGGAACCCTGGTGAGTGTTCAGTAGAGTCCGTACATTAAGACGACCCTTGCTGTATCTCGTGGAACCCTGGTGAGTGTTCAGTAGAGTCCGTACATTAAGACGACCCTTGCTGTATCTCGTGGAACCCTGGTGAGTGTTCAGTAGAGTCCGTACATTAAGACGACCCTTGCTGTATCTCGTGGAACCCTGGTGAGTGTTCAGTAGAGTCCGTACATTAAGACGACCCTTGCTGGTAAATGACATTGTACCACTAAAATATTGCCAACCCGCAGCTGTACGTTACTCGGGGCAGGACAACCTTTTTGATCAGCTACCAGGCGGTAGCACGTGAGATTCTGTTGCTGTTTCTGCAGCTCCTGTCTGTCGGACCGTGTGTCAGGAGGCCCCGAGCCTGCATAGACGGCTTCCCTCTTCTCTCTTTTCCGACGGAACCCCAGTAGTCACGAAACGGGTATACTACTCGCAGCCTGAACATAAAAGCTTGCGGCAAACCCGACTTCTTTCTTTGTACCCCTGACTGCAGCGTTTACCTGGCGGGCGCGAGCGCGAAGCAGGTCCCACGCACACAAACACAGTTCTCGTGGTGGGCTGGCGGTGGCCAGGTGAAGCAGTCAGTGATAAAGACGCCCTTTACCCGGGCCTTCGCGTCGTTTTGTATAAACACCTCCAAGCTCTTTTTGTGTGGAAAGTGGGTTTTCTTTCAACACCGAGACCATGCGAGCGATGCTTGTTGGCCTGCTTTTGTGGCAAGGACGGTTCGCGGCTTTCTTGCACTAGTCACCTTTTCTCTGCACCAGTCCACAGGTACGTGTATACGTGTGTTAGCGCGCGCGCGCGTCGTGCATAAGTGAATATTCGACTTGGTTACAAATGCTCGTTTAAAAAAAAAAAAAAAACCTGTAGATGCATAACCCTTGGTTACAGACAACAATGGCAGTTAAGACATTAAAGAGAAGGCAGAGATTGCCTACTGCTTGCTACACACGATTTCGTTTGGACTTTTACTGCCTCCCAACCGTTCCTGTCTTTCACGATGTAATTAATCATTAGTCACCTGTATAAAATAGAAAAGACAGCGGGAAGTGTCTTTCTTCACAAGCAGTCCGGAGGTTTTGGAAGGAAAACTATCATCAGACGGCCCCGACAACACTACACGTGCTTTTCAAGTAGCTTAGCATCATGTCTTGCTGATGTTAACATCGTGTCTGACCACAGAGATAGTTTGTCACTGACAGCTCGTGTGTAGGCAGGCGAACGGCAACTCTTCTTATCCCTCCACAATTCTCCCCCTCCCCCCGATACACGATGCTTTCTCTTTACCGTCCAGTCTACAGTTCAGTCGAGGTAAATGTACTAATATAGCATGTATCGTGGCATTTTAGTAAGCATACCTAAGCAGTCAGAAAACCGACATGGTGTGACACTAAACTGTGACCAATGGATCTGCGGTGAAAAAAGTAATAAAACGCGAAATTGCATTTGGTCCTCAGGAACACATCAAAACCATTAAAACATTGCAGTGAATGAGAAAGAAAGGAAATAGCCGTGACAAGCAAATGAAGCTTCTACACAGCGGATAATACTTCTGTGTGATGGTCATCTCCCGCGAGATGCAACAGCGGTTATCGTGCACAAGTTGCAGATGGGGGGGCGGGGAAGAGCTATCGAGATTCTCTGTGAGTTGTCTTTTTTCTTTCGCAACCTCCCCATCTTCTCCATCCTTGTGATTGTTTTATTGGCAGGCTTGACGGAAGTGGTGAGTCACGCCAGCTGCTAGCGGGCAACTTAATGATCTGTCACGCCGGCCCGTGGCCAAGAATGCCCGCACCTCCAGGAGACACCTTAAATAAAACAAATAGTAAAAAAGGAAAGCGAAGCACGCAAGGTTGTCGGAAGACCCCTCACATGCAGGGAGGTGGGGTGGAAGTGATGGTGAGGGGAATGGTGGGGGACCCCGCAGCTTGGCAACAGAGGCTGCTGGCGACATGATTGATTTCTGGCTGGCATTCCCATACAGCAGTGCGAGAGATCCCATGGCCTTCACCCCCTCAGCACTTTGTGAACAGCACTTGCTGCAGTAGTTCCCACCCGGACTGGTCGGCTGTTGGACTGGGCACACTCAGATTTCGGTTATGTTAAAACAAAATGTCGCAATTTGCACACTTATAGCTTTAGGTCTTATAATCTGCTGCTGGGGTTTTCTTACATGACTTGAGATATTTTAACATTCAGAGAAAAGCCAAAAGGGTGTACAGTGTTTTCTGTGTCAACTGGCTGCACACTAATAGACCTTTTGATTGATTTCAGATTACATCCCTTGCTCTTGACGGACACCTAAAGACCAATGTTAACAACACCAAGTCAACAAACCCTAATGGTACATGTCCATGAATGTTTCCTAATTCAAGCGTCAGTTGCCCAGACATAATGGCAAACACCACTCGAGAACCTGTTTTTTGGATTGCATGGATTATGCCATTTGTAGTTCATACCTGAATTCCTCTGTTGGATTAAGTAATTGTGCATTGTGAAACAAGACGGCCTGGGATCTTCTGCTGGTGATCATCAGAAGTTTCTAATGGATATTATGAACGTATGTGGACTAAAGTAAAGGTTTTATCTGCTAGTTGTGATTGTGGAAAAATTCACAGTTAGTGCTGACCTATGCCCTAAAGAACAAGACATAAACAATATTTTGTGAAAAGTTATTTCACAAGTGTTGTATGATGGGAAAACTGTAAAGTCATGGAAAGGAAGATGGGAGATCATCAGTATTCACTGCCCTACTGCTATGTCATCATGTTACTCATCGCTGGTCCCACCAGCATCTTGCTGCCGGACACTGGTCTGCATGTGGCAGAGGCAACAAGTCAAACCAAGTGCACACACAATCTAGAGCACACAACTGCTAACTGCAGTGGATTAAATTTGGAACAGGTTCCCTGGGGCTTGCATTACAACATTGAGATATTAGACCTCAGCAATAACAGGTGAGCATGCTTTTTGTATCTAATTAGTATAAAAAATGTCAGCAAAAGAAAGCCTTTTGTTCTTTATAAAATTTAGTGAGGGAGAGGAAATGGGCCACTGCCCTCACAAAAAAGCTGACTGAAGAAAACTGTGGTCTTTTCACATAATGAACCCAAATAACTAAAACATTAGTTGACTATCTTAACTCTCCCCACTATTCCTTCCACCCCCTCCAATGAGTACAGACAAACTAGAAGTTAGAAGTTGTGTGTAATACTTTCTAGGGAGAGTTGCTTACATTAGACCACCCTTTCAAGTAACAGAATCGTTTCAGATAAGAAACTGTTATTACATCATTTGACATCAGAAGATGTGAGAGTATGTTTTCTGCAGATATTCCATTCCATTGTTATTTTCAAAATAAAAGTATAAGGTTTTCAGAGTTAAAAAGAAACTCTTTTCCTTGCAGATTCACAGGTCTGGTACCCTATGCATTCAAGACGCATGGTTACACCAGCTTGAAAGTGCTGTATCTGCGCAACAATTCCATTATTAATATCCACGTGGAGGCGTTTTTAAAGCTGGATTCACTGCACACCTTAGATCTTTCCAACAACATGCTGAATGCTGTCCCTTCAGAAGCCCTCTATGTGCTTCCATACCTGCACAACCTCAACCTTGCAAGCAACAACCTTATGCTGATCCCAGACTTTGCCTTTCAGGGGATACCGACACTCAAACAGCTCGATCTAAGTGGTAACCGTATCAGCGACTTTGAAACAAAAGCACTGTCAGGTCTTACCAGTCTGCAGGTATGTCTTAAATATTTTATGTATAAGGTGAAGATAATTTTTTTTATTGTGGTAAATGTGTCAATGATTCAAAAAGCAAACACATTTTGCTTTGGCTTTTAAAAACACTTAAAATATAATAAAGTTTTACTGATGATCAACACATTTTTCAACATGTTTTGGTAGCATCCAATCGTTTTTGACTTAAGATTTATGAAAACTGGACGATTTCTTCCTTTCATTCTCTGTTGGCTTTGTTTCTTTTTTAGATCCTATGGCTACAAAAGAACTCACTACATAGTCTGCACCCAGACACTTTCAGGAACATCTCAGACAACCTGCTGCAAGTACATCTCTATGACAACCCTTGGAACTGTGACTGCAGGATACGCTGGTTACGTGAGTGGATGGAGAACGACACTAATGCAGTGTGGAACATACCTGGAAATCCTGTGAGATGCAGTGGTCCTTATAACAACCAAGGGAAGTCTATTAGGTCTGTTCCTCTTGATGAACTAGCATGTAAAGTGGAGATGCGGACTAGTGGCTCAAGGCAGTCTGTCAATAAAGGGACAGACGCTGTCTTAGAGTGCATTTATTTCTCCATTCCTTCGGCCAGTCCAACATGGCTTGTAGGAGACATGCCTATTGACTTTAAGCAAAAGTCTGAAAAATACGCTATGACTGTGGAAGGTTCACCAACTACAACAACCAGACTATACATCAAAAACTTTGAGTATGATGACATAAGGGAATATGAATGTTTTGCTCAAAATGTGCGTGGTACGGCATCAACAATTTACAAAGTCACCCTGACAGGTGTTGACTTTGACAAGGTCACGCATACACCTATTGGTGGTCTCACACAAGCAGGTGTGGACACCAAAAGCATTGTGATTGCTGTAGCTGTTGTGTGTGGCATCATTCTGACTGTTGTCTTGGGAGTTCTCGTCTTCTGCACAATCAACCATATTCAACGCAAGCAGGAAGAGCGACGACAAACAGTGAGGGAGAATGTAAAGAAGCATTTTCTAGCCAATGGTGAGTCTTTCAGTAAAGAAAGCAAACAACCAGACAAAACAGCAATGGAACAGATAAATGAAGACACAAAACCAGATCTTAACAAAGCTAATGGGACAGGTTCTATGCAGTTCAAACAGCCTGGTGACCTTGAATGCACCAATGAAGCTGAACCTTTATATACTTTTCAGCAGCCTAGCTCCCCTTTTGCTAATGGGAACACCTATGTTTCCTTTAGTGAGGTGGCTGTTCCAGAACTAGTGTCTGCATACCCAAAATTGCAAAACACTCGACATGAAGACTCACATGCAGAATCTACCACACCACTCCTTGATCACTATGCCCCTGTGTTTGATTCAGAGGATCCCTTGGATGACTCAGCCATCTATTCTGTGTACGAGTCTGCGACATATCACCCCCGGCGCAATTATTATCCAAGCGTCAACAGTTCAGTTCCTCTTACACCTGGCAGTATACGATCTGGCTCCATGGCTCCAAGACATCCTGATTATCAAGACTACCGTGAAATGCAATACCCTTTTTACACCAACCCCCCACCACCTCGTACTTTAAGTACAAAAAAGAGCATGTCAGTGGGGAACCTTGGATATCTCCCTCCTCGCAAGCCACCAAGAAGTTTTCACTCTCGAGAATATGTGGAAATGAGTCCACATGACACCAGTGGCAGTGCAAGTGACTATATGACTATGTCCCACTCACCTTACTATGGCGTCAAACCTGGAACTCCTGTGTGAAGTGAAAATTGTATTGACCGAAAAAAAGAAGTTTTATAATAATTTTAAGTGCTCAGATTTTAAGTGATATTCTTGTGTGGAAAAACATAGGCAAGAGCCACTGAACAAAGGCGTAACAAAAAGTGAAAAGGATTTTTATGTGCCATGTTTGTCCTCTTGGATAAGCCAGTTTTTGAAAACATCTTTTCTATGGCTGTGGACAAAACCCCAAAGTTTGAAACTCAACAAGCAAGTGTAAAACTTGATAAAGTGTAAGGACACTCACTTGATACTGATCTATGGTATAGCTGGAGAGGTAGGTAATGATGCCCCTAAGTACATCCAAGTGCCTCAGACTGCAAGTCTGTTGTGCACCTCAACCACCTTGTAATGATACTCAGTGATTCTCAAGGTGTATAGATTTACGAGACCCTCTCATTTTAGACTGCTGGGTGACGGTGGAAGCAGTGAAAGAAATGCTGTTGCTACAACAAACTTCTAAAACCTGTTAATGTATCTTTATAAGGTGACTTTGCTCAGAGGTAATTTCGAAGTAAAAGGAGTATCTGATAGGTGTGGAACGATGTCAGATTACTCGTATTGGTGATGCTTGCTCAAGGACAGTTGCTTTAAAAGCAATGCTATTATAAATGGAAAAAAAAAAAAAGATTTACATGATCTACAGTGACATGAAATTGCAAAATCTGAATGTTCAGGGAAAATTGTGTGCCGACAGTAACAAGTTACAAGAATGAAAGACATGATGTTCTATTTTTGTAAAAAAAAAAATTGAGGACATTAAATTTGAAGGGTTTTTTTTGTTTGTACATGCAAAAAACATGCATGGCTATTCACATGCATGCACACAAAAATATGCATGACTACTCTCTCTGTCAAAATTTGAATTGATTTGCTGTGGAGAATAAGAAAGTATACTCTAGTAACAGTAACCAGAAGAGACTTGGTTCTCCTCTCCTTCCTTTCTAGACATGCACTTTGGTTTTTTTTTAAATATTGTATACTATAGTATCCAGCAGGCAATATCAGAGCAAGTCCATGTCACACACATGAGAAAGTTGTTACAACATTGTGGAGACTTAAACCAGCCCAGAAGTATTTATCCTAAACTGAACTGCTTAAAGTGAAATGCTGACCAGGAAAACAATCTATAAGAAAGCACCTCGCCAGTTAATTATCATAAACACAATAATTTTTAAAAAACCCACAAAGCTGTCCACTATATTTTGTAAAATTTACCTCCAATAAAATAGGGACCATGCAGATACTGTGGCAGCAGATTTTATCCAGAAATCATCATGCACTGTAATCAAACTTCACAAATGCATTTTTTTCTGGAGGCCTACACTTAATATAGAAAACCATGAATAAGCTGCTTAAACCCAGTTACCTATATCCTGTTGGGTTTTTTCCTCCTTTTAATCTCATTACCGTGCAAAATCTCTCTTGGCTTTCTTTACTCAGGATAACAAGAAGTAAATTTGTACAGTTAAACAAGGTAAAAAACTTTTTTTTGAAATTTACATAGTCAAACTACAAGCTTTAATTTTTTTTCTTCTGTATGTGTGTACCCATCTCCCCCTTTCATCTTTAATGTCGTGCAGTTCTCACTCCTTTCATCTGCAGTATCATAGCTCATTATATCACTGTGTATTCAAAATTATTATAATTATTCTCTCCCTCCATTGATCATTAAAGAATAACATGGGACCACCAAAAAACATAAGATTTATGGAAAGATCCACAGCTGGCATTAATCTCCAGTAAAACTCAAACTCTTTGGCAAAGGGCTGCCAAGGGAAACATGCTCAAAAACTTTTTTGTGACAGTATTATGACAAGTATGTAAAAACAGACTGGCAACAGCAAGATAACCACGCCACATGGATCCAAGAAATACTTAGCATTAGGCTTTAACAAATGCAAAATCAGGACTTTCCTAAGAATGAGATATCAACAATTTCATTCAATATTGCTTAAATTTGATTGTCACTGAACCTTCTAGACTAAAGAAGATGGAAGATTTGTTTTATAACAGGAAACACTCAAAAATGCATTGGAAATTTACTTGTCACAATGGCCAAAATGCCACATCCTATTAGTTAAAATTTTTCATTCACTATCCTATTTCTTTGTATAAACAGTACATGACCAGAAAAGGAGATTTCACTGATATATTAGTTTTCCCAAGCTGGGCAGCTTAAGAGACATAGGAAGTCTCAAAATACAAAAGCAAACACAAAAGTTACATTCCTACTGGTGTTAAGCTACAGAAAACTCCACTATGATCATGAAAATTACTTTTGGTAAAGATCATGGACATTCAACACATTTCTCTTCAACCTATGATCATTGTATTTTTACTAGGAAAATTTTTGTGCATTAACAACTTGGCTGAACTTTAAAAACTTGCTTATAGTATAATTCAAGAAATGTTTGGTGACCATTCAGAGAGGTTTTTGTTTCCAAGCTAAAACAATGAAAGTGGTGCCGCCTCCATGGAACGCTGGGCTTTGCTTTCTTATTTTAAAAAAGGATCCATTTTGTGGTTAATAATGGATTTTGAAAAGGAAGAAAGGGCTTTAAATAATGCAATGCTTCTGCTGTCATGTTTATAATTGGGTGCAAGTGTCTTAAATAGTTTACATTTTGGAAAAGCCTGATTTTTTTCTAAAATGTTAACAATGTACAGCTTCCTAAAAACATCCCTGATGTGAAAGGTGGAGAATTCAATTGTTAATTTCCTTTAGGATTTTTTGAAGTTAATTTTACAACTTAAGGAGCTATTCCATCAGATAATTCTATTATTATTAATAGTAGTCTTTAGTTTGAACCATATGCAGCACTTCCACTCTTCCCACCCTCCCAAAATCTGTTTCTAGCCTGCAAGTCAATTCACTTGAATGCAGAGCTTAGCAACTGCATTTGTGTTCTTGATAAAGACAATTTACAATGAGTTAGAAGGTACTTATTAAAAGAGGTTTTTATTTAATTTTCACAACTGCGTTCAACTCATGCAGATCTAAGCCTGCTGATTTTTTAGTATTTTGTGTAGTACACATCTAAACTTTAAAATAGGGTTTAATTGTAACTTGTCATCCTGCCAATCAAGAATTTGTTAGCTAAAAGTTTATGGTGTACAGGTAAAAAAAGGTGACTAATCTTATTTGTTTTAAAAAAGATTATACATCAATTTGTCTTCATCTTGTATAGATTTTCCCAGACCTGCATTCAAAGCAGAAATGCTTTTCCTGTGTGTAAAATGTTTGCGGCACCACAAGGCAGATTCTAATGTTACAGTGCACTCATATTAAGATTTCCTCACTTTTTGTGTTATGTTTTCAATCTTCAAAATAATGAGATTGTTTTACTCTGCATTTTTTCTGCTTTGTGGTTTGTGTTTTGATTTTAAACATGGAAATATAAACAAGAGGAGGCATTTTGCTTTTACTAGTGTGTGGCTGTTTGCTTGAGAATGAGGAGAAAGCAATAGGTATGTGTTGTGTCAATATGTACATGCATACTCATCAGTACTAGTGGAGGTAAACAATGCTCAAGAATTTCTATTTCAGAAATTGTGGGGACTTGATATTTTTATCTGTTGAACCTAGCTAAGAAATTACATGTATATTATCTTCTAAGTTAGAAATGGATATAGTAGCATGGGGTGGGGGAACAAGTAAGTGAAGATAAAATCCAGCTCCTCATTTCTTGCTTTAATGCACAAGTTCCCAAAAGGTCTTCCCTCAAAGTGGGTACTTGATTTTCGAAGGAACAAAACGCCTGTGATTAGGCACCAGACCAAACATTCAGATAACCTTTTGACTGCCTAGCTTCATACTGCAACTAACTGCCAGAGGAGTCTGAACCAGGAGGCACACAATATAAATAAACCATAAAACATCTTTCAGACAGGTCTGCTGCATGCTTCAATAATTTCCTTATCCTCAAGCATTCTAAGAACTTAACTTACATTTGTTGTCACAAAATTATTGTAATCTTTATGCACTCTTCTCCCAGTGCTTGTCCTTGGTTCATCTTGCTTGTCCACCATGATGGCAATTGTCAAATTTGCATCACTTCTCACCTGTTCTTCACAAAACTCGCTAAAAAAAGGTGTTACTAAATAGATGCAGCATTTCTGGTGCAATCTGGGGAATCCCAGACTGAGAGCATGGACGGGAACTGCAACTCAATAATTATGTTGGCTAAACTTATGGAACTCTGCCTGGAAACACACACATACCCCCCAGGATAATCTGCCGGTCCCAAGCCCAGATGAAGGAGGACGGTTGGTGTGGGGCTAGCAACCCCAGCTGCAGAAACCGCAAATACAACACAAGCACAACGATAGCCTGGACAGGTTTTGCGGTCCTATGCTCCACTGGGGGGTGATTAGGAACAAGAAACTTATCATAGGGCAGTTTCTAACGGTGCATGAATAGCAAACTAGCCACAGGGCAGGGAAGGATGTTAATTAGGCATAGCTGTACAAATGTGACCTTTCTGTGCATGATGTTCAACCCTTTATCAGGGCTTCTGCTTACGCAAAAAATTGCATACAGTACGCATTAAAAGTTCGGAGGACCCCTTCAATTTTTGTCGATGGGGTCCCATTCAAAGTTGGCCGAAGAACAGGGACCCCTTAAAAATCTGAAGAAGGGGTCCCTGGGGCCCCAAAGAATTTAGCCTTAGCAGAAGCCCTGCCTTTATCTTAAGTTTGGAAGGGTTGGGAGATATTGACCCAGATTTTAACAAAAATAGCAGCTTGACCCAGACAGTTGTCACACCATTACGCCTTTAAAGAAGCACAGACCAGCACCTAGTGTTCTCAACTATATAGCATGTTCAAGAACACAATCCTGTCATTTATTACAAGAAGGGGTATTCTTTACAAAAAAGGAAAAATATTTGTTTACTTTCTCTGATAAAACAGATCTGTATATTACAAGCACCAAACATTTTTTAAAAAAATCTCTTAAATAATGTAAATGACTGCTACAGGCTTGAAATTCTACCATACAGCTATTAAAATATCCTTTAGGTAACACATTTCTCACACCAGTGCCATGAATATGCATGTGTGAAGGCTTTGAGGCAGCCTTACTGAGGCATATAAACAACCCATAGTTTATAGTGTCTCAATACCAAGAGACGACTGCATCATAGTTCCTTAAAGTTCACTCAAATTGTATGCTAGAGGTTACCAGTTCAAGCTCTAAAAACAGAGCTGAAGTCTAGAAGTGAATGGGCCGAGTTGTCAGTCTCTCAAATAGCCTGCTTAAACTGATCATAAGTCCCATCATTGTATGTTTTTAAGAACCATTAAGAGAAGTATTCAGACCTTTATTTAAGGTTCAGACTATGAACACTACTGGGACTGTAGTGTAGTACCACATATCTTGATGTTCACATAGAATCTCAACAAGCCTAAGGACTTCTATAAGTACACACCTATATATATGAATAAACTATAAATGTGTGTATGAATGCTTTTGTACAAATGATCATAGACATCCTTCTTAGTCTAACCAAAGACGTGTATAGGTGGATTGCTGTCTGTCTGCAGAGACCAATGCTTAGCCTCTTGCGAAGCTCTCTGCTATTGTTAGTCTTGGCGAGCCTAAACAATCAATGTGACTAAACCGAAAGCTTTGTTCAAACCTGCCTCATTTTAGTAGTCAATCTGAAATGTGAATAAACCAGAAGCTTTGTATACACCTGCCTCCTTTTAGTAGTTAATTGGAAACAATCATCTGCCAGCAGTCCAGTAATACAAGTTCGTGGTCTAACAGTTCATTGAAATAAAAGATGCAACTTGGCCATTTACCTTTTTCTCTTTGTACATCCTATTTTCAAAGACCTGACCATCAGGCCACAAAAACATTAGTTACATAATTTCAGGAACAAACTATACCAGCCATCCTCTTTTAAGGAACAAAAGAGTGTCCCAGCGTGTCTATAAGCAGAGTTATAATTGGTGTCCAAGGCACAACATGAGGAAGGTGCGAGTCCAACCATCTCCACCTACCACATTTTACCTTTCCTACTAAATCAAGGTGAACCAGGAGCTTACCAGATGCAGGCTGTGCCAGAACTACAAATCCACAACCTTCTGCATTGAACTCAAATGCACTATTCAATAGCTGAATATGCTCCCAAGTCTGGGAACAACTAAAAACAGACTTTAAGAACCTATACTCGATATTAATGTTTCATTTTGACTTAGAGCAATGTGTTCTTTCTGTGCCATGCCCTTATGTATGCATCGAGTGTGAAATATTGTCACCCTCTCCACCTGAACCAGTCAGCAGTTAGCATAGTAGCTCTCCTATGTTTAGGCTCCTAGGGTTATCTCTCTTGCCCAGACTAGCCCATTGAGCTATGTAAGCATTCCACTTATTCATGAGAGTTTCTTATGAATTTTAAAAATATCTGTGCAACTTTAATTAAAAAAATAAATAATAAATACAGGATGTGACAAATGAAGATCTGCTCAAATGTGCTCCTACACGGTCTGAGGCCAACTTGTTCTTCTGCTAACAGTTCCTCGCGGTTCCTGATTTGATTATGGAGTACTTTCAGCATCATTTTGCTTGGGTGGCTGATTAGGCTTATGGTTCTGTAGTTTTGGAAGTTTGCCATTTCCTTTCTTTGTAAGTGTGTATTACATGTGATTGCATCCATTCCTAAGGTCATTCTTTGCATACTCAGACTCTTTGCAAAATATGCTAAACTTTTCTCCATAATGCATCATAAAGTGTCAGGTTAAAAATGACTTTTAGCATTACCACACAGTCTGAAGAAAAGGCAGACAGCATAGTCTGCTTGGGTGACCTTGGTCTGTACAATATGTAAAGTTATGAAAGAATTTGTGCCAGTCCCCAATTATTCTCTGAGAGTTGGGCCTTCTCACATGGACACATATTCTCAAATGTGTGTCAATTTATAAGACCCTTTGTGTCAAGCATCTCCATCAGCCCCAACCCTACACCTACAGGCTTAGCCACACGATCTTAATATAATATTATTAATATCACAGTAATATTAGAATTTGTAGAGTGCATTTTCCTTTGAGGAGGCAAGCTCAATGCAATATGCATAAAAGACTGCAATCAAACTTACACCTAACCATGCAATGAAGAAATGCAAGCATCAGCAAACAGAAGATATGGCAATTATAAAGAGCATAAATGATTATAAGGAATTGGTGGAAAAGTTAATTGGAAGAGTATATCATAAAGGTACCTTTTTGAGGCCACAAAAAAAATTTCTATAGAAGAAAATGCTTTTTTTTAAATAAAAGAACTATAAATAATAAAGAAAAATGTCTGATGTATTAGAATCAGCAAAATATACTGAATAATCCTATAGCCAGTGGTTGATATAGACATAAACAGCTGTCTGAATGAATCCGCCATGATGGCTACCACAAAGCACAGCTCTTCATTAACTGACAGCAAAGGCATGCATTAAATAATTCAAAAGAAATCTGTTACATATAAGCAGCAATATGTCAAAAATGGGTTGATTCAGAGACTCAAATCCTGGTGACAAGAAGCATTAAAGTACAAATGAAGTCATCCATTTTAGACACAGAAAACCCCCACAGCATATCTTTGAAAGTATGACTGCAAAAGCACAATTACACAGATCTCTTACCTTCTGCATGATGTGGTCAAAGTTGATTCCCAATTCTGCACAATAAAAGAACCAAATTAAAGTAACTGCTGAAGATGGGTGGGTAGATAAGTGCACTGATACATACACATTAAAATCACATTGATTAACAGAAAACCAGCACTGGCACTAGCACTGTAACTTAATATACAGACCATATTACATCCTTGTAAATTGCAAAAAGCCACATTTTCCATTCCATTCTTAGAGGTGACCCAATACTACTTTTGTGTTGTGCTTTGCCAGCTTTTCAAGACCTACCTGATTGATGATACACATGCTCAAAAAACTCCTTTCACATCTCTTATTAAGGTCACAAATGAAATTGCAAGGAGAAACATTAATCGCGAGGATTTAAATAAAAATTTCTTTGCCTGAAGCCATGCATGATATCAGAACTGGTGGAATCATGGCTGACCATAGCATGGCTGTTACAATATTGAACCTCATAAGCCCAAGTACTGATGCAAAAACTACTGTGTCATTGTTGAATGCGCAAAACAAAGTGATAGAATAAGATTGTATACGTTCCCAAAGGATTCATTGTTGAGAAGACAATGGACCAGCTACACTCATGAATGTAAGATGACTTCACTATGTGTAAATGGTACCCTGTCGTATGTGAATGCTGCTTTGCTCTTGAGTGTTACTCAGTAACACTAATACTGAAGAAGGAAATGGGTTTTGAGGTACCATCTTCTTCTAAGGTCCATGCCTACTATACAGAAGTATACTTTTTCTCATCCAACAATGCAAAGTAGTGGAAAGAACAACGATGTTACATTAAATTGAACTGTTCAAGCCACAATATTATCGTTGTAGCCAGTTATACAACAGCATTTCAAACTCATCTTCACTACTAGAGCACATAAACGAAGATCACCTAGCGAACCTGATGTACTGCTCTACCTCCTGGCCATTACCGAGACAGAGCTGTGACATCACACGCTATTTGTATACGGGAGCAAGATTTTGCAGGACTTGCTGACTATAGGTACAAACCATCAATTTTGAAACCAGATTATAAAAAAACCCCACTACGTTTCAGGTGGTGTTGTTTGTAGAATACATTTATATTATCTCTACCTACCAGAATCTGCTTATAACTTGGACCAATCAGGTATGCCTTTAACAAAGGTTATCAACTCTCAATCACTGAGATTACAAATTTGCCAAGACTGTACACTGGTCTTGTCACTTTTAATTGTTAAGTTCTTCTAGTTATTTTTAACTACTTCCAAAAACTTTACTGAGAAATCCATAGCCCTGACATAATATCCTTAATGCTAAAGCAGAGAAAGACAGACAATAAGAAATAATTCTTAACCTATGAGAGGTAGTCTCCCTTCTAAAACTGCCAGATCTGACACTGAAAACAGTGTATCACCAACAGACATCTCAAGAAGGTATTATCATGGAAGGAACCACTCATTAACAAATTGTTTAGCTGAATCTGTTTCATAGTGAAGTTTTATGTATACTCAATTTACGACAACATTCATCAATTTGGTGTACACAAATATCCAATTGAAATCCTTAACATCAACCCCCAAAAAGAAAACTAAAAATTTAATTAACATATTTTCAAACAATCAATTGTATTATTACATCTATATTGTATTAGTTATCTTGTATTTTCTTTCAAAATATTGCCTTGACAATCTTTGTAAATATCGATTTAATACACTATATGTATTAAACTGCTACACTTTTATATTTTTTCCAAACTGACATGAAATGAAAATGAACAATAATATTTAGAATACCAGTCCTGAAATAAAATCCCAAAATGCTAATTTACCTTCCATTAAAGGTGGCTCATCGTCATAACTGTCCCCTGCATGACTGTCTTGCTGGCCTGTGAAGGGGGTAGCAGGGGTCATGATGGAGCCACCGTATACCTGCTGTGCAGCTGAGTAGCTTGGCTCTTGCACATAACTCCCCTGATTGTATTCAAACTGGCCAAACTGTCTAATACAAATAAAAAAATAAAAAATAAATAAAAAGACTTCAGCTCACTTCTCATCTGGACTTTTAGAAATTTCCATTACAGCAAGATATCATAAAATATCCATTAAGGAGGAAATTCCAACCTGCACTGAATTCTTAGAGCATTTTAAGGTTATAAATCATGCCTGTAATGATACTAATAAGTCTGAACTACTTGTGGGTATAACTGAAACTAGCAATGGCTATTTCAAAACTGAAATATATGAGAGTGAGGTTGCTATTTGCTTAAAAAAGACTTTAAGGAAAAAAAGATTATATAATAAATGAATTTTTAAAATTCTTGCAACAAAAGATGCTATTTACAGCTCTCTTTAACCTCATTTTAGCAACAGGTCCTGCTCCTACAGAATGGATCACAGGTATTATAACACCAGTTTTTAAAAACAAAGAAAAACAAAGTGATCCAAATAACTACCATGGTATCAGAACCATCAGCTACTTTTGAAAGTTATTTTACAAGGGTTCTCAATGAATGCATAAAATGTTTTTGGAGGAAAATGACCTTCTTGGGAAAACACCAGCATGTTTTTGAAGGGTCTATCCACCCTTGATCATCAATTCATAGTAAACAGGCGAGATGTTCCAGAATTGATTAGGGTTCTCAGTAATGCTGGACAGTGTCATATGCCCTTTTTTAAGTCCACAAGACACACATACAGCTTGGCCGGTTTCTTGAGATATTTTTTAATCACAGGATACAATGAGAATATATGGTCTGTTAATGAGTAGCCCTTTCTAGAGCCTGCTTGAGTTTCAGGTAAAAGTTTGTTTTCTTCAAACCGATGATATAATCTTGTGCTTAATATTGATGAGTAACTTTTCCCCACCACACTTAGAAGGGAGATACCTCTGTAGTTACAGGGCACGCGATGGCCTTTCTTATAAATGGGTACAGTTATTGCTTCCTTCCGCATATCTGGACATTGCCCACTAGCAAAAATTGAATTAAAATATTTAATTAAAAAGCCAACTGCCTGTTCCTTGACTGATTTTAACATTTCCACTAGCACATTATCTGTGCCACACGCTTCGCTGAACTTGAGGTTTTGTATTGCGGTACGTACCTCACTCTCTCTAATGGTCTCGTCAAGTTCCTCTATTCCAGGCAGATTATTTTAAAATTTATAAAAATCAACTTTAGGTACATGAGGATTATCATCTTGGAAAACGTCTTTAAAGTGATTTATCCATTCATCTTTTGTAATATTTTCACCTAGCAGGGTTCAACCTTTTCATACACAGTGTGTAAGAGAGAGAGAGAGTATATGTGATGCATGCTGTTTATAACAATGAAACAAAAACAAACAAATCAGGTATATGTTAGTCAAGCAAAACCTCACTGGTCATGCCCAAACTGCTGTTGACCAGCACTGCTATAGTCATATCCTGCATACTGTTGTTGCCCTTGGTTCTGATTGTCGTAGTAGCCAGACTGGAAAAAGCCATCATCTTGACTAAAGCCAGACATTATTTTTCACTGTCCTGTAACAAAGTAGTTGTTGATATTTTCAAAAGATAAATATACAGTACAGTGCAGCATATTATTTAAAGACAAGACTGTACAGTTTAAAACACACAAACACACATATATATACACTACAATGATCTGCTTTCTGAAAAAATGAGTTTAATATTATCATCGGGGTTTTTTTTTTCTCAATATGAATAGATGAGGATTGTGTCCCTACCTTCCGGCAAAATTGCTTCAAATGCAATAAAGAAAAAATTGCATTACTTAGATGGCACAATGTCATAAACCTTACCTTCCTGAAAAAAGGCAGAACTCAAAAAAGATTACATCATCGCCATTACCCAATCAAATTTAGAAACAACTTTACAAGCCCATGCCTATTTTTAATGCCCCCCTGCCCCCACAAAAACCCTCAAAAATATCCCTATTACCCAGTCCATCCATTACTTGGTTTCCACATATAACTCCACCCTTCTACTCTTGCTGTAAACATGAAGTCATCTGCCAACTGAATAATGCATTTGCACTTAAATTTCATTATTTATTTTGGTTAAAATGCATTAGCTGAGTGGCAAGCGAGTTAAGGTGCCTAAATACTTTAAAGAGATTGGACAGGAGTTATGAGGCGTGGAGACACACGTCCTTTAAGAACGGCCTTTAATAAACCACATGATCTCGACATTTTAGAGGCTTTTTTTGCGTCTGTTAAAATCAAGCCTAGCAGGTGCCACCCTACTAATGCTTTTGTTGTGCCAGCTTGCCAAATATCGTGATTAGCTTCTGTGGCAAGCCTTGCTTCCCCCATCCTCGATGATCCAGCAACTAGGGTCACACTAAGACTTATATAGTAGCAGCTAATCCCGGTCAAAGGAATGAATGATTGAAAATGATAAGGACTGTGGTGAAGAATCACCTTTACATGCAAGAATTTTCTGTTTACGCTGTGACAAATCTTCAACAGATTGCACTCTCTCCACCAAATACTCTTTTTTTCTAGTAGGATGACGTCTTTGACGAAATGCCAGAACTGGATAACTGCCTCTAGTGGCTACACGCGAAAGAAAACAATAAATTGCGGATACAAAAAATGAGGCAGAACTGATTTTTCATGACTAATAATGAAATTGTTTGATTTATATGTTACCTTTATGTGCGAATATATACTGTCAAATATTTCGTGTATTGGTACAGGAAGCAGACGTTTGTGGCCAGCAGACGCATGCGTGTTTGTAGTTTCGAAACGAAATGTAAGAGTTGTCTTTGCCTAATCTGATAAACTACAACAAAATATGTTATTATTATTCATTATTAAAAGTTACCTATAAATATCAGTCTCTTAATTTTTAAAATTAGTGAATCATTCAGTTTGGACTGTTTATAAGTAAATCAAAGTAGTGCGCGACACTGACAGAGCCAGAGACGATTTTTACAAAACACAAGAGTTGTTTCCCCTGGCCCACTGTCTTCCTTTTCCGGTGTTTCGCCACAGTTGGTATGTGCATGATATTTGTCTGTGCAATTTATCTAATGATATCATTAACATCTTACTTCGTACATTAAGAAACGCTTGCGATAAAGAGACCTAAATATTATTTTAATCCATTAGCTATATTTTATATCGCATTTTCAGTAGATTATTGCAGCTGACATTATTTCTGTACTTTTTACATTGGTCCCCATATTCACTCTTCTTTCACCATTTTCCAGGCAAACATGAAGACTATCAACAGTTTTCAGTTCGTCAAATCCAAATCGGATGGTATGGAAACTTATTAATTTATTTATGCAACTCGCTCTTTAGCTTAAGTTTAAATTCCATTCCAAATGGAATCACTTTGTAACACATATTAATTATTAAGTTGCTCAATTTCTTTCTCTTTTTTATGCATTTTATTTGCATATGTACTATAGATCATGTGCGGTTTGAGTTTAGCACGTAATGTAATGAAGGTAATCATACTATCGATATTTCTTGCACAGTGACAATACAGGTTCGTGCCCGCAATGTTACCGTCAAAGGACCTCGAGGCACACTGGTTCGTAACTTCCGTCATCTGCCAGTGGATATAAAAATGGTCACACCAAAGACACTGAAAGTTGAGAAATGGTTTGGAAACAGGCAGGAGCTTGCAGCCGTCAACACAGTGTGCTCCCATGTGGAGAACATGCAGAAAGGCGTGACCAAAGTAAGTTATCTTTACTTTCATCCTTTTTTTATAGTTCCCTAATTCATGTTTGTCTCTCCTATGTTTTCCTTTATTACTTGTCTGCGTTTTGTTTCTCCTTCCGTCATTTATATTCTGTATCTCCTACATGTCTTAAGAGTTGAGAGCATAAACATGATTATACGCTACAAAAATCACATGTTTATTAATATTATTTATTCCTGTGCAAAAAGACTTCCTAAATACTTTGTATAAAAGACCCCCTTTTAAAAACAAAAGCTTGTCACCACAGCAGTGATAACCAAAAGGTTTTGGGCTCAGATTTTGTCACAGAATAGCTACTACACCAGACAGCAAAGTTGATCAGGTTTTTGTGTGGGTTATTTTTTGGCATCCCTGTCTCTTCGGTGTAAAATTGCCCCCAAATATTAACACTTTCCTGCCGAGTAAACCAAAACAGTGTCTGATCTTAGGGCATGCTAAGCTTTATTGCCTTCATATGGATGCATAAGACATAATTGCTAGGCTCTATTATTCAGTGATGCTGTACAGATATATGGCATATCCACCATTGATTGTTCAAGCTTGATTTATTTAAATGCTAGTCTGTTTCATTTAAGAAACTTTTCCCACATCATATAACTAATCATTGTTGTTTCTGTCCGACAGGGCTTTTTGTACAAGATGCGTGCAGTGTATGCCCACTTTCCCATCAATGTTGTTATTACTGAGGGAGGCAGTGTTGTTGAAGTTCGCAATTTTCTCGGAGAAAAGTACACACGTCGTGTGGAGATGTTGAAAGGTGTCGTTTGCAAAGCTTCTGGAAACAAAGATGAGTTTCTTATTGAAGGAAATGACATCGAGCTCGTCTCACGTTCAGGTACACAGTTGTTTGAAACATTAACAGGAGTTGGTTTCCAGGATGTTAGCACAATTAAAAAAAAAAACATCTTTGTTGTATATTTCTGTTTACAGTAGATAGAAATTTTCTTTCATGGGAGCTCACATATGCAATAAACTAAACATTTGCAGCTGCATTTCCTACACCCATACCCCTCTGCTAGCAATAATTATCAGAGATTAGCACAAACTAGTTACATATGTTTTGGTGACCAGTTGTTTCCTTTTATGGCCAGAGGGTAGCATTTGGAAATGCTATGTGGATGAGATGGGTCTGTGCTAATACTGACAGCTTTTAACCTCACAGCTACGGTGTGTTGGTCACTCTTTCAGGAGTGTATCATATGCCTCGTGAAATGCACTGTTACAGCAACTGACATGATAAATCTCAAATCTCACCACACCTCGGTTATAATCTTGATTGAAAATTAGCACTTAAAACATTTAACTAGCATTCTCATATTTTTCACCCCGTTGGCTTCTATAAATGCATTTTATTTTTTATTGGAATCTTTTAAAAAAAAATGTTGGGAGCCCTTTTTTCGTTACATATGACTTGCAGCAGTTCATTTATAGTTTGTAGTTTTCCACTTCAGCTTTCACTAAGCATTTTGTAGACAAGCAATTGTAGGAAAAATGTTGGGTAATATGACCTACACTTACTCATTTGTACTCAATTGGTAATTTTAAGTAGCATGGTTTGATGTCATAATCTTGCTGCTATTGAGCAGGCATGAAACATTTCCTGTAATTGCATTTGTTACGAATCTCTCAGTGTTTCTCTATCTGTTGCTAATGAGAAAGGTATTGGATTGTTTTTTGTTGAGTTTTCTTAGTGTCGTAAAAAAAAAAAAACACATAACCTACATGATTTGTTACGATTTTTTTCTGAATGAAACATTACTAAATTGTTCACACGCTTACCTAATAGTGTCATGCTGCTGGATGCATTCACATGCACAGCTGCAACAAAGATGACAACCTTTATTCCCATTCTAAGTATGTTTTCTGGCTTCGGTCACAGCAGACAGCTTGGCATTTTGAATTGCTGGTAGTGCTTATGTATCCTGTCAGTCACTATGCTCCAACCTATTAATTTTATTCTCTTTGCAGCTGCACTTATCCAGCAGAGCACAACCGTGAAAAACAAGGACATCCGAAAGTTTTTGGATGGCATCTACGTCTCGGAGAAAACAACCATTGAGCAGGAAAACTAAAAGAGACATTAATAAAGTGCAGTGTTGAAGATTGCATTGTGTGTCAGTTTTGTATGTGGGTATGCAGGCGAGCTCAGTCGTGAAAAGTGCAGGATTGTGAATGTTCACACAATTAGAACATGAATCTGTATCCCGTGTATCGACCTTTTTTTTTTTTCAATTAACTCCTAGCTGGCTATTTAAAGAACAGCTTGCACTTTATTGAATGACGACAATAGTTATGTCTGCGAGAGTAACAATAGTCAGGAGGTGGTTTATACTGTTGTTTGGAAGTTTCAATCTATTGAGAGCCGAGATATTGAAGCAGAAGTCTGACTCTCAATTGCTTAGACTAGCAGCAGAGAATTTCGCAAGAGGCCGAGCATTAGTCTCGGCATACAGTCAGCCATCCACCTATACATGTCTTTCGAGTAGAACTCTGCCCGCTCATTTTGTTGGTTTTCTTGGTCAACAGGTCAGTTCTCAGAGATGCTCAATTCATTTATTAAAAATTGAAACGTATGGTGAAAACTTTATTGCCCACGGTTCTTATTGTGAATACATACTACAGAAATGATTGTGACCCACAATCGCAAAGCATGGGAAGAAAAGTTTACAGTAAAGCTCAATGGCTGTAGCATAATGTGTAGGTATTTGTTATGGAATTGTAGTTCAAGCTGCTAGTAAAGGGGACCAGGAAATTTATTTTTTTGAGTGTTGGATGCAAAAGTGATTAGTCTACAACAAGAAGAAGGTACTTAGATGAGTGACTCGCACTTGTTCACCTAAGAAACACTACAGCTGTTCAGAGAGTGGACCTTAAAGCATAATACTGGAATTACGTGTTGGTATTAATCTGAGAAAATAGTATTGACTACTGGGTAGTCCGTTTATGGGTGTTTGTAGGTTCCTGCCTGCAGCTGAAAGTTGCTTTGTACATCAGGGCGTGCTGAAGCCATGTTCGAATGTCATGAGTTGTTTCCCCTGAGGCCAGGACTATTCTTGGACTGGAACAAGGTACATAATCATTCAAAGCACTGAGCACAATTATATATTGCCATAATCTCAATAAAGACCATACCAAATAATCGCATCCACTTATTTTGCTTTGGCAATATATATACAATTACAAACATTCCCAGTTGCAGCTGATTGAGTTGTTAGACAATAGGAGTTAATTAACAGCCACCGGATGGGTTTTTTTTTTTTTTTTTAGCTGTATTCATGTGTAAAGTGCTCTACATACTGCTGATTAAGCTGCATCCAGGATTTATTTCTGGTATTTGGTCCTAAATTTGAAAATTGTTAGTGACATTGTCTACGTTGGATCTGCAACCGGTCGAGCGTATCGGCGATTGACATGCGGGGGTCAAATGCTGCAGCTGTTTCCAGTGCTCGGGAGTCCCTACACTAGCTGCTTAAAAAAAAAAAAAACTTGCATCTAGAAACTTCACTATTTATGTCTCAACCTTTACCCAATGAAACGACGTCGATGTCAGTGGCGTCCAAATCTTGCCGGAAATTTGCTGTTTATTTTTATTTGGCAGTAGTGTCTTATAAAGGGCAAGACAAAAAGTAAAATAAATACATTTTGAAGCAAACTCCAGGAACCAAACTAGGACTACAAACTTTCCCTAGACCAGAGGATTCCTGGCTATGATGGCATACACTTGTCATTCGTCCTTGACTGATGCCTGTCGCTGGAAGCACATGGATAGTCGCGGCAGTCGCCAAAGACACGTCCACAAACGAGAGAAAATATTGCCACATGAGTAACTGTACTAGACTCCCAGTGAAGACAGGTGTTGACTGACGAGTGGGAAAATGATACAGGGGTCATCGACCAAAGAGAAACCATGTACTCTGTCAAACCAGAGATGACCGAGAGCCAGCACGTGCCCGGGGGCAGACGACCCTGATCAAACTTGTAGTACCCTGCTCCATCGAAAAAAAATCTCTAAGCCCTTGACAAACAAAATACACTCATTACATGATCATTAAAGTTGAGGTCATATGTAACAACAGCACAACAATGTTCTCCACAACTGTGCTTTCTACAGATGACATTTTTCTGGACAGTATCAGACATGCTTACACTCAGCCCAGCCATGTGGTAGCCTTGCCATTTTCCCGACAAAGGACGTAGATGAGTCCCTGAGTCCTCATAAATACCACAATTGAGCACACGGCGGGACACTAAAAATAATTGTAGGCGTTGTCTGCACCGACAGTTAGAAGGGTAATGCGTGGGTGCAACTCTTGCGCCTGGCAACAGATTTCTATTTTTTTCTTAGAGTCCTTACATCAGTGGCGTAGAAACCGGGAAGAGGGGAAGCCGCCCCCCTATAAAAAGATACTTAGAAGGCAAGAATGTGAACGTTCACTGTGAGCATGAAGTTTGCTCCTCCCTACCCCGCCTGCACATTCGTCCTCCAGTCTTTCTTCTGTTTGCTACGGCAGTACAAGATCCTGTGGGCCGGAGGAACAGCGGCAGAATCTCACGATTTTTCTTCACTTAGTTTCCTAAGGGAGAAGGGAAAGGGTAATGGATTGCCCCACCCCAACCCCACTGCCCTTTGATGTGGTCTCATTGCTAACAGTCTTTGAGGCCAAAGATTCAGATAAAAACACTGCATTTTGGATAAAACTGAATTGTTTAAAATTAGACATCTTTAATTTCTGGTGTGAAAGGTTTGAGTCCAAAGATTCTGTGAATGACCAGGAAGAATCGTGGGAGCTGCATTGCTGAAATAAGATGGATGTCCTGCACGAAAAGAAACAAATCAGTTCTGAACGAATTAATAATTCTTGTCAGTCAGCCGAAATTTCTGGAGCTCTGCGCATGCGTAGAAATGCAGACACACATGCTTCATTCCTTCGCGGGTGGATTTTTTTGTTCTTTTGGTGCTGTTGAGCGGGTACCTTTATTCCTGTGATGTTTCTTCTGGCGAATGTTCAGACACCCTGCAAGCTGCCTTAGTAACTTTGAAGTCGGCATCCAGTGGGCTGCTCGTGCGACCTTGACCTCGTGTCACGCACTGGCAAGGCCAGGCAGTCTGCCCAGAACGAGGCTCTCCATTACCCGGTGAATGTGTTAACGATTGTCTTGTCTGTGTTGTGTTACACCAGCAGTCTGATGTTCCCAAGCTTTTCCCAAAAACTGGAAAACTTTACGAGGAAACTGAGTCGAATGTTTTCATTCCAAAGCTTTTTTTTTCTTTTTCTTTTTTTTTTTTTTTTTTTTTGGAGAATGATGAGTATTTCACGCCATAGTCCACGCTAGTGTGAACGAAAAAAAAAAAATTTCTCTCTGTCTCTCTCAATAAAAGTTGAAGTCTCTCTGTGTCTTGGTCAGTAAACGATCGTTTTGCTTCCCAAAAGTTTGCTTAGACATGAGTCAGTGTCAGTAGATATCATTTAAGTCCAGCTGATCATCTGACTTGCTTTTCCCTTTAAACATTGAAACAATAAATCCGAGTGATCGATGAAAGTAGATCAAGGTTTATCGTTTAACGTCGGTTTGAGAATAATTGAAAGCAGGAGGATGATGGAGCATTTCCAGCCAGGCAGGAATTCCGAAGGCATCTCGGTGAGTATTGTGATATCTCATCATCGTACGAGATAAGTAATAGACTTCCAAATTCTCCCATGCACCCAATGATTTTTTTTTTTTTAAGTTGAACTTAAAAAATTTCCCTTTTCGCTCGGATCCTGAGTTATTTACCAGCCTAATGGGAAGGAGGCACAAAAATGTTTGTCTTAAACGATCAAGTTTACTTGTTTATTTACTTAATTGGTAATGGCATACGAAACTGGAACTTCTTTTCTGAGCCAGCATTCGAGAAAACTAATTGTTGAAGATACAGGTAATGATGGTGTGTGTGTGAGAGAGCAGAGGTCACTAGGCTTCTTTATTTATCATCGAGCATTTAGAATGGAAGGGTGGAAAGTTACAAAAGAATATATAGAAACGTTTTCATTTACAGTCTGTGATTTTGCTTAGATAAATGTATGAAAGCTTAATTCTTTCTCTGTCTCTACAAATTTTACTCGTTTTAATAAATAAAGAAAAGAAAAAAACCACAAACTTGTCTAGAAACAGCCACAGTTTACACTTGATCAGTCAGAGAGAGAGAGACACTGAGGTCAACGACCGAGGATGTTAGAGTCGAAATAACGCAGCTGGAGCTCCGACAAGATTGAATCCAAACAATAACAATTTCTTGCGAAGTTCTGGCATAATTATAATGAGACCAAAAAATATAGCCGACATTCCGGAAACTTGAGAAAGCCTTTCATTTCGTTTTGTTTTGTTTTGCAGCCGGGACCGAGGGTTGGTGGAGCTGCAGGCACGAACCGCAGACACGCAATAACACTTCCGCCGCCGTCTCCCTCGACTACAGACACGTCCACAGTGTAAACAATCCCGGGAGGAGCAACACAGGGCCCATGGCAGACCCGCCTGACTGACTTACGAGCAGAACTCACCAACCGCGTCTTTTATTAACCTACTAACCTCTTTATCGTTTGGGTAGAGGCAGGAGAGAATGAAGGGCAAATAAAACGAGGGATTGATGGATGGATGGATGTCCAGAAAAACAAAGTCACAAAAATAACCTCATTTCCACCCCTCCATACAGATACATGATAAAAGATGGAGTGGTAAACACTGTAAAGATGAGGTTAGACCACGTGAATATATGTTCAACTTAGTTTATTGTACACGAGGGTTAATTGAACTGCGTGTTTACGCGAAACCCTGTATTTCTGCACGTGCACATATATAACACGCATATAAAACGAAATGTTACGCCAGTCACGTGATGGGTGGAGGCAGAAGGGCGCGCCACGTACATCCTCCTCCGTACTTCGCGCACAGGCACGTGCAAGCACAGATGGACATGCACGCACTGGCGCACGTTCGTACGAGACTTGCGCAACAAGAGTCCGAGTTTCGAACTGGCGTTGCCCCTCCACTTCACTTCCCCTGACTGTTCTCCACCCCTTGGTGGTGCTGTAGAGCAGGAAGAACAACCCTCAGCATCTCTCAATCTCAGCGATGGGAGGAACCTGCCCTCTTCTCGCGTCCTGTTGTCATCCCTCCCTCTCTCTCTGGGCAGGCCTGGTTCCTTTCCGGTGGGTGACGACCGTCCCCACCCCAGCCAAACTTGAATAAAAACAATCGCCATTCATCCGTGTCCTCACACACCGATCAGACGAAATTTTTTCGCAGAAGAAATCTCAGGAACTTTCTGGTCAAAGAAGAGAAAAATTATTGTGTGAAATTTTGTCGTTGCTCGCATCCTCTTTTCCATACATCGTCGCAGCCTGCACAACAGCCAGGCAGCTGGGAGTAGGGAGGGAGAGAAGGAGGGAGGGGAAGATAATGGGCTCGCCTGGCTTGAGCGACGATAGATGCTGAGGACATTTCCTATCAGACGAGCTGCGATCCGCTCGGAATAAACGATGCCGAGGGCTGTTGTCTTGTGCCACTGACAGGGATTATCACCCACCGCCAGCCTCTGGACCACGTTTTCTCACAACATTCGTTAAGAGGTGAGTGAGTTTCAAACTTATTAAAACAAAGTCTAGGCAGACTGGAAGTGGAGAAGTTGGCGGTTCCTTTCATCTCATGCTTGTCAACAGATGCTTCGTGTAGCAATTGATGTTCAGAAGAGTTTATAGGAAGCTACATCACTGGCAGTTTCCTATAAACAAGATTGATACAACTAAAAAACAAACAAACAAGCAGCGTTTATCATGTTCTTCTGACGAGATGCGGGTTTTTTTGTTGCTATTGTTGTTGTTTGTGTGTGTCTGGGGAGGATGGGGTGAACTTAGGTGTTACAGGTAATCTTGCCTTCATCACCAATGTTACTGTGACATTTTTTGCTCCAGTGGCTAGTTTTTTTCCCCATTTCACGACTTTTTGTTTTACACTCGAAAATAATCAGTAAATGGGAATAAGTTTATCATGGAAGTTAAAAAGCAGAGAAAGAGAGGGGTGGGCTCCATCTTCACATTCCGCGAGCTGGACGCGGTCAACCATTCACTGCTCTTGGGTTCCACTGGGTTATGGAATCTTTTCATCAGTCAGATAATCGTTGGAATGATATTCACATTATTCGCTTCATTGAGTAATTATACCTTACTGTAGTGTTCTTATTTATTGCCTGCGATTTTTCTAGTTCAGTTTTTATTATGTCGGATTTAACTGAAATGCATGACAGAGGGTTTACAGGAGTGTTGTGGTCTGAGCATGCTTGGAGTAGAGGCATTCAGAGTTGATTTAGTGAGACTTTGCTTGACTAGGACACCCTGCATCCTGGGGTCAGTAAAATAAACCCCAACATAACCAATAATTAGCGCCTTCCTGTAAATTAAATCATTATGCAAAGTGTACTAATTCCCAATGGGCTTAGAACTTTCAAATTCATGCTGAGACTTCGTTTGGTGGTTGTGGCTGTTTGTTTTGTTGTTATCTTCTTTCCATTTTTTTGTTTTTTTTCATATCAGAATGCCCTATTGCTTTATGTCTGTCCAGCTGCCTGTTTATATTCCTCATAGCTTTTCTCCACAACATCTCAATTTTTCAAACAGCAGTTTCTGCCATGTTTCTAATTTTGTTGATGTTGCCATGCCAGCATCATCGTTAGACAGAGGAGGAGGCTGGAACATGCCCCTTGCCTGTCTTCCCTTTATCTCCCGCCAACTTTTGATTCCTCAAATGTGTCGGTAAGATGTATAAGATGTATGTGGCTTCACTCCTCCGCACACCTGTTCCTATGGTAAACAGTTTAGTCAGTATCGTTGGAATGCCAGAACTGTATACTATTATGGGATTCGTAGCGCTGGATCCTGAACACAGTGTCCCTCTTTGAACGAACCCGTACCACAAACAGTAACGCGGGGTTCCGGTCCTTGTCTCCGAACCCATGTTGGACGAGTCGTCGGCACAAGTCGCCACAAGTTGGACAAGGTTTCAGATCCCAAGGACTGGCTTTCGCAAGCTTACCTCGTCTTTTCCATAGATAAAACATCTGTAAATATCAGAGAGAACGGGACCTATGGGTGCAGCATAGAAATTGTACATTCATGGAACTCGGTTTAGTTCTGCTGTCACGTGTTTACAACATCCTCCCACTAAAGATACTTTAGTCTTTATATTATAATATAGTGTGCGGACCTCCAGTCTCCTTACCCCCAGAGCTCTTTTATCTCCAGATAATGTGGATCCACAGTGCCTAACCAATAACCTTCTCATGAAAGAAAAAGTGTTGGATAAGTTTCTTTACGAACATCAACTCAGCAAATATCGAATATTAGTTACTCCAGCCTCATGGACCCATCACTGGTTTTTATCATGTTAGACAGTTTGAGTACCTGAGACAGTGAGAAAATGAGCTAAAAATAAACTTGGTTAAAATATACTATAAATCTAATACCTATTTCAGCGAAATAAATCGTCTATAGATAATAATTATCTCATGGGTCGTCTAGAAAAACTGCCCACGCTGATGTACGCGAACGGAAGAGGGATTAAATTGGCAATATATTTATTTTTGATGGCGGAAACGGCGTTAATTGGGGGGAGGTGTTGAGATTTACACCTCATCTCCAGCAGAGTTGAACAGAGCGAGGTCAGAGTTCACTCAGATACGGCAGCTGCTGTCGTCTGGGATCACAGCAATGGTGGGTGGGATCACTTCCCGAGCAGGCACGGTTTATGTTCACAAGCTCGACTCTGTTGCGCCGTTTCAAACGTGGCAGCTTGGGTGCCGGTGCCGGTCCCTCCGGGTGTTTGTGGGATCACAAGGAGACTGGGTGTGGCTGGGTTCGTGGCCAAACATACACCCGCTCTTGTTCGCTCTTCACAACCTTCTTCTTTCAGTCTTCCATGCAGCTGGAAGTTTATTATCTGAGTAGAACTATGGAGACAGGGGAGATATACAATATATTGTCCCACTGAAATACGCAAAAAGTAAAACCCGAGACTGATAACCTGCCTCCACTCTTCTCCAATTTAAGAAGAAAGCGAAGGAATGTGTTCTTGTTGTTCTATTCAATCTTTACACAATAAAAGAGATTTTTGTAATGAAAGCTTAATTTATTACTGTTGAAACTTTGATTAGGAATGGGAATAAATAAACAGGTGAGAGCCTAAAGAATGCAGAGAATGGAACAAAATGAATTTAGAGTTGATATGGTGTAAAAGTGTCACTTGGATTGTCAGAAGTACTTTAACTAAAAAAATTCTCTTAATTTAGTTTTTTTCCCTTTTTCTTCTGTTTTCTCTGTCTGCCGTAGTATTAATCCTGCTCGCGGTGTGTTTACTCTCAAGGCAGGCAGCCGTGTGTCTATCAGGCTTCAAGCATCTGGAATCTGGAATCCCAAGTTCCCGGATGTAGCGTGCTATCATTTGGTTCTATAAGCTCGCGCCACGATTTGTCTCAGATAGCATGCAGCATCTGCACAGCTCAGTATTCGTGCATGTGGGTGTGTGTTTGTGTGTGTGTCTGTAGGTGTGTGTGTGTGGGTGGGGAATGCTACTTGCTCACGCCTAAGAGAGTGAGAGAAAAAGGAGCGAGGTGTGGGATGGGGTGGGGTGTTAGAGAGAGAGGAGTGAGGGTGAGTGGATAAAGGGATGGGGGACTTCATTTACTGCCTGAGGTTTCAACATTTTAGTTTCGACATTTTTATTCTACTTGTTTTCAAAATAGCTAAAGGCAGTTGCTTGGAAGTTCTGCCTGAGCAATTGGTTTCCTCCATTTCTCTACCGTTCGTTGGCTGTCAGATGTAGTCGTTCGTTAAACACTTTTGCTATTGCGAGTCTAATACAGGAGATGAGCCGCTTGGATCGTCGTCGTCGTCGTCGTCGTCCTCCTCCTCCTCCTCCTCCTCATCATCATCATCATTATCAGTTGGCATCAAGGAGCACCTGATGCCACCACCTCAATAATTTTCCAGGTTCTTTTTTGTCGCTCCTTAATGGCAACCAGAGACTCTGAGTCCTTTTCTTCACCTTGGTTTCGGACGGCATCAACAGCCTAGTGACTCACAGCTCTCGAGAGTTAGTTGAGCTCAGTCCTTCGCGTAGGACCAGCACTCAAGTGGTTTGTGGCTTGCAGGCAAAATAATTTCATAAATGCTGAGTCTGTGCTACATGCTTGGTCGACAGTTGTTGTTTTTTTTGTCGTTTGCAGAGAAGAGAGAGAACAGTAGCTGCCACCCTGTGGGGAATATGGGGAACATGGGGAGGCCAGCGGAAAGGCAAAGCGAGAATTGGCTCGACAGTCATTTAACCTCTCGGTCTCTGACCCCTGGGCGTTGACTTGAAGGTTGAAATAGTTTCGGTGTCAAGGCTCGTCAGATTAGCTGCCAAGTTCTCAGATGTTGCTGTTGCTTGGATACAGCAGAGTAGTAACATGCACACGCATGCACGCGTACGCGCACACACATATGGACGCAAATAATAATAATTATCGTCTAATTATTATTACACCTTAAAGAGTAACTGTTCTTTTAGTATCATTCTCTTCATCCTTACTGACATCTGTCGAGCGGCTGGCTGTACGTTTGATGTTGTTGTCCTCAGTAACCTACATCAGCAGCAGATGTACTCCTCCTCGTTGCTTTACTGCATCAATATATCTGTCACATTATTGTCTGTATACACACATTACCTGCCTTGTGTTTATGGTTTACGGCAGATGGCAAGCTGCTGGTGCGCCCACCCATGAGTGCAATGAGATAATGACTAGCGCCACTGTTCCCAGCAAAGATATTTCCTCGCACTTTGTCCCATAAATAATGCGAGTAAAGAAAGACATGTTGTTTATTGTTACAATGCATACTTTAACTGCTGCCGCTCCGTCTGAGGGACAAAACTCTCAGAGTATCAGAAAACCAAGAAAATCAGACTGGAATCTTCTTCCATCCGCCAACAAAGAAGATCACATCAGGGAAAGAAAAAGTCCGCGGAAGGAGAGATCGAATGGGCTCCTCCTTCCTCACGTGGCTTAGACATAAACCACCTTCCTTCTTACTAGCATCTTACCTGCGCGTGTCAAGGTACTCTGATGACGTCAGCTCTCCTATCTGAAAGTATCATACTTGTTCTTCCAACATGGTCTTCCCCAGGTGAGCTAGAACCTGCAGTCTGCGTATTAGTGTATACCCTGGGTGAGGGCCAAGCATCCTCAGGTGCTGCCTATGGGTTTTACTGCCTGATTCCATTACAGCTTTCAGCCTTCTGGACAGACCTACTTACGAATTATTTGCCCTTTCTTTCACTTCTTCTTGCTCCTAATCGCCCCCTGATCTTACTTCTTACTACATACCCTTAACATTTATGACAGTCCAATCTCAGTTCGGCACCATTCGCTCTTGTCTACTTGTGTCTAGTAGAAAATTGTAGTTGTCGTGTAACTTGATTTGTTGTTTTTTTAGGGGGGTGGTGAGGAGGGTAGGTAAAATGGAAAATGGGTGACAAGCAGGATATGCTATCCGCGGCTCCTGTTTGTTCTGTTTTTGTTTCCTTCCGCCAGCTGTTACTTTCGTGTTACTGCTGATGCAACAACATTTTGCAGGTTTTCAGCCATGTGAGGTTTAATGTCTGTAATATATTAAACAGTAAGACAGCCATTGAAAGACTTTTCATGACATGTGGTGCGAATGAAAAAAGTCCTCAGCGCCTGGCAAGTTGGGAACCACCTCCTTGAACATTTTCCCAGCGGTCACCCTCAGTTCAAACACATCGAGCAATATTATTATACTCGATATTAATGGTTAAAAATACTGTAACCTTGTTTTTATCATTTATATTTTTCCAGTTTCAAACTGACAGTTTGCTTTGTGTTACCTTTCATGTCTTCGTGGGGTTCACTGTGGAACTCTCAGTGTCAGGGTTTGCCCGAAATGCGATCTGGAAGCAGAAGGTCCAGAGTTCACAGATGAGGTCTTCCCTGACATGACAAACACTCAACTGTTTGTGTTGTCGGGTTCACCAACGGCACAATGAGCTCTGGCTGTTGGCCATGTTGACTTGGACTGGGCAGGTAGATGCAGTCGGGTATTTGAACCCTCTTTGTACTCATCAGGAAGGCCATCAGCTTCTTTCGGCACTTTCCATCTCCATCGCTAAAGAACACTTGGACCCTACAGCGATGACAAACAACAGCGATGAGCCAATGGATGATGCGTTCATTGATACTTTGCCAGACTCTCGTGCGACGAGGTTTGGTGAAAAATAAGAAAAAAAAGCGCAGTTATTTCCCCATTGGCTTTCCCTGGGGATACATGGTAGTTGTACCTTCTAGAAAAGTCGACATCAGGAGCCTTAGGTGTCTAAGCGATTGTGGATTTATCACCAACACAGGTGTTGGTCTTGAATACTTGGATTCGTGTTTCAGTATTAGCAAGCAAAGTCCAGGTCTGGCAATAGATGGGGACTACTAACCTGTATTTGTAATAAACCTGATGGCGCTTTTCCCCCCAATTCCTCTCAGCCTGGCCATTGCTGCTGTTGCTGTTCAATCTCCCCTGCAGCTGCCATCTTTGGGTAGATGAAGCCCAAGGACTTGTCTGTTCCCCTCCTCGAGCGGTCCTCTAGTTTAATTACTCCAAACTTCATGATGAGATTTTTCACACCGTTTGGCGGTATTTATTACCAACTCTATATTTCAGTTTCTCGGAAATACAGCAGTGACCTCTTTGGGATAAAAGATAAGCCTTCGTGAGCAAACTTATTATTTTTCATACCATGTATTTGTGACAGGCAGAATACACGAGGGACACGGGCTGGGGGTAGGGTAGGTCAGGTGACATTTTGAGTGGCTGGTGCCACGATATGGTGAACTGGTGAATGATATGAAGCACAGCGTGGGGACGAGATGCCTGGTGTGAGCTCCTGTGTCGACACATCCGCTTCCCACCAGGAGCTGCGCCACAGAAGGTCTCACCCACAGTCTACAAGCCACAGGCGAGACCAGCTCCACAGAATTGGCAGCAGCAAAATAAATCTTAGGGACGCCAGAGTTCGTACAGTCAACATCAGCATCACCACTAGCAACAACAGCAACAACAATTTTTTTCTTAACATTGCGAAACAGGAACTGCTGACTCAGCAAGTCCCAGCAACCGGCCACACCTGGACACGTGACGAACTATATATGACGGCTCCTGACGCGTGGTTATTCCTTTCATGTAATTTTTTAAAATTTTATTCTCAGTGTACCTTTAGGATGGCGGCAGAATAAAATTTTTTGAATCTTGAATTGTCATTCCCCATTCGCGCCTCTAGAAAATGAAATATCCAGACCAGTGGACGGAGACAGAGGGGTGGGTTGCTGCTCTGTTCGTCAGACCGACACGAAAAAGTGTGGGAGGACCAGTTTGTAGGTCTGTATTTCAGACTGACACGGACAGCTGACTAATAGTCATCTGACTGGCATTCATAACATCCACGGAGGGGTGAGTGGTTCATCAGTCTCATGCCGATAAAAGCTGAGGAGAACGCTCGTCTGACTGACAGATGGAGAAACCGAGCAGGGATGACTGGTTGGCCTCTGTCTGCCCTGGAGGTGCACAGTCACAGGCTGGTACCCCAGAGGTTGCGACTTTGCAATGATCCCGTTAACGAGGTTGCCATGGCAGCGCCTCTGAAACCGTTAGTTCCGGGTGCAGACATCAAGGTTGATGTCCTTGGAAAGCACAGCCTAGCTGTTCTCATGGAAAACCCGTCTTTTAAAATCCTAAACATAATCTGTGTCGGTTTTTTTAAACAGAGTGAAATGTCAGGTCTTAGCTTTTCACAAATTCATTTTATGTCCAGCCTTGGAAATTTTTACAAAGATGATTTTGAAATGTTTTTATCGCTTTCAAGTTTTCAATGAAACACTTTAATGGGGTAGACACCCCAAACGATTATTCATTAATTCTTTTGAAAAGGTTTTTTTTTTAAAACTAAAAAATTTGCTAATTTGTGTTTCGCTTTTTCCTTCAGAAAGAGAGTTTTCTATAAAGAAAAAAGTACAACCAATTAGCGAGGTAACTCAGGCCTGTTGATAAACTTTTACTCCTCTCACGAGAAAACCACGAACATCCTTGTTGGCTGGTAAAGATTAAATGTGATAATGTTCCTTTTACCACAACAAACTCGACAATCTTGGCTAAAGTATAAAATACAGCACCAGGCCTTTGGATTTTTTTATTTCAGATATTAACTGTGATTTTTTTTGTCAAAAAGAATTTGCGCAAACTGGGAGACGAAGGGTGAGATGAGGCCATCCTCAAGGCTGAGGATCCAAAGCTCTCGGTGCAAAGTCATTCGGTTAGAAACATTTTTAGGAACCAGCATGTTTATTCCAGCAGCTGTTACACGAAATGAAGTTTCTTGAATACATGCAACGAGCTTGAGGTGTGAGGCTGGCATGAACAAACAGCTTCACCTCAGACTGGAGCGACGGCGCATGCGCGGCATGCAAGCTACACAAAAACTGGTACGAGCACGGGTACGAGTGCACACAGGTTGTCTTGGATACATTGTCTCATAATGATGACATAAACGGGATTCACACTCAAACTACTCCTCACCCTCACCCTCACCCACACCCGAAATAGTCTTCGTCTGAGCATGAAGTGAACGTTCAGGCTTGGAAAGGAAAAATCTGAAAACGTCAAACCTACATCTACAACAGAAATAAGGACAACAACGATGATGATAATAACGATAATGATAATGTGACAAACACTGGGAACCACGACGACAATTAAAGTCAAAATACACAAAACATTTGCAGCGCCGACATACTTGACATCGCTGATGTCTGGTGATAAGATCACGTGATGCGGAAGTCGCCGCCTGGGAGGCAAAGACCAAGTCGAAGCCGATTTCGTTTGTTCAAGTTCATCGACCGACGATGTTCAGTGTGATTTTTAAATATATTTGTTTCCGTTGTTTACGATTGAAAAAATATTGAGGACCTCGGGCTGCTGAGGACCCTGAGAGAGGAGGACTGTATAGGAAACGGATCCATTTTATTCAGTCTTTACACGTAAGAAAAAGAGAGAGAGAGAGAGAAACGGGAGAAGAGGAAATAGGGAGAAAAGAAAAGAAGGAAGAAAGAATTATGCACAGATAAAAAAGCAAACTGTTCTTCACTAGTTGCACTACTTCTTCGTGAACTTCGCCTTTACAATGTTTGCCATGCTGGGTGATGGAGGGTTAAAGAAAAGTCTGCGCAAATAAATCTTACACACTCTCTCTCTCTTCATGCATCGTGATACGTAAAAAAAAACCAACTGACTTTCAATGAACAGATGGCACAGGTATGGTTATGATGCAAAGATTGTAGAAACGTGAAGCTTTAGCTGATGGTAAAACCAATTTTTATATATATTGCAAAGACAGCAGAAACCTCGAGATTTTCTTGATGGTAAAACCAAATAACAGTTGAAACAAACAAGGAAGGAAAAACAATGTCAGTGGCATAGAGAACTCAGACCAAACTTTGTTTATCATATTATTCCCATCGGTCAAACACTCGGGACCAGACCAAGCAGCAGCCTGAGGCATGTTGCAGGTACGACCAAGAACAGGTGTTTGTCACAAACAGTTATTTATACATAAACAACATTCCAGGCTTTACCTCTTCTTCCTAAAATTCCAATGAGGTGATTTTTTAAATGTCAGTTGGATCAGATAAAGATTTAATTCTAGAATCTGGTTTATTGGCAATAAATATATTTTTAAAAGAAAATCCTGTTCGTAAACAGCATGAATTTAGAGTTATGTTTTCTTGTCTGGGGTACGGGTATACGAGGCGATGAGGGTATATCTGCTGAGGCAGCAGAAGTGAAACCAAATATTCGCTCAGGTCGCCGCCGCCGCGTCGCGTTCGCTCCGCGCGTCTTAACACAAGCTTACGCGCTTTCTGCCGCCCGTGTGCCGCGCCGCTCCGTACCTACGCTCCTACATGATGCCACCACGGCTGGTAGCTTTCACTTGTCTGGATTTTGTTGTTGTTGTTGTTATTTTGCTGTTTGGTGCCGCGTTTTGTTTTTTTTTTTTTTTTTTTTTTGTTTTTTTGTTTTTTTGTTTTTTTGTTTGTTTTGGAAATGGCAAGGTGCGAAGCAGATAATG
Organism: Pomacea canaliculata; assembly: GCF_003073045.1. NCBI lineage: Eukaryota > Metazoa > Mollusca > Gastropoda > Architaenioglossa > Ampullariidae > Pomacea > Pomacea canaliculata. The sequence goes on along the minus strand of NC_037592.1, from coordinate 38,950,995 downwards.
AAAACTGAAAGACACGGTGTTGGCGTGTGCCTTCACCATCAGCGACAAGGGCAACAGCATTACTTCGACTACAACTGCCAGGATGTGGTTTATACCTGCGGATACTTATAAGACTATGAGGCTGCCAGTTATGTTTAATCTTTAGTGTGACACCCACCTGCTTTCTTTCGTCCCCGCCGTGCGCGGCTTCTAAATCTGTTTACAAGAAAATAAAAGCATGGCGGTGGTTATAGTATAGTAAGAGATAAGAAAATAACTATCCGGTTTGTGGTCCAACGAATAAGCGCCGGGATGATGAAAGGACAACAGGTCAGAGGGAATTGTAAACAGTATTCTAGCGGTTAACAGCGATCTGCAGACAGCCACACTGGTTGTTCACGAAATTGTCCAGAAACCTTTGAGACTTTAAATGCTGCTGACACCAGTAGAAAGGACAGGGGCATTAGCAAACATATAGCACGTCCATTAGCCTAATATTAACATATTAAGTAAGGACATGCTTTACACTGTAGGTAAAGTTGATGAAGGAGAAATGTCAAAGCTGTACAGAAGGACCTTCAGACACCAAAACTTTAAACTACTTTCCTCGCGACTGTCGGTGCAGAGGCGGCTGTACTAAAACATTTGGCTTCTTCCTTTGTTGTGCTGATGGCATGTGAGTAGTAGTAATTTTAAGATACAAATACACACTACACTACACTACACTACACTACACTACACTACACTAACCAATCACAAAACACCTTTTTCGCGATGCTCCAGCAGGCCCGCGCCGATGTGTTTTCGATGCCGTCCGGCCGCCGCTCGACAAGAAACGTCGATGGAATCGTCAGAGGAATGTCTGGATGATGACAACGCAGATATTGCACTAAAGTGTTGAAACACATGACTGTTTGGCACTGATGTCAAGTCTATCACGGGAACGACTTGTAAAAAACTGTGATGGGTTCGCCAGAGAAGACTAATGGTGATGAGAGTTGATGTCAGCAGAGAAAAAACAAAAGGCGACAGACAAGGAACCAGTCCAGAACAATGCCAGCGACGCCATAGTACCTGTCAGTACGACAGGCACTAAAACTACAACAGATTCAAGCAGAAAAAGAAAATTCAGAGAGCTGCCCCTCAAGTTTGTGAGGTGAAGGGACATTACCTTCCCCAATCCATGTATCGTGTTTACGGCCTGTGAGTGCAGAATGGTAAAAAATAAAGAGAGAGCTGAGAGACATGCAAATTACATTCACATTGTTTCCATTGGCCCGTGTGCTGGCATGTCCTGTAAGAAGGTGCTGCTACAGGGTACTCTACTCACACAGAAGAAAGTGAAAGTTCTAGGAGGCGTTCTTACAGAGGACACCCCAAAAGAAGTTTTATTTAATGAAAGTAGCATGGGGAGTGTCCTGGCTGGGACTGGCCTACCTGTGATAGGAAAGAAAACAATTGTCAATGGTCATGACACCATCAGTCGTCAAAAAATGATGACACGATTATATACAGAGAGAGAGAGAGATCTGTAAAAACTCGTGACAAACTCATTTTACAAAAAGTCATAATCGGTTGTCAAAAGTCGTTACACGGTCGCATATCTTGGCATCATCAGAGAGGAATAAAAAAAGAATTGTTAGGACTCTTTTTCTTGTCTGTTATTAGCACAAGATAACAATATTTTGTGTGAAAAAAGGTGAAAAAAATCAGAAAAGAGAAGAAGAGGCAGAAAGAGCAAAGAAAGGTATGAAACATATGTTGCATGTAACACTGAGAACATCAAGCGGGTATCAACACTTCAAAGGCGTCTGCTAATAACGACAACCCTGAATTGAGCGGACAATGTAAACAAACAAGACTGGCAAAGCCTCGGAGTGAAGTGGGCAGACGATGCGAGCAAAGAAGGAGCAGCATCCAGCGAAGACCTCCTCCTGGAAACACGATGCAGACTCTTCTCTGAAAACCACCCGACGGGTACAGCACTCGGGGTGCGCATTGCTTCCCTTGACATTTTCTTGGCTCCTCCTCCTGGTGCTTCATGAGCTCTGACCTCCACTTCCCACGATTTCTTCTCGTCAAGCAAGAAGGGAAACAGCAATGAAGGATGTGTCAGAGGTGCGGTGGAGCAATGGATGATAATACTGGCTGAGACATATTTCAAAGGTTAAACGATTGTTAAAAAATAAAAGATTTTTTCACAGATTTCGTGGGATTTCCGCAAATGCTAAGAAATGTGTTTGTGGAGATGAAAGGGAGATAAAGTTTCTTGAAAGAAGGTTGAAGGGAGAAAAGAAAATCCAGTGAATGAAGGAGTGACTGAAGGACTATAAGAGCCACCAACTCCAATGTCTTATATATATATAGTGTGACCGTGCACGTGGCAAGGGTACAACGTGTCAAGTATAATTTTTCGTGTTTTCCACACATGAGTACAATGTCTATGAACAAATCACAACAAAGCAGATCAACTTTCCAACTTATTTTCCGAAGTATGCGCCTTATTTTCGCTCTACAGAAAAAGGTTTATCGCCTCAGCAGCTTCACTCAGAACTAAACTGTTCTCGCCGAGCACACGTGATGGTCGCTGTGGCATCTGTGAAGATGCTTCACAGAACCTGATCATACCCAGCATTCATTGCGGCCAACCACAGCAAACACACTCCCCTGCAGGTGACTGTTCACAGACAAAAATATGTCTGGAGGAGGAGGAGGAGGCTAATGGCCATGGCTTCACTTTTTGCATCTTTGTTTTGCTTTGGTTTATCGTTTTGCTTTTTGTTTTACCTTCTAAGTGGTAGTGAGGCTGTTTAAAGATGGCATCCACCTCAAAGTAAGCTCGTACAGGTAACTACAGGTAACTAACTATTTCGTGCCGTGGGCAGAAGTATGCAGGTAGATGTTTCTCACAGACTTTTCCAGAAGTTTAAACATTACAAGAGACAAATGGCGAATTTTGTCAGAATGTTCTCTGACAAGCAAGAAAAAGAGAGAAATTCTGACATTTTACACATGATTATCTTTATCTGAATTCATCTTATAATATCAGTGTAGTAAATAGTAATATATTGTCATTTATTATTCAAATTAAGTTATTAGAATAGCAAATATAAATATTTTATATTTTTGTAGAGATCAGCGATATAAAATAAACTAATAGTGGAGTGTAAAAAGATAATTAGGGTTAGCATAGTGTAGCAACCAATTAGAATATAAATGCTGCTGTAGTAATTAGCAAGAAATAACTGCCATTATTAGCGGCATATTAATACATTATTAATGTAGTAATTAGCGGTGTGAATTGTGCTAACAACAAAGACCATTTATTTAATGTTATTAGCGTAGAAATTAGTGGTTTATGAATAATGAGTATTGTGTGTGTATATATGCATATCATTATTAGTGTACTACTTAGAAATGATGACTAAGGTTAATAATTTAGTATTTAGCGGTACATGAATAATGTCAGTAGCTTCTTTTATGTCCACTAACCACTTGTGGTTTATTTCAGTGACATGGGTGATAATTGCTAACAAAACATACAAGATGAAGACAAATGTAAAACTGAAAACATAAAGTCCGGGACCTATTATTAGACATATCATTACACTCCTAGTCTCAAGCCGAAGAAAAGTCTAGAACGAATCTGGTTTTGTCTGTTTGATGTGTAAAAACTGATTTTTTTTATTTATTTATTTTTTTTTTTTTTATTTTTGTGGGGAGGAGGGAAAACATCAAGAGTCAGATAAGGTCTGTACCCCCTCCTCCATCTCTTTCTCTCTAACGGCATCTCCCTTCCTTCTCCCTCTCTCCTCCCCCAGTCACTCCTCACTTCTCTCAGTTCTCTCTGTTGCATCTAACGGTCTAATGACGGGCGGTAACAACTTTTGTGCCTCATAAATAAGGGAGATGATTACACTTCACGACAAATATTCTAAAAGCGGGGAGATGGTATCAGACCTCTGTATATCTCTGAAGCTTTGGTCTGAAAGTACAGCTCGAGCTCCCTGTGTTCTGGCACCAGACTAAGGAGTGTGTGGGGAAAGCTGGAATACCCGACGGTTGGTGGAAATAATAATGCAATACACACACGAAGACCCCCACAAAATAACGATCAGGTACAGAACTCCACCATTTGGTAAGGATATTTCTAATTTTATTCAAGTTGAATTCTAGGTAGCGGTGGGGTGTGGGGTGCGGAGAATGCAAGTTCAGAAGAAAAACAAAGGAATGGCATCACAATAGGTGTACACAAGTCCCTGGCACAACATAGAAGGCTTTGCTGTATTTCTGACGAAAGGCTGCGGGGAGGAGATAACCACAGCAGGTCGGGGCATGAGAAAGCATGGGAACGGCGCGCGGTGAACCACTCACCTTGCTGACTGGGGTCGCTCGCATGTCACGTGCTTAGACTGCGGCAGGACGTTCGTAACCGATAAGTGTATTTATAATCCCGAGCTAAGACTGGTGTTAACAAAAGCAAATACCCGCATATCTTGATGGGAGACGGATAAACTGGATAAACACTGTTTCTGCCAAACTGGCATCGGAAGGTAGAACTGGTGCTGAAGCTAGAAAAAAGGTCTTTGACAAATAAATGCTGCAAACAATTGTAGATGGAATTTAGCATTATGGACTGGTCATGTACTGAACACCTTGTATGCAGCTTGTAATACGAATCGATAGCTCTGAATAGACCCATTGTTTAATCAGTTAAAATATCTCTGACTTTAGAGAATATTCCAAATCCTGTAAGGAGCTATCAGACGGGGCTGCTAAGTATGTACTCTTACTTTTCAATAATAATAATAACAACAAAAACAACAACAACAATAATAATAAAAAACATCAACAAGCGTCCACACCGCAGAGAGGACCCGAAGAAGCACAGAGTGGGAGGCGATACACAGAGACCCTGAGACAATACACACCCACAGCAACATTTTTCAGAGATTAACTTGTCTTTTCACTACTATCAAGGTTTTAACTCGCGCTGCCAAGTATATGCCAAGCTTCACACTTTAACTGATTCAGTCCATGCAGAAGTTTCTTGTTGTGACAGACAGTGGGTGGGGTCACTGGCGTGGATGTTTTCATTACTCACCTGCTTCCAGTGCTCCATGCAATAGTTGCGAAGAACAATCTTCCAAATCATCTAAGAAAATATTTGTAGGGTAGCCCATGTGAGGGTTTGTATGGTGAGCAAGAATGTGTGTGGGTGCTAAATCTGTAGCCAGGTGTGGCTGATGTGCTCAGATGTGTCCTTGTCCTGTTGTCCAGAGAAGGTGTTGGACCTGTCTGTGGGTCGACATTAGTGTAGGACTATAGTCATGTGGGCCTAATTGTCCACTACACACCCCATAGTTCTGAACTTTCCATCATCTCTGTTCCATCATCATGTTACCTGTGAATGTTTAGTTGCCGATCTGTGAGACAAACCAGTTGCACAAACAAAACCTGCTTCGTCACCTTGACATTTGGTTTGAGGGAGGAAATGCCGAGCTGCGCAACTGTAGCGAGTGTAGCAGCTGATGGCTTCCTGCTGCAGTCTCCCCTCGTCTCCTCGGCTTCAGACTCTGGGTCTGTCCCAGAAATATTTACAGTATCTCAATGAAGGGACGTGATCATGGACTCGATCTACTGGTGACGTGATCACGTGTTTGGTATTTTAAGTGACGTCATCATGGACTCCATCTATGGTGACGTGATCACGTGTTCGGTATTTTAAGTGACGTGACCCTTTGTTTAGTATCCTGTAGACATGCACGGTACGCTTTGATGGATGAACAATTAAACGGATGTCTGGCTTCAACAGAAGCTGCTACTATATATATATTTAAAGCTCATTTCTACAGCCCCGGATGTTAGAGCCCGTGAGTGGAGCTGGAAACTTCTCACCAGTCGTCATGCTCGCCTTGTCTTGTGTGCGTCGGGTCAGAAGGACCGGCATGCTTCGTTTGGCCCTACAACCATAAAAACTCCATGTCAACACCATTCTTTCTCAAAAGCGTGGCCACATTACAGGCTCATCTGGTTGTGTGGAAAGACTCAACAACACGCATCCTTTTAAATTGCAGGAAAGTCTTATCTCATTTCCAGACACAGACGTGCCCGGAGGATCCATTCACTCTGTGAAGCTTATAAACATTTTTTCAAATAGAAAAAGTTGGTGTAAACTCCTACCTAGACAAAAAAAAGTTATTTAAACCTTCTTAAAACTCAGTCACCGAGAGCAAACAGACTTACCGAAAATTCCTGCACCGGGAGAAAATAAAAACTGACTTGTGTACATCATCATTAATAATCTCCCTGCTGGGACCTGGGTGAGGACAAGTCAGGTGTGTGCACACCCACGTGTGGTGTAACCCACCCGACACTCGCACTCAGTGTGTCTACAAGTATCCCCCTGTCTGCTAAATATCTGATTCTTGGACTATATTGGTGTCTTCCCTACAGTCGACTAATCCAACATCTCAAATCAGATACAAATAGTTTGAACCCTGCAGGGTGTAAGGTGGGCTGTGGACTGTGTTATCAGTGTCTAGGGCCCCTTATCTCCCTACTCCGCCTTCACCCTCCCTATTAAATCAGGTATGAATGTGGCGAGTGGTGGAAGCTTTCTAGTGATCATCACCCAAGATTCGAACCTGCTTTACAAACCGTTTGCTTTACCCTGAAATCTCGTGTGGGAGCCTCATATTTATTCGCTGCACCCGACCTCAGGGTGGGTGTGTCTGTGAAATGCTGCAAGATGGAAAACTCACTTTTTTTGTGAGAGCATTAAAGGAATAGGTTTTTTTTTTTTCTCAAATAATCATTTTCATGACTTTCAGAGATGAAAGATTTTGACTGAGTGGAAAGTTAATTGACCCAGTTTAGTCTTGATGATTTTGTTGCTGCACTTTGTTTACCTCTACACATTCCAGTTCAAGTACCTAAAAATTCTCTTATTTTGTTCCCACATTAAAATTCCTATTTATGAAAGAGAGGCTAGGGGTTGGGAAAGTCAAACGACGCAGTTTTCAATGTACAAGATGTTAAGATCATGTTTTTCTGTGATATATGATTGTTTCAGCAGCAGCAACATCCAGACATGATGGTGGCCATTCCATTACTTGTCGTCTGCTCCTTGGTCTTTGTCTCAGCCAGCGCCCAGAGAGCCAACGGCAAAACAACGAAATCCCCGGGGTCTGTACACTGTTCTCAGTTCATGTTACTAAATATAATGAGCTCCTCAATCCAGTCCTGATGTGTATTTATACAGTTCTGAATGCCTCGAGTTCAAGACCAATCGTCATCGCTCCCTTTTTGGTGATTAACATAACTTATATAATTGTAATATAAGTGCATGTCTGTTAGTTATCGAGCGCATTAAAAGTTTTTTTTTGTTTGCAGGAGTCCTTGGTAGGGCTTGCTATAACAGGCAGAGAGTTGTACACTATATATAAAAAAAACACTATAGACACTCAACTATAAATACATGTTAACTATATATTTATATCAAAAACACTGTAGGCACATAACTATAAATCCCCGTTAACTCTCTTTTTATACATATATACACGATATATATAATTACATAACTATAAATACACATTAACTCTCTATATATAGAACTATAAATACACGTTATCTCTCTATATATCTATATATAACTATAAATACATATCTAGGGCTGTGGAGCACGAGAAGTGGCGAGTCAGCAGATCTACCACATACCCACCCACCTTCCCATCCTCGCCCCCTTCTCGTTTTTTTTCCTTTCATTACAACTCCAACAACCACAGCAGCCGCCAGCACGTCACGCCGCCTGGTGGTGGCCGTGCGTGCAGGGGACGTAACTCTAATCTCTACACAAACCACGGCTGCCAGCAGCAACATGAGACCAGGGTGTCTAGTTTTTAAAGAATAGTTTTTGGATAGAGTATGGTGTCCACTTTCATCTGCACCCTAGTCAGTGCTTGACGACACGCGTTATCAGGAGGACGGCGATGATGGCGGGGAGATGAGGATCACAGAAAGTTCTCGCATCTCACTTCCTGTAGAAAGCTTCATTAGAACTCCTCTGATACAAGTCTTTGAAAACCCACAAGAAAGGCGCCTGTAATTTGAAAAGTTTTTACTTTGTTGATGGCAGAGAAACGCTAGCCACCCAGTCCACCCGGCACCCAGCCTCATCATCCCTCACATCAGCTCGTGCTTTCCTCCTTCTCTCACTCAGGCCACAGCGCGCGCCTCACTCCGCGACCCCCTCCGGTGAAGGAAGGGCGTTTGCATCAACTCCACAAAAAAAAGACAAATTCCGATCAGCTTTAATATTTTTATAAACAACTATTCACGGTCGACATGGCGATGTTTTGTTTTCTGTCTCCACCGTGCGGCCTTCCGGTTCTGTGATTAGTCGCTGAAATATGTTAGTCTGAAAAAATATACAAAGCCTCGGAATTCCGCTAATAACATTGAACAAGCCATGAGGTGCTTTGCAAAAAGAATTGTTTAAATGTTCAAACAAAAATAAAAAAATGTTTTGAGAAAGTAAATAATTTTACGCAAATGAAGGTGACCTGCTCTCCCACAGCAGTCGGCGGCTATAAATGTGAAACACTCGGGCAAGTTCTAGGTTGATACAAAAGTAATGACAGAAGACAGCAGGAGGGTCCGGACATCAAGTGCAGGTGGGTGTGGCCTGTTTTCGAAGATCATTTACTGGAACAAAAAAGCTTTTCCATGCGATTTTTAAAAGTCTCCATCCCCGAAGATGCTGAATGACAAGGATGAACTCCGCTTGACAAGTGTTATAGTTCACTAGTTCAGACACTGTTGTTGTGTCGTCAGACACAGTAAGAATGTACTCATTATCTATCTTGCCGCACCTCATCATTTAAAGCGAAGTTTCTCCCAAATGCGCAGTTTTGAACAAGAAGGATTATCTTCCCAGCCACCGCCTTGTTTACCGGACTCACCTTTCTTCCGTTTGTTGACACGAGGCAATGGGAGGGAGTTATCTGCGCCACTTCTGTCTGCACGGAGGGGCAGGGAATACTTATCTGATTAACTGAATTGTTCCAGAAGGACCTGACACCGATCAAGCCGTCAGTACGAGGCTTTCAGTTTCACTTAAAGTGTTTTTCATGAAAAGTGAGGAAACGAGTGTGGACTGACTCACTACAGGTTCTTCTCGGGTTCATTTTGACATTTGTTTATTGTCAGGGCATTCGTGTTTATTTTGTTAAGATTGAGAAACACCGAATGACATTCTAAACACTATTTTCATTCCATTAAAGACCCGACTTCCGTTAAAATAATTGTGGAGAGGAAGGGGAAAGAAGAGCATTATAGGTGTTATTATTTCGATCTCACAGTCTTACGGAAATGTTTTGTGGACAAACTTTTTACAAGAGCAAAAACTCTGACGGATAACTCTTGGTATCTCGAACTTACGGCAAGCTTTGGTGCGAAAAGACTTTCAGGTAAACATACCTGTACATTCATGGATCCAGAACATTCTGCGTACCTGAGTGTAGACATACTGACAGGTGTACAGCGCCTACAAGCTCCATAGACACACTGAACACCTGTCCATAGACCTAACGTGGGCTCTCTCTATATATATATACTAAAATAGGTTATACACGTCTCCACAGCCCCAAGATGTTTTTTCTCGCTCTCTCTCTCTCTATATGTACATATAATAATTTAGACTTCCACCTGTCCACAGCCCCATCATGTGCTTTCTATATGTATATACTAATATAGACACACGTGTCCACAGCCCCAGCAGGTGCTTTCTCTCTCTATATCTATATATATATATACTTATAATATGTACACACCTGTCCACAGCCCGAACATGTGCTTTCTCTCTCTATATCTATATATATATATACTTATAATATGTACACACCTGTCCACAGCCCCAACATGTGCTTTCTCTCTCTATATCTATATATATACTTATAATATGTACACACCTGTCCACAGCCCCAACATGTGCATGGTGCAGCAAGTGATCGGCACCAACGAGAAGTTCTTCACGCACTGTGTGGCCCAACATCTCAAGATGATCTGCGAGCGACCCACGTGAGAAACTATGTCTACACTGGCTTTACCATCAGCTTTTCTCTTCTCCCTCCTTCTATTTCTCGTTCGTTTGATAGTTTGTTCATCACACTTTCATTCTATCTTGTTTCAGTTTTGTCCTATGTTTTTATTCACTTTTGTTTTATTCTTTCTCTTCTATAATTGTTGCAGTCTTTCTAACTTTAAGGTATTTTGCCATTTGGTTTTCTAGCCTGTTATTTTCTTGCTTCTTCTTTCTCTCCACCCCTTCTCTCTCTCTCAATCGCTTCTCTTTTTCTTGTCCATCCTGCGTTGTATTCTATCAAGGTATTGGAAAGTAGTTGGGGTCGGTCTGCCTATCCACTCGCTAGGAATAAGCACGGCACTTTAAGTGCTGAAAAATTTGACAAAAAGTTTGGCGAAAGAGTCTGATGGAGAGGAAGGGGGGTACTCTTATCACCCAAATCCCCAAAATAATTATATGCACCGATGTAATCACACGTCTGTAAAGCAGGTGCGCGGAAGAACTTTTCCAATGCGATTTTCTGGAGAGTTTGTGCATTTGAAGATGTTTTCATGTCAGGATGTATGTGTGGGAGGACGCGTGCCATCAAGTGCCAACTGGACGATTGGGTCTAGTGCATGAGTATTTTTAATTACAGTTATCGTGTGCGGGTCTACTAATTGTAGAAACTGATTAAAGAAGGAAAAACGTATTTTCTTCAATCGGTTAACAGAAAGCAAGGTCTGTGGCCGAGGTATCTCGCGAAATATGGCCTCCCACACTTGATTACGCTCGTCAAGATATCAATCTAAGCTTTTTCCATCAGTTCCTGGCGAAAACATGTTGCGCAACGAGATTTGTTCAGGAGGCTGGCAAACAGTGGAGTAAACAACAAATGCATCTGCTCTGACTGACCTGTCCGGAAACTGGAAGAAGCCAGAACTGGCATCAGAAGACAGGAGGGAGACAGGGTGACCTGCGTGAGGAAGACTTGCCAACACCAGGCATTCCCATTGTTCATGGAATGACAAGACCGACGATCTGGACGTCGATGTCATCAGGGCATCGTGACATCAACCAAGACAAACAGTTCGCCTGCCTGTACACTTGCCTCTATGCACCGAGGAAGCTTATTTATCCTGAGTAATGAACTTCCCGAAAAAGGTTATGTTGGCATGTTGGGATGAAACAGAAAAACAGTGTCAGAGGTTATTAAGATAAGCAAGCGTATAGTTTAAAGAAATATTACAAGTAAGGTTGAAGAATGTCCATTTAAAAACATTTGTCCCACTTTGAAAACTTGGAATTTAAAATCCCGTTAACCCTCTCTCTCCAAGCAGACAGAATCTGTCACAGGGTACAAGTGTACCCACAGTTGTTTGTGTTAAAACGACAACTGAGTTGTTTACACACGTGTCCCACTCTGTAAAATTGCAATGTAGGATACCATTGACCCTCTCTCCAACCAGACGGAATCTGCCAGGGGAGACCAGTGTACCGACAGTTTTATTGAAAAGACAACAGAGCTGTTTACACTACTGTACTCGCATCTGTAAACAGATGGAGGGTGGAGGGATCATGCACGCCTGTGAACTGGGTGGTTGCAATCCTGGATGGTGAATGGGAGGTCAGTTGGTGCACCTGGTGACTGGGAGAGGAGGTAAACATGTAATTGCTGATGAGAAAACGACAAGAAATGTCGGCATTAAAGCGAAATTATTTGACTTGTCTGTAGGTTCCTCAGCTGGGACTGCTGTTCTGGCTACGAGAAGGAGGAAGGAAAGGTTGGTTGTACAAAAGGTTTGTCTTTCCCTTGTATTCCATTCCTGTAACTTTTTTTTTTATGGTTTAGATGTATTTCCCTCTTTGTTTTATTTTGTGGGCGTGCTGTTTTAAACTTCTATACTCATCTGTCATCTATCCTTTGCCAAATGTTGATCAGAGTTCCAAATTCACAAAATTAACCCCAAAACAAGATTTTATTTATTTGGTTATCTCGCACAACTTTGGTAAACATGGCCGAGGATATTTTCCCGATTAAGAAGGCTAATGAGGCTAAGAAGGCGAATGCAAAATGTTTATTGTCAGAAAAACTAAATTAAAGCCTTCGCATATGAAAATGTTTGTGTCAAACTTGTTCTCGCTTCTGACAAATTTCCAGTTAGTTTCTTGGGTTTTTTGTTCTTCCGATTTATACAAATACTCTGTTTCCCATCAGCGTGTTTAATTTTTCGCATGATTTGAGCAATATTTCATTTTCGCACCCGTTGATTAAACAATTTTTTAATTCCGTTTTCTCTTGGGAAGAAGTTCCTGAAATAAAAAAAAAAAATTGCTTCAGGAAGGCAAAAGAAGGGGTGAAGTTGGGGGTGGGTGGGATGGGTTAGCATGCACTTAAAGAGCGAGTCTGTAGCTGCGAACTTTCCCCTGCGTTCCAAGTCGTTTGAGTGCCAGCAGGGCTGTGTAACGATGATGTGATGTCCTCTGATTGCCAGTGAAACCGTTGGGGAACCTGCTGGAGACGGCCGGAGACTTGGGGCTGTCGCAGTTTTCCCAGCATGCTGAGCGCAACAATCTGTCCCACACCCTGCGCCATGAGGGCGCCTTCACGGTCTTCGCCCCCGCCAATGAAGCCTTCGCCCAGACGACTCCCTACGAGAGGTAAGATGCCCACAGATATGAAACAACTGTTTTGTGGGTGAACTTCATGCACAGAGGTCAAGGTAATGAGAGGTTAACCATCAGCGGCAACACAAAACTGTTCTCTAACGCTTCCGTGATTAGGTGAATCGGTTATTTGAAAAGAGGGGCGGGTGAGAAACAAAAATATAACTTAATTAAAAACATGTGTTTTAATGATCACACTTCTTCATACAAACTTGTGAACAGTCATCGCCTTCAGTTGGTCTCACAGACTTGTGCTCCATGATGACCTGCGCTTCTTTAGGAAGTCAGTGGACCGTGACTCGCTGTGACACTACTGTTTGTCATTTCTTGCCCCGCCAAAGTTGGCAACTATTTTTATTTTAAACGCAAATAAATAACTGAACATGATAAACGACAGGACATGGGGAAACCGAACAAATGACATCTGGCCTCGCAAATCTTTGCTCTTTATCATCCAGTGATGAGCTAGTTATCCTGGAGCCAAATCTAAGATATAAGTCTACCGTCCGTACATCTTCTACCTGTTATAGAGATAACGAGGCAGACATTCGGTCCACCCCTTCCATTGATTACCCGATAGGTGAAGACACATGTCTAGGTGGTTATGTTACCTTTCGGCCCTCGATCTTCTCAGTTTCGAAGCGTCGCAAATCTTCTTTTCCTCCCATCTGCACGGCCGGAGCCATATACACTCTGCTATCAGCGAGCTTTGATACTGCCAAGTAACAAACAAACAAACAAAAATCTGGGTAGGAGGAGATGGGTAGATGACGGACGGGGCATGAGTAGAGTGAAGCAGCAAAAAAACCCCCAAAAAAACCCAAACCAAACAAACAAAACAAAAACAAACAAAAAAAAACAAAAACAAACAAAAACAAACAAACAAAACAAGAAAAAACCAACTGACGAGACGGTTGATAGAGGGGACAGCGTATCTTGACAGAAGCTGATTAATACAAACATGATGTTGGTTGTAAAGTCTTTTGTTTTCTTTCATTCTGCTATTGATTTGCTCTCTCTTTCAATGGCAAACAACAAGTATCCGAGTGTTGATAGTAAACCACTAGCTGGCCAGTCAACATCTGTTTCTGCTCACTCGATCCTCCATTTGTTTGTTTACCAGAAGCCTGCTGAACCCCGCTCACGGCAGCCAGTCCTTGTTGCTGTACCACGTGGCCCCGGGGAAGCTGACGCTGGACACGTTCCACGCACGTAGTCAGAACTTCGTCACGTTGTACGAGGACAAGAGAATCAGGGTCAACAAATATGCTTACGGGGTGAGTGCTGCTCACTTGTCTGTGGAGGGCTGAACGAGAGCAAGAGTGTGGACGTCTCGGCTCTCTACTGTCTCTGTCATCCAAAATTTAGTTGTGTACAATATGGGTACTAATTGGGCTAGAGGGTTAGGGAGAGATCTTGTGTGTGTGTAAATCCTCCAGTTTCCTTACCTTGAGTTATCTCCAGACAATCTGGATCACAGTCCCTAGCCAAGAACCGTCTGAGGAAAGAAAAGTGTTGGATAAGTTTCTTTAGGAAACACCAATTCAGCTAATTATGACACACTCCAGCTTTTTGAACCTCTCTCTTGTCCTTATCATGAAGACACAGTTTAATTACCTAGTTAACACGTCACATGACACTTTCACCCCTCATCTCACCCTGCTCATGATTTATTCTGCATTTGCCAGGAAAAGCTAAAGCCTATGACTCTTGGATTCATATCGGAGCCACAAAATTAAAGTATACCTTATTTTGTATTTCCATTGTAGGTGGCAACGGTAAACTGCGCACGCATCATACGAGCTGATGAAACGGCCACCAACGGAATAATTCACGTCATCGATGAGGTGAGCTGCCGGTGCTGGGAAGCGAACGTCGCGTTCGGCTTCGAAGAATGTTTTGCAACCTTCGCGAGACTTGAACGTGAAACGTGAGCCACGTGGGCAGAGTGAAAATGTTAGACAAACGAGCAAACTCCAGTCCTGGGCAAAATATTGAATGCACTTCACAACTTTACTTGCATCAACCAATTTCCTCAATGTTCGCATGAGTAGGGCGTGTATGCAGTGTGTGTCTGTGTGTGTGTTACAGTGTGTCTCTGTGTGTGTGTGTGTGTTACAGTGTGTGTGTTTGTGTGTGAGTGAGGGAGTGAGAGAGAGATTGCACTGTTTTTGCGCGCGCGTCTTTCGAAAAAAAAAACTGTGCCAGACAGAAATCTTAAGTGAAGTTCTCCATGAGATTTAAATGTTTTTTCCTTTTTCTTTCCCCTCATTGCTCTTACTTTCCAGTAACTTGTACCTGAAATATCTGACAAGCATGAGGTAGCTGATCTTCCCAGCTTTCTGTTCTCTGCCTCTTCCTTCAGTGTCCAAATAAACAAAAGAGAAAAAAACATTGAAAGGCAAATTCGGATTTAGTAAAGAAAATTTAAGTGATCTTGAGATTTAGACAACACAGAAAAATATGAGACAGTTTTTTTTTATATCTCTCGTCTGTAATAGCAAAGGGAAGAAAAAGAAAACGAAGAGACTAGTTTGGAGCTCTCTCCGATATACACACCGCATAATGCAACACTAAGAGTATCAAGATGCACAACTTTGGGTTTTTCTTACCTCCTCATGCCCTCCTTCATTCTTATGAGCAGCAGCTGGAACTGACATTTTTGTGTTCTACATCCACTCTATCATTGACGATAAAGATGCGCGCGCATGTAGACAAGACAGGCCTGTTGTATCTCATAATGTGTCGTTAGAGGAAGGCACTACTTGACGATAATCGACACAAGATGCATCCTTGATCTGCTTTTATGAGCCTGTTTGCTTGAGTTTTTTTTTTAAATCATTTAATAGTTTGTTTACCTGAAGCTGCTGCTTAGCCCGCACACGCTCCTCAGAAAATCCTGCTGGTTGTAGGGAGGAGCTAGGACCCTTAGAACATCCCTTGGTTTTATTAAAGTATCGTTAGTCCTGAACATGTCTAGTTTTACTGAAATTATCTCTAGTCCTTGCAAACTTCCGCTATTTGATATAAAATGTTGCCTGTAGAAAATCCAACTAGAATAATGGGCGTCAACAATAATCTGACACTTAGAAAATCCACCCTAGTTTCATGAATGTTTTTTTCTGGATTTAAAAAAACTCCGCTAGTTTTATGGACCTCTATCTGGTCTTTAAACAGCTCAGTTTTACTCTACCCTTGAGAATGTATTTTAAAGACCATTAAAAATAAACCTAGCTTTATGGAGCGAGCTCTGGGCCTGGCTCCTGCATGTTACTAACGGGTGGATGGAGGAAACAGTGTTTCCCAGCCTCCAGTCACCTGGTGTGTGATGTCACTGTGCAGGTGGTCAAGCCTCTGGACCTCCAGGGTAACCTGGCGGAGCGGATATTCTCAGACGACAAGTACTCGCAGTTCCAGCTGGCGCTGTTCGTGGCCGACATGATCAACCAGCTGCACCAGACGGACCGAACCTTCACCGTGCTGGCCCCCACCGACCAGGCATTCGCCAAGCTGCCCAGGGAGATCCTCGACCTCATCCTCACCGACGCCAACACCGCAGAGAGTGAGTGGCGCTGACGACCGAGACACCACCGAGGGCAGTGTATTGACTGTCTCCTTGACTGTTTCTATATCTTTCCCCCTTAGCTTTAGGTCGAGGTAGAGGAATTCACAACAAATTCCCAAACAACTAGAGAAAATATCTAGCGATCCAGAAAAATATATAACTTATCTACATTATATTCACTTAAAATGTATCTGCATTGTATTTCTAAAAAATATTTATCTTACATTCATTACAAACGGTTCATTATTATTGTTATTATTATTATTGCTATTATTGCTGTTGTTGATTAATGTTTAATGTTTGACCAAGTTTTCATACAATCGTCATTTAAAATTGTGCCAGACTTGTTCAAACGTTCATCCTATATCTGTCAGTTAAGAACGGCTCGTGATCGTATGACTAGACAGCCTTGTCACTGAGCATGCGCCGCGAACTGTCCCCAGAGGTGATCAAGCGTCACGTGGTGCGCGGTGTGTACTGCGGTGACGCCATCGTGGTGTCGGTGGGGCTCAAGACGCTGGACGACAGCCGCGTGCTGTTCCGCTGCACACGCAACGGTCTCTACGTCAACGGCGCCCGCGTGGTGGACCGTGACCTCCTGGCCACCAACGGGGTCATCCACGGCATCGACAGGGTCCTGCTGCCGGACTCAGGTACACCGCCCTCAGCGGTTTGCTGAGCTTTACTCTCCTTGAGTGTGCTTGGATCCCGTTTCTTTCTTTCTTTGGTCTTTTTTCTTTCCTTCTCTAGAGTTACCTCACTTTACTTCTTCGTGCTGGCCGCCTGGTATCCGCAAGTAAATATAGCTGATGGTCCGATATAGTATATGTAACATCTACTACATAATTACCAGTGTGATCTGTGAGGTCTGTGATCCGAGGGCGTGATGTGTTTTGTGTGACAGTGCGGCAGCCCACCGACCTGCTGGACGAGATGAATGTGAAACAGTTCATGGCGCTGGTCCGGCGAGCGGGGCTGGAGCACAAACTGAACAACGTCTCCAACGTCACCATCTTTGCCCCCACGGACAAGGCGCTGGACGGTAGGTGTCAGCAGGTGTCAGGAAGGGTAAAGAGGGAAATGGCGGAAAAGTATGTCAGCGATGTTTACTGAAAATTGTCTTCTGCCATTTTGCATGGACATATTTGTTTTATTTGTTTCTGACTTTGTCTGACTTTAATGTGGTTGAAGAGTGATGAAAGTCGTGAGAGGGGGAGCGAGAGAACAAAGGGCTAAATAGATGAGGCATGTAAAGGACAATCCACTTCACAGAATTGCCGAGCTCGGCGCAGGCAGCGCTCACCAGCGACCCCCTGGCGGTGGACAAGCTGCTGGACTATCACATCGTCAAGGGACGATTGACTGAGAACAGGCTCATCGGCGACCTTGCCCTCGACACGGGGCTGTCGGCCAAGATCAAGGTCACCGTTTTCAGGAATGTGAGTGCTCACTCTCTCTCACACACTCTCTCTCTCTCACTCACTAGTGTCGCTCTAACGAACAGACTGCCGCAAAAAGAAGAAAGAGGTTTCATAATGAGTCTGTGTCCATGGTGCAGGACACTCATGTTTGCCTGGATCTTTTGTGTGTGCGTGCGTGCGTGTGTGTGTGTGTGTGTGTGTGTTCATTGTCAGCTGGAGCTTGTGTTGTTTTCTGCTCACTTTCTTTAGTGACATCACTGATGCATCTGCTCCTTCGCGAAGGATGAGGTAGTCATTTAGCTGTGTTGATCAGAAAACATTCAGTACATCCTGGTGTCCTTTGGCATCTCGATAATGTTACTACTTACATGTATAAAGATTATAATTTGTACAAGACATTTAAGACTTTCCGCCTGTAAAAAAAAATCCAGACACGACAAAAACATAAGCGCCATGCAGACAGTCCTAGCTTACCACAGGACGAGACCGAGAAAATAAGAATGTTGGCGCCTTGATGAACACAATGTACCCGGTGTTTACAGGGTGTGGCGGTTAACAACGCCAAGGCAGTGGGTCCACCTCGTGAGTGCGACAAAGCTTTGATCCAAAAAGTGGACAAGGTTCTGGTGCCCACTGAGAACACCCTCATGGATCTCATCAACAACGACAAGGACCTCAGGTATGCAAACTCCAGTCATCAAAATTATTTCAGTCTGTGAGTGTTGTTAACCTGAGTTGGTGTGTTAGACGAGTTGTCAGAGGCTAGGATATATCCAAAGTTAAATAGAGAGAAACCTAAGGCAATGTCAGAGCAAATTCTAGAGCTAGAAGTCATGATACCTGTAAAGATTTTTCAGGCCATGCACAGATAGAGCTGTGTGAAATAATAATATCTACTGGGTCACCGTAGCAACATCATCTGTCGATAATATGGTCCGAAAGCCTCCAACGGCTCTTTCCGTGCGGTTAACTGCTTGGTGTTTGACTCTAAGATTTCTGTCTCGCAGTATTTTCCAACAAGCGATGGAAACATCTGGAATGTCGGAGACTCTTTTGAGGGACGGCAGCTACACGGTGCTGGCTCCCACCAACATGGCCTTTTCTTACCTGAACCAGTGGCGGCTGGACGAAATGTTGAACGACCCTGAGCGAGTGAAAAAGGTAAAGAGACTTGTGTGTGAACATTGTGAACACTGTGAACACAACCAGTACTAGTCACTAATATCTGACGACAGCTAACGATGCGGAAAAACACCAATAAGCACCATTCTTCTTTTACTTAGTATTAGTAATAGATTGGTAATATATATGTATTCTTTGTCCAAAGTCAGACTTACAGAGTGCGTGTTCCTCTGGTTTTTCTGCAGTTTGTGGACCGCCATATCATCAACCGCATGATCGTCAAGTGCGAGATCCCAGAACAAGGCACCTACGGCATCGCCTCGCGCCAGGGGGACCTCACCGTCTTCACTTACGACACGCGGAACCAGCTGCTGGTCAACGACCTCATCAACGTCGACTCACCTGACAACATGGCCGTCAACGGCGTGCTGCACAAGGTGGCCGACGTCCTCAAATGCTCCTGTGAGTTGGGTGTCACCATGTCCACCCGCTACCAACATCGCACAAGCAGTCGGCGCCATTTCCATCGCTTACGTTACTAAGACAACTGCAACGATGATGTGCACACCACAGAACGCTCAGCACATGGTGTTAGTTGTTGTTATTATTAATATTAATTTTAATTCTTACTATTACTACAACAAACAACACTTGCTGGTCCGTCGAGAGGAAAAAATTCCAAGACAGACCTTCAGTCTCCCCTTCTCCACGTGTGTCACGTGACTAAATGACGTAGCATTTGAAACCGGAAGTTTACACAGCATCTTCAGTTTTGCTTGCGAAGGCAACCATTGGACATCTTGGTATCATAAATCAGCAAAACTTTGGTTGCTGCTTATTTAATTTTATACGTTTTTTTAAAGTCAAAAATCAAGACTTTGCGATGTATGTGTGTATGTCAGTGCATATGTAAGTGCCGATGTAAGTGTACATGTAAGTGCAAGCTTCGAATGGCGTGCTTTGCGTAAGGTTTAGTCTCGTTTGCGAAGACATTAAAGACAGGCGAATTAATACTTCCTTGATACAGTTTCTTACTTTTCTTCTGTATCTCCTGGTTAGCTGCACCTACTCACCCAAGATTACAATGACTTCTGTTGTCACCCACCTCCTACACAAGACAAATATTCTGACAGCGGCCATCACTGACTTCTCACTGTTAGTACAGAGGCTTGGCATCGTCAATAATAGGAACATACAGTCACAATGTAGTTGGATTATAATATTGATGAGAAAAACAAATCGAGCTCCTGGCAGGATTCGTAGTAAGGACTTATTGCCTGTCTCGTGTACTCCTCGCTCATTCTCGGTGTTACACTCTGTCGCTCTCACTCAGTAAAACCTCAGGCCATGTACACATGCATGTTTTTTTTTTTCTATAAAGTTCTTTTTTAGTGTCGAAACATGAAAACAAACAGTTTTTACTATTTATTTTAAAAGTACTCAGAAAGTAGGGGGTTCTGGTTTCATCTTAGTTTGCTGAATGATAATTTTGTTGCAACTTCACCAAACTTCAACTCAAGTGATGTAACTGTATAATTGCTGCATGTGCGACAGAAAATTTTAAGAAAAAAAAAAACTTGCAAAGTCTTCCATTCAAGAACAGATCAATTCTAAATGTTTTTATCTGTAGATAACTTGTTGAGGAAATGGCCTGTTAAATGTACACCGAGGACACTATCTAAAGCTTTATCAAAGATGTGTTAAAATGTGAATGCAAGCTCACCACGGTGGTGCGTGTGCCTGTGTGTGTGTGTAAATAGGTGTGCCTGTGTGTATCTATGCGTGTGTCAGGACAACATACATCAGTGCCTGACCATGAAAGCAGAGTTGTGGCACAAGACTTGGGTCTGTTGCTGTCACACAGAGAGAACGTTGGCTCGACGTTTGTCCACCGTTGAGTGACGTACGCCGACCCGGACTGCGAGACGACACGCACACGTAACGGATTCTGGACCGTGGGCAAGTCTGGTGTAATGACCAATGAGCACGTGTCCAACATGATAATACTGACCAACGGTTGTTGGACAATGATCGTGGTGGACAGAATGTTGGTGAATGATCACGAACGATCTGAATTATCATGGTGGACAGTTTAAAAGCTGGTCAGTGGTCTCCATGGTAGGCGGAGACAAACCGTGGTATAGGCTGCAGGGCGATTGGAAAGAAAGAAGGTGAAATTCCACCTTTACAATCAGTGCTGCACATGGTCAGGAGTTAGTCACGCCACCAGATGTTCTGGACGTGGCGAGAACAATTGACTCTTTGGTTGGTAAGACACGAGACAGGAAACCAGCATCAGCACGGATCATTGCACGTGGCACACCAAGCTGACATCTTCAGCAAGGGCGGAGGACGAGCAAAAGTGTTTGAGTGATGATGCATCCAACTATTTTTCTAACCTGTGTAACTTCCTCCTCGCGCTGTTAGTCTGACTGTTACGACTGGACAATGGCAGTGGAACACGTGTCTGGTTGTCTGGGCGGACGGTCTACTTTGTACAGTTCATACATATTGTAGAGTTCATATGAAACTTTGCTTCAGGTCTTACGTAGAGTCCATGTTTATTTGCAAATGTACTAGTCGTGCTAAGCATTTGATGTTAAAGACCACATACTATTTTCTCAGTTGAAAGTTATATTGTAGAGTTTATAAAAATGTTAAATATGTTTGTGTAGAAACTAAGTTCAGCCATGCTGCAACACTTCATGTTAAAGACTGCATAAAATTTCGCTTGCCTGAGTTTTTTAAAAGTGCTTTGGTGTGATCTGAGACATTGAAAATGTTGCAACGGCTGTGACAGTCGGAGGACTGGCTGAGCCTTGTGATGCTCAGAGGTGACATCGATGATAGATAATACTGCGCGCCTGTACATTGTGACCTCAAGAACACCGATAGTCCTTACCGACCCCCGAGTACAGGGGACAAGCTCCATCAAGTACTGCGAGGTGTAAACAAGGAGTTTACATTGGCTTATGTACATCTGCTTCAAAGTTGTATCATGATGGCGCCCGAGTAAAGCGTTCCTCTTCACCCAAAGCATTCAGAGAATAGGTGGAGTGTGCGTGTGAGAGAGATATATATAAAGAGTAGAATATACCAGAACATTAACTATGCATGTGTACAAACATCAGTCCTACTAAAATGCAGAGCTGAAAGTTTGAGGGTTTTTTCCCTTCTCTCTCACACAGCGATGCTTCATCAAGTCTGCGCATGCGCATTCAAAGGAATACGAGAAGTGTTTATGTCTGAGATGGCTTCTCGTGTCTTAACTCGGCAAATGAGGCTCGTAGATTCCCGCTATCAAGCAGTTCCTATTCCTAGACAGGTGGCGCCAAGAATTCAAAAAAAAAAAAAAAAAAAAAATCCGACACGAACCCCAAAAAAAGTCTGTTACAGATTACCGTTTGCACGATGTTCGTTCATGGATAACAATGTGAGGCGATAAGAGACGCAAGGTATTTGAAGAAGTAATCGAAGGGCAGACTTAGCAGATGGCGACTTCAATGAGATATAAGAGGATGATGTGTCAGTGAGCATAAAAACAGACGATGAGGCGCTCAGTAGAGACAGGAATTATCTTCAGACACAATGCACCGGCTTTGGGGACATCATATGCCCTCCTCCCTCCACACACACACAAAGCTGACTTCTATCATGAGACTCGACACACATCCTAACAAAGCCAACTGCTAACCTGTTGCTTTTATTTTCACAATCACAACATCAACAGATGACCAGAAAGAAAAGTCCTAAGACCGCATTAAATAAGAATGCACATGCACAGTCCCCTGCTGAGTTCAATGAAGGAGTACATTTACAACAGCATCTGTGTAGTTGGATATAAATGTATTTAAAGAAAACACATGCATAGATATGGCTACAAACTGCCTGTAAGTCAGCAAACACTTCCTTCTTTCTGACATGGATACAAAAGTGTAACATTGTGCATAGACCTGGAGGTAGCAACCTCCTTCATGTTGTATAGCTATAACAAAGTTTTCGCAAGTTCAAACAGAGGGTCTGCTGCTGCAAATGTACCAAGGAACTGACCTTTAGCACAGTTTCAACTCTCCCTTATACAAAAGTTGCACTACAAATGTATCTGGATAAACTGACATCAAACACATCCTAAATGCCTGCCAGTAGTCCACTAAATCATGCATTCCAGAATGACCCCATGTTCACCATGATGTATACTCAACAACTTACATTTTGTATATATTCATCCTTCTATTCATCATGGCTTATACAATCACCATGACACACACACTCACGTCACTCTATTCAACATGATACCTACATTAAACTTTACCAACAGTCAGTTCAGTAAACTAGCAATTATTTGACACTCAGAAGCCCATGATTGTGCGAGTCTGTAAATGCAAAATTGCACAGTTGTATTGTTTCGACGCATTTAAGGCGATAGATTTGAAAAAACAAAACAAAAAAAAAAACAAAAAAAAAACCCACTTCAAAGAACACATAGAAGCTGATCTGTAGAGAATTTATTACAGAGCTAGAAGCCAGAAGCTACAAACTGCTAACCACAGGAATGGCATCAAGAAAAATCTCTTTATACAAACTGCCAGCGGACACACTTCCATATCACCTACTTTGGAGCTGCAGTGTTGAGTGCAACATAATGAAATGTACAATTTCTCTTTTTTTTTTTTTTAAATGTGATCTCACCTCAAATACAACATTATCTAAACTGACTTTTAAAAAATAAAAAGTGAGGCACACTCAGAGGCCAGTATGTGAATGCTGCACACAAATGCGCACATTTTCCTGTTCCGGCAATCATGCTTACAGTTTCTGCATCTTGCCCACCACGCATTCCGACAACTTTTTTTTTCGGCCTAGGGAGCACCTCAGCTGAAAAATTGTTTGATCACCTAACAAGAATGAGCTGCAACTGCAGTCTGCTAGCTAGCTTTTACTGCTTCCATCAGGCAGTCCTGTGATGCAAGGTTTGTGCCTGTCACAGATACAGTGAGGATTAGCTGGGTTCAGATCTCTGTCTAAGGCATATCGTTCTTTCGATACATGTGGCCCCTGTTTACAGGGACTGCTCCTTTCCCATCATATATATCCTTACTTTATAGCTCAGCGTAAAACAGCAATTCTCTCCCATGCCTTCCATTAGTACCATGAATTCTACAACAGCAATCTACAACTGGTCCATACTTTCGAACTTTGAGCAAAGCCGTTATGAGACAAAAAGAGGATAACACCATCAATGCAAAATATATAAAATAACAAAATGTCATGATGGCGGTGCTTGGTGCCCCCTTCTCTAATTCCTGAGCTGATAAAACACAAAAAAAAAAATGTTCATCACCAGTCCTTGTACAAATGAGACAACAGTGATTCTGAATGGCACTGTCCTCTGAAAGGTTTGAGTAAAACATCAAAACTGCCAGAAAGAAAACAACTGTGAACCCTAACAGTACAGAATGTACTCCTGAAAGCAAATAAACTTCAATGCTTATACGGAAATTGTTCCAATGAGCCTTAATTACACCAATTCTTTGAAAACTGACAAAACTCAAAAGAAATAAGAATGTGAAGTACATTATGCATAACAAAAGCCACCTAAAGTACCAGGGTCATACCTAAAAAAAGTTTCTAAGACAGATCTGCTTTAACATCTACATACTTCTGTGACTTCAAGCTTAGTGTCAAACTATACATTATGGCGTACTGCTAAATATGAACAGACTGAACACATAACACTTTACTTTTGTTTAGATTTTTTTTTCTATCTACAGCATGTTTCTTGAGTAAATTTTATGGGAGGATAGAAATACATGATTTCTGCTTTGGGCAACAACAGACGTCCTTTCACTTGTAAACACTGGGCAACAAATTGCTTAAAGATCATTTACATAAGGCGCAAGTGGAAAGAATTTTAAAAAAAACCATCATATTCCAAAATGTTAAAATAGCTATACCAGATTTAAAATGAGAATGAACAAAATATAAGTTACTAAAAATCTGTTAAGAGATTCCCAGTTACAAAATACCTAATAAAATTGAACACTAACTGCACAACAATATTAAGTACAATTTAAATGCAAACACTTAAATAAAGTAAAGTGGTCTTTCATAAGAACAAAGATTAGTAAGCCAAAAAAAGGACAGAACTTATTTCCATCAGATCCCCATTAAATCCTGATTAAAACATCCAGTTTTCATCTTCAGTCACAAAAAACTGGACTATCAAACAATTGTGAGCACCACAGCCAATCATTCTATCAACTATAAAAAAACAAAAAAAAAAAGAAACATCTAAGATTTCAGTTACAAACAGAAATTTCTATCATGTTTGTGACTGCTAAGTTTTTATTGCAGTGAAATACTGAGCATTAAGAACACATTAGCCAGGCTTTGTCAAAGAGACAGTCAAAAAACTGTGAGTAGTTGTTGTGTGATGCAATGTGGCTGCAAATATGTATCTTGTGGATTTCATGGCACGTGACTGGATATCTGTACAACTTCCCAAGATTTTATGACAAAAACATCCAGTGTTGAAAAGAGTGCAAAAGGGTGTTTTTTTGTTTTTGTTTTTGTTTTTTTATCAAAAAGCCACTTCCACTAAATGTAGAAAATCATTGTTTTCAAGTAATTTATGCTATCAGTTATTTCCAGTTTTTGTTTTCTCCAACCCAAAATCTAAACAAACACAGTGTAAGAAAAAACTAAAGATCAATTACATTTAAAAAAAAAATCAATATATAAAAGTAAAATGTGATAGTTATAAAATATCCAGAGCATCCAAAGGTCTGAAAATTGATGAAGAACACACTAAGATGAACGCTGGAAAATACTAAATGCTTTTGTTAGATGAAGTTTTAATATTTTGACCAAAGCATTTTTCTTAATAAAATAGGGAAGAGCGAGCAGCAAGGAGGGAAGATATATCTTAGTGCCCCACTTTCTACACACAGCTCACAGAATTCATCAGTGACAAGTCACATCAGAGCTTTTTATGTCCCAAAGGGGACAAGGATTTTGTGTGTGTGTGGTAAGATCTTTGACAACAACATACTTAAGCTATGGAATAAGGTCTGCAAAACCCCTTTTATTAAAAGACATAATGTGCACATTTTCAGTTTCAAAACTACATAATCTCAGAGCGTATGCGATTCTAACATGCCAGATCAATATATTATGATAAAATGCATTATTAATCTACAAACATCGTTTTAATTCATCACAGATTTAAAAAAAAAAGAATCTGCACAAAACAAGAGTTCAGATCTTTCAAATCAGATTTCTGAAAAAAACAGTAAGTGAAAGGATCAAGAAACATTGGCATGGAATTCAATATCCAAAATCAACAAATTAGAACAAAAAAACAAACCTGCAAATGTAAACCCACTACCAGGAAAATTTCAGTACAGCAACATTTTTCTTCCATCAAATTATGCAGCCAATAAACAAAACTTTTTAAATATGGTGAACAGACTGGTATCATCATGTCACATTCCTACAATGCTTAAGTAACAACAGACACAGGTGCTACAAAGACATCACAGAAAAATGTCTGACCAACATTGACTATTCTGCTGCTGATCTTGACAGCTTATATGACGTGAATGATGAACTCTAAAGAGACAAAAATGATGTTATGTGAAATGAAATATTTTCTGATATACAGTACACCTGGTTCACGACCTGCTATGTCGTTTTCGTTGTTCCTTGCCAAGCTGTATTTGGTCAATGTCTCTTCTGTGTGCTCTCAAAACACTGCTTTTATCATAATGCCAACATTGTGATGGTGACTAGGACCAGTCTGCCTCCAGTTGCTGTATACATCTAGGGTTCACATGAAAACATAGAGTCTCTATTATTTTTTTTTTATGTGAGGCCACTGATATGAAAAAATTCTCCTAAAACTAAGATTATAGAAAGATGACATCTTAGATGTGTTGCTCTTTCAATATCCAACAGATGACAACTCCTCCAAAGTATTTGCAAGCCTGCAGTTTATGAATGCACAGGGTTTCACATAAAAGGACCTCAATAACACCTACCAACACACCTATAATGTCAAAATCCTATATCAGCATTGCTAATATAAATGGAAAGTGGTACTTATCTCACAGCATATTATGAACTTAGTTTCATCCAAACAGAACAACTGCTGAACAATTAGTGACTTGGACAATATTGGTTGTAACATCATATTTACATAATTTACAACAGCTCTACTTGCACATGGAACCAAAAAAAAAAAAAAAAAAACAGCTGATGTACCCCATAAGGGGAGACAAGATAAAGTTATGATCCTTGTGGTTGTGTACTTGGCCCCAATGTATATTACCAAAAAGATATTTTTAACCAAAATCTGACAAAGCTTTTTCTTTAAAAAAAATAACTGGTTAAATCAGCTGAGCAAACAGTAACAGGCAGTTCAATATTTCACAAAATACAATTTAAGCATGTGATGTTTGTGTGCTTACAAATCCATGGATCCAGCATTTATACCATGTTCAACCCTTTACAGGGTTCAACCCTTTACAGGATTCCGTATTTTATGATTCTTTAACTGCAGGCAAAATTCACTTGTAAAGTAGCCAATTTATATCTGAGCAAGGTATGCTGTTAACAACTGAAACAAGAAGTTAGTAATAAAATCATAAAAGCTCACCAACATTTCTCAAATGACATACATGCATAAGCTTAGTTTTCAAAATTATTCTAGCGCAAAAACAATAAAATTATTTTGTTCTATAATGTGCCTATATGCTAATATTAAATAGGAAAAGCAACAAAAATGATGAATCAAAACTAAAGCCTAATTTAACAAACATTCATGAGGTCATTTAAAATAATTCTATTAAACACAACTGTGCTGAAGTTATCTTGCCTAAAATACATGTTCATAATTCTTAAGAACACTGTCACAAATAAAACAATGGGGAAAAACTGTCCCAGATAGTCTGCATTAGAAAAGGTTTGAAAATTTGCAAATTAAAAATATCACCATATTAGGAGCAATCTGCTATCAGAAAACCACCAGGAGCGAAGCTCAAGCTGCTAAAGTTCTAAATGATTGTATCAGGTAAGGTCACATGTTGACGTCATGCAACTTTTCAGCAAACTAAGCCTGAGGATTCAAAGCATACTTAAACAAGAACCTTGCCAACTTTATGCCCCCAAATAGCAACGTATCAGCTCAGAGACACCACAATAACATTTATCAAGAGACCATCAGATTTACCACCTGATTATTGCTACTAATCTGCTGATCTGTTAATGTTTCAATCTTCAGGGAAAATGACAGTCTTACATTAAACAAATAAGGAAATCAAATTTATGATTTTAAATGCTTCTTATCAGTGATCAATATCCCTCCCCATTAAAAAGAAAATTCCCATCCAGCATCAGTGACTGCGGAGATAAGGTATGTGCTCTTCCTTCTTAACGCAATCATGTGTGTAACACCTGGCCCCCAATTCTCTAATTACATCAGATTGAAGCACAACAGCAAACAAAATGAAACCAGCAGTGATTGCACTTCAGAATAAATGAGCATTATGCAAAAGATGCACTTTATAAACAAATATGCAGACATATAATCTAACTGTAGCATTGCATATACAATGACTAGCAACAGGCTTGTCTGATTAAAGATTATCAAGATTGAAAGAAGCACATTATCAGCTGTCAGCTTTAAAACAAAGCTTCATTGCAGGCCCTCACCTTTTTTTAATTACAAATGAAAGAGCTATGTTTGTCCATAATGTTGTCCCTACCTGTTGTCCACCTGCATTCTTAGTAATAAACCGATAAATTAAAGATTTCTTTATGTAAATAATTCTTTTGCCTTCTTGCAGTCAAGAATCAGCACTCTAAAAGAATATTTGTATCATGTTTACATCTTATAGCCTGTGCACTGCTCTCTATATCATATTTACACTGTGTTTGAGACAGAAGGGTTGTGACCTGCACAGAAACTGGACACTGGAAAGGTTACAGCCGCCAGTTCTGGTCAGACAAGGGACTCCTCTCCCCCTTCATCTGAGTCCCACGCATGGGAGAACGTGTAGGCTGGTGGAACGACGTACTGGTTGCTAAACCGCACTTTCTTGAACTGCTGTGTAAAGAAAGTTTCATAAAGCATCCATAAGTCTGCATTGAAAACAAACTATTTTCTCTATAACTATTTCTAAACAAGCACATGATTTAGAAATAAAACAGAAAACCTAACCATATAATGCTAAGAGAAACAAATTTAAAAAATCAGATTCCTCCTCCTTTCTCTTAGTCTTCTCTGTCTTAAATAAAATTATAAATTTACAGGGAAAAAAGTAGAAAATAGAAGCCATCTGAGTAACTGATGCAAGTATATATTTTCTTGTTGACTGAAAAGTTGGTTTCTATATAGCATTGTCTGATCTAACCATTTGTAAAGCATTTTAAACAACTTTTGTACAAATACCCTGACCTTCAAAGTAAACTTAAAAGTCTTTTTAGGAAGTCCCCAAACATTTTTTTATAAAACATAATTCATTATTGCTGACTGGAAGTGACCAAGCAGTGAAAAATTTTATAAAATATACTGTAATAATCATCAACAAAGACAATAACCCATTTCAGAAAGCCTTTTAGTTTAATCTGACAAAATCGAGATGAGCATCTTCTAGAGTGAATTTCTCTTAAAATGTCAACTTAAGAGACATGCGATAGCAATCAGGTTGATGCACAGACCGAGGACAAGATTTATCAGCAAGAGTGGTGCAATAGAACTAAGAACAGAAAACCCTATACAATAAAAGTAAAATCTATGTAAATGACAGAACATCAAATTTGTAGCGAAGATGACAATTATGAGATTCCGAAAGACTTATCAATGCAACATAATACTGAAATGTGTGTGAATACAAAGTAAATTGGGGAGAAATGTGAGCTGCAGTGAATAGTGAATGAACTCATAGCAATCTTCATTTAATTACAGAAAAGAGATGTGCACCCATAATTGCATATAGAAAAGTGTGTGAAAAAAAGAAAATCTTCATTGGAAATGCATGACCAAAAGCATGCCAAAAACAAAATGAGACCCAACTTGAAGACAAGTTACATCTGATAACAGAATATATAAATACTCACCTAGCACTCTGACTATTATGCAGCACAATAAAAAAAGGAAAAAAAAATTGTAAATATTTTGGACACTTCTTTGTAATTTTTGCTCCAAATGTTTATTTCATGCCATCAGTGAAAGCAATCCCAATCTGAATATAGTATATAGTTTCAATATATCTCCTGCTTACAGTTACCATGTACACACAAAAATGATCCAAGCAGAGAATCTGCTGAATTTCAACTGAAATAATCAATGGGTTTAAGGACAATCACAGACAATTTTGACAAAGTGTACCATCTGTTCTTATCAAATGAATCTTTCAGTCAAACTTACTAAGTTTTGGGCATACAAGATACTTCTGTGAAATGTTCCTTCTTTATCAAGCCCTACTGAAAGATCAAATTCTTATGTCTGTGAAAATCCTATTGTTATGTCTTTCATCACTGCCACAGCTGACAGTTAAAAGATCTACAAGTCCAAAACAGTTAACAACTCCTTGACTTACCTGCTCTTGTGAGAGGGGTTCTTGCGACTCTTGAGTTGAGGTGTCTGAAAAGGAAAGTATTCTTGAATAGTGATTTAGCCATCAATTTGAGCTTAATGGCAATAGGCTGAAGTTTAAAGTTGGATTTTTGGTACAGATTTGGACCAATGGGTCAATAGTCCCTATAAATTCAAAATGTAAAAGATTGCAACAGCAACATTTCCACCTCTGCACAGAATGAGGTCAAAATCATGTCTTTGTGGGCGAATAATATATCATCAAGAACGCAGCTAATGAGTGAGCTGGGAGCAACATGCTGAGTATAACAGGTCTGTCCTAATATGATATCATGATTTCCGACCTCCTTCTATGGACAAGTGAGCACTGAACTTTTATCTACCATCAACGACACTTAACCTCTGATTGTTTTAAAAGAAAATAAAGGCAAAAGATTTCCATTACAAATGAAATAAAATCTACAAAAGCTACAATCTATGTGTAACAGAATGTGTGGTTATGAAAAGTTATGTAATCCACACACCCAAAAATAAATTCCTAGGTTTAAATGGCTATATTAAAGCTGAACAATAGATTTATAACTTTTAAAAAATTGTGAATATGTTCTTATTTTATACATTAATCTTTGAGATACTTATAAATGAAATAAATATTTCTACCCAACAACCGATATATATTCAAAGTGCTGCTATGTATTTATGACATACACCATGACTATAGAAATCATCAAATGGTGCAACATTCATTCTCCAGTCTCTCACACAAACATACGAATTTATAAACCTTTTAAGTAATGAATACAACCCTTCCCAGCTGTGCGTAACAATTTTTTTCTGTTTCTTTTTTTTTTTTTTGGCAGCTTTTTCAGTTCTTGCAGACAACACTGTGCATATAAAGATGCAATAACATACTACAGCTACAGTAAATTTATCTAGTGCTACACACACACTTTGTGTTAATTTAGATTGCCACAGTTGCATGAGCTACTAAAATTACGTGAAATAATTTTATCATCAAAATTAACCAACAGCAAGCCTCTGAATATGTTAGATGGCAGAACCATTAATCTGAGAAAGAGAAGCACTTTTTTTGCTCCCTGCTGCAGATGCAATATATACAACTCTGTCTTTCAAGCCAGTTAAGTCCCAAGTTTTAAATAAATGAATACAGTTATGACCAGGTTTTTTTTTATTACAATGGAGTTGGCATATTTGCTCATGCAAGGAATAAAATGTCTTGCATATTACCTGTGTTACACAAATAGATCAAACTACAGAGTCTTGATGAGATAAGAGCATATGAACACTTTCACCTCTACTCACTATACAAGCTGACATGCACACTGGTTAAATCCTTTGCCTGACATGCATGTTTATTATGTTTTCCAGTCAGTTTCATGTGCTCCTTTCTGCCAGTTGTTATAAACCCACATTAATATACATGAAGGACGCATAAATTGCCTCAGACCTGCCTGTCACACAACACAATCTTGGAAGACCTGCAGAGAACACCACGTTTGTTCCAAACACAAACCCTTGTTGATAACACATAAAGTGCAGTCATTTACTTGTTAGCCTTGCTTGCAAAACTGACAAAAGTGCTGTATACGTAATAGCCTTTTTCAATATCACTTGCAGATGACTAAGAAATACCTAATGTATCTAAACTGCAACAATATTTGTCAGGATAAAAACATCAAATTGAACACATCTAAACACATACACATTTTTGTTAGACTTTGCTGTCACACTTGAGAACAACTAGAAGTAGGTCTAGTTTACAATTGATAGCAGATTTTTTTAAAAAGTATATACCTTTCTCTCTTAGATGTAAACAGACTAATTTCCTTCATGTTTTGTTAGAAGAAATGTGTACACAAAAAGTACATGAAGCAAAGAAAAAAATGAGAGGAAGAAGTTGAGATAAGATATAAGTTGCCCAAAGCAGAAACAGCTGGTTAAAAGAAGCTAATGTTACAAATAAAGTAGACTAGATCACAATGTGTACCATGTGGCTATACCTAAACGGAGGATTCAAGTGATGAGGGATTGACACTGAGGCGAATGGAACGTTTATGGGATGATTTTCGACGTGCTGGAAACCATAAAACACACAGTAACATGCTGTGCAAGTTGGTAAAATCCAAGGTGAAATCAAAGATGAGTAAAGTAACAAATGTTAGCAACAAAGATGGGAACAATGCACACATGAGAACAGAAAAGTTCCATGAAAAGGCAAATATAATACAAAAACTTACTGACATGCTCCACCAAACACAGTGCTTATTTTTTTTCATCACAATGTATTCTGAGAAACTTAAAAAAACCCCAAACTATTAATCTATGCCTAGAGCCCTAGACACAGACATCAGACAATATCAGGACTCGTTGCTGGAATGTAGTTTTTGCAGATCAAACAAGAGAAAACTTGGATACTTGCTACCTCAAAAGTCTTTTAGAAAACAAATATAGGATTATAGTGATTTTAAACATGCACATTATAAAAAGCCTAAATATGTAATTAGTTATTATTTACTTCTGTTCATAACATTTATTGTTGTTAAGAAAATAGACACAAATATAGACTTTTGAAAAATCCTTTTAGCATGGCTAGGAAATTCTAATGATTTTTTTTTTAATCTTGAGAGGAATATGCTTAAGTATCTATAAACAGACCATGACAAAAAAAAAACTAGTAAACTCCTAAACTTGTTTTAAAAAATTATTTCAAAATTAAAGTAACAAATAAATTCATCTTCTAGCACAACATTTATAAAGTTATACAAAGTTATGATATTAAAGACCACTCTTCACAGGCAACTTAATGCCACACATTTAGGATGAATAAGGGAGAAGTGCAGATGTGGCAGGACAGAGTGCTGCAAACTAAATATTAAGATATACATTGACCACTTACAAATCTTCCAAAAAATACGTCCAGCTAAGACAGGGAAGAGGTGATTTTAAAAAACCCACAAAGAGCATGGTCAATTTCACATGACTGCTTGTGTGCATTACTATTTCATTCAGGTTTTGTTTAGAAGAATTAAACCTTCAAAACTAGTCTTAGCTGACTGAGAAGGTCTTAGAAGTCTTACACCATACCATTACTGAATAACTCCTCTCCCATGTCTATAACTACTACTCTTAAGATGGAGATGGATCAATATATTAGACGGTTGTTTTAGCAAGACAATGCTGCATCAATAGTTGCATGTCTGAGTTAGAGATGAACTACTTAACAGGAAAAGACAATGAAATGTTCAAGGAACCAACACATCTTGACAACAGTAATAGGATACCAATAGTTTCATGAAAAAGTTCTTCAAGTACCTATTCAATACTGGCTACATGATACTGTATGGGAAAAGGCACACTGTGGAACAAATTGTCTATCGCCAACACAGAAAAGCAAAATGTCTGCTGGGGCACACAATAAAGGTCTTTGGATGCTAGCATGAGGCAACTTAATGCCACACATTTACGAAGAATTACTTGCAAGTACAAATAATCCTTTTTTTTACAGAAGCATTTAACATACACATAACCCAGCACATGCGGTAAGATTCACTATGACCTTCAAAACCAAACAGTCTCAAAGGTGTATCTCCAAAATGAGTATGTTCAAAAAGAGGTGGGGCAAGTGGCTGAGCAATATATAATAAAATTTATCAATTACCTGGCTCTCAAAAACACCATCATTCTCACAAGTAAACAACAAGGGAGAAAAAGAAACAGGGAAGATTGACGTTTGGAGAAAGACAGATAAGGAAGGAGAGACCAAGAAGGAAAAAACGTTAGCAAGGGCATGCTCATAATGACATGCTGCATCAGGTGACAAACACCTAAGCCTGTTGTCAAGTCAGAGGAATGAAACATTTTACAACAGAAACTTTTTGCTTTAGGCAGTCACTTCCTTTGCTTACAAAGAAATAGGTGAATGATAAAGGAGTAGAAAAGCTAGAAATAATCATCTGAAGATGAAATGATGTCGAGATTTTTAACAAGCAAAGACCTGAGACAGAACATGGTTAACATACCCCAGGTGGAGGAATTTCTATACAAAGAAAAAATATAAATGATAAATGCAACTGATTTTATCTGGTACTATTGATAAGATGCCATTCTTCTAAACCAGAAAGCTGTAAATTTCTGGATATGGTTGAAGAAAGGTAAATGACACTGATAACAAAGACAAAATGCTACAAGTTCTCTGCTGAAGTGTTTAACACGTTTCTTCATTGTGGGTCCTGGTGGGAAAGAAATAAAATACAACTATAAACAGAACAATTTTTTTTAAAGTTTTGCTGTTTTAAATAAAAAAAATGTAAATTTTCTTTCCTGATCACTGTGACATTTGAAAGGTATAAAAATTTAACCAACCTGCACCATTTAGGCAGACAGAAGGAGGGGGAGGAGGCTCATCATCTGGTGTTGGCATGGTAACTGTTACTGGGGGTGGACCTCCATAGTCATTTGGCAAAGGAGATAAAACATCCTGGCCAAAAAAAAGCATGAACTCTACACTGAAATAAAAACTGCGAAAAAAAAAATAGAAATGGCAAAAGTCAAAGAGATAATTATTGACTAAAAAGAAAAAAAAACACTGACTCCTTGCTGCCATAGAAAATTATCACTGATATTTTAAACGTTCATTTTCAATGGTGGAATAAAAATGAAAGGATAACAACAAAGCACTTATTACAAAAATCAAAAGAATCAAAAAAAAGGAAAGTAAAAAATGAAATTACCTGCTCATCATTCAAGTCAACAACTTCTTCAACCACAAGAGAAGGAAACACCCCTATCCTCCCATTTAACTCCCCTTCCCAGTATCCATCATCAACACCACTTTCATCTTTGCGCAGGATCTTTATCAGTGCTCCTTCCATGAAAGACAGCTCTTCTTGTGTCTGGGCTTCATAGTCATACAGTGCTCTTGCCCATGTAACTCCTGGACAGTCAGCAAGAAAGATAAAAGGAAACCATGTTGAAAATGATCTGACCATAGATTGATATGGACTTTTCCAATGAATGTCTACGTGGATTAACAAAAAGCCTGCAAAACTGTACAACCAAAAGATAATCATTCTAAACTCTTAAATTTTTACCTGACATGGCTGAAGCAGGTGTGGGAGGAGGAGGTGGAAAGCATCCATCTTCCATCTCTTCTGTTGTCTGCTGTACTTCCAAATCCCCTGAAGAATATGACGACGTCGTGTCAGGCAGAGCCTCTCCTGATGGAGACTGTGATTCAGACACACGTGTCTGTTGTGCTGGAGGGGAACAGGGAGTTCCAGGAGTTGGTGTCTCAACAGGTGTGGTGCCTACATCATCAGCCTGAGCTTCAGCTGGGTCATATACATTGTTGATAGCATTCCTCGTCTTCACGAAAAGTGAGGAGTTCCCATCAGTCTCACTGAAGTCCACATAGTTTTCTGGAATGTACCCTGTCTGGCCAGATGAATTAATTGCCTGATTCAAGAAAAAAAAAAACAACAAAAGAAACATAATAAATGAATACAGATGTGCGTTATTTATTTCAACAGTGATCAAGTGATAATTTCAGATGAATGGCTTTAAAAAGTCAACATGTCTGTCCTGCTATGAATACAGATATATATCAGACATGTTTCAAATACTCAAAGGCATTTCTGCTTTTCTAAATGTTTTTAAACTTAAGTAACATTTACTGTGCATGTGCAACTAAATATATTTGTGTGTGTATGTGTTTGGGCAGACATTCCTACATACATGCATTCATGCTTTATTAAGAGTACACATTTTTAGCATATATTGCTAATCATTCTTATATGTGCAGGCAGAGCTATGAGTATTTCTAAGGTTTATAACTGGTAACTACAGTATGAGCACAACTCAGACCCTTGCTCTACACTAAAACACTACACTACCAGTGAAGTGTGAAACAGGAAAGAGTATTGCATATCATCATGCACAACAAATGTAAACACATCAAGCAAACAGCATATTTCTGACCTTGACCCAACCCTCGCCATCACCATCTGCTATCAGCTCTAAAGGCTCATGTTGCTTGATGGACATCTCATCGAAGTTACTGGCCTTGGTAACATAAAAAAAAACCCAAAACATTAGGCAAATTTAGAAGTGTGACACTGTAGATCACGTACAGACACTGTGAAAACTACATAATTTTTATGCTCACTGTTTTCACTTTTCCTCTGAAACAAAACAAATATTAAAAAACATCAACCAGTTAGATGATGATAATTATGTGGGATACTAGTAGGAAAAGAGGTATCAAAAAGGTTGGTTTCTCCTCTCTGAGTGCAATCCCATACATAAGTAAAGACACTTTGAGAGTGAAAAATATAAATACTTGGTCTCACTGTTTAGTGAGGAGACCTCACCTCAAAATCATAAAGAGCTCTGCAACAAATAGGGAATGGTTTGCCAAATCTGTTTCCTTGGTGACTGGTGAATGCATCATCAATGAAGTCATCATCATCATCCTCATAATAGTGAGTATATGTGGGTTCTATATCATCCAGACTATGCTGAAGACAAAATCAAACAACAATCTGAAACAATCACTAGCAAGGCATTTGTCTCCAATGTGTTGCATACAAACTGAATTTGTTTCTGCAATGACACCAACATTATACATTGCTATCAGCAGCATTCCAAGTATGGAAGCATGCTCTAGGAAACTGCTAAATTGTCTTTTATAAAGACATTTTTAAACTTGAATGAACACATTGGTGGTATTGTCAATAAGAATGTTTCCCACAATCAGTGAATGAGCCACTGCTGCTTCTACTTCCTTGACTGAAAAAAAAATACACTGAATAAAACAAAATGATAACAATTATTTAAATGAAAAACTTTAACTCATCCTACATAGTTTGCACCCATAAATGTGAACGTCTTCATAGTTATAGCTCAAATGCATTGAAGAAACCCATATTGAATGAATTAATCAAAACGAATAAGAAAATAAAAGAATACAGAACAAATAATGATGAAGGTAATCTAAATTTTTGGTAATGGTGCACCTTTACATGCATGTAACTGCAAACATGCACACATGCCTACAATGTGCACACTTGAATTTTATGATGCATGCCTAATCAAACTGGTTTACTTCTGCTATTACAACATCCAGTGCCAAATCATCATGGGGATAAACAGTGTCACATATTGGTGAATGAAAATAGCACGTCAAAGAAAGGTTTAAATCTTATAGTAATAATAATAATAAAAAAAACTAAATCTTTTATATATATATTTCATAATTTTTTCACACGGAGTCATTGTATTCTGAATCTCTCTCATTCACACACACCAGAGTGAAAGACACAAACCCCTCCAGAGCTCTCAGTGTGAAGTGAAATCTGACTGGATGTGCGAGCCATGCCATTCTCCTCAGCTGTCAAACTGTCCATATGGGCCTGGTTCAGCCATTCATCTACGTTAACTACAAAAAAAAGCAAATAAACCCACTCTTTGAAGAATTGGTTTTTGATAAATGTAAACATGTGGAGCAAAGGCTGACACATTTCATGAGATACCTCAGAAG
Organism: Pomacea canaliculata; assembly: GCF_003073045.1. NCBI lineage: Eukaryota > Metazoa > Mollusca > Gastropoda > Architaenioglossa > Ampullariidae > Pomacea > Pomacea canaliculata. The sequence goes on along the minus strand of NC_037592.1, from coordinate 38,913,024 downwards.
TAAATCATATTCTGTATGTTTTACGAACATCTAGGCAACATAAGCTCTCAACTTGTTGATTGTCTTGTGAGCTGTTGTATTTTGCTCTCATATATAAATTATCTGCCAGTTTCAAGAAGTAAAAATATCTATAAATTAAGTTCAGGACAACATGTGGATATATCAAATTTATGCTTAGTAATAAACAGTAATTGAATAGTGCATGAGAATATCCTTCTTAAATTATTCTTTCAGCAACATTTGTAAATCAGTAAAAGGGAAGTATAAAACTAACACATGCAGGGGTGGATTTCTAATCCATTTACCAGCCAACAAACATGATTTTGGGGTTTTCACAGTTAATAACCTTTAAGTCGGCCCTACAGCTCAATTAATTATGGGCTAAGGTTTGCTGCCGTTAAACACCTATTACTCCAGATAAGTATTGCAGCTGCAGTGGCATTATTGTTGCAATATTTGAAATGTGCAGCAGCTCTTTTGAACAAGATTTCCATTGGAAAGCATTTTTGAAGCAAAATTTTAATTAGTTTATAAGGTTATACCTAAGTTAATTAAGTCACATTTAATTCAGAATAACTGACATTCAATATATGCCTTTTGTATTCCAGAACAAACCTTCTCTCATAATGTCCATACCTTCTTCCTGAACCAGTCTGCCCGTCTTTGGTGTTTTGGTGTTGTTGGAGACATTACTTATATAATCCTGATGATTGATGTTTCCAGCAAAAACAGTAATCTTATGCAGATTCCAAAAGGCATACACACTCACAGCAATTCCCTAAATCTGAGTATCTAGGTTGCATTTCTAAATTTAGATGGCCAATTATTGTTTTAATTTGCTGGTTAAGTCATGAACCCAAAATCTGCATGGTGCACAGGATTTACAGACAGCTAAAAGGGATTGCTGGTTTTATTGGGATGTATGTCAAGCAATCGACATGAAATCCTCTGCAGGAGTGAAGAGTAATAGAATAATATAGCAGAAGAGAAAAAAGGAATCATTCAAGCAGTACTCACTGCCAGCAACTCTCAAGGCTTCTAAGCGAGCTTCTGCTTTCATTTTGGCTGTCTGTAAATGAAAAAAAAAGATAAAATTATAGCATTTACAAAAGAAGTAATTATAATTTGGCCACCAGGTACTTAAAGCTGCATAAAGAAAAATCTTGTCACATTTCATGGCAACCTCTTCTTCATAATTTTCTTTCTACTTAATTCTTAAACTATGTCACCCATGATGGATAACATGATAGAAATATAAATGAAATTTCCACAGGATATACAAGCATGTCATACACAAGATAGTTTAGCAAATTAGTAATTAAACTTTGTATTACAACAAAATATAAAAAGTGAATATATATTTTTCTTTCTAATACAATAAACCAGTAAAACCACCCTCAAGATACCTCAGATTTGCGTATATTCTGTCGAAATTCTTCCATCTTCTGTTCTGGATCTACTGCAGTTTGGCCATTACTTTTGTTCTCATCCAGGCTTGATTCAGACATCTTGATGTAAGAAAAAAATCAATGCTTCACAAGTAATGTATTAATATAAAGCTTGCTCATTTATTTATTTGGGCCACTGATCGTTTTCCTTCTATGTCATACCCCTCCCAACTCATGCACTTAACTCCAAATGTGTGTCCCCATGTCTTAAAAACTGCTTGCAGTCTACTTTGTTACTTCCATGAAAGTCTATGAAAGCAAGAGGAATTGAAAGGCCACTGCATAATTTGTTTTAAAATCTGGTTTGATAGTACAGCTAACACACATTTTAAAAAAAATCATAATCTCCTGTGTCAAGTTCTTCATACTAGCTTCAGACTCAGCACTATTTCTTACTGTTTTGTGTGTAATTATCATCATGCTTTCATCAGCACTGTCTTCTGCAATAAATTAGTCTTTTCTTTCAACCATTACCGAGAAAGTTTTATCCTCAGCATTCTGTCATCAAACCATTGTTCTCTTGATCTCCTTCAGACTTTTGTATGGAGAAAACACAAGCACCCACCATAGACTAGTATCTATTGTATTACTGCAGTATTTTCACTTATCTACTTGAGTATGCCATGCTATGTCATCTGTTCTTTCCACTGGTTACTTACCATATCACAGCTTCTAGAATGCAACTGTGTCAGTTGGCGATAGAGGTCTCTCACCATCTTGGTTTCCTTGGCAACCCTGGTAGCACACTTTCTGGCCTCTTTCTCTAGCTCTGGCATGACCCCATAGTCACCAGATACTTTATTGCACTATGGAAAATCATGTATATAACATGAACCCATATATCCCATCTACTATATTGCATTCAGTGGTGACATTCATCTAATAGCATGACCTATATGGTGCCGAACTATGGACATTACAGTTTTGTCTGCAATTCAGTAATCCTCATTAAACACTAACAACTACCTCTTATCTATCTACAACAGAAGCAAATCAAGTCTAGTTATGCTGATTTACCAATGAATGGTCACCTTAATCATATGAGCTTGAAATGACTGCAGCTTTTAAGCATAAAATATTTCAACTCATAGAGTTATTGCCTATTAACACAGCTATAACACCTTAATACTTAAGATGTTAGTGACATAAATTTTATGTTATTATGATAATCATGTTACCTGATCATTTAAACAAGGTTCAAACTGGTATTGCACAAGATTAGTAAACACTTGGTTCTGAAACAGGTAGCACTGTAGACTGAATTGACGAGAAATCTGAAACAAGGAAACGGTGATCTTGTCTATCACTTGAAGGCAATCCCACTCCTAATGTATTATTAGTAACTTGAACAAATTCTGTAAAGAACAATAATTAACTGTGTTTTTAGCAACATAGTGGCTGGATAGCAGTAGCACAAGAATTTTAGCTGTCACATCTTTTCCAAATTATTCAAATAGGTGCTGCTGTCTGATATACAAGCATTTTTACTTCAGCTTAATTTACTGAGAATATCTGTATACTCTTATAGTTCTTGCTCTATAAAGCTCATTCCAAATACAAAATGGTGTTCAAGGCTTCTGCTAAGGCTAAATTCTTTGGGGTCCCAGGGACCCCCTCTTCAGATTTTTAAGGGGTCCCTGTTCTTCGCCCAAATTTGAATGGGACCCCATTGACGAAAATTGAAGGGGTCCTCCGAACTTTTAATGCGTACTGTACGGATTTTTTTGCGTAAGCAGAAGCCCTGGCATCAGGGTTATGTCTATATACTGGCACATGCACACACACTCACACAAACACACACATATGCCCGCCCCCTCCATATTTCTCTGTCTGCTCCTTCATGTTCAAACAACCTCAAAGACAACTCTACAAAGTAGACATTAACAGTCTAACCTTCTCTGCCTCCTCGGCCAGTGTGGAGAAGCTGTCGTACTCAGCCCTACATATATCTGCAGCAGTGGATCCAGCTAGCACCAGGTACTCCTGGATCCTCTCATATATATCACAGTCAAGAGTCTGCAAGGTATGAGGCATACAAATTCACAATTACTCACAGAGGATTAAATAAACCCTGACATTTAAGTATGACTCAGCTTGATGCGTGTGGTATAGTGATATCTAGAATGTTGACTTTTTATGCAGTTTTTTTTTTCTTCTATCTAGCTAGTTTTGTGGAATTACTGATCACAGTAATCAATATTACTACAACAATACACCAGTAAACGAAGTTTCACAAAATAGCCGCAATCAAAAACCTAGCTGCTGCCTTCATTAAACTCACTCAATATAAAACTGTAAAAACACTTTGTAATAATTCGAACAGTGAAAGAAAAACATACAAATATTCCTTGCTTTCAAAACTCAAGAAATGATGCTTTGAGTCTGGAGATTTCAAACAATAAACCACTACACACTTTCATCAGGTCTGGGAGATCAGTGCTGTAGAAGCGTATCTGGTGAGCGTTGGCACTAGCAAGTGACAGTAGATATTCGTTCCGAGTGGCTGTTGATCGTGCATCACATGCCTCTCTTCTGCTTTGTAACTGAAATCAGAATAATGTGACAAGAATTACAAAGAAAAAGACTCAAAAAGTTCTGCTCTACAGCTTAACTTTCAGAACATTTAGCATTTGAAAAAAAACCCATTCTTTTAAGACAAAAAATAAATGAAATAATTAGGCACAATATCTGAGTTCAAGTCTATAACTCCATGGATGCTATAAGCTCATTGTATGGTCTTAAGTATAGCCACATTTTTCAATTTGTGCCTTTGAGAAAGACTGAACATGACAGGAGGATTACATGAAAATGATCTTTCACCTTTGCACACGTTTTTTGGAGGCCAGCCATGGACTGAAATAGTCTAGGAGATTTTCTTTTCAATCTGAAATGTGAAAAAAAACTGTAGTCTTAGACACTGACAACATACATAAAAGATAACATTTATCCCAGAGGGCAATTCGGGGCAGCTCGATGTGACACCACAAAACAATACCACAATATATCGGTATCCGTCAAACAGACTTGTACATTCATGGTTCAGACAGCTGCATTCATTTGCACACATCAACATTCTAAAGTCGCATGGCCAAAACTACAAAGGGTAGCTTCAATCTGTTGGTCCTGCTTGCAGACGCACAGAATCAGCAGCACGATGGGAGGTGAAATAATTCTCCTGACAGGACATTATCACAAAGGATTGCAGACACTTTCAGAAGCATCGGCCTCTTATACAGAGCATAACAGAGTATATTTGTGGTATTATGTTAAAAAAATCTAAGATATATGGTACTAGTCATGAAACTTTTGAACCATAATGCCGATCTAATCTGGGACTAGAAGCACTAGGTTGTATGTGATCACTGAGAACGAAAAGTGTGTCCCAAGAAACTGAAATAAAGTTTTATTAGTCATCAATATTTGAAAGCTTTTTATTTTAGCAAGCACAACATCAGTATTATAAGCATAAGTATTAAAGCATCACCTAAAGTCAAGATTTACTGTGTCTACATGCACTCTTATGCAAAAGATGGAAAGCAGTATGATCATTAACATTCAGGATTATGATGCTCACTTTAGACCAACAACGGATAGCTTTCTTCCCTTAATCCACCAATTATAAGCCCATACTTTTATCAGACTGGATCATACACTACATAACCCTCACTTGTCTTCAGCTTCTGCCACTTTGCTTCGAGCGTCATGAGCTGTTGTCTCTTCCATGACATAGGTCTTCTGTGCCTTCACCATCTCCACCACTGTCTGTGCCAGTTCTGCCTGGATGGCTGCCAGCTGAGGCATAACCTGCACAAATATCCAGGCAGTACAAGCAAAGAACTTAGTGTAGTCTGACCTGAACTATCAGTTAAATAGTTGTGGTTCTTTACCATGAAAAAAGGAAAGAACCATGAAATTCAGCCTATCAATTACGAAATCAGTACTACCTCCCCTTTCTCATTTTTCATTTTCATATAGTGGCTACATGAGACCTTTAATCAAGATAACAAATACATTTCATAAATGTCCTTAACCAAGATAATGAATATATGTCACGCATAGCATGTCATAGTCTGTCATAGAATGTAATTAAATGTGTGGTAATCAAAAACTGATAAAAAGAAACGTAGTCCCCTTTGTAAGTAATTACACTTCAAAATCAAGTTTTGTTTTCTTGGGTGGAGGAGAAAGATCATTTAAAGATCTATTTGAAATATAACACTCTATGTCATTATTTTAAAATAGCAATACTATGACAAACAAAAAATTCAGATTAAGTGCTACATTCCATCAAGATAGAAATCTTGAAAATACAATTTATGAACTGATTCTGTTTAAAGGTGAGCAGCAGACTATGAGACTGGTTAACCCTGTTGGAAAAGTAAAACTGTGTTTATGAATCTACAGAGAGATCCTCAAGAACTTTTCAAAGCTAAACCCAAGCCATTTATCTTCCTACTGAAGTGGAAACAACTAGCGTTGAGGAACACCAATCAAGCAACACACTGACAGAACACCAATCAAGTAACACACTGACAGTTTGAAAAATTTGTGACAAACTTCAATGCTGACTACGAACAGTGTCTGGCCTGAAACAAGATCATAAAATTGATAACACTGCTTTCATAAAACAGTAAGAAAAAGCTCAATCACTTTATGAAAATAAATGAAACTATACAATGATAATTCATTCAGTCTGAACAAAACTTAACCTGTTTCTAGTTTCCAAAGCATAGACTGGCACAAAGAATCCACAGCCCTTATAAATCTTATCTCTTTTCATAATGCTGTAAGTTGAACTGTTAGGCAACTGACACAGAAATAGGAGCAAAATTTACTGTTGAGAGGCAAGTTGTTTCAGTAGTCATACACCAATTGTGACAGATCCCTGTTCTGTCTTGAAGCAAATACTATTTTGGCTATACAAGTATTATAAAATATTTGTATATAATTTATTCTTTTAAAGCAATTTCGCATCTGTATTATTTTCCTCTTGAAAAAAATGAATCTCGTCATACTCAATTTTTTTCAATGTATCATGTGCAGCTCCAAAATTTAATTTTAATTCCTCCAGAATGCAGTTTCAGTGAGCACAACTAACAGAGACCCTTTCTATAAGCAGCAGCGGTAAAAATCTACTTGACTATTGAGAGGTCTGCATCAATTAAGCCAGCACTTCTCAGCTCTCTGAGTCATAAACTGTTTTACTGCAACATGGCCTACTTACTCAGTGTATCTGTTCACAGATCTAACACTGAACTACAGTTTCCACTGCTCGTCTCAAGTACCTTCCCTGCCTTCAACTCAAGCTGCGATAGAGCAAGGAGCACTGGAATCTTTGAGACTGTTAGAACAGATTCGTTGCTACTCACAAAATGGTACGCTCTAGGGTACCAATAACAATATTGTTATAATGCTTAAGGCATCCCCCTGTGGGACCCCGGGGTATGCTTGCCTAGCAAGCATTGTAAGAATAGGGTCCCTGCCATCCAGCCAGGCATGTCGTAAGAGGCGACTAAGGTGGACACCTCACCTAGAGGTAAATTAGGTTGTGGTAGGGCTAACAACCCCACCATGTAAAAAAAAGTATGTTACAGAAACTAAAACCAGAGAACTCGTCACAGATGGCGGAGGTAATGAAGCACACCAGGTGACTGGACTAATGACGGACGACAGCCAAACCCGAAAGGGAGCTGGCGCCCCGACAGTGGATTTACTGAAGCCGAGGCAGAAGTTGAGGGTGGGGTGCTGGAACGTCCAGACCTTGTACCAGACTGGCAGGATGCTCCAACTAGTCAAGGAGTTTGACAACTACAACTTGGACATCCTGGGAGTCAGTGAGGTCAGATGGACCGGCACGGGAAAGAGGAGACTAGCGTCAGGACATACCATCTTGTTCTCAGGAAGATCAGACGCTCAGCACTCTGAAGGAGTAGCTCTACTCCTCAACAAGAAAACGGAAAAGGCACTGCTGGAATGGAAGCCTTATGGACCTAGGCTTTTGAGAGCAAGATTCCATTCAAAGTACACCAAGCTGACAGTGCTAGCCTGCTATGCACCAACAAATGACTCTGAGGCAGAAGACAAGGATGCTTTTTACGATCAGCTCCAAGCAGCCTCAGAGAGCGTTCCAGCCCACGACATGTTGCTCATCATCGGCGATCTCAATGCCAAGGTGGGAAGTGACAACACCTGCAGGGAGCATGTCATGGGCAAACATGGAATCGGAACCATCAATGACAACGGAGAGAGACTGGCAGACTTTTGTGAAGAAAACAACCTACTGATTGGTGGCACACTCTTCCCACACAAAGACATCCACAAGGCAACATGGACATCACCAGATGGGAGCACAAAGAACCAGATAGACCATGTCATCATCAACCGAAAATGGAGGAGCTCACTTCAAGATGTTAGAGCCTACAGAGGAGCAGACGTTGCCAGTGACCACACTCTTGTGATAGCCACAGTTTCCCTGAAGCTACGTCGATCACGAGGAAAACAGGCACGTCAGCAGAGAGTGGACTCTGGCAAACTGAAAAATCCAGTCATCGAAAGGGCCTTTGCTATGGAAGTAAAGAACAGGTTCCAAGCACTAGGAGACCAACAAGAGATGACCTTAGACGACTTCAATCGAGTCTTACAGGAATCAGGAGAGAAAATACTGGGCTTCCAACGGAAAAAGAAAGAACAGTGGATCAGAGAAGAGACATGGAAGAAGATAGAAGAGAGAAAGTCAGCCAAACAAAGAATCAACAGCACCAGATCTGAACGCCTGAAAGAACAACACAGACAAAGATATGCAAAACTAAACAAAGAGGTAAAGAGGATGGCAAGAACCGACAAAAGAGACCACATAGAGAAACTGGCAGATGAAGCAGAGAATGCAGCAAGTAAAAATGACCTGAAGACACTGTACAAGATAAACAAACAGCTAAACAACGGGTTTAAGAACAGTGATGTGCCAGTGAAAGACGTGAACGGTAATGTCATCGAGGGAGAGGCAGAAAAACTACAGCGCTGGAAGGAACATTTTGAGTCGGTTCTGAACAGACCAGATCCCCCTCAGCTTGCAGACATCCAGCCAGCAGCTATAGACCTTGACATCTGCACAGACCCACCAAGCCTGAAAGAAGTGACAGCAGCAGTCAAGACAATGAAGAGCGGCAAAGCACCAGGGGCAGATGGAATAACAGCAGAGATGTTGAAAGCAGATATAAATGTGACAGCTCCCAAGCTGACTGAAATCTTCAAGCAAGTTTGGGAATCAGGGCAGCTCCCTGTTGCTTGGAAGACAGGGCTCACCTTTAAGTTACCCAAGAAAGGAGATCTTGGAGACTGCAATAATTGGAGGGGCATAACACTTCTTTCCCTCACCAGCAAGGTCTTCAGCAAGATTGTTTTGTCAAGACTGACGGCAACTCTTGAGAAAGACCTCCGACCACAGCAAGCAGGATTTCGTCCTGGGCGATCCTGCTCCGAACACATCTTCATTCTGCGACAGATTCTGGAGCAGAGCAATGAATGGAACACACCGCTGTACATCAATTTCATCGACCTGGAGAAGGCTTTTGACAGCATCCACCGCGAGTCCTTATGGAAGATCCTGAGGCATTACGGAGTCCCTGCAAAACTTGTTCAGGTCATTGCAATGCTGTACAGCGATTTCAAATCCCAGGTTGTCTGTGACACGGAGCTCACAGACCCCTTCAATGTCAGTACCGGGGTGAAGCAGGGCTGCATTCTGTCGCCGTTCCTCTTCATCCTGGCCATGGACTGGATCATGAAGACTTCCACCGACAGTGAGAGGAGAGGGATCAGATGGACCATGACTATGACAGCAACAACAACGCTGGAAGACTTGGACTTTGCTGATGACATTGCCCTGCTGTCACACCGCCACCAAGACATGCATGAAAAAACAAAGGCCTTCTCAGAAACAGCTGGAAACCTTGGCTTGAAGGTCAGCACAAAGAAAACGAAAAGTATGAGAGTGAACGCCAGAGTCCAAGACGGCATCAAACTAAATGGAGAAGAGATTGAGGAAGTTGACAGTTTCACCTATCTTGGTCCAAAATGTCAAACACCGGGGATGCGGAGGTGGAGATTCGAGCCCGACTGGCGAAAGCCAGCCAGGCCTTCGCCTCACTCAGGAGCACATGGAAGGCAAAAAACATCAGCCAGAAGATCAAACTGAGAATCTTCAAGTCAAATGTTATCAGCACCCTCCTTTACGGATCAGAATCATGGAAGATGACCAAAACCATCAGTAACAAGCTTGACGTCTTCCAAAACAGATGCCTCAGGCGCATACTTAACATCTTTTGGCCAAATACCATCAGCAACGAAGAACTCCACAGAAGAAGTGAAACCGAGTCCATCACCACGCAGGTTCAACGAAGGCGTTGGCGATGGATTGGACATGTGCTCCGCCAGCAGACAGCAGACCTTTCCAGAGTCGCCCTACGATGGACTCCAGACGGCCGAAGAAAACGAGGCCGCCCAAAGGAAACTTGGAGAAGAACAGTGGAAAGGGAGATGAAAGGAAAGGTCTGGACATGGGGTCACCTAGAGCGGGTTTCAGCCGATCGACATCGGTGGCGGACTCTGGTTGAGGCCTTATGTGCAACCTGATGCACGAAGAGGAATAGATAGATAGATAGCTTAAGGCATCAAAGACATTTTTACGAAAGAAATGCAATGCTTTGGATTGGTAAGGTCTTTGTTACTTTTATTTGGAAAGCTTCAACTTGGTCAAAACAAAAATCTGTTTTCTGGAAAGGATTAGGATCTTTTGGAGACTTACACCAAAATCAACATGTAAAACAGCAAATTTCCAGAACATAAGGTCCCAGGGGTAAATGCTCTGCCACTGTAGAACTTGACAAAGGTGGTGGTAGTTTTTCGCAAGGAAAAATACTTCCTGGGCCATTTCCCACTTTACAGCTCGGTGACAGCAAAAAGAACACACAATAAGGAAGGAAAGAAACTGAAGTGGCTACTTTCTTCTATCAGCGATTTATTTTCTTTTGTTACAGAATACTGCTGCTAGCACATTAGCATCACCACCATTGCAAGAGGAACTTGCTGCCATGCCAAACCTGAAACTGCAGTGCTGATATATTTACTATAAATAGCTAAAATTATTATAAATAAAGTTTGTGCTTTATAAAGTTTGAGATGTGTAACTGGTCTAGGTGTGAATCAGGGCCATAGAAAGGAAGCGTAAGTGCAAAGGGTATCTCTTCCCATCACCCTCTCAGCCCCAACCCTACATTCAGCATGTCAGCATATCACAAGGTTATGCTGAACAAGCTGAGATGCAAGTAACAAAAACATTTGAGGGCCAACAGTTGAAGGTAACTGCTCCCACTCCTGCAAGGGACCTGCTCAGAGACCCCAAAACAGTGGCTTGTCGGCTCTGTACTTTGTGTTGGTGCAAGCTTACTTTCGGTATGCCTACTTAAGCTTCCTTAGCAGCCAACCCTGTCCTAAGGCCCCAAATAGATTACTACTGTCCCGATCACAAGAATGATCACTGCCGTGGACCCACATAGATGCTTTGCACTGCCGAAACACTGCCTACATACTAATAATCAAAATCATTCAAACAACACACAAAGTTGTGCTGTCGCTCTTCTAGGAATGCCCAACAAAGCCTTGCTCTTTTCTTTCCAGTCTCCATTCCTATTCCTAAGAATTCTGTTTCAAGTGGTTATCTCCGCTGTGTGAAAAAAAGAATCTTTCTAAACATACTTTACTTTTTTTTTACAAAAAAAGGTGGGTGGGTGAATGTTTGCATTCTTTCACCTCCACCACTGTCGGACAATGAATAAAAGCTCATTTTTGTGACATCCAGCGAAGATTTCATTACCTGTCCCAGTCATAGCCAATTTCTGAAAACCTTAGGCCGCACAGCTTTCTTACCTTAATTTCGACTTGATGCATACACCACATGCCCTCACTGTCTTGTAGTATAAATATTATTTTGACTATAATATCTCATTTATTTTCATATAAATTCAAATAATAAATTTATTTATCTGCAGACAACATATTCTGGTCGGAGCAACTCGCGCCTTCCGACTAGTTACAGCCCTAGTGTTAGCTAGAGATCATAAAAGCTGTCAGGTAAGTGTACGATGTGTTTGAAATGTGAAGTGACGGAGGGAAAGCTCGAGGTCACGGAAATCTGACCTACATCGTTTTGGCCTGCAACGACGATGTCTCACACGTCAGTGTAACAAGTAATGGCGTTGAGTCGACACATCCCGCTCGGGCAAAAGTCCCCTTTGGTGACAACGACAATGGATACCTTCATCATTTCCGGAGGGTACGAGGGGGTATGGTAAAACGGCGGGGTCGGTTGCAGGTTCATATGTCCGAGACCACCGCCTCGAGCACAGAACGTGAAGGCAAATAATGAGTATTTTTGCTTTGGTCTCCTGTCGTAATGTTTGTTTCGGTTTCTCATTTGATACGAGCTTTTTGCCAGGTCAGCAGTCTTGGCCAGTCAGCCCACGCAGAGATGTACGTCCATGGTTAGTCGGTCTGAAACTGCCTGGTACATCAACCAGCGGCCTCATCCCCTCTTCTCCCTGTCATTGTCTTGTCTTCTTCCTTGTTTTCCTGTTGAAATTGTTTCTACTGAGAGATTAAGACTCTAGTTGTTTGAATTCGTTCACATTAAAACTTTAAAACCAGCCTTGCCTTTGAATGCAGCCGTGTTATCTATCTTTGTACTTACTTGTTAGAATGTTACGGACTGCCGATGTCTAAGGCTGTTGTACTTGATAAATTAAATTTCAAATGAACCTAGGCTGAATAGAAAAGAAAACAAGGGCACTTCGCATTTTTGGCAGACGGGCCGGTCCAAAGACGTACGCGGGCCGTACTTTGCCCACCCCTGCTCTAGAGTCTAGACGATCAAGTCTGTTAAAAACGAAAACTCTTAACTGCCAAAATCGGCAATAAAACAGCGATATATACATATCTACACATATATAAAAGCACACAGCAGTCCATATACAGTAAATCCTCACTCAACGTCGTTTTGTTAAAAACATTGGTGATGGGGAGCGGGTTGGATGAAGATGAATGCATTTCCGGTGTCTGGGTGGGTTCTCTCCGAATATTCCAGTATCCTCCTACATATTTCGAGTATTTATTTATGAGCTTGGTGATGTTTTGTAACCAGAAATACACCATAGAAACTTACATGATTTACCTGTATATCAGCCGTATAATGTTTATTCAATAAACCTGTAGCAACATGTATATGACGATCTATACCTTCTGTGCCTGCCGTTAAACTCGTTTCCTTATAAGTCGTTGTGCTAGAAGTGGCAGTTTGCAAGTACCTACGGACGGGGTCAAGTGAGGACTCACTGTATAGATAGTACAGATGATGACTCTTGTCCTCATACCTTCTTGGTACATTGCGCCTTGGAGGCCTTGACGGTCTTGATCGGTTCGGCGATTTTCTCGGAGTAAATTTCGGCTGCTTGCAGCCGCACTTTGGCCTGCTTGTCGGCCTCCTCCAGCAGTCGCCGCCATATAGCCGGCACTGTCCTGCACGCCACAACAGAAAGCACGTCAGCTTGAATGGCTAAACAGTTAGTGAAAGCTACAAGTAACCAGACCCTCCACCACTCTCCCAACCTGTTTGTCTCACTTCAACACAAAATCATGGTGCTTGTGGGTTTCCATGATAAGAACAGATCGTTTTACCATAAACAACCAAAAAACCTTCCCGCCATTCCCGCGTTATAAATATTTTAGCTCAATGGCCTTCCAGGATTTAAAACAGTTTTTTTTATGGTGTTCCCTTCGTGCAATGCCTTGCAGATAGAAAACAAACGTGGGAACCCCTTCTGGTCTGCACAAGAAGACAAACTCTAGAGCAGTCCTTGAAGATAGAAACCATTACCATCAGCGGGCAGCATCAAAGGCCAACTAATGGACAGGCACCTCCACCCACCCCGGTATATGTCTTAGAGGATGTGTTAAACGACTAACGATGTAGCAATAAGTAAAAAAAAAAAAAACCTTAAAATATCTAAATCACCCATTTTGCATGACATGTTACGAAAATTAATACCTCCCGAACATGAACAAAAGAAGCTTGTAACTTACTGGGAAGGAAGTTTCGGGGAGGGAAATTGTAAACCCTACCAGAACGCTTTTGAAATGATGGTTCATGCGAGAATGTGATTAACAGCAAGCTGGTATTGTTATCTGAATAATCTCCGGTAATCAGTTAAATGTCTGGCCGCCTCTCTCTTGAAGACATTCGATTCCTTGCCACTAATGGTGTGATAAGGATCAAGGACATTATTACCAGCTGTCAAATGATAGGTAAAGATAAGGCTCCCCATAATACACTGATCATACAACAATGACAGGAAGCTGCAAGCAGGAAAAGGAAGGCCTTCAAAACTGACAGAAAGAGGGAAGTGACTGGTATGAAAAACCAGACAGAAAGAAAAGAGCTTGTGGCAGACCGACAAGGTATATAAGCATGAGGAAACAAATTCTTTGCAGGGATAACATGTTCTTGCAAACCCCTTTTGTCTTGATAAATAATAATAAGTGACTTACCGAATGCTATAATTTAATAACAGTAGAAAATATAATTAAAAATGTCTACATTAAAAATTTCAACATACAGAAACATGTAATATAGTCCTCTGCATTACCAGTTTTGAGACACAAGATAAGAGCCATGCAAACCAAAAACTGATGTACCAGAAATGTTATACTATCTCAATATACCTACAACATAATTAGTGAACTGCTCAAATCCATAATATGCAAGTTGTGTACACAAATAATGAACAAGTAACATGAAATACAGAATACAACATACGCTATACTAATATAGAAGTGAAAACTAGCAGGTTAATACATAGGGTTTGAAAAGCCTATGACAACATGTAACAAAGTTTACATATGCATCAAGTTTATAGTTGCCATGGATACTTGATGCATTCTTTTATACATTTTACAAATTTATTTACAGTGTTTTAATGAAAATGAGGTGTCGATGATCTATGAAAATGTCAAATTTACATTTTAAAAGAAACAAATGAAACTTTGTCTTTCAAGCTATTCCTTACAGCCTTATGAAACTAGTTGGGGAAAACTGGTTGCCAGTCCTTGATATTACACTCTTCCACTGACATACATTTTCATTACATTAAATACTATCATGACTGAGAAGATTTATCTTTAAAGTGAGCATATTACTATCACTTTGAGCCCTAACACATACTTTCACCAATAAGATATGATTCTGAAACAAAGTGAATGACATGTGTTACAACTGGTATGTTGTTAAATATCATTTTCTGTAGGCACTATACTTGTCTCTTTCTTGATATCTGTTGAATTACTCCTGAATTTTGATTTATTGGTTGAATCGACTGTCTGTCTGCCTATGCAGGTTTTTCACGAAAAAAAAACAGTAAAGAAAATCTACATAAATGTGATTATAGTACTAAAAAAAATGTTTATTCTTTAAATATGGAAATACATGAGTGGTGCAAAATAAATAATCATCCACTGTGTATTAAATGTTATGTGTGTGGAGAAAGAGAGAAGCAGTATGTACACCATTCATTGTGTCACTACTGTTAAACTACTACTGTTAAACCAGACTATAAAATATTCAGTATTACGATGTGGTGCTGTTGACAACAAGGCAGACAGTTCAACATTCAATATACTGCTGCTCATAGTAGTGATATCTGCTTGAACTGACTGGACTGAAAATAAGAATATCTCAAGCAAATCAAACCATAATTAGAGCTCTTTTGTTTATAAACAGTCACATGCAGTCATAAAAAACAAGTTGAAACAGGGCATGCAGGTTCCACTGGAATTCAGGTGTCATTCATAAACAATTCCTGAGATTAGTCACAATGCACATGAACAAATGAAAATACTTGTGCTCCTTTAAAAAGAAATCCATAGTATGTACATGTGAAAATACAATTTAAAAAATGCACAGTATTATTCATACCTTCCTCCAGTTGGTCTAACGACAAAAGTTCATAAAATAAAGATATAATCAGACTGTAATATATTTCAACACTTGCTCACTTAAGTTTAAAAATGGATTAAAATCCTAAAAATATATGATAAGGACTGATGTATGATTGCTTTGGTACATTAATAATAATGATCCCTTTCATGTAGACTGGATTCTGCTTGACATGATTATGAACCTGACCACAGTGCAGCCAATTAAAATATTATTACACTAACATAACTGGCATATCATAACATCTTTACAAATACTGTATTTAAAACTGGCCCAATTGAAGTTTCTTCTTTCCCTACAATTTTTTGAGAGAAAAAGTTTACAAAACAGAAAATGAAACTGTAGGTTTTAGTTTTGAATATCTACAGGCATGCCCAAACATTTCAGACGTGATTTCAAAGGGCTGTTATCACCTTCATTTGATTATACAGCATCACACACAAAGATATTTTGAATACAGCTAAACAAAAAAAAAGTGCACTGTGTTTGTGTCTATGTGTGTGTGTATATATATGTGAGAATGTGTATTTGCATATGTATATCTACAAACACATCTAGTTTTGCACCACTTTAGGTCACCAAGAAGTACAGCATGAATTAGGTCACAATCAGCAAATAAACCATGTTATTATGGCTTTGGCAAACCAAACAAACCAAACATACTCATTTCTTTATTAAAATAAAACTTAGTAATTTTGTTGGTTAATGACTACAGCATACCATCCTATAAAAACACTGGCATCTGAAAAGGACTCTATAGTTAGTACTAAAAATCACAGCTCGAGTACAGAAGATCTGCAGCTATGTAAACTTACTTGTGCTCCAAACCATCCTCACTAGCAATGTCAGGCTGTGCCGGGAAATCTCGCTTAAGGAGCTGGGTGGTAACTTTCAGCAAACCCTGCACACATATTCTGCCAGTCAGTAACGAGATGAAGATCAACACTAGACAGTCTGTCTTCACAAAACCACTGATGCTGTAATTCATGCATACAATTCATTCAATTTCTTACACATTCTTTACCACAGTAATATTTTTAAAAAGAGAAACACAATTTTCACTTCCCCATTTCCCTAAAAACAATTAGTTTTGTTTTTTTTTACACTGGTGCAATTTAAGTTTTCTTGGAGATGAAGATGGGCGCCACCAAGTGTATAAGCCCAGGGACAGGATCATGGATACTGGCTACAAAAGAAAGGTAAGGGGATCAGAGGAGGCCCGGATCAATAATGACAATGCTCCCTACCAGCAGGCTCCAGGGCATAGACTAAATGTACTACTGGAACCAAAGCAGATATTAAGTTGTGAGAAGGATACCTGAAACATTTGCACATTACTGTGGCAAAGTGAAGCAGCTCACCAATGAACTAGAAAGATACTGGTGCAAGGCCCAAATTGAGGAGGTCTTCAAGGCCACAGTTGGAGATAAATTTGTGACACTGAACTTGGTGGACTGTAATGTAGACACCCTTGTTGAAAATATCAAAGAGGTGCTACTGTCAACAGCCCAGGAAGTTATAGGGTATCAAAGGATACTGTGTAACAAACAACATCCTAGATCGCTGTGATCTGAGGGCCTTAAAGACAGACAGGAACTGAAAATCAGAAGCAGTTTCCAAATATAAATAAGCGAACTAAACCATCAAAAAAGGGATGTAGGCAGAATAAGATCTACAAGAATGGGGTAAGGCTCTAAAGGAAAACCGTTTTAAATGATCTCCAAAGACGACAGTTCCACAAAAGATCGCGGTAGCAACAGCGACGATATCTAAGCAGGACAGTATCTGGCATAGCCATAACATCGGGTTTACTTTACTATCATCTGTACAAATCCCTCTTAGTACCGATCCTGCCTTATGGATGTGAACCGTGGACACTGCTTACGGAGGGGAGAATCCAGACATTCGAGAACATGTGACTGAGGAGGCTGCTCCGGATCTCAGAGAACTAGTGAGGCGACCATCCTTTGTACTAACAGAAAAAGCAATGACCCAAGGTCATGAAGCACGGTCGCCACACTCGTATGACACCAGGAACCTTTACTTGCAAGTCAAGCGAGGTAAGCTGGTCTGGTCTGGCGATGTGACCCGTATGACATCTTGTTGAATACTGTCTTTCAAGGTACCTTAAAGGGTGGTCGATGCCGCGGTGCCCCAAAGGGCTGGCTTACAAACGTCACAGAAGTAGTCGTTTTGTGGAGGACCTGCTCACTATCGCCCAAAACAGGTATGATTGATGTCACTATCAAAACAGGTATGCGACAGGCTTGTCAACTATGTGCTCCCCCACAACGACAGGTACCAGTCAAGGGACCAATGATTGAGTCTAAATTTTCAAACTGTAACCTCTCTTTCTACTAAATGGAATTAAGGAAAAAAAAGGTTTTAGCTTTTGTTGAGTAATGGATACCACTTTTTGTATTCTTTCAATGAAAACTGTAGTGTCTCGTTTCCAACTCTTCCACAATCTACACTTTCATAAAAAATTACTTTGAATTAGACTGGTTACATACGCAAAATCTTACAACACATGTATTTATTAGGATTACACACCAGCCCCCAAATACAACAAAACTACAAATCAATGGACTCACGGATTCTGTTCCCTTTGAAAAAAACCCGCATATATTACAAAGCAGTCACGTGAGGCAGGCTGAGGCTCGGTCATTAGACTTGTCCAACTTATCGATTTCTAGGCAAGCAAGGCTTCTGCTGCTGAGGCCATGAGTCTACATTAATATTAATGTTATTGCACAATGGGCCCCTGACTTCATCCCCATCAGTAAGCAGTTTCCTACACTCTCAATCATCGATTTTTAGAGCTACTCAGTAACCTGGGTGGGGGTGGGAGAGGGGACAAGAGAAAGAGCCTGCTGATCCTCAAACACACGTACGTGTCGCACAGGCATCGGGTACCCAAGAACACTTTCTATAGGACTGCTCTCCACCCCTCCGT
Source organism: Pomacea canaliculata (assembly GCF_003073045.1). Classification (NCBI taxonomy): domain Eukaryota; kingdom Metazoa; phylum Mollusca; class Gastropoda; order Architaenioglossa; family Ampullariidae; genus Pomacea; species Pomacea canaliculata. Next base: position 38,894,579 of record NC_037592.1, on the reverse strand, counting down.
GCACTCCCGATTTCCACCCTGTGGCCTGAAGCAACATTTCTGTAAGGGTCAACCTGTGTGTTTCCTGGCGAATTGCCCTATCATCAAAATCATCATCAAAGTTTAAAGTCAGAAACAAGCAATCATTTAACACAGAAAATGATTAGCTAATCTGGAAATATAAAAACAGCTTTTGTGCCAGACTGCTTGAACGCGTCTAAAGCTGAAGTACTGCAAAGACTCCGTTCCCTGGGCGCCAGATAAAGTTGTTCCAGAAATCGATTTTATTGTTGATGTATAAGAAATGCCAAATCGAACAGAGGAAGAGTTCGACATTCTTAAACCAATCAGCATAAAACTCTGGCGTGTACTGTTCTCAATGAATGCAATTATTTTCCAAGATTCAAGATTATGTAATCAGGAAATGCCAATTAACGAAGGAATATTTCATGCCAGTAATTATAAGCGATCCCATCTGTTTACCAATCCTTTCTTGTATCTTCCAAAATACAGACTTAAAGCAAGTGGCATCTCACATGTAGCTAACAACACAGCCTGCATATGAATTCCACATTGGAGAAAAATCTCTTGTGCTTTCGTTTCATGTTTGATTTGGTGGGTGTGGGGAATTAAGCTGTCTGGTTACAACGTCCAAAAGAGTCACTTCAATTTGAAATGAGAGCCGAAGTGGAGGAGGAGTATTTACAGACACAATCACATTCTGAAAAAACATGACTTTGAACTGTTAAATAATTTTTTTAATCTTCTACTAAAGACATTCCAAGCCAGTTCTAGAAATATGAAGCAGGCGAACTTAAAGGGAGATGAGAGAAATAAAGAAACCCTCAAGCAAACATCTAGTGGACTTTGAGGCAGAGAAAATGATGATTACTAAGATTAAGCTCAAGATCTTTGCCATCTGTTCACCCATAAATAGCCTTCTCTCTTTTGTAGCTTCCTCCTCCTCCTAAAGATGAAAATGAAGATGAAATAAGGAGGGCGCAGGAAGTAGAGATTTCGGCCCTATGCTCCACTGGGGGCGAATAGGAGGAACAAGACGAAGAAGGAAGTAGAGATGCTATCTCATCTTTGAACACCAAATAAGAAACACTCAGGAGCTAGCTCAAAAGGAATAGTAGAGCAAAAACTGTTTTCTAGTGATTGGGTAAAGAGCGGTGCAGAGTACTATTACATAAAATTTGGGTGAATCCCCCACCCCTTTCCATTTTCAAAATGAACGCCTACAAACACCATTAAACACAAAAGGTCAACAGTGCAGATGTCTGGATAGTGCATGGATACATTTACATTGTAAAGGCCTCAGCCAGTAGGAGAGATGTGAAAATGCTAATTAAGCCTATGGTGATGTGACGAGTTTGGCCTCATCACAACATGGTATATTTGTCGATGTGTATCTCAAAGAACAGAAGAAGGCATTCATCCAGATTTGGAGAACTGAAGTTTTCCTCAATCGATAAAAAAAGTTTGTATTTCACTAGTCGTGTAGACTCTCTCTCACTCACACGCTCTCTTTCATGCTCAAAACAAACTCCCACCATCATCTTCCTCCTTCACCACTGCCGCTACCATTATCACCGTAATGCTGCTAGTACCATCATCTCACAGGCAGCTCAACTGCTGCCTCTGCTAATTTTTTTTTCCTTTCACAAGTACACGTACAAAAGCAACTGCTGTTTCCTTATATAAACTTTACATGTGCTGGTGGTCTCTCCCTGACACTCCACAACCCACACCACTCCTTTTCCCGTGCTTGGGATGAGTCAGCTCGAAAGTATACTTCTGAGAACACCTTGAGGGGAAAAAAAAACAAAACAAAACAAAGGATGGGTACACAACGGCCGCAACGGTCACACAATAGTCCTACCGAGAACGGTTTTGCCCTGACTAGATCAAAAAGTCTGCCCACGAAAAGCTTCTCAAGGTAAAGATTGGAGCAAGCTGTGGGCCACCGCAAGTACTGCCCTTTGGTGTTAGCAGTAAGCGTGCCTGTGGTGTAGACGAATAAAGCTATAAGTGGTGTAACGTGCGATAGTGAGGGGGGAAAGCAAGAGGAAACTGGAAAAAAATGGAGTAGACCTCGGCAACCCCCCCCCCCTCGACTCATTTCATCGGCACTTTTCCGTTACTACAAGTCAGACAGCAAAAGTTCACGTACATGAACACTTAAAAAAATATATACTGTGCTAAATCTTCCAGTATGCCAAGAAAAAGCTGGAAATTGCCGAGCAAATACAGCTGCGACTTTTGACAGTGTGCCCTCGAAAGCCCATGCTGATCACAACAGCTGTATGCGTGCGTTTGTGCACTGGTTCTGCCCCAGATACATCATGAAAGTTGATACTGTTGTCGGTGCTTTAACCCTGCATGTATATAAGAAGAAGAGAGAGAGGGAGAGAAAGATGCAGAGAGATAGAGGGTGCGTGTGAAGACTTATTGTCACATTCAATCCAACTAAACTAGCAAAACACAAACAAAACCTAAAAAGCACTAGACGCACGTTGTCAACAATCACACAGTCCCATCATTCTCTGTACATTTCGAGTAATAGTTTGACCCCACATGTTTCTTTAAGTATTCTTCAATCGACAAAGTATGTTGAGTTACAAAATCACGTTGCTACCAACGGTCACATACAGTACTTCTTTAAGGTTCATATCCGCGACACGCAAGTGATGAAATTTGAGACGGGGGAAATATAGGTATGGGGGTGTTATCCTGGTCCGTGTTCAAACCCCGGATGAACTCTATCCCACATCTATCCCACACCTTATGAGGCGGATCTACGCATTTTACTTGACATTTTAAACAATGCTGACTGGAAATAAATAAAACTGACAAAAATGCAAGCCCATGCATCACACGTTTCTCCAAATGGAGTGAGGAGTGGGGCAGGAAGCTAGCAACTGAGGTCATACTGCTGCAAAGCATTCGGTCCTGTTCCATGTCAGGGAAGACCAGTGTACCCAGGACATGGGGTGTGAGCCGAGGATCCGATCCTGTATCCATTATGCAACTGTACCGCCCGATGAGATGCAGAAGTTGGGTAAACACTTTCATGTTTGTAAAGAGCGTATATATGAATCTCAAGAGAGAGACGGAGTTTGGTTACACGGCAAAGTAAAGCATAACACAAAAAAAATGCTTCCACCCACACCACCACCCATCCACCCACGCACATTTCCCACCCTGAGCGATTGCAGGGAGAGAGAAAGAACAACCAAACAAAGGACGAAGACAAAAAAAAAAAAGTGGTGATGAGTGTGTGTGCAAAAGAAAAACGATTGAGTACAAATTACAATAACAGCTGCAACTAACTTCTCCACCAGATGGCATTCCAACAAAGTAGTCTCCACTACTCAGCCAGTCCCACGCCGACTACGTCGACATGTCAGCAGAGGCAGAAAAGACGGCCAACAGGACAGCTTCTCACTTGATTTTGCTGCTATTTCTCAACATTTACAGATGGCAGCTAAATATCATTGTAGATAATGCTCGATTCGCCTTCCGACAGGTCCTGGCACTGATTACACAATCCGCCAATGCACTGCCAGCTGGTGCCAAATCACGAACAGAAACTGTACTTCAGTCCAAAACTACCATTACAGCCTCCAGAGAGGGATTATGCATTAACTTTACGAGTAGTTAAATTATCAATTGTTTTGGGACGTTTTCAAATCCTCCTAAAGATCAAACAAAATTACTCTGTATCTGTTGGCAACAAAGTATGGATGCGAGAGGAAGCTTTCTTGAAACTCGGAAATCTCTCTGAAAAATATTTAAATATCCGGGCACCCGCTAGTCCCCGTCTCCAATTAGAGAACTATCGCATTATACCATCCATCTGATTACCTAAGGCAGAAGGGAAAAAATCCCGTGATTATCAAAGTGCACCTATACAAAAGTGCCTGTCCTATTTACTTAGATATAGATGATATAACAGGTACCAAAAAAAAAAGTTCTTGATAAACGGGTTATTCTTAATATAGCCTGTCTCAGTACCTGGGGCTAAAGATAAAGCTGGGGCCATGCCCACAAGGGAACTCTAGGTTTTATGCATTGCTTATTAAAAAAGCAGTTAAGTTGAAGAAACAAATGTAGGTACAATTTCAGCCACAGGAAAGAGTGAATAAATAAACAAAAGAAACAGACGATTAAAAAGCCTGAGCAGTAGTTTGCTAAGCACTGCTTGTGAGTTCCAAAGTCTTCTGCTGACGGAAGATTTCTCAACTCGTATTGCATGACCCGAAGCTGGGCTATCTGTTGTTCTCCCTCCATTCTAGCCTCGCAGTCAGCAATAAACATTCTGGATGGCTCGTGGCCAACTTTTTACTTCGCTGATTTTCAATCAACAAACAACAACAACAAAAAAAGACGTACGAATCTTTTTCGTCACTTCTTAAAAAGCTGGAGCGGAAGGTTGATGAGTATAAGTCGTAAGTTTATCCTTTTTTGTGCGTTTAACGTTTCCAAATGTGCACACGAGACTCCTATCTGAAAACAAATGTTTCCGAAAAAAAAACCCCTGCGCGTACACCTGTGGCGAAAGATATACAGCAGAAGACGTTCCCGTTTAAGGAGTTCATTCCCATCACTCTCATCAGAGAGTGTGTTTGCATGTGTGCATACGCGTACCGTGTTTGCGTGCGTGTCTTTGCTGTCTGTGCCGTGTGACTGGCAGTCAGCAGTGACTAATTCTCTTCAGCCCATGTTTCGACAGCCTTCCTCTGCTATTCCCCACCACTCCACCACCCCACCACCCCCAGTGTGAACTTCAAAGGTGCAGTGGCAGCTGCTGGAAAGTTGCGGCGACAGGTGATAGAGCTGCACTTCTCTCGACAACACAACTGGTACAAAATAAATAAACCAACAGATGTCAGCATGTAAAGTTTTCAGCATGTTTGAGCCTTTAAAATGATTAAGAAGTATTTTACCCAACATACAACTTGAAAGTGGATCAATCATGGATTTTGATGACTAAATTAAATATATATGTATCATATATAGACTGTAATGGACTCTTGATTTATGTGTAGTCAGACCTAGTCAAATCCAAAATTATGGGTAATATTTGAATATGAGTGTGAACAACTCGTGCCAATACAGTGCCTAGTACAGCTCTGATGAGATAGGAAACGTGTGTGACTAATAGGCACACATCTCAGAGAGAGAGAAACAGACTGCAGCAGCACTATTTATTAAGTTATCGATTAACAATCAATAGCAAGCCGTTGTAACACATCAACTGCATGGTCTTCGAGTATCCTGTATTCAGTTTGTAAGAGGCCATAATTGCAAGTGCACTGAATCAATTATACTTTGCATACACAATTCATTTTGTGTACATCCGGAATAATTGTAAACTAAGAGTTAATATGCCAAAGAAAATGAAGTGATAAGAATCCACATAACGTATAAGAGAAAAATTAGGACAATGGGATAATATCTCCCGCTTTATTTCTACTTCTGTACTCTTCAAATTTCACAGAATGTATTATAACATTATGGCGATTAAAGCGTAATCGTCTGTCCTGATAACACTGCATACGTGTACAGCAAAAAGCAAGGTGAAATCCAGACAAACTCTGCAAGAAATCTGCACCATCCACCATGAGGAGCTATGAAGTATGCCGTCACCTTACACAAATATATAACATTTTGTCTTTTAAGTGGCTCTTCGATGTCACACTGCTTTTTTTCTAATATTACTAAGACACCACTGCGCAGTTGTGTGTTGAAGGAAGCTGATGGATCAGTCCAGACTGCGGAGGGGGACAGCGCTGTCAATACAGCAGAGTGGCCCTAAGACTTGCGGCATCCATCGGCACCAGCAGGAGATGGGAAGCTGAGTGTTGGCGTGAGAGGGTCAGCGCCGGCAGCATGGCTATCGATTGTAATCTACGCAACAGCTCGCCTTTTTTAGCCCAGCCACTCGGCCACGCGACTCTAAGGCATAATTACACAGATGAGAAATTATGGCAACTTGCTCAGAGCATACCCAACAAAGCTCAATAAGCAACGAAGCGAACTGTCGATTGAAGTCGTCAACCGTCGAATGGAAGACACCAAGGTTAGTGTTTCCAAGCCACATCAGCTAGGTCCCGAAAGCCAAAGACGAATACGGGGCACGGACACTTGTGTCAATGAAAAGATTGTGTGTATTATTTATCGCCGTCAAAGGTCTATGGCCGATAATTAGTCTTTCCGGGTCTACGTCCATGCTAACTTGAAAAGCGTGTATGTAGCAATAGCTAACCCTAACTTCAGGTTAACAGACCCTAAAGCTAACAACCCAGCACCATCTTACCCTACTCGCCACACACAAATGTGCAAGTGTGCAAAAGACGCTCAGAAAAACAATGACAGAATTATAACAACATGTATGCAATAGAAGGAAACCCACAACTTGGAGAACACAAAGCCGTTAAACACCTACATCACAGCACTATAACAGCTTCCCAGAAAATGGCCAAACTACACTATTTCCTCTCAGGACCAAGAGCGTGTCTAAAACAGAGACGGCGATAACAGCATTTTTTTTTTTTTAATAGGACACAGAGATGAGCACCGGGGAAATATGATTATGGTAAGTGTAGGTCCAGGCGTTGCTCGATAAATGTTAGAGTTCTGATGGCGTTTTACGCCAAGCCGGAAACTAAAGCTCTAATCACGGGAGCTTTTATACTGTTATAAAATGGCTTTAACCAATGATGGTTGAAAAATACAAAGATAGCATACAGCGTACATTAAACGGGTGGTTATGAGTGCCATGGCTGAAATAACTACATATATACAACTGAGGCTAGTTCTAGGGAAAAAAAAACGTGTAACAGACGCAAACAACATATTTTCTAGATGTTTCCAGCCCCCGTGACCTGCCGCAGACAATGTGCATTCAATTTGCCCTTATGTCCATGTCACAGAGGGGCAATGTGAGGTTAAATAGCTAGCATAGCGAGCCACACACCTGTTGAATGAGTAATAGTTTTTATATATAGCAGAAGAGAAAAGGGGGAACGGATATATAACTGTCACCGAGCAGCGCTTTAATGGGACATTAACGGAGTGACATTGCATGTAAGGGAGTGGAGGCTTCGTCTTCCTAAAAATTTGCGATGTTCATTGTTTTGTTTGTTTTGTTGGGTTTTTTTTTTTTTATTTCTGATTTTTTTTTTTTGTTGGCCTCAATTCTTTTAACGATATAGATATGTATTAGTAATGTATTTGTTGTAACTGTCAATAGGCGCAGTCTACGGGGAGGGGAGATGGCCCATGGAATCGAGGGCCAGGACATGGGCCATATGTGTTTCTTTCTTTTAGGACTGTCATTGTATAGCAATAAGAATTAACTGATGTATGTATACTGATAAATCATGGTGTTTTCAAATGCTTCGTATAATACGATTCATTTTCCAAGCACCAGAAAAAAAGGCTTGCGTACACGAGCACAAGACTAAGGATGTGAATGTATGTGTGTGCGCATGTGCGACTGGCTAGTGTGGCCAATGTATAAGTGGCATCTGTACTAGTCTGCACGTCACTATAACCCTTCATATCGTTAGCGGGCTTAAGAAACTCTTCCGCATGTTGTAACTACGACATATGCTCATCTTTAGTGTCGAAAGTTGTTTAATCAGTAATCAGGACCGAGACTCAGCCCCCGGACACACGTACCCGTTTGTTAATCAGCCCCTTTCTCATCCACTAACTACAGTTCCCTACGATGTCCAATGGACGGATATCTCGCGCGCTTTGGAACTGACACTTTGATACTCATACAGGATTTTCGTGACCAGCTCTGCAAGATTTCTGTCCCCGCTGATGCCTTCATCCGCAAAAAATACCACCACCACATTGCCTGCCATTTGCGCGACCACGTAATTAAACGACATAGGACGTGAAAATCGTATTCCCTGGGGCAGCATCGATCATCGATATTCTCAGCGCCAGATGAGTTCTCCATCAAAGGTCTCACTCCGCCTTTGCAAGGCCTGACTGGCGCGGACGGCGCATGTATGAGCGAGCTCTGCACGCGCTGCATCTGCAAGCCTGGCGATGAAACCTCATCTGATGAGCTTTATTAAAAGGCCTTAAAGTGCAGTTCATCCCCCCTTTCCCAATCAATGGGAAAAGCTTAGTACTATTTCCCTAAATGTCCACTCCCACTCCGTTCTCGAGAAACGCACATACAGTCAAGATTGAGAGAAAGAAGTCAACACCACAGACATCCGGATTGTATATGGATGTGTTTACGTTGTCAATGGTAAAAACGGGTAGGAGTGGGGATGATGTGTTATCTGTGGCGAAACGTGAGGTCTCGAGTCTAACGTCTTTCCGTACAAGGTCATGGTTGTCGGCGTGTACCTCGAGAAGGGAGGAGGGTATTCACTCAGATTTTGAACAGCAGTATCTTATACTGAGCTTTACGCAGTCAGTTAAATATATATATACACTCGACTTTTAGGGGTCTTGCATAACGGTCATTCTAGTAGGTTCCAAACATAGTCACAATCGCGTGGACAATGTGTCAGTGAAGAAGGCCCGAATTGAACTGTATTTGGCCGCAAACTAAGAGAATACTACAGGTGGACAAGAAGTCGAGGACGCTTAAACAAAGAGGGTAGACTAAGATTCCGAGTGCATTAAACAAAGTCTTGCCGAATCCTAGAAACATTCCCCTGAATTAAAACTTTATTGTGTGGAACGATTCATTTATTCTTGCACCAGTTCAAATAAAATTATTTAAATGTCTAACTTTTCAATCGATGACGCCTATTCTAATTAGCATTTAGCGCTGTTTCCATTCAAGACTTTTGACAATTTCTTCGACCTGCTTAAAACTTACAAAATAACCACACTTAATACCCTCTTCCCCCAAAACCCCCCACTTTACCAGTTGTGTTTTGTTCCCGTTGAGAGTAGGTGCTCACACTACAGTTGTCTCAGCTATTTAATTACAATTCGCAACGATTTCTACCCTCTTCTATTAAACTACTATAAGTACCCTCTCCTTCCTCTAAGTGCCGGAAATTGGTTTTATCATCCTTTGGTTCTTTTACACACAAAAAAAAAAGTAACCGATTCAATTCTTATATTTCTACTGTCACTGTTGTAGATTTATAAATTCTTCATTCAGAGAAAACATTAAAACCAGATTGAATAATTAAGGTTTCTTTTGAGACATGTACAGGCTCTGACGTTGGAAGGCAGACCGTTCGATGTTGCAATTACCGAATCAAGACGCTCAGGATTTTGTGTACTTCAAACCTCTATAAAATTTATACAAGACTAGAAAACTAGAAAAGTTGTATTATATGAAAAATAAAACATGTCACTATCGAGACTGAATCAAAACGGAATCCACAGTACTGAATAAAATATTAGTTCTCTAGAAGTATTTCGACCCAACACTCGACATTTCTATGCAGGAATGTGTCCAGGAATATACCGACATAATTTTATGTCAGTAAAATAATCCTCAAGACAAATTAAATAAATGGATACTGACATACTGCTAAGAGTTAAGCATAAACAAGCACAAGCCCACTTCCTGTCCTCTTGACTCGGCGCCATCTATTAAAGACACTTCCCCATTTCCCCCAACTATCGCTCAATAAAATACAGCTCGCTTGGGCGACAGCTGAATTGTAACCTTCCGACAAAATTGTAGACTGACTACTGACAACAAAGCAATCACGACCGTCAACATTATCATTCATTTTATAAGAAAAAAAAAAAAAAAAAACTAAGGTAAGAACACTCTACCAGTCTACCCCACCAAACTACAGTGGAAAACGTGGTCGGTAGAAATACACCGAGTGCCATGAGTCTGTGAAACCTGTGAATCTGTAAACACACGAACGTGAGTGAGCACAAGATGTCGACAAAAGCCGAGCACATCCTACGGATCAACAATTTTTTTAAAAGTCACTTCCTTAAGGACACTAGGGCAAATTATCTCACCGTTTACGGACAATATATTTATTCTATTTACGCAGCCAAAAAAAAAAATGCCCTTACTTCTCGCATGCTTGAAAAAAAAAGTGGGGGGTAGGGGTGGGACGCGAAAGAGGAAGAAAAGAGAGGGAAGTACGCTGTGAAGAGCTGTGATCCACACTTGAAATAATACACCTTTACATCAGTCGTTGTAATGGCCCTTCTTCTTTATAGAAACATTTGCCCCGTCTTATACGCACACAACGTTGTTCACACACATCTGTCGGTGATCTATACAACTGTCTGTATACTCTATCTTCTCTATGTCTCTTAAACACGTCCACATTAGTGCGCTCTTTCTCGCACACACAGCACTCTCTTCTCTTTCTAAATTCACTCTTCATTCCATCATTCCTGAAATCCCATCTGAAAACAACACTTTTAAGATTTCCAACCCTCGCACACCACGCACACACACTAATTAATCATTTCATACTGTCTGGGAGGTTCCCCGCCTTTCAACACACCCAGATGTGCTTCCCAGACAACTTCCAACAACTACGAAGGAAATTCCAAAAACGTCGCTACAGTAATTTGTGTAAACTTCCTTAGCTTTCACCAGGCAAGCGCATTCCACAAGTTGCTCAGAAAATAGAACCAGCTGGAGACAACGCCAAACTGCTTCAGGTGACGAAGCCACTAATTACACCTTGTTGACCTTACTGCTTCATCATTCAACATTCCAACTCGCTCTTCTGTCGTATCCTTTCTCCTCCCGGTCTCCACCTTGTAGTGTAATGAGAGACATGGTACGAATATATCTAGCACAGGCAGGGTGCGACCCATAAATTATGATGTAGAATTAATATGAATATGCCACGTGAAGTAGAAAGATATCAAGACTCCAAGCACACAGCTCAAAAGGTCTATTATTATGTACACAAATACTAACTGAGCGAGACGTTAGGGACAGCTGCACCGCTCTTCAACACGGAGTTGTTATATTATAGACGTGACCTCGGAGTTGAGGGCCATCATGTAGTATATGCATCGTCAGTCATAAAAGCCAGTAGGTGTCACAGGCCAGCTCCTGCCAGGCAGGCACATCTCAGACTAATCACTCTCACTTGTCGGACGTCGAGCACGTAATCACAAACACGAGCATAAGCTCTGGCTCCGAGACACTTCATAACAGTACCAAAAGGCCGCGCAGCTGTAAACCAAATTCTTCTTGATGTTTACATTTTGACCTAAAATCTATGATTATATCTTTGGCTATCTTATCAACGCCAGTAACGAAAACTGCTTTGTTTCTTGCCACCAAGAAACCACTTCTTCGTCAACCACTGGTACTCATGGGTGTCGTGGGAAGATGATGACGTCTGGCTGTTCGGTGTCAGGCCTCGTGTGACGAGAGGGTCTTTTGTAACACCCTCGATCCAGCGTCTGTGGAGTCATCCTCTTAGATGGGTGCAGAGAAAACAGTGTAGGCTCTCGGTACTGGCTGGCAGAGAGCTTTGCTCTTTTGAGGCGGTCAAACGCCTTTTTTTTTGTCAACGTAGACAAGGTAACAGCTCTGTTGTATTCGATGGCAAAGTCACTCAACTGTCTGAGGGTCAAGATTGAGTCAGTGTAGTCACCCCACTTCCTCAACTCAGGAGATGTTATGAATGTCTCTTGCATCCAAGCAAAAAATCAACACGGCAATAAAAATTGCAAGATTTTTGGGAGGAAGGGGGGGCCTTCAAATCCAGGTCCCTATATTTCCAGTCTTTCAGTGAACGTAAAACACGAAGTTTCAATACTTGTATGGTCCAAAAACGTTATAGGAAACGCGAAACTGCGTGGCTGTAGATTAGTACCCGGATTGCCTTGACTTGGCATATACAGTAATACATACTGCTGCACTCCCTTCTCAGTACTCATTTTTCCCTTTCAGGGTTAAAGAGCTTTCCACCTGGGAGGATTTTTTCAGTCTTGTCTCTTTTAATTCTTTTCATATTCTGAAATTATGCTATTTGTTAACTGAGACATGATATAATTGTCTGCTTTCCTTTTCTTTTGTCAACTTCTCTTTTTCCATCATTCATGTAGCACCCCTTGCTAAGCATACAAGGTTGGATCTTAAGGTAACGCTGATGCTGTTTTTACCGCTCGACTGTTAGTGAAACACTTTTTAAATCATCACAAACATTCGATATCTTCTCTTGTCGACACTTAACGACAAAGTTCTTCTGAACTGCTTTGTGGCTTGCTCAGGATCTCTCCACAGAAAACGACGAAATGCGATTTCAAGCCAGTGGATGGTGCAGCGGTCAGTTCGATTCTTCTTTTTTAACTTTGACTTCCCTTTTTGTGCAAAGATGCTCGATTCTGAAGCTTTTTCTCACTGGAAATCGAATGTCAACCTAGCGGCGGCAGCCTTTATCAGATGGTGTTGTCGGCTCAAAGTTAAATGTCGGTACAAAACATACACAGGCCCCTTTACTCGGAGGGAGTGGGAGAGGGAGGAGGCCGACCGATGTGTTCGCTTAGCTTGGCTCTTGGCTCGTTAGCTGTGTTCTCATATCACTGGCTGCTGACTGCCAACTCAAGTATGAGCTGTATGAGACAGTCTCGCTGGCGTGCTTGACATTTATTTCATTCCAGCTTCCTACGAAAGCATTCACGGCTGACTTAGCTGTGGCCACGCGTGATTTCTAATACTACAAAAGCTCGATCACCGCCTTACTACATGCCTCGTCTGAGGGTACTTACTGAGTGACATTCGAGCCAAAGCCAGGCTCGCTGCCCTTTAAATGGAAAACAGAGGTCAATACAGGTAGCTGTAAACAACAATTATAAATATACAATAATGACTGATGCGTAGGTAGCGTGACGTCAGTCTGTCCGAAAACACACGAACACGTGAGCATGCGCTGAAACGTACGTACGCACAGTGTAAGTGAACGATAGAAACACCATCAAACTTCCAGTACAGCAAATAAGAACATGAGTGGTCAAAGTGAAACTTTTTCTGAAAAAAGAATTAGAATTTTAAGCAGACTTTATGGAAATGAATTCGATCGGGGCAGCGCAGAAAAGGTCCGGCGGCCAAACATTAATACGAAGTTTTAGCCGCTTTATTCGTGCTCAAATATATAGCTTATAAATATAGATGTACTGTTAAGGGCACTACATCTTCGTGATGGTGTTTTGTACTTGGTCAGCGGCTTTATAAAGATACTGTGTACATTATGTCGCTATGTTGTCTTCTTGTAGGGAAAGGTGTCGTTGCGTTTTAGGAGCAATTAAAAAGCCCCTATGACCTTTTGGCCGCAGAAGAATAAGGTTCACTGTGCCTAAGTAAGGCACAGTGGATGGCGAAACCCAACTCGCCCCTTTGCTGCCTTCGACTTTCGCTAATTGACAGAAATGGAGGACAAATGCCATTTTTAACCAAATATGGACGTTTAACCTAATTCGGTAAAATTTTCACATGATGATTCTATATAGCCATGTTCTCAGAATCATTTGCAAACACTTATAAAAACTCTTCTGCGTTAGCAAACTAAGTAGCTGGATTGTTTGGTTTGGTCCCCAGGAAATGTTTGTCAGTTAACTGTCATCAGCTGTAGGGATTTGAAGGCCCGAGCGAACGATTGCAAAATATGCCAAAGACAATTGTTTCCGAAGCTAGAATCTGTAATCCTGACGAATTTCTGACACAAATAAATTTCAGAAAAAAAAGGACGATGCTGAGAGCCAAAATATTGAATGCTGTCATGTACTGCTCCTCAACTCCACACAATCTCTGCAGCCGTCGTGTGCCTTGATTAAGGACACTATCAGAGTGGAAACTGCCAAAGCAAGGACGCTATCAGAGTGGAAACTGCCAAAGCTCTATCGATTACGTGCTCGGTCTTTAAACATTTGGCATTATGCCCATAACACATTCCCCTTCCGTTTGCTTCTACGGTGGGTATCTGAAAAAACGTAATGCCAGTGAATGGGACCTTTAAAAAAAAAACTCGAAAAATCATTGCTTGGAAATCTATGGGAAAAAAAAGTAACTCATTTAAATCTACGGTTAAAAACGCCGCAGACGAAAACAAAGCGAAATGAAAGGGGAAAAAGTCACCTCTTTGTCTTCCAATTATGTGAAAAGAAGAAAGCAAGCTGACGAAATCTAGCCAACACCTATGTCTGCCTCCATTGCACACCTGTAATTTCTTTTTCTGTACCTTTTTCTCTTCCTAATCACAACTGCTACATCTGACTGCCAGTGCGCAAAAGAAGCTGCCTTTCAGGGCATGCACTTGCCGAATTCTATTTACATGCACTGTCTGCAATAAACAACGTATTTACTTTTGCTGATATTTGACTGTTGACGAGTGCCTCCTCCACACTCAAAAGTCCACTAAGGCAAGAAATGCGAGTAGCTACCTGGCGCACGCTGTCAACACCTGTCAGCCAAGCTACTGGAAGAGGAATTTTAGTGGAAGTGAGAGAGTGAACGAGAGGTTGCAGTTTTGTTAACAGCACCAACTTTACTGCGTCTTTTACTACACGAGCCCGCCTCCGCCCACCATAAACACGATACAAAGCGCATAACTGGCGAACTTTAAGCTTATGGAGGGATGGAATGGTGCGACTCAAGGGAGAGTGGGAGGCGAGGTTTACATAGTATCGGCGACCCCCAGTGGTCATTCTTCGCTGATTGCTTTTATCATGCCTGACAAGTATACCCTCACCTCCCTTTGCCGGATCGAATCCATCCTTTCCGCCGGACGGTGAAAGTTCGGCCTAGAAGATGAGCTGAGATCATAATTTCAATAAAGCGTACTCGCGGACATTAGTGATATCACAAGCTTGATCATTGTCGGTGCGCGTTTCTATGTAGGTTTGTATCGCAAGAAATAGGAGGAAGTATTTTTACACACTTCTGGTAAATTCTGCAGTACCTCGTACTAAGGTCAACCTAGTACTGCATGAAACTATTTGGCACCCTTACAGATCTTCAGATAAACAATTCTTCCATGCAGGCTTGTGTTAACCGAGGCTACTCTTCAAGATTCTCGTGTTGTGATGAAAGATTCAAACACAAGTGTACCCACAGGTTTGTCCGCGGTGCCACCAGAGAGAACAGCGAGCCAGCAGACAGAACGGTGAGACAGCAGACAAAGAGATGAGCCAACAGACCGAAAGGCGAAACCACCACCAGAAGCTGCACATCGTCGTTATCGTCTGTAGGAAGGCATTGCCAATCACTGGAACTGACCCAGGAAGTGTCTGATCGCCATCATTTCTCACTTACTGCGATAACTTCCTGTGAAAATAGCTGCCGTTTCGTCAGTTTACCTGCTTCTGCACAACAAAATGACGCGATTTTACTGGTATATGCCGCAGCAAGAAGCCACCCCCGCACGAGTACTTTACCCGCTCCAACACACACGCACTAGCATCTCCCGTTTAATAAAAAAAAAAAAGCTCTTCTGAACTCTAAACGTCCAAGATAAAAAAAAAAAACCTAGCGGCTGCCAAGTACAGTTTCAACAATCTCGCTGTACCGTGTTCTTCCCGTCCATCTCCATAACCACATATAGCCGTACCATCCCCAGAGTTCCACCAACACCCTGCTGGCGCGCAGTACGTCTGCATTACTTTAACGTTATTGAAAACGACTGCAGGGATCAACACCCAACATCCTCAGAGCTCACAAACGGCCCTATGCTTGCGTTCTAAACAGTTTTGGCGGCTATTTCTTCTATTTTCAGCCTAGAGGTTGTCTAGTACCCCGTTTTCCATTCAATTCGTGGATTTTTTTTTAAACTGACAGGAATCACTGTCAAGTGAAGAAACAAAAATGCAGGAAAAATTAAATTTAAGAATGCCCACAGTAATATGGAATATTGCTATAATCATACTGACCTCAGCAAACTGTCTATACAAGATATTACAACATGACAAAAAAAAAAAGAAACAACTTTCTGCTGAAGATTTTTTGAAACACATCTTCATGGAATCCCTAAATCCACCAGTTAAGGAATCCTCTGCCATAGTAATTAGCATCTGTTTTAATGAATAAGAGGCAGCTGAAGAAATATGGAGTTTACTGACTTTCACAATGTGGGTCATTTAGTCCTTGAAATACATGAACAATAATACTGTCATCAATCTACATAAATACAATATACTGACCCCATACCCCATAAAAGCATAAATCCCATGCAATTATTCACACTACTCAGATACAATTATACTCCTATTCATACTACTCAGATACAATTATCACACATAATCTATATTCAGTTGCTTATGTTCATTGCAGACAAGGCAGCTACTCCATATCCAAACATCACTCAGCAAAGGACTTCACAACAACTCTTCTGCCCAGCACACCTTCAGAACATTTTTTTTTTAAAATGGTGACAGCACTGTCTACACTATGCAAGAGGCAATTACTTCACTATCTTGTCACTAATGCCCGTGTAACTATGTTACAGTCCAATGAGGAAGCTTTTAAGATGGAACACAGGAGATACTGTCATGCCTCATCACAAAAAAATCTTACAAATAAGTGCTTTAAATTAAAGGCATTCAGGCCAACATAAATTACATGTAGTATTATCCAGACTAGTCTTATGAGTTCTGCTGTGCAACATTTGTTTCTTTGTAAGATATACATGCAAAACAACTGTTCACCTTGATATTGCTATTTAAATCAATGTTCAGCGTGTTCAATTTACTCTGAACTAGAATGCTACCTGTGCCATGACACTGTCAAATGAATGGTTTGTCAATTTCATTACAGCAATATTGTTGTCTTTATAGCATGTGCACCACCATGCTCTCCCAAAATAATACTCTGTATATTTATGCATAATCATACTATGACATGGCTTTTTTATAGCTGATCCATCAAGAACAACATTTTATATCACTACCAGCATGAGAGCTTAGTGCGTCAATGCATGTAATATAAAGTCACTGTCCTACTGTGCGCTCTACTTAAAGTAAATACTTCGTAATTGTTTGAAAAAGAAACAGAAGAGGTTGCAGAGAATGCAATGTAAGCAAGCTAGCACACAATAGTACCTAGATTTACAAACTTTTGAATACTTCTTTTCTCACAATACATGCAGAAGACTTTATTAACACAAGCAAAAGCTTTGGAGTGCACAATCAATAATCTATGTAACATTGTATTCTTTCTGTGTTGAATACCATTTCAGCAGCAATATTTCTTGACTCAACAGAAAATGCTATCTGAAGAATGTTACTGTTAAGCATGCAGATGTTAATATACATTTGAACAAGTCACACTTAACAAATTAAGTTGGGGGAGGGGGACTTACCTGTGCATATTCTTTTTCCAGTGTAGACTTCTGTTTAAAAAAGGTCCTGTTTGGGTGAAAAATATATTATTATCAGCTCTACTACTTAATAATTGTCTTCTTTGTCTGTCATTACAAAAAGTCCATGTCAGTTCTTAAAGTCTTATGTTGGAAACTAGAACTATCATATTTCAATTCACAACCCTCTGAAAGAAATGCCTCATAATTTAATAATGTATTTTATATAGATTTTACTTTTGAAAATATTTGATTACTCTGTTTCATAGGTTGGCATTCAACCATCTATTTTATATATATTTCCTGCATGCACACATTCATGTATGCATATAAGCACCTGCATACACATGCATGCACCCCCTAAAACACACACACACACAATGTAAGCATGCATACACTACAAAATCCAATCTCTTCCACAAATGGTAATCCAAGTTCTCCTAAGTCATCACAATGGAGATTTAACAAGTTTAGAAAATATTAAATATTTTTTAAAAGCAAAGCCAAATAATTATTTTAAAAAACCTCTAAGAAAAAGAGAAAAATTGTAACACTATAGTTTATTTTTATCTCTACTTCAGATTGCTAAGTCCAACATAAGATGCAACACGGTAAAGGATAACTGACCTATAGCCAAAGCTGGCAAAAAGTGTCTTATCACAGCAATTACACTTTGTAATAACAGAGAAAGTTTCCTTTAAATATTAACATTTTCAAATGCTGAATAGGCATGCCTATCTCACATTCAATTTTCAATTTAACAATTTTAAATTAGCTTTTTATCAAGCACTTAGTGATTGCTCCTATACATGCATAATTATGCCCTATATAAACTGCACGTTATCATTTTTACAGGAACATGTATACTCCTGACAAGTTTATAGACGTTTAGCGATTAGTGATTATATAATGACAATAGCATCTCTTTTGGAAATGTCTTTTTTACATGTGTTCACACACACAGAACCACGTAAGCTTCCAACTTGATAGCTCTTACAAAAATGAATTAATAAGACCACCATATACACATCTCCACTTAACAGCTGTAATCAGCAAACTTATGTCAAAACATATCTGAGAATGACAAAGCCCTCACAATCGCCCTCCGCAAACTTATCTATCACCTATCACGTGCCCCTTAAAAACATTGATACAGATAAGTCAACTGGTTTCATCAGTTTTAAAAACCCTAAAAAGCAAACAGTAAATGAGGTTAGAGTAACGGACAGTTTTTTCCAGAACTGCTTTACCTAATGTCCTCAAGGATGTCACATTCTTGCTGGTGTTTTGATTGTAGCTTTGACGTCTGCTCGGCATGGATGTTTTTGAGAGAAACCGAAGGCTTCACCTTTTAGTAAAGAAACAATCAGTTAATTAACGTATAAAAAATTCCCACCGCTCGAAAATGAATGTAAAACAAACAGCTCAATAAAATCCAACAAAATTTACCTTTCGAGGCGGTATCATCATTTTGTATATCTTTTCATTGCTCAAAAAGAGTGCACTAATATCCAGAGGAGTTCACAGTATCCGCCATACTGGAGAAAACACTGCTCTTCTGTTTACCTCCCTCCGAGGCTTCCCAGTGCGAATGGGAGATAAGCTAGTGCAGCGCTGAGACTGGAGAAAAAAAGTATAGAGGGCTTTTTTATTGTTTAAAAGTATCGGTTGTTTGCCAGTAGCGTAAATCACTTTGTAGATTTAACTAGTATAACGTGCGAAGCAAAAAATATTATTGTTCAACACCGTCACCGACCTTAGAGTAAAACCACGAACTTGCATTGCACGTCCATGGTAAAAGGGATAGAAGACTGCTACTTTCGAAAAGTTTAATTTTTAGCTGTATACAGCTATGGACGTTTATTTGTCTGAGACTAATAGCCACTATAACCTTGCAGATTCTTAATGTTTCATAATGACACTGTTCATTCCAATTGTAAATGTTTTTAGAGTCGAGTCAGGAGTGCTGTTACCATAACAACATCAAGCCAACATGGTCCACCTGGTCTACAGCATGGCATGTAGAATGCAAACTTATCTTTTCACTGCGGCTACCTCCCCTGAGAAATTATACATCCATTCAGAGCAGTTTCTGGGTGGAAGAGCTTTTCCAAACACAGGTAAAAGCAGGCCTCGAACCAGCAACCTTTGCTCGGCAGTCAAGCATATATACTAACCACAAGACAGCTGCTGTAAGAGTTTACCACACTTTCAGTTAAAAACGGAAAAGGTTGCCCGTATCACTTTAAATTTAAACTAATACATATCTAGGCGCTTTTACTGACTTTTTTTTAAAAGGCAATAGAGTGGTGGTGAAGGATAAACTTTTCCCTTTTTCTTAAAATGTGTTTAAAAAAATTTTCATAATTTAAAAAAAAAAACAATGGTTTTATGGACAGCAACTTATCAGTTGTCCCCCCCCCTTTTTTTTCCTTCCTCAGGATTTCTCCTCTCAAACACTTGTGCACTCTACCATGCAGCTCATGCTCAAAATGACTGCAGACAACACATCAGTAAAATTGTATTCTTTCTTTATTTTTGTTAAAAACAGTTTCAAGATTAGGCTGGCAGCAGATGCCGGGATACTCAAAACCTGTATATCTGGGTGGCAGCAGCTTAATACTTGTATGCACCACTGCCAACCCCTAGGAATTAAATCCTTATACAGAATTGCTGATACAAGAATTATTAGTCCTCTTTACCCATGAGAAGGAGTTATCAGGAGCATGGGACCAATGTAAGTAAACACCAGTAGTTACAAAGCACAGTATTTCAGGAGTGAAAACAGGCAGAAGTACACTGTCAGTTTTCACAACCAGGTGACAATTGTTTCTCCTGATACATGTCTCAGCTAATTGTTAAAAAAAAGTGATACAAACATTGCTAAACAATGGGCAATAACAAATCACATTTTTGACTCAATAAAGATGGGGGTAGGGGGAGAATAACATAGCAAGTGTTTGAAAACAATTTTGGACTGCAGTATCTGTGGTAAAAACACCATACAAATACATAAGAAATATTGTTTTGTTAAAAACTAAATGATATACATGGCAATGACCATGCCTTCTTCAAAAGTTGGCGGTTCTTTCTTAGCTGCACACTGGCTCAGTTAATCATTGACTTCCAAAATAAATGACAGTTACTCTTAATGACAATAATTTACATTTTGCATTTGTAATGTTAAAAGTCCTTTGTAATTAATGTTACATGACAACTAATGTCATCTTCCCAGTGAAGCATGCTGGCAGTAGATCCTATCTACAAACAGCAGTACCCTGAAAATTATTGCAGCCTAGCCACAAACAATGCCAGAAGTCTTTTCACATTCAGAACTTTCGACAAAGAAAAATAAAAAATCTGACATTTTTATCAAGCTGACTGTGCAAGTCTCTTGAGGTCTGTAGAATATGCCACTTAATCATCAAAAAGTGGTACTCTTTACTTTTACTAGAAAATATAAACAAGTCAAAAATGACAATAACAAATTCTACACCACCAACTAAAATCAAGAAAGAAACAAAAACACAAGTACTGTGAGCACAAATTTTGTACTCTGCTGACATCACTGGCCCCCTTTCAGTGAGGACATTAATGAGGCCTACAATTCTAACCACTAACTTGTGAAAATAACAAATAACTGTAGTTCCATATTCTGAGAACAATATTAAGCAGCAACCCTTCACTTGGAATCAGACTGACTTGGGTTCTTTTCCTTAGACTGCTGGCAATGTTTGTGGCAATAACCCTTAGCTGTGAAGACTAGTGAATATGCATCTAACTTGTCTGAGTGCATGGATCCTCTAAGCAAAAAAATGCCGGGATCTGTTTCAGGAGAACTGGTCGAGTCAGGTTCAGATAGTACATCCGGTAATGCTGGTGTATTCCCAGCAGGGCATGAAGGCCACTAACTCATGTAGCCTTTTCAACATCGTGTCAAACAAAACACCGACAATTCCAACCCAAATGTGTGTGTTAACTTCGTTAAAAGGATTCACACACAAAATTAAAAATAACGCTTCCTTTAAACACAGTAATTCTAAAGTGGAAAGGGTCAAAGCTAAGAGAAACAAGAGACAGCATTGTGTCTCTATTAAAGGAAAATTTTCTTCTTTCAAGATATGATTGCTCACAAGATGCTGCTGCAGAAAATTGTTGTGCAGCTTCAAATGGGGATTTGGCAGTTTGTCATGAGGGTGTAACATAGCATCACCTATAGCTGTTTCACTTCAAGCCCACACTAGCCACTGCATGTAATAAAATCTCTGAAGACTGAACAGTAAACTTAGTGAAACAAATTAGCATAAACTTGTTGATTGTACCAGTCATGCAAATCCCTGTTGGGTATTACAGGTGTTTCTTTTCCAGTTACTGCCACAGCAAGATGTTTTTCAAGGAAAAAATAATGCTTCACAACCCTTTACTTACACTTTATAAGTGCCATAGCCTAATCCCAATTATCAAATAACTGTTTCTTCGTGTTCTAGCCCACTAATCTTCAAAAAAAAAAACAAAAAAAAAAAAACACCCTAAATTCAAACAATCCTGCACTTTCGAGTTTATGTAGTAGCACATCTTGCTCTCTAAACTCTTGTCAGTCAGTTTTGGTGCAAGTTATTTCACAATAGCCTGCTGAATTTGTTTAATGGTCTCATCTTGGTAGTTGTCATCTGTCCAGCACTATCTCCCACCATTCAGATGTCAGAAGCATTTTGGTATAGCCGTAGTAATTCATGTTGGTAAAGCAAATGGTACCAAGATACTTTCGTCAATGACTGGGGGTCAGTCAAATGCCTCACATAAAAATACTTATTCCTCAATCACATGAAGCCCTTTGTTGCTACTTTAAGATAATTAAATCAAATTATGCTCATTTTATGATGCTTCTAATAAATCAAATGAGGCTTTTCTTTTTAATAATTTTTAATATAATCATGAAAGTCAACAAAATGCTTTATTTAAAGTGTTACTGACTATAGAGAAACCACCATAAAATAGTCAGCACTGTTCTCAGTTATAACTTAGGCAAAACCTAGTGGGATGGCAACATAAAGGGCTTGATATGAGGATGAAAGTCAATTCTAATAGTCAGGTCATGTCCAGTCCAGCATAGGTATACGTCACCACAATTTTGGGGTTTAACGTAGGCAAAGTTTAGGGAGATGCCAACATAAGGGCAAGTCAAATTTGATAGGTAGGTCATATCCAGGTCATTATGGCTATACATATCCCTTTTACATGGTCACCTCTGTTCTCAAGGAGAACATAAGCAAAGTCTAGGGAAATGGCAACATAAGGACTTGGTATGAAGATAAATGTCAATTTCGATTGGTAGGTCACATCCAGTTCAGAATGAGTGCATAGGTCCCTTTTTCAAAATCCCATTTTATATTAAGCCCTTGTCAAGAGCTTTCATGATCACATAATGTGATGCATCATATAAGTGTTACAGGCTGATGCTCATTGTAGTCTTTTTTGGTGCATTAATGTGCAGGGTCATGCACTTTTATGTAGGTGGTTTGTTTATGCATATGCAAACACATCTGGCCACCATTGCTCACATTGAAAGGTTTCCATGCATGAATATATGGGAAGTACCATCAGCATTTGTTTACAAGCATGTAAGTGACCACACATTTGAAGCCATGTGCCTGCATGCAATTTCTTGTACATATATATTAAATTTCACTATTGCAAGCACATTCTTTTTCCAGTTTTAAGCCACACGCAAATAATCTATGCTGTGTTATTTTCAATAATGAAGGACACCTTTTTTCCCAATGAAGGCCATCAGCTAAAAAAAAAAAAAAGTCTGAGAGACACTCTGTGAGTTTCATGCATGAAGTGAAGAGAAAAGACATTAAAAAAAGAGAATGTTAAAAGTTCTATGCTGCTCAGGTACAGATCCCTGATTGCAAACCTGCCAATGGCCAGTATGTTCACATCATATGTTCTTCCTTTGATATCTGTTAACAGGAATGATGCTGTGTAGATTTAAGCCTTTTCTTTTCTCACTATGCTATTTTCAGTTGAGGAAATAATTAAACAGCTGCAAATCCACTTGCAGTGGAGAAAATCTATACTAGCTTGGCCCTTCAAAATTTACTTCTCACATTTGTCTTCAAAGATATCATTTAGTCCATTCTTATCTCCTAAAAGGCACAGCTCCATTGAGTAATATTGTCAACAATATTTTATAAGTATATGCAGTTATATAACACTGGTCTATTCCTCTAAACTTAATATTTGAATCTTGACAAAAATGTTAAAATTTTCTGGAGCAATACCTGACACGAGAGAAATGTAAAGTGAAATAAAAATCTTTGAAATAAGATGGTGTAGCTCACAAATATTTAAACTAGAAACTGGTATCAAAACAGAGACCTGGAAGAAAAAGATGACACAAACACAGGATTAAGATAATGACCGCTACTGATGTCTGTAAGAAGGGTATACATTTTAGCGGTTTGTTCTAGAAATACCTATGGTGCAAATGCAAATGGTGTATGGTAAGAATGCATGAGCAAAGAAAGCAGCCACCTACCTGGATTACAATGAAACTAAAAATGAAACAAAATGCAGATTATCTTATTATTCATTTTTAATTGACTGGGAGTGGAAAGGAAAGATTTTTAATCAGGACTACTGTGACAATTACTGAAAGACTACTGAAAACCTAGTGTCTTTGTGGAATACACTGAGGAAAAAGAAACCTTGAAAACAGATGTCTGAGAAAAATTCTATATGAAATCACAAAATCATGTTAAAAATGAAAACGCCACTCAAACCCAGTTTTTATCAGAGATAAGCTCTATTCAAAAATATGATTCTATTGTTTCAATCACCTACTTCCTCAAAAAAAAAAAAAAAAAAAAAAGGAAAAAGAAATTATGAAAAATCCCACCCTAATCTCTTTTCATTACTCGTTACATCAACAGCAAAATAATCTGCTGTTATTCTATTGCAAAATAAATGCAAATAAAAGAAACCACAAATACAAAACGATGCATGAAAAGCAAGCAGTGTGAAAGTACAGACAGCAGAGTGTCTCTCAGTGGTATTGTCAAAGATGAATCTTATTTGTCTTCTTTCATAGGTGGCAGAAACTGGCCCCATGTGTTGTCGGACACATTGGTGGTTGATGCTGGTTTCCAAATGTCTGCCATTGGAGTACTGAATGGGCTGAATGTTTTGGCACCACTTATCTGAAATAACAGAAATATAATCTTTACGGCTTAAGTACTTGAACTATCTGATGACAAATTTACACCTCAGAATTTTCTATCCTTCAAAAAATAAATACAAACACCACCAGCTCTTTTTTTTTTTTTTTGGTAACTCATATCACCCTTACCTGTGACTGCTGAAGATGTGATGTGACAGCCACTGGGTTGACAAAGTTAGCTGCATTTTCAGCAGCTGTGGTGAAAGGGGGAGCATCGGGACGTAAGATAGAATTCTGAACGGTGGTGGAAGGAACTGCTCCAAGTGGTGATAAAGGAGCAGGCAGCTGAGTCGGTGAGATGGGTGCTGATGGTGGCAGAAGTGGCTGAGGCACTTGAGGTGACGGTGGAACAACAGATACTTGGGCTGATGGACTCCAAATGTTAGCCAAATTCTGTAGTGTGTTCCAGAAGCCAGTCTGTGCAAAAAATCACAAACATTAAAAAGAATTTTTCAAGGCTCGTAAGGCATGATGACTGGACAGTTTATTTTCTATCAGACAAATCACTTCCCAACCACAGCAGTATAGTGAGCAAACTGCTGGGTAATTCATGATACCAGGAAAAAAAAAAGACTGACCACAGGTGGTGCAGGGGGTTCCACTACTGTTGGGGACCAGTTTGTAAGAGGGTCTAGTGGGTTGTAGTCATTGTCCCAGAGGCTGTCATTGGGAACTGGAAGCACATCAAACCCTGGCCAATCATCTGCAACAAGAAACAGATGAGCACTGAAGAAATAGTAAATGCTTAGAGACCAAATTTCTTTGTTTATCCATTGAGCAAATATGGTTCTCAATTACCCATGTTTGAACTGTAAACATTTAAGAACTTTTAAACATTTAAGTAACTTTTAAAAAAAAATTGTTCAATGCAAACTTTGAGTGAACTGATTAGAATGTCACTCAAAGCATAGAAAATATATTTGATAGACCTAATCATTTTAGAATCAAAATAGTACTGAATGCAAGGGTACACAAATAAATACATATGAATGACTCCTACCCTATGTAAATACTATTCCTAGTTGCTTATTGACACTGCACCAAAAAAGATAAAACAAATAATATATATGTGTGTACACGCACACATGCATAACAAGGCAGGAAACAAAGGGGTTATGCGACTACAAACCCCAAACAAGCAAAATACGATTGGCACAGAGCTCACAAAACAGCACCTTTCTTTATACGTAGCTGATGTTGTCGAATGCGCTGGCGTCGTTCTGCCTGCAACTGCTGCATCATGGTAAGACTCTGTTGCTGCTGAATGGGTTCCAAGCCATCACTGTACTGTGGGTACAGGCTGTCACCTGCCAAGCAAACAAGCAGAGTCTAACCATTTGAACTATGTCACTATGACATTCATTTTTTGGTTTCAACAATTAACAATGTGATGCTCAAATTATTCCTTCTTGTCAACATCTTAGGCGCCACATTCTAGATAAACATAATTGTAAAGTGGGTGAGAGATAATATGTAGTCTTATCATTATCATCTAATATTTTATGCCAAATAATGAGATTTCTAGCACAGCAAATGTTACTCAAGCTGATAATGCAGCTCTGTTTTCTAGTGTTGCTCTTTAAGGGGGTGAACCATATTGGTATTTGTCATGTCTACACTGCTAATTCTACACAACCAATATAACACAATGGGATAGAGGCAAGTACAATTCTCTTTTCAGTATGTCAACACACAAAACACTCAGCCACTAAAGTGGATAATCAACAAACTTAAAAGAAACAGAAAATAAGAAGCAAGTAAGAAAATGTAGGACACTTGACAAAAAAAAAAATATATAAATATTTTCCAATTATATACAGTTAGCATGAAACCAGCTCTGGCACTTACCCGGTCCAAAGATATCAGCAGGTTGCATACCAAACATAGGACTAGCACCTTCATCAATAGTCTGTAGTCCAAAGCTGCTTCCCCTGTTGACACAACCAATAACTTAGAAGCACACTAACCAGGTGCAGATGTTTGAAACAGAGACCTAAAAGCCTTTGTTAGCAAAGAGAGATATTTTTATCACCAGGAACAAACCATATGCCCTTTTGTATCCACTGCATGTATTTAATATCATGTACATAAGAGGTAGGTAACTGTTCATATCTCTGAATCAAAACAGTATAATTTGCTTCTATTCGTAACTATATTTTTAGGTAAAAAAACCCCAAAAACCTGAAGACAATAAAGCAGTCAATAAAACAATAAAACCAACCATAATGAAAAATGTGGGCTGACTTACATGTTGATGCAAGAGGCAGGTGGCAAGCCACTCCATGTACTGGCACTGGCTCCACTGGTGACTGATGGGACAGGTGCAGGTTTGGGAGGCCCAAGACCTAGTCATTAAACTACAGTTTTCAGCATAGGAATGAACATAATTTTTTTAAGTCAAAGCATCATCCTCTCTACATCAGCTTGTAGCATTAGTACTAAAAAATGATTTGCAATAGATGTAAAAATCTGAACATGAAGACTGTATGCCCTATTTGTATAGTTAATAACAATTTTACACTATGACATGCAAAAATTAAAATTGAAGACATATTCTAGCAGTTAGAATCAACATTAATTTTAAACAACCAAATATGCTGATGAATGTACGCAATATAAAAACTCAGTTCACATAAATTTTCTGGTAAAAATGAACAAAGATTCAATGTATTAAACTGTAATTTTATTTGATGGCTAGGTTTTAGGAAGACAGCAACTGATGAAGGAAGCTCTGGTACAGAGGGGGAAAAGTAAACGCAAGCATAATATGGGCTTACTCGCCCTTGTAAGCAGATGGAGCTGTGATTAGCTTTACAGCCATTTCTAGCAAACTTATTTCCATTCACATCTCTGACAGGACTTACAATATCATCTCTGTCCAAGTTTACGCTCTGATTTCCATGCAAGAAGAAAAAAAAAGTGAAAAGGCTCTATAATCAGTTGAAAAGGGTTTTAAAGGTAGTACCCAGAATGGACATTCTAGTTGAACTCAGTGACTGGAACACATAGATTGGCCAAGATGCTTACCAACAATGGGCAAGAATGGTAGATAAATAGTGGGGTTATGTGAAACCAATGACAAAGCCTTGAAGTTATAAAAAGCCTCCGACTCATCTTGGCCAATATCTAAGGAATTCAGGACAGCAACTTGGCACTCTCAAAATCTTTTGTTTCACAACCACACTGACTTTATCCTACTATCATGGCGTTTTCAAATCCCACATCAAAATGGCCAAACAAGGCCACCCAAGCACTAACATAAGCAGCAATCATAACCTTGTCCTAATGAGCCAGAAGTTGAAGCTGAAGGTGAAATGTCCCTCAGCCAACTCCTAAATTTGCTTGAGATTGAAGAAGCTACAATGCTCAAAGTGGATATAAATGTGCTGCCCTAAATATGGTGGGCTGTGATGTAGACACCACTGCTGGAAAGGCAGAGGAAGAAGAAACAGCGTTAGGTCAAATGCTATCCTAGATCTCTGATCAAAGGCCCTTGAAAAGTGAGGAACAATCCCAAAGCACCTATTAAGTACAACCAGTAAAATGTAACAGGAAAAAGGGGATGAGGCAGCTAAAGAATTGGGTTGGTGACCAATGCAATCATAGTGGAGGGAATAACACAAGCTGACAACAAAGAGGCTTAACAGCTCCTAATCAACGTCACCAAGACAAGTTAACATAAGACTTCAGTCAATGAAGACAGCAAAGGCAAAGACCTGCCTTACAAAACTGATAGGCTGAATACTGAAATGACATGCACAACTTCCAGTCAGCAAATGGCAACGTCCTCTAAAGCAACCAGACTAGAACCAGTAAGCTGCAGACCTATCAGCGCTTCAGGAAGAGGCTGAGAGAGGTAAATACACTCTGAAGGGAAATCACCTGGTACTAAAAACGTCCCAGATGAACAAGCAGGATGGGAAAGAAATAAGAAAGGTCCTTACTTCTCTGTGCCAAAGAATCCGAAAACATAAAGAATGGCCCAAACAAGGGACATAATCCCTGGTCATACGGCTTTCAAAGAAAGAAAACAGTGCTCAAACAATAAAACCATAGAACTAATCAACTGTCCAAAATTAATCCAGATTCTCATCAATGCAACCGCTGAAGAACTGCTAGTAGAGGAACAGGCTGGCTCCAAACCAGATCTTCAACTGCTGCATCCTGCTAAAAAAAAAAATTTAACATCGACGAGAGCCCTGGTAAATCATCAAAGCACTATACATGAGCTCAGTGAGTGCAATACTGCTGTATAACCTAATAAGGGTTTTCTTTCTCACAATATTGGACATCCAACAAGGAAACTTCCTATCACCTGTATAGTATTTATCATGCAAGAAGCCTCTTTACAACCATTGTACTTCCATTTCAATCGAAGGGCAGCCCATGTGCAGCCTGCACTAGTAAGATATAACAACAAAAAAATGCAAGATCTTACAAACAGACTGATGAACAGAGTAAAAATATATGAAATGGAAACTGACAACTGGAAACTAAATGCACTGACAAAAGCAAAGTCATGGTAAACAGCAACAAGAGAGACTGACATGCAATACAAGTCAAGGAGGTGAACAGTTTAAAGTACTTGGGAGCCATTATTTCCAAAGATGGAAGCTGCACAGCAAACATCTGAATTAGGATCCCAACAGTAACAGCAGCAATGGCCAGGGTGGACAAGACTTGACAAAGCAACACCATCAGGTTTGCTACAAGTACTGACTGTACTACAAGTCCCTCACAGTTCCCATCCTGTTATATGTCTCTGTTGATATGGAGAGGCGTACACAGGCATTCAAGACCAATAACCAAAGAAACTGCTCCAAATCTTGTGCAAGAAGAGTAAGACCAATGACTTTGTGAAGAACACAGTCACCACACTCTTAGGACACCAGGCCACAGCTTCTCAATTCTTACAGCTATGAAGCAGCGCAAAACTTTCTGGTTTAGCCATGTGACCAGGCATGATACCCTATGTCCATCCTTCAAGACTACCTTAGAGGAGGGAAGTTAATGCTGAGCTGGACAAAGGAAGAAGTGGTTCATAACTGTGAAAGGAGTAGATTGGTTGCTACATACAGGACCTGCACATCACCTCTCAAGACAGACAAAGTTTTAAGTCTTGTCAGCCATTGCATCTATTCAGTTATCCACCCTACTCCGACCCTGATTACCAGTTCCAACTAACCAGCTTGGTATCAAAGAATGTATGTATTCTGTACAAGTTTTACCTGATAAGATTATTTTTTATCTTTCAACAAAAATGTAACCCACCTGGCATGCCAATGGTCTCAGCATAGGGAGTAAATCCTTGGAACCTAGCAGCATCCCCAAGAAGGGGTAATGACTGTGTTTTTGAACCCAGACGAGCTGCAAGATTAGTGTTAGTTCCATCCATGGCAGCAGTAATCGCTGAGCCTGTCATGACAGTAGATGGACCCAGACCATTAGAGCTGACGATGCTGCTGTAACTGGAAGAGCAGCTGGGTGCCGATAGACTGTCAGGGGAGTGATTGCCACTTGGGGGGCCACCAAAGCCTCCCCCAGTGCTGCTGCTGTTGCTGGCGCTACTGCTACTGCGTCCAAGTTGTTGTGCAAAGTTCTCTGTCTGGATGGAGAGCTCACTTAGGTCACCTAAAAAAAATATATGCAATGAAAGCCAACAGTGCACAAGACAGCTAGAAAAGAAAATCACCTGGTCACAAGTGACCCAAGGCTTCCAGATTTTTTTCAAAAAGTTCTCTGCAGTCTAAAAAGAACAAAACTGATATTATATGTTTTAAATAATTCACCAACAGACTATTGAGTAATCTATTGTTTAAAAAGAAAAAATATAAACCCACATCACCAAGTAAAAGCATCTAGCCACATTAGCCTGATAATAAAACTACTTTTCTTACGATGTCAACAATGTAAGGCCATGAAAAAGAAAAACTG
Organism: Pomacea canaliculata; assembly: GCF_003073045.1. Taxonomy (NCBI): domain Eukaryota; kingdom Metazoa; phylum Mollusca; class Gastropoda; order Architaenioglossa; family Ampullariidae; genus Pomacea; species Pomacea canaliculata. The sequence continues at coordinate 38,864,153 of NC_037592.1, read as the reverse complement.
CCAGACATTAATCTATAAGAAGTTCATATAACATTGAAGGGTGTTACACACTACACTGTGATGACATGGTTCTCCCTGTAAAAAAAAGCAGCCAGTGATTTTTATGTGAAAGAGGTCAACTATAAAGACAAAACAAAGAAAAAAATACAACAAATAATTTTGTTTTAAACAATACTGAAACACACAAAAGCATTAAACCAGCAGAAGCATAAGAAGTGCACACAAAGTTTGCCCTGTTAGTATCCTGTACTGGAGTGAAAAAATTTAGCTTACTACTTTCGTGTATACAAATGCTGTCATTCAAGCTGACATATACCGCTATAGAAGACTCTAGTGTTGCATCAGGGAAAGTAATGTATTTGATATAGGAGCCTGCACTGATGACAACAGCTTTACATGGTGAAATCACAATTTCTCTTTTCTATTACTCTGTGGTTACACCTGTTTACTCTACTTCCTATAAATACAAAAACTGAAATAAAAAGATTGGAGAGGTAAGGAGGAATCTGCAACTAGACTAGTTAGATCCTGTCTCTTATGTCAAAGTTTAAGAAAATCCTGATGTAGTCTTTCAAAGATTAAATCTTCTAATATTTCTCCTTTATCACGGAAAAGAAAATAGTTCTCTTCACTAAACATAAATAACCTATCACCCTCCTGTATTCCACACACCTTCCACCACTGCAGTTTGAATAATTTTATTGTGCAGAACATGCAACCAGGCTCAGTACCATTTGCAATACATCAAATAATTATACATGCTTACAATTTATGACAAATTTAAATAACCCTGCATATGCAAGCATCCCCTGTCATCCACCCACACATACAGAAACTCACACACGCGATAAAAAAGGCAAGCTAATGATTCCAGTTATAGAGTGTGAGATAAAAGCTGACAGTAACCATATGTTCCATTTTGAACTTCCTTTATAAGTGCACATGAACAAATCTCTTCATTAAAAAACGTGAGAGTTGCTGGGATGGCGGGATAAATGGAAGTGGGATAAGATGGACTGGTGTTTAAGAAAATACATGCAAGAGAAACTAAAAAGCTTTCTGATACCATCACCTTTCCAGAAAGAGTTATAAAAAAGTCATCTCTGAAGCCTGTTGTTGGATGCGATTTTTAAGGCAAGAGATAAAGAGTCCAAAAATGTTCTTCCAGAGAAACTTCTTAGAATATGTGATCTTCAGCAAAATTTATCATTATCAGTCATCAGTTACCCTGACAACCATCCAATAATCAACTAAACTTTGTTCAGATTTAATGGATCATTTTACATAAAATTTCTTTAATGGATCATTTTACATAAAATCTCTTTAATGGATCATTTTACATAAAATCTCAATCCTTAAGCTGTGGATCAAACAAAATCCGTTTCTTCATTACTTGAATAAGAAATGTTTAACATGGTTCCTCGTGAACAAAGCTGAAACAGATCTGTGCTAAAACCTTAATGCCTCATCCCAACAAGGGCTCTCACAAAAAAACTTTTTATATGAGGACTTCTCCTGGATTTACAACATGGTGTAAGTTCAGACTGAATTTGGGTAAAACTAACTTTTTTTCCATGAATTCACAAGAAAAATGCTGACTAGTTTTGATTTTGAAAGTAGAAGTCAAAATAATTTTGTAGTTAGCCATGTGACCACTTTATTACCACTGATCAGATCAACAGGATGGCAATACTCAAGAATGTAGGCATACTGGTCTGTTAGTTGCTGTATGTCAATAAATCTTTACAGAAAGCCTGAAAGGTGAACATGCCAGAAAACTGGACCACCCAGCTCTAGACCCAAACCCAATGACTAGAAGCTTCAATATTATTGAAAGTTTGAAGGTGCAAGGAACCACCATCTTTTCTAGCATATCTGGCATGAACTTCCACATCCCACATTTGAAATATATTACAAAGGTGATGAATTTGTAAAACTGCAGTACTAAAAACTACAACAATCTGCAGCATGGAAGGGGGCTGAAAGACACTTCTGCCAAAGATTAATGGGCCATCTTATTCTCACAGACCAGAGGAATAAAAATAGGCTAGTGAAAGGATTTATACTTAAAGCCATAAACATCCACTTTCAAAACCGAACTTGTAGCACCACTGATGGTAACAAAAACTGTGCCCCCACACTAATTCAAAGACTACAGATTTTAATGAAGTTTTTTTCTTTATACCAAATACTGACCAAGTGCCCCTCAGCTTCAAACATATCAAACAACTAATCTCATCTTTGCCCTTATTTACAGATACAGGTGATACAGGTGCATCACCAAACTCTCTAGTTGTATACAGCACTTACTACACTGGGAGATCTGTTTATGGGAGATCTTTGTGTGAATATTTCTCCTTCTGTTTTCAGTGTGGTAATCAGTCAAACTACAGAATTCAAATTAAAATTTTCACTAAATGACCTCTCTTAAAAATCGCATCCTGTCAAAATTCCTTATTTATTGCCTCAAAATGTACCAAATACCTAAGAAGACATAAGGATATTTATCAGAAAACAGTCTTACAAAATAAAAAGGAAGGTGGAGGCTGTTTAAAAAGAAAGTGCTAACCAGGCACTAAATGGCCAATGGCAGGCTGGTCCCAGGCTGGAGGGGGAGAGTCGCGACCTGGCTCGAGTTCATGATCACAATCATCCAGGTGAACAGTGTGCAACAAGAAGTCACCTAGACAACAACAGCCAAACAGGTGTACCACTATGGACAACAGCACTACAGATAGTAACAACATATATGGTCATGCCAACAGAACATATCAGGCTGCACAATTCAGCTGTGACAAGAGTTAAACTAGTGCTATTTTACATAAGTTTTTCAGTCAAGGATTAGTTTTAAAAAATCTCTCTTTAATTCAATATTTTCATAAATTTGCAACAATGGTAAAATATTCATGGCAAATTTATGGGTTTTGACCATTTTGCATAAGTTAGCAAACATCACCTAATGACAGTAACCTTTGAAATTTTCTTCAAAAAAAAAAAGCCAAATATCACCACTCAAGAATTCACTAATTCTTCACTAATATGAAATCCAGCATTGGGAGTGTTCACTATTACTCTGACTCTGTTTTAACTAATATCGTAACCCTATGCTATACTCTTTATGATGTTTATCCTTTTTTCTTGCTTTAAAGGGAAAAAAGTTTTATGATAGAAAACATTCAAAATGTATGGCTTTATCCCTCACACTCCTCCTCAACAAGGCAGGTCAAGAATGGATGAGATCAAAGGATTTCTAGTGATCTAACAACTACATTCCAACTTTTGTGGGCAAAACACAATTAGTAAGGGAGAGAAAGAACAAACAATAAGACTTAACTCTTTACAGATTGAACTTTCTTACTCGCTTCCAAGTACACATGGATAGTTTTTAGACTCAACATGTATGACTAAACTGTAAAGAGTTAAGATCTGAAACATTTCAGTGAACCCTCCTGTTTGTAATCACTTGCTTATTAGTTTGACAGCTTATTTAGTTCTACTGTAAGTCCAAATACACACGCCTGCCATGCAAATCTTTAAATGAAGTTACAGTATGGCAACATTTCTTTTGAATTTCTGAATTTACAAATATTTGAGTGTGAAACAGCTATGCCTCAAATTTATAGCATTACCTACCTTCAGCCTGCAGCAAATATTCTCTTATATGATTATTCTTTTGCAAACTCACTTGTCAGTCTTCAATATAAGAATATATTTTGAAAAATAAGGATCAAAACCTCCAATATCTTTACAAAGATGATAATGTTCAGACTTATAATTTGACCTACAACAAAAAGGAAATGTTACCATCATACCTATATACATGCTCTATGATTGAAGAAGTATACAGAAATACAAAACGTTTAAAAAACTGCAAGCTTTGTTATTCTAAATGCTAACAGACAAAGTAATTTTAAAGAAAAAAATTACATAAAATAAAAAGAACAATGCAATAAAATGCACAATCATGCACAGAATGTATATAAAATGAGGTGATTATATATATAAATCACACAGCAGGACAGCAGGACTGGATTATCTACTCATTTTAGCTTGCCAGCCTTTGTGAAATTTTCCCTAATATGCTCCCACTAGACATAAACTGTGGATAAAGGCGATTATCAAGTATCAAATACAGCAGGCAGGCAAGGCGCATTGTTCATTAGTAGTGTTAACATCTGCAGATACCTGAGTATATTTACCTGGTACACTCAATGGGTGGATGTCACACATGAACAATAAACGTGGAATCTAGGATAGTTACTTTGCATTTCTATATATCATTGAAAAATTATCCATGCTAGCTACAGCCAATGATGATTGTATGGGGAGGGAGGAGTTACATTGCTCTAAAAACTAGTGGTAATCTATAGATCACAGCGACACCATAGATAGGAGTGAAATTATTTAAATATGCTATCTTTGGATGTCTTTATCTATAGTTTGGATGTCTTTATCTATAAACAAAAGACATCTGATGAAAGACTGAGTGAAAAAGGAACCATTCCATAGGAGATCCTTGCACATTCCTACTGAGTTCGTCATTCGTCAGTGAGGACATTCAAGAATCAGGAAATGTAATGTGAAAACTTAGCACATAGACCTAGGTACAAACTTGCCAGGAGAATAATATATAAAAAAATTCTTGACGAAGCATGACCACGCTAATAAAAATCATGCCTGACTTAATTCTGATGAACCCATTACCTAAGGCCCAAGATCCCACCTTTGGAGAGTTGTCATGTTAAATCTACCTCCAATGCTCCTCAAACCAAAGGGTACAGATATCACAGACCACTCCATAAATACAATAGACTAGGAAAAAAGTCTCTGCTTCCTGTCCTTGAAACGATGTCTGTCAAACACAGGGGTTTGTAGACAGAAGTGTCACCACATTAAAGAAAGATAGTAGATGCAAGAAGTCAGAGCTGGTTCAATGAAAAGTCAACAAGGGCAACGTAATCTTTGCTCTCTCCCACTTCAGACAGCAGTGGTTTTTTAGCAAAATTGTGTAAAGATGGCAAAGGCAACAAAGGTCTTGTGTGTTTAAAAGGTATGCTAAGTAATGACTGGTGAGGGTTAAGATGCAAAAGTTAAACCTAGTGCACAGACAGGCAACTGGCTTGAGAGCAGAAGCTGTGTGGTGAACACTACTGTAACAATTACCAACTGGTATGTCTGAGGGCTGTTGCTCACCTGACCAGTAGAGTGCCAGGAACACGAGGCATATGCTAGAAAGTCAACCTTCAATGGTCAGAGAGAAAATGCAACCTATTATTGCCACTGGTCACGTCATCTAAGGCCACAGAAGAACAATAAAATGTATGGGCTTACTGCATTTAGTAATGAGTATTAAGATTTCTCCATTACTCCATACATGCACATTTGAATATGTGCATATGCAAGCACAATTCGTAAATGAGGAAATGCTCCATCCTGTGGGTTCTTAGAGCAAATTTTCCAATCAACTGTCCTGCTGTGTGCTTAAAAGCTGATTTAACAAATGACATGCTTGCTCTTGACAAAGTGAGCATTGTCTGGCCAGGTGCTCAAAAGCTTGTAAGCACTGGCATGCTTGCTTTGTACACACACATCTAGTCTACAAGCTCCATCAGTAACATAGCAACAAAGCAGCAAGAATGGCTTACTCTTGGACTGATTTCGTGTCTTCTTGCTTCGCCTTGTTGGTTCAGATGGAGTGAGTGACTCAGTCTTATCTTTCTCCTTTGGCAGCGTGTATGGCAAGTCCAGTGTGCTACACATACAGAATAACACCTAGGGTAATAATAAGAAAAGATCAGTAGAGAGCGAGGCAAAGGACATCAGAACCGCATGGGCCCAACTGAAGGGGATGCCCAAAACTGGGTCCACTGGCGAGGTGTTGTTGCGGCCCTATGCTCCTCTAGGGAGCAACAAGGAATAAACTAAACTAATAATAATAATAAATGCAAAATTTGTAAAGCATATACTGACACTCTTAAGGAGCATGTTCTTAGAGCCTAAGAACAAGAACGAAATAACAAGACCAACTGTAATAACAAGTACTAGGTGCATATTCGATTCATAAAGCCACCATTCTGGAACTGAACATGATGAAGTGTGCTTGAGGGCTGTCTCTACTGCTCTGTTTGCTACTTGGTCATGTAACTGGCAGTTTATTGTGTATTAAACTCACATGGATAACTAACCTTGGTTTCATGATATCCCCACCATATATCTTGGGATTGACACGGATTTTGCGATGAGCTTTTGATTTGGATGTGAGTTCAAAGTTGTCATCATCATTGACTTCACCATTGAGGACAGCAGCAACAACTTTCTCATGTCGGTTCTTCTTGGATTTCTTTGAGCTTGTGAAGTTCAGTGGAATAACAGGTTCTGGTGTAGAGTCTCTAGCATTGGTGTTCTGCTGATAACAAAAAAAGTTTAAGATAGAATATGGTTTTAATAATAATAATGATGAGGATCTGCATAGCGCTTTTCCAAAAATTTCCTCAGAGCGCTTTACATAAATCATATATAGACCAAATCATCAACAATTATGCACCCATACTGGAATATAACAGACACGTTCGTTTCTACAACAGACACTCATACACAAGTAAATTACAGGCACACGTTATACACACACATGGTCAGGACAGGGTTACAGTGAAGTCGTCATTCTGAAAAGATGTGTCTTAAGTTTAGACTTAAAGGTGACAAGAGAATCAGAGTGTTGAAGGCTGACAGCTAATCTGTTGGAAGTTGATGGGGCTTGGTAGGAGGACGACCTCTGTCCATACGTCTTTGTCTTAGTGGGACTCACAGAAGCTTAGTGTCAGAAGATGATTGAAATAGAAGATGATCACAATAACTTGCTTGGTTGTCTGGTTTTTTCCCCAAAACACAACTATGAAGTGTTAGTCACAACATGCATTTTATAAAGCACTGAGGTTGTTGGTATATACAAATTATGCCTGCTTACTTGAGTTAAATAATAATCAGCCATTTTTACTCTTGCTTCTATATTGAGATGTAGCATGTGTGAGCTCCAACAACAGCGACAAAGCCACATGTAATCTCTTTCACTTTTGAAGGATTACCATCTCTGACAAGATTTCAGTTACCTACCTTGTCTTCCTGGTCTCCTCCACCAGATGAATCTGTAGTGGTGGAGGATGTCTCATCCTTGTCATCTGGGATGGAGTTGTGGCGTCTCACAAATTTGTCTTTCAGCAGGTCTCGTTCTGTGTGGCTCTTGCCTTTTACTTTTTTAGCTTGTGCCTTACCTGTTCCCCCAAAAAAGAGAGACAAGATTACATTAATAAACCTCAAATTTATTCACACAAAAATATGAAAGCATAATAAGATATTGCTTTAAAATAAAATAATAAAAATGTAATTTACCATGAAGCCCAATAGCATGTATGAAATACATTGCTCGATGGAAATTAATAGTTTTGCTGTTTTTACTTTAAAATTGTCTAAGGCAGGCATGTCAAATACGCAGCATGCAGGACACATGCAGCCCTTTGCAAGCACACCTGCACCCCCGCACAAAAGACACTGTACACATGTGCAGCCCCCATGACAACACAAATGTGATCCATGGGGCTCTCAGTTTGACATTCCTGGTCGAAGGGAAGCAACCCAAAATAAAACTTTCCTTTAAAAACTAACCTGAATGGTTTGCATTTTTTGCAGATATCAGTAGACATAGGCAATATAATAAACCCAACCTGTAAATTTCAGCGTCCAGCAGTCAACACCAAACAGAGAGAGAATGAGCAACAGCTTACACTAATCTGGCGTTGAAAGTCTGCATTACTCATGCTAAAGGAGAAGTTTTTCCGAACCATGAAAAATGCAATTTCAGCATCTGAATAATCCAAACTGTCGCTCATTCTCTCTCTGGTTGGTGCTGGCAACCTTGTGAATGGTCCACTATCATGAGGTAGTACACTGTTATCAGCGCTTGCAAATTGCAGGTGCGAATCGTAGCAGATAATTAACGGATGGGTTTTGGAAGCTGAAATTTACAGGTTATATTTATATCGCCTATATTTATTAATATCTTTAAAAAAAAAACCGTTCAGGTTGGTCCTTAAACAGCTAAAATGATTATGCCTGTTTTTAATGGGAAAAATCAAATATATTATACTATTATGAAGTATTTTTCAACATGCTCTGCTAAATGGTAAACATAAACATCACAAAGAAGTAAATGTTATACGTTTTATGCATAGTGGCTGGATGGTTTATACGAGTAGTTCCATTATCTTCATCTTCCTCATTATCATTTTTATCAGAAATGACAAAGGAATCATATAAAATAAACTGAGTGGATTTTATCTTGGGCAGGGTTTGAGAATATGTTTTTTGAAATCAAGGGCACCATGTAGAGAGAGTTATGAAAGGCTGCTGTTGCAAGTCTTCAGTAGTTGCATTCATCCAACTTGTGTTTAACCCTGACCATCACTGATCAACAAGGACAATGAAAAGAATAAATAAATGAACAGATAAATAGTAGTCCAAATATGTACAGAGAAAGGTTACTTCCCCGATGGTACTGGTGGACCATTTTCCTTGTGATTAGATACAAAACAATGCAAGATACTATTTTACGAAATCTGGATGAATACTACCCCACTTCCACTCTCAAGATACATGCCTACAAACAACACCATGCACAGAAAGTGGCCCCGATTTTGACCTCTCTGTGAGTCATGATGTTTGTAGGCTGATACCTTGAGAACAGAAAAGTGGCATTTACTCAGATTTGGGGAGATGCATCTTGAACAGGAGCATTACCCAAATAAGTTAAAAAAGTTTGCATATCATTAGTCCTTTAAAAAAACCTAAATTTTCTTTTATTTTTCTGATGGAACAGATATGTAGCATCAGCTAGGTGTCGGCTGTACAGATCATTGTGTAATGAGGTATTAGGGACAGCACTTTTCTTAAGGCCAGCTTTTTGTGAGGTGTGCCTAGCTCTCCTTCTTCACCTAACCTTCCACACAGGAGGGCAGGAGGAAGGGGGCAGAAGGTAGGGAGTGGAGAATAAGGTACACTGTACCATTGTATCTGTGCAGAGAATGTTAAAAAAATGCTATTGCACGATATGATTTAGCAGTATACAAATAGCTACAAAAAGTATCTGATGAACTCATGAAACATGCAGTGGCTATCAGGAAAAAAATGAAGCTAAGCCTTCCCACACATTTTTTTTTATTGCTGTACAATTTCACTCTGAAATCACTTTACCTGCTGGCTTTGATGTGTTTGAGTCTGTCTTTGGGATATCTTCTTCAGGATAGTCATCTGTAACTTCAGAACCAAATTTGAAGTCATTCTCACTTTCTGCTTGTTTCTTGGCAGCACTAAGGACAGTTGAATCTTTGATGTTCTTAGCATCTGAAGAGTCATCCGACGTGGCAGATATTAAACTTGCACCATCGGCCGTGTGTCGTTTCCCAGGCTTGGATCGCTTAATACTTTTGGCAGCTCCATTGGGACACCCTTTTTCAGTGGTCTCTGTATTTTGTCCGTGTGCTTGTTGCTGGGGTTGTGTCTTATGATCAGGGCTGCTCCTTTGTTTGTTGTTACTTTTCATCAAAGAGCTATCAGTGTCCTTTTTACTGACATCCTTATTACTGACAGGAGCACTGCAATTTGTGCTAGCAGGTTCTGGAGCTGCTTTTCCTTGAGGCAAGGGCAGTGAAACCTGCTTATGAAATGACAAGGAGCTAGCTGCAGTGCTGTAAAACAGGTTTCGAGGAATGAAACGTTTCATAATACTGATCACACTGCTTAGGAATGATTGGTGACTGTTGTTACTCTGGTGGTATTCCACATGTCCATTGATGTGAATCACTGATTTAGTTGCTGCTGCTGCTCGCAAATCCTGTGCCGTGGGTAAAGACAAAGCTGGTGATGGTGACAGGAAGCTCGAGCTTCCTGTGGATAACGAAGGTCTGGAGGGAGGAATGCTAAAACCTGCAACATTTCTCAAGTCAAAAACTTTTCCTTTGTCAAAAGTTTGAGTAGCATTGCTGACTTTGAGCTTGCGGTTGATGATGTCTGACACTATGATCCTGTCCCCTTCAAAGTATGCTGCTATGCAAATACACAGAAGCAAGAAAGACATGAGACAGACAATGGAGTAGTAGAGAACAGGCTCCCAGTATGGACGTGGAAGGGCTGCAGAGCACCGTGACAAAAGATGTGGAGGTACAGTGGCCTGCAGTGTATAATTTGCAGCTGGGCCAAGGCTGGTATGTATTGTCAACATCCTTCGAATGCGAGACATTGTAAAATCAGGTGTGAATCTGCAATAAACAATTATCCTTGTCAGGCAAAGGTTAGAAGAAGAATTTATTTGCCAAGTGACATTAGGCTAGGAATTTGACTTGATGATAGCCACAACAAACACTAATCAAACTCGCTTTCTCTCTCTACCCCCCCCCCCACTACTCCTTTTCTTTCACATACACTATCCACACATATACAGGGAAATATCATTTTTCATGGTAAAATTCCTTTCTTCACGTACTTACTAAATAACATGACTATGAGGAATTTTCCCAACTAGCTACCTGAATTCCAGAAGACCATTCCCGATTGGTCAGCAGTGAACAACAGGGAGAACATAAACTCAACCTACTCGCCCCACCCCACCCCCATTCTACCCCTCTAGCCTATGAGTTCAACTCTCCAGTATGACAACTGTTTGTCAGTCTGCCTACTATGAGCTATCCAAGATCAGCACCATTCGTCACATTCTGTCTATGCGCTCTACCAACACTCTTGTCTGTGTGTTTGTTTTATCCAGACACTACTCTTTGTCAAACTAAAAGAAGAAGAGGAAACCTGTACATCTGCTCTCTTGAATAAAATGAAATCTACCTTGCAATGTTAAAATCCCAAAGCAATGTGACATGTTAAAAGATTACAGGGGGAAAAAAATATATATTTGTCTACTTTCATTTATTTTAAAAAACAAAAACACATTCACATTAGTGGTGTCTTGTGTGATTCTAGTAGCAAACACATAACAGGCTTACGCTATATCAATTTTCTTGCTACCGTTTGGTTGTATTTCAAAGCCATCACAGTCAAGCACTTTAAATCCATATCCTTCGCAAGGGGAATCATTTATGCTGAAGCCACGCACGTAAAAAGGCAGCTCCCCTGTGTTGCGAAGTGTAAATGTTCTCCGTACAGTGAAATGAGGCACTGTTGTTTTACTTGGCTTCTTTTCTGAAACTGAAGATAAAGATAACTCAAAAAAATCCACCTTTTTGCAATGTAGAAATAAATAAAAAAACAACAACATATTGGCACTCTTAGGCAATAAATTTTGGTCTTGTCAAATTGTGTTCCAGTCTTAACTAGTAAAATCTTTTATAACAATAGTAATAACAAAGCTTAAATTATGTGTAACCAATTATTTTCTGCAGTTAATCCTTAAGTCTGATTAAACATCAAAACATCAATGTCAATTAATGGCGGAATGCCACATTTTGGACAGCTGGTATTTCAATTGTTCCTTTTATGGAAATGCAACCAATGATGGATGCTGCATTGAGCACAAATAATGCTGTTCAACCAAAGTTGTAAAGTAATTTTAATAAAATCATCTCTCTAAAAATTGCATAAGACAAATGCAGACCTTTTCACATTTTAGTGACCACAATCTGGCTGTAGGTAACTTACTCTCACAATTTTTCAGGTGTTTTTCTGTCATTTCAAAGGTAAGGGGTGACTGGGAGCCTGGTTTGCGGTTGCTGAATTTCATTTCTCCATTGCAGCCCTGCCCTGTCACTATTACTGTGTCCATTATTGTTAGGTTGTTTCTGTAATAAATAAATAAAATGTTAATTATGTTTCCTTTTACAAGAGCATGTGCAAATGCTAGTGTGTGCGTGTCTATATATAATGTGTCTGAATGAACACTTACCTTATAAGTATCAAAGATGATCTTGCAAGATCATCACGGGGTTGGAATCCAATTTTAACTTTAATTTTGCTGCCAGGCTGCAGAATGGCAGCGATAGATTGCTTGTGGGGGATAACCCCAAGACTGGTCTCAACATTTTTTATGTGCTCAAAGACTGGACTGGAAGTACCTGGCTGAAATTTAAGTTGTAAAGTCATTCTTTTTTCATTTTCTCTGAATATGCAACTGAACAAATTTATGAAAACATTTAAACTCACTCATAAGAGTTTTGCACTGCTTATATTAAAGACTCTGCTCATTTTCCCCCACTTTTAAATCCAATCTTTTTGTTTCTTATCATTTGCCTTGTTCTATTTTCTTGATATCCTTTTTTCTTTTGACTGCATTCTGTCCAATTTCTTCTGCATTGTTACCAGTATGAAATAGTATGGCTTGACAGCGATTGTCAAACTTTTTTTCCTTTTTACAGTTTACCAAGATGTTAAAAAGGAAAGAAAGACAGGGAAAAAAAACTTACCACTATATTTTCTAAATCAAATAGTCGGAAAGTATCAAGGTCTTCTGTCTCGAGGTAGTCAGAGAGATCTGATGACAGCCTGGAAAACAAGTCAATCTGCTTACACACGGAAAAAGAGGGGCACCTCCTGAAATTTTTACTTAAGTTCACAGTTTCATAAAACAAAAGGCTTTATATATACATGTGTATCAGCAGAAAATAAATATTAACACACTCTACCCAGAACACCTAATGAATGATACTACTTTTGCTTAAACAGGCAGCAACTAAAGGTTGTATGCTGACTGTATTCAGTAACCAGAGCACAAGGGTACTGGGAACAAAGTTTGAAATAGGAAAGCACTTTTATAGGTGCACAGTTATTTCTTGGTAGTTACAGTTATGTACTTCAACCTACATAGGTTCTATGCTGACATTGAGCTTTTGTGGGACTTCCTTCCCCTTCTGGAAATTTCTTAGACTGAGATGATCTGGACAAATTCAAGATGCTTATCTAAATGGTTCTTAAAAAACCATGCAATTATCACTGCCTTAGGCAGGTTGTTCCAAAGACCAAAAAAACCTCTAAACTTTGGAATAGTTGGTAGTGCAGTGGCTATCACCATGACAGCGAGAGCTGTGGGTTCAAATCTCAACTCTAGGTACTCCGGTTTCCTCGATCCTGATGTGTATGTTATACACACTGGATTACATGTGAGCATTTTGTGTAAGGTGTAGTTGATGTCTACCCACAAACTGTGTGCTAATGAAATTGTGTGTAGTACTTTAAGCCTGAATTTTACTGCACAGTAAATCTCTTTGAGTATTTTATGATTACTCTTCTAAACATTTTATAAATAGGGTATGTCTGGGTTGGAAACCTGCTCTGCTTACCCATGACTGAAGAGATCAATAACAGTATGAGGGTTTGGATACAGTGACAGTGGCAGCACCTGGATCAATATTGCAGCATCTGCCAAATTCTCCACAATGAAGTCAGAAACCTATAATATATGTAAAATATGTCAAAAGATGATACCAACCTTTGAATCTATCAATGTATGACTGTCTTCTGTGTGCATGTGTCAAAGTGGGAATGGAGACAAAGAGAGATAAATTACTTTATTTTGAGTCTTGTGGTGGGATTTAGTTTATTTGACATGTTATTTGATATGCTATCATTAAAAATAATAATAATAAATCAAAATTTTTTAAAGCACATACACTCCTAAGGAGCATGCTCTTAGCGCTTCAGAACAAGAATGAAACATGGACAGCATATGAGGGACAGGAAAACAAACAACATATAACTATAAATGAATAAACAACAGTACTAACGAAGAATAAAATCAAACACAGAAAACACAAAGAGGAACCAAATAACAGGAACAAGAGGTGAGAGTAACATGATATCGCAAAAGGAAGGGTGTGAAAAAGGACTAGCATTATGAGAAAGGATGGTAGGAGTAAAGTTTCCGGAAGAGGTGGCCATGTGTTGTTCCAGTGACAGGAAGAGTAAGAAGACGATCATCAGATGAGGAGCAGAGTTGTCTAGCGGGGACATAAGGGAAGAGAAGTTCAGAGAAACAATCAGGGCAGATGCCAGCAAAGAAATTAAAACACAGCACGGACAGTTTGTACTGAATGTGAAAATGGATTATTAGCCAGCGAAGAAAACGAAGGAGATGAGTGGCGCAGTCTCGTTTCCTAGCTCTAAGCACCAGACGTGCAGTAGAGTTCTGTACTTTCTGGAGTTTGTGAAGAAGGTATGTAGGACAGCCGGAGTTGCAGTAATCAATGTCTGGATAGAACAAACGCGCAGACAAGAGTGTTGGTAGCGCATGTAGACAGAGTGACAAACAGCTGTAATATTGGAGAGTTGAACTCACAGGCTAAAGGGGCTAGAATGGGGGTGGGGTGGGAGTAACTTGTTTAGCAAGAGTTGTGTCTGCAGTGACAATGAATCCCAGATTCCTGATGGAGGTTGCAAAGATAATGTTGGTTTCGCCCACCTTGATGTGATTTGGTAGACAAACGAGTGAAGATGGATTTCTTCTTGAATAAAGGAGGGCTTCCGTTTTGTCATCATTGAGTTTAAGTTTGTTTGTTACCATCCAGTCTTTAACTTCATTAATACAGGCTTCTATGGTGCTGGTAGCAGAGTGAGACTCAGTCGGTGAAGTGGAAAAAGGACAATGACAATGACCAACTTTATTTGTCCCAGAGGGCAATTTGAACATGGGAAGGTGCTCTAGGCACAAAAGTAAAAGTTAGAAATAAAAGTAAGAAATAAAGTTCGTTGCAATGTGCAGTGTGAAAAGATGTCAACAGTGAAAAATATTAGCAAATAAAAAAAAAGGCAAGTGACAATTTTATATATATAAATAAAACAAACAAGCTTACATCAAGGATATTCATGTGCTCTGACATATCTGATTGTGTCTTTTTCTTAATATATCGTAACATCAAAATAATGTAAAAACTCACAGTTATATTTCCTATTTGAGTCAGTGGAAATTTTAGTCTTGATTTTCGCACAAGAGAAGGCCAGTGTAGATGGGCTTGTGCTGAGAAAAGGAACCCCTTGACTTGGTTTGTGTCCAGTTCTATTGTCACATTTACTCTGGAAAATATGAACAGTTAAACAGGCTTTAAGTAAAAGCATGTGATCCAGAAGATTAATATCTCTGTTTAACATCTCAACAAATGCAGAATGTTGTGTCCACAGGCTTCAGAACGTTACTGATGTTAACACAAAGCCAGTTTTTCAGATGTTAAAGAATTTCTTATGCTTCATACTTAGAATGCTTGTTTCAATAAAGATTCTGTCCTCCCTAGCAATAATTTCCCAATAGGCATTTTGTTAAGACAAGATGCCAACTTAGTAATGTGTTGGTTTTATAACACTACCATATTTCTGAAAAGAGAATAAAGCTTTGTTCCAGCAAATCTGACAAGATGCACAACTTCACATTTCTCAACTTACATGTTTTGTCCAGTGTGCTCTAGCCGGTGAAATTTTTGTTGGAGACGTGTTGAATAGATATTGGTCTGTATCAGCCACATCCTTCTCAAGGGTAAGGCCTAATAACCACTGATGACCAGCTGTGAACAACACATAGGCAGAGCTGTTAACCACATACATACATAACTATTAAACTTTATGTAGAGAGCTATGGCTGGAATAACTTAACAAGAATTTTAATCAATTTTAAAAAAAAAACTACCACAGTACCATGGAATATTCAAATCCAATAATCACAAACAGAGCAACAGTAACCCATCATTTGTATATTTTATGCATTCGAGTGTTCTTCAAACACTTTTGTGTCCATGAAGCATAGTGCTCACACAAAATAGGAGTGTCAGATACAATGTTACAAAATGTGGTTCTGTAAGAATAAGAAATATTGTGTTGCTCAGAATAAAAAACAAAGTGACTCTGGCGTGAATATACCTCATCTGAAGCCATAAGAGGATGCAGTTACAACAAAGAAATGCCTCCAGCATCACTCACCTGGTGTAAAAGTTGGTAAACCGACATAGCAGTCGTCTTTACATTCTTTTTTGGGATCAAAAAAGATTTTGCCAACCTGGATAAGATGGCAGGACTTCATTAACATTTAATACACAAAAACAGCCTTAAAAACATTTTTAAAAAACCCACATTTAAAATGAAACACCAAATTTACTGTTTTCTTCTTCATAAAATTCTATGATTTATTCATTTACAAAAATATTAAAGAACCAAAGTCCATTATCTCACAACACACATAATTATAAACAGTCCCGCATTTACTTGTTGCTAAGGGATCCAAGAATCTTGAAAGTCTGCAAACCAGTAATCCAAGTTGTTTAACCCTAGTTGTTTTTGTTCATGTTTCCCTAGGCCAATAACACCTTTCAGTTATGAATAAATGTTCCATAATTCAGATGATGAGATCAAACACTAACCACACTGGCTTCCTGTGGCTGTAGATTCACAGAGTCTCTGCTCCGCGGATGGAAGTAAAATCTCGTGTCTTGGGGCTGAAATAGCACTTGTGTCACCTCCATGTTGTCATGAAAGGTACTGTGAATTTGTAAAACTCTGAATGGTATCTTTCCCTGCAAGAAGATGTATGCACACTGAAGAAACCTGCCAACATATTCTGCTAAGCCATAAAGTGGTTTCCAACATACCTTTCAAGTTAAAGGAATTCTAAAGGCAAAATAAAATTGCTTAGAATCTTGTAAAGAGTAGGATCCACTTTAATCTCGTCTAATTTCGCATCTGTTCATATGGAAAAAGTTTTGTAGCATGTTGTGTTTAATAAGAGAAATTACATAGGACTCTTTCGTTTACTTGAAGAAGTCTGGTTCTCCGTCACATGACCTCATGACATATGACCAAGACTGCTTAATAAGTGAAACAGACTGTTTTCTATAATTTTTAAAAAGTTGACCAATGAACAGGGAGTACATAAACTCAACCAACTCACTCCCTATCCTGCCCCATTTAAGTGAATTCACCTCTCTAGTTTTTCAACAAAATTGTAAAGAGACTGACAGAGAGAAGAGAGAGAATGGAATGGGTACCAGGGAACTAGCAGACACTTCATCCAGTCGTGAAGAACATTAAATCTGAATGTTGTTGATGAAATGATTAAAGTTAAATGATTTGAATTTGAATTTCAAATAAATTTTTCGCTTTTGTCTGTCTGGATTAAGTGACTGGGAACCATGTACCAGATAACAATACTGTGCAGAGAATAAATAACAGGTGGACTGCGTGGCTCTCAGTAAAAGAAAAAAGGTCAGTGCTCTTTTCTGCCTGTATCTTTTTCCAACAGACAGGTCTCACCCTTTTCTGAGATTTTGCACTATAAAAGCCTAATATTATTCTTTCAGTATGAAATGTGTAACATGCAACAATTTCTAGCTCTGGTTTTAAAAAAGTTTGCCCAATTCAAATCTAACACTTAATGTAATTAATTTAGTAAATGATCTGGTATGTGGCCATGAGGAATGCCATAAGCACAAACAAAAATGAAAACATGAAGCAGAAAAAAATGAGGCAACTGATGTCAGTGCATTAGTATCAACAACTTTTCTCTAATATGTTGAACAAGCACTGAAGAATTTCTTAATGACATAAGCACTTACAGGAAATACTTTTTCAAAGACAAACTTTTCTGGAATGGCAAGTAAGCTCCCTTCAGCTGTTCTGAAGGTGATTGGTATAGACAGGTACTGAAACAGATGAAGTCATCAAAACTCTCGTAATATGATTCCCTATACAAGCATCATAAAAAGTATTATTTAACAGAAATCATCTATCTAAAATAAGCCTACTTTAGGGATCAATATTTCCAGTCTCCCTATTATGCAGCAAAGGCCAAAACCAGCAAGCTCAATTCATAATCTGTGCACATAAAGTGGGGAGAGACAGAAGCAGATTGAAAGGCATACACACTTCTCTGCACATGGCACTTGTCTACATGGCCAGTTGCTTTGCCATGATATAGCCTTAGCTGCTAGCTCAGCCAAAAACACCAATACCTCCACACCCAACCCCACCCAACACAAGTTTAATGTGATTGTGGTTACTTACGGCCAGATTTCTGACCCTGGCAAAAGTATTGTCACTTATGAGGTAAAGTTGCATACTGAACAGGGAAAATCATAAAGCATTGCTAAGAAAGTCACAGCATGGTAACTCACTTCAAACTGAGTGTACATCCAGACTTCTGCTGCATAGGCCCCCTCTTCTTGAGGAGCCACAATAGTGATGCTGAACACTGCATAGTGGTAAGGCTTTATGATGAGCTAAAACAAATACAAGGAAAACCTCTTTAAACTCCCAATGTATGTTATAGAGCAGAAGAGCAGCAGAAGTGGAAATAAAACCCTATAATTTTGCGATTAAGAGTGAACCAGGAAAGTATATGCCACTGTGACAAAAGTTTGCCTCTATCATGCAGTAGGACTTGTGATTGCTTTTGTCTTTATTACTTACTTATTTTTACACCTTTGTTAAAAATTTTTTTAATAAATGACGAAATGTTTCATGAGATACATGATAATACTGGCTTTCTGTGTGCTGGTTTTCTTGCATGTTTTGTGTGTTTGAATGCGTAAATTGGATAACTGCCAAGTAAAAAAATGGCCGTTTGAGGGTGGATCACTTTTGACATATTCTATTCACACTACAGTTTCAAACATTCAGGGTGCGCTGAAACTTTTCACCTAACAAATTTCTACACTTTCCACAGAAATTCATGTTAACATGTTCCTGCAAAAAATTAATGTGCTCTAAATTCATGCTGATGTCAAGGTATTTTATTCTGAAATCACGGAAACTTTGATCACCAACATACCTCCTTTTGTCTAGTAGACAACAGAAGTTGTGTGTAAAAAAAAGGTTGTCCGAACGCTAAATATCTCCTAAAAATCTAAGAGGTTACAGATTTACAGAAATATACAAATACTACTTGAAACTGAATAACTTTGTAAAATCATGATATCCATTAAATTTTGCTGACACTCTGTTTCCTGTCGATTTTTTACACGCATACGAACCAGATGAGCAGTTATCTTTTTAACTACATTTATGGACACTTTATGCCACATACTTTCAATAAATAGCAAAACAAAACCAAAAAACCCCAAGAATATTGAAATTAATTTTACGACACATAACTCATTTTGTCACAGTGTCATATGGTAAATCTTAACAACCCTAAACCTAGGAATCATTTACAATGCTCAAAGTCTTACATTACAATTTCTTCAAAATGTCAATGATGAAAGATTTTATGTTTCAATAGATTTGAGTTTTATAATAAGTTCTTCAGGTGTTTCTTTTCTGAATTATTGGTATGTTGCCTATCTGGATGTCATATAAAACCATCAACCTCTTTTAAATGGGGTGGGGGGAGAAAATCGTTAAGGATTTCATTGTAAGACAGATTAGAACACCTGCTTCTGTTCACAAAAGAAGCAAAAAGAAGCATTGTAGACTCACAGGATCTGTATCAATGTCAGAAATGTTATGAGTATGAGTAAGAGTTGTGCCATTTCCTTTCTCCACTCCCAGCACCTCCACCTGTGCCCAGCTGACATTGGTCTCAAATCGTGCCATCACTAGCTGAAATTGGCAAGATCATAGACAGGTAATCATCATTATCTGGAAATGGTCTGCTAATGAATCTTATCAAAACACTGAAACAATGTAGTCAAGATAAAAATAAACACAAAATTTGCATAGTGCATACTCATTGCTGTCCATATTTCATTTTTGTTCTTAGGCACTAAGAGCATGCTCCTTACGAGTGTGAGTATGCTCTTTACAAATTTTGCATTTATTATTATTACTTATTTACACGGATTTAGATAGGGTCTTAATTGCAATCTTTCATCTGTAGCAAAGAACACTTACATCCACTGGATTATCGTTGCGCACAGTATATATCATGCTACGGGTTTCACCAACTCCCATGGTGCCAAAATCAAGCTGACCTTGTGACCTTTCTGGGCGATGGTGAACAACCTGAACAAAACATTTCTCTCACTCAGCAAAGTACTACCTCCCCCACCAGTTAATCCTAAATCATGTTACCCACAAACAAGTAACAAATACATTTACATACGAATAGTAACCTTCCAATGGTTAAAAGCATTATGGGAAAAATTCAAAACAAGATTTCTTGTGCTAAAATATGTAAATAAGTGGAAATTTTAAAAAAGATAAAAAATTAAAATGCAGAAATGCTGCAATCTGATGATTCTAATTGTATCCAAAACACATTCACAAAAGTCAAATTTGATGATCAAGCAAAAAATGTCATATATAAAAAATATGTAGTATTTTGACATTTTATGCCATCCTATGACATGTAATTGTACTTGAGCAAGAAAGTGAAATTTGTGTATTAAGATTGCTGCCGACCATGTAAAACTGAAATTAAGCAACTTAAAGATAAATACTTTTTTATAAGGAATTTGCTAGCCCAAAACAAACAGCCCAAAAAACTAATGCAACATTAGTCTTTAGTAGCTTCTACTGCTTACCTTGAGGAGGCCATTATAAACAACTAGGGGTATGAGAAAGGTAGAAGCATTGGTGTACAGTGTAAGACTGGTACTCAGATGTATTTGAGTATCGTTGGGATGGAACTGTAAAAGGAACGGCGTTAATGTTTGTTGCCGTCCAATTATCACAGGAAGTGTAAAATTAATTACCTGCAACAAATTAGTGAGCCTTGTTACACAATACAATACCTAGGTGCTGACCGTGACTTGAAAGAAATAATTTACATCCAAAGATTATGAAATATTTTTCCTTAAAAATTTTTAATGATTATTTCTTACAAGAAAATAAGACTTTCTTCCTGAAAAAAGTAAAATAAGAAAAATAGTTTATCATGTGTGCAACTTACAGAGAAATACCGAGTTGCTTCCAAGGGGAGTGAAACATTGTAGATGACCACCGAAAAGTTGAATGTGTTTGTAAGAGTCAAGGGGCGAGTGAAATTCTTTGTGACCTTGGCACTAAAAAAATTTGTTGTGTTGGTGTTGTATACCAATGAGCTGGAGAAGAAAAAAAAAAAATCAGCAAGTTACCTCTGTCAACTGCAAAAGATCTGGACATCGCTTTAATACCTTCATACCCACATTCTTCACAACAAGAGACAAACAATATTACCTAAATAAAGCTGTCCAAAGCTTTGACAGTAA
This sequence comes from Pomacea canaliculata, assembly GCF_003073045.1. Taxonomy (NCBI): domain Eukaryota; kingdom Metazoa; phylum Mollusca; class Gastropoda; order Architaenioglossa; family Ampullariidae; genus Pomacea; species Pomacea canaliculata. Next base: position 38,843,001 of record NC_037592.1, on the reverse strand, counting down.
AAGTTTGTACATTAAAAAAATATTATAAACATATCCCTCCATTACTTTGGACAACCTCCCCATTCAAAGGCTAAACTTCTACCTTAGGGCAGGAAAAAAATAGTTCAAGTCAGAGGAGGGAAGTGAGGAGCACATGGAGTTACTGGCTACTCTACTGGTCATGCTTCGCTGATTGCTTCCATGCAACCCAACAAGTACTGTCACATTCCTCCCCACAGTTGAACCATTCTTTTTGATGGAATGCGGCCTCTTATTTAAATACCACTTCTTAGTTGTTTCTTAACAGATCAACTAATGATCTTGTCCTTGAATCCAAATCAATTTACTGACAATTTAATTGAAAGAACATGTTTTAAGCTTCAACATTAATATTCAGTCAGATTGCTGACAAAAAGGCAGGGGAGGAGTGCTGTCCACTAGAATTCACTTGACAGGTTATTTTGACCATCCATAAATATATGTAAGCATTTAAATTAGCAAATCCAAATCAGAAAAACAAAACCACTATAAGCTTAAAGTGCAAATTGCTTACCCATGCAGTATGCTTGCCTGGTATTGTATGACTAACTTTTGTAGGTTGTTTTTTGTCTTTATGAGAATCCTTCCAGACCACTGTTTAGAATTAAGGGCTTTTATAGCTGTAAGATGAACAAAATCATTTCTTCAGCATTACCAATATAATTAGCTGGTAGCTGCCATTTGCACACCACAGATCTCTAACAGAAGGTTAACACTAAATAATTCACAAGATAGGATGGCCATTCAAGCCTTGTTTTAGAAAATTCAAGTACCTTATTTACTGCTACTATAAAAACAGTCTCACCTCGAAATGTTATATGCGCTACTGTATACTGTCTGCTGCCATCAGGTTGAAGTTTTAAAGGCCGAAAATCAATGCTGATTGCATCATTTGGTGGAAAAGAAGATACACTCTGGACAAAAAAAAAAAAAAAAAAATCAAATGGAAATCTCTGTTGAAAAACAAAAGGTAGTAAATTTTCTTTGATTTGGATTAATGAGGAACATAAAACAACAGCTATTTTTTAAATTGCTGAGTGAATGTAGATGTCACTTCCTGAATGAACTTTAATCATTTTACACTGACATAAAACATCTTTTTTCTATCCTTAGATTTCCTCTGAAAACTGCTATGCCACTTACTATTATGTGCACTGCTCTTGCACCAGTATTAATCAATCTGAGGGGGATTGTTCTGGGATCATCTAAAGTGCGCAAAATGCCAAAGTCTATCATCTCCACAGGAGAATAGATTCCTGGCTCTGCAACACAAGTAAAATTATTTTAAAAATTAGAAAGAAGTGATACCTCTGAATTCTGAAACCAGCAGATAGGAAAAAAAGAATTTGTGCTTAATTATTTCTTGAAAATTAATTAATGAACCAAACATATGACTACTAAAGATATGTAGCCAATGATGGTGACACACCTTCGGTGCTTAAGTCAACTAAATGAACCTAACTTTTAACTAAACTCAAGTGCAGATCAAGATAAACAAGACTTACTGAAAGGTAACAACTGGCATGTCTCAGATTATATCAGACTGGAAATGAAGTTATAAGTAGCCAGCCCACTTTATAATGTATAATGGGAAATTTTACATGGGAATACAAATGTATTGCATGTGGCCTCATGTTAACCAAAATTTGTTTGCAGTTATTTCACTTACTATGACTTGCTTTTCTGGTGTATGTTCAGGCTCAGTATTAACAAAATTGTCGATATCCACAAATCATTTTGACCAAATGAATGCCTACCTTTAGGGTTTTCTTATCGAATGCCTCATCAACTATGTGCCTATGTTTGCCAATGTTTTTACATGATGGCTACACAAAACTTTGCCAAACATAACAACATGTTTAATGACTTGTTTGGTTACGAAAGAGTTTTACATAGGTAAGTCACAATGAACTCAAAGCACGGCAGTCATCACTGATATGATATAAAGTTTAATTTTCTCCCATTGAAAAAAAAAAGCCATTTTAACCAGAGATAATGCATGTTCCATTGCATCTAAATGAGGCAACATGCTTGATCATAACATGTTTTCCCAATTTAAATAAAATTTTATATAACATATATAAAACCATATTCCAGCAGAATATTTAGAATTGTCCTAATCACATACCTGAAGAAAACTCCACCTCTATGGGTAGAATCAGTAATTGTGATCTGCTATCATGATCTGTTTTGATGCGGATAAATGCTGTGTGGTTACTTTCCACTCGCCCCACAAAGTTGGCCTTCATTACATTTTTTGTTTCATATGGCCTGATTTCCTGCAGGCACACACAAACACACACAAATTTTAAAGTACATAAGTTATAAGAAACAGCATAATTAAAATTTTTATTTTGTTTAATCTGTGTCGTTTTGCATACAAAAATCTCATCACATAGACTACTTTATTTTAAGTCTTTTCATGAAAATAGGCTGAGTGAGAAAAGGAGAAAAACATCACCAACAGCAGAACATCACTGACAGTAAAACAGCCCTAACTGGAGAACATTATGTTACTGATACCAAAGGCCTAAGGGATTAAATAATCTGACATACCCACAACTCTTTGGTTGCTTCTTTCTCCCCTGAAGGCAATTCTAAATGCAGGTCTCCTTCACTGGAAAACATTTCCAGGACCTTATAGACATAAAGGATTAATGATAATTACTTCCCAAATGTTCACTTTTTTATGTAAGCATAACTAATTAATAAATGAGCAATGCCTTTTAATTAAAGACAAATGTAACGTGACCAGATGTTTCGGAAGCGAAAGTAGGTCGCGTGCCCATAGTGTCGTCATCAACAAAAAAACAGGGGTGGGTGGGGGAAGAATTACTCTGACAAGGAAATGTCCAAAGTAAACTATGAGACAAATTTGAAATTATTAATCAAACAGCAATAAGCAAAGCCCAAAACCAAAGACAAGGATGCGAATCAATCTATGGTAATCAAATTTGTTATGTATTTACAAGCAGCACATTTTATGAGTAGGTGGGACTGTCCTGCCTAAATCGGGTCTTCTGGTCACCTTAACAAATGACATTTACCGCATCTGAAAACATCTCCAGAAATCTTTTCACACGATGTCCCAATAATTGAAGCTGAACAAACTAAAAACAATCCCAAGTTTCTTCCTACCACCGCCCCATAAAATAACAAAGCTACAAAACTTCTGCATGTACGCATCTAAGAAAACTGTAGCCCATATGAATATACGCTGATTTACTCTCCTTAGTAATACACATACCTCACCTCTGTGTGTATATGTGCACACTTGTATATGTATTACTATTATATAGATCTATATCTGACAAACAAAAACATTTAAAGAACAAGTACTAGTAATGGTGTTGATTGTGGGAGGAGGAATCAAAGAGAAGGGCTGTGTGATAACTTACCTGTATTTTGGAACTATGAGGATTATGCATCTGAATAACAGGAGAAAAACTGCTATTGATGGGTACCCGAGCACCAAGGTATGGCCTCAGGCGGTATGGATTTGGAATCCCTACCCCAAAAACCTGTAAGACAACAGCAGTAACATACATGAAATAATCTGACTGCTATTCTGATCACCAGCCACTGAATCTTCTTGCTACCATCACAGTTAGCACTTGGCAATAATTATCTGCTTAAAAAAATATACAGAAACAGAAAGTATCTAAAAAATTATTCTTTTAAATTAACAAATGCAAACACTTTCCTTTGTTTAAATAACAAAATTACATACCTGATATTTTAAAGAACCTACTGATGTATGGATGTACAATGTATTTTCTACATTGCCCACCTGCCGGGCTAAAAAAACTACATCAAATGTAGTGTTGCCCCCCTGGTGGGACAGTCTGGAATAGCAACAAAATAAAGATGATTAGGCTGAAGTCAACAATTATACTCTAATCTTATATTTTCTAATAATCCTATAGTGTAAGAAAGGAATTTGTTTAGGCAACAATACATCAATTTCTTTTTTAAATTCGTAAGTCCACAGCTTTCAAGCATTTAAATGGCTTAAAGACTAAACTGTGCCTACAACTTTTTAAAAAAAGAACTAAATAACCTTATTTCACTGCAACAAGATACTAATCCCCAAAATCTTTGCAAAAAACTCCTAAGGCTTTCAAACATACACAGATTTAAAAAAAAAGGTGCAATATACTAACACAAGAATATGACCTCTAAGCCACATCCAACAGGAAAGAAGGAACATGCAAATTTTAAAATTCCATGATCCAGCCGCTTTCTGTGCTTTGATCTGGAGAAGCCGCAAGACCCAAACATTGCAGAAATATTTAATGCCAAAGTCGGGGGGTAAATTTGCTGCACTGAACATGGTGTTCTGCGATGTAAACTCCCTTGCTAGAAACATCAAGAGGTGCTTCTGCCAATAGTCTAGGAAGTGCTAGAGCAAAAATAATAGAAACAACTCTGGGTCATGAATGACATCCTAGATCTGTGATAAAAGAAAGGCCTTGATAAGAGAAAGGAAGCGCATAACAAGAGGTGAATTGTGCCATCACGAAAGGGATGAAAGCAGCAAGGAACGGCTAGATTAAGGGCCAGTGTCAAAGTATACAGGAGGGAATGGCACAAGGTGATACACAAAAGTCTACCAAGGATGGAGATAAAACAACAAAGACCCTCATCGCCCTGACCCATAAGTGCCTGGGATTGCAAAGAATGCAGTCACTAGTCAGACCCCTTCCAAAAATAAAATGAAACAGCAAACAGTACCAGAATTACAGAACAACAAGCCTAATTAGGAGTGTGAGTAGGCGCTTCCCAAATTTTGAATTTATTATTATTAATTAGCTACCCAAGCCAAGTCAATGGTCTGGTCATCATGTGCAGGATCTGTTCACTAGTATCCAAGACATCCGAGACTTCAGGCACTGGAATTCTGGAGTGTAGTGAGAAGAGGAGGAGTTTTGAGTAATGGTGGATGTCAAAGAATTAGCAACATCTAATGCCTCTGTCAGGACAGAGTCTCCAACCTGCAAGTGACCTGTCAAGCCAGCCTGAAACCTTCCCTTTATCTTCCTCATGGTCGCCCAAGCCACTTGGGAAGTAGCACAGGAGGACAATGAAGACATAAACCTCTGCCGTGCAAGTTTCCTTGCCTGTTTAAAAATCTTATGAGCTTGAGCTCTACTGCATTTAAAACATCGCTTTTTTGGGAGTGGGGTGGTGGAAGGCAAGGCACTGGGCCATCCTACACTCCTCCGTAAACCACGGGACACATAGTCGGCTATTTCGATGCCTCTGCATAGGAATTGTCTCCAAAGCAAGTACATTAAAAATTAAGGTAAAAGGTTTAACAGGATATAAGGTGTGATCGTGGCTAAGATCCTTACCTTAAATTAAAACTAGAACTAGAAAAGTGGCGGGGAGCTTAGTCACTGTTATAAAAATTATCATTCTGCTCCAGAGTAGTTAAAAATTGTAAAATTATAGAAAAGTGATCAGTGTCACACAGGTCATCGTGTACTTTTCAGCCAAAATCTAACAACAATGCTGGGCTGGCCACCGATAGATCAATGGCTGATGCTGTGCTGCTGTATGGCCGACAAAAGGTGGTTGAGCCATCGTTTAAAAGACAGAGATCACTTTCCATAAAAATGATCCCAACAACTCTCCCCTAGTGTCAGTCGAGGCCCCGTCCCATAAAGGCTTGAAGTCCCCTCCCAAAAAAAGGTTAGGACCAGGAGGTTGGGTCAAAAGACTCTCAAGGTCCTGTCGGGAGATCCAAGCAGAAAGAGGAAGATAGACACAGCAAATAGTGATAGTCTTGTCTAGGGTAATTCGGGCATAAACAGCTTGAAGATGAGTGGACAGTGTTATCTGGCTAAACAAAAGAGGGGAGCGAATGAGAAGAGCAATTCCACCTGAAGTCAGTCTGAGAATCCTGACGTACAATTCAAAAGCCTTTGAAGGAAAAAGAGGTAGAAGAAGAGTCTCCTATAGTGCTATAATATCAGGAGAGAAATGAGATGCCAGGCATCGGAGTTCTTCAAAGTTGGCTCAGATTCCTCGACAGTTCCACTGAAGGATTGTTGACATTTTCTTTCTGTGAGGGAAAGGTGCAGAGCGCCTCACAGAAACAGAGGGAGAAGAAGAAGAAGGCAGGGAACAGCATCACGAAAGACTAGAAATGGCACTATAGTTCAGGTGCCACATTTCCCTCCACCCCCAAAGTTGAGCAGAAGACACATGGTCAAACGGACCTGAGCGTGGAAGGTCACATAGTGGTACAGCCATTGTCTGTAGGGAGAAGGGACGGCCACTAACTGACCTCTCACAGAAAGAAGGGGGTGTAGCATGGGGAAAACCATCGTGTCATCAATGATGGCCTGACATGGGTCAGGTCAGGGCAGCAGGGGAAACAGAGGCTGGGTGACTATGTCTTGCACTAGCCATGATGCGTGATTGGTCGTAGTTGTGACGAGTGTGCTTGTGAGAGTGACAGACCAATTGGGTGCATGTGTGGCCCAAGCCAGCCTTTTAATATTGTGTTGAAGCCAAAATCCGGGCTTTGCCACTGAACTCTTGACGTGTGCGCATCAGGGCGAGAGGAAGACTTTGGAACTCAAGTCTTCATCACAAGACTCAAGATCACTGATAGCGAATGAAGCAGGAGGCATGGAATCCAGCCAATAGATCCAAAAAGTTCACACTTCAAAACAACATTATATACAGTTTGTTGCAAGCCAAAAGAGGAAGAAAATGCAGCAGAAGCACATGTAAACATGAAGGTTCAACACTTTTATCCAAATTGAAGCACGGCCACAAAACATAACCAAAATCAAGGAGAACCAAACCCCACAGCCTGTTAGGCGAAGGGACAGAACTCTCATCAAATGGCCTCTAATACTAGGTAGACCTAATTAAAACACAGCTCAGACTTCCCAAAATTAACAAAAGTGCTTTGTTTCTAAGATTTTAAAAATTAATCTTATCTAACGCAAAACTGAGCAAAAAGCAAGATTACTCACTTTGTCTTGAAAAAATGAGCAATGAAAATGTACAGTACTGCCTGAAATGGACAGTAGATGTAAACTGTTTTTGGAATCTATGTTTTGGACAATCACTTTCTCCATACGTGGCATCCCCACTGGCCTGTGTATAAGAAAGAAAAAAAGGCAATGCTTGATCTTACTAATTTTTGTGCACACTCTAGGGACAGGAAGGGTGAGATGAAATGATTATAATTACTCTAAACTAGATCAAGATTTAAAGTCTTTAATTTTGAAAAAGTATGTCATAAACAGAAGTTCTTTTAAAACAACAGAATCAATCGTTAAAAAATATACAGCTGCTACCACCTAATCTCAACACAATCCATAGGTATGCTAAAATATGTAGAGCATAATGATTTTACATACTGTTCATCAAAATCAAGCATGGGTGGATCCAGTCGGATGCCATTTGAGTAAAAGTTGTCATCTTGTAATCTGTAAAGTAAAAGGCCAACATTCTTATGCAGTGTGCATACAGCAAGCATGAATGATGACGATACAAATAAAAAAAAAGAAACAAAAAACCCTGCATACTCAAGGAGCAGACGAATGATACAATGCAGAGTCAATGGTTGTCTGCTAACATCTTGTGTGGAAAAGCATCGTATTCACACTATTTCACAAGGCTAGGTAACACTACACTAGCTTTTTTTGCACCAAAAGATATTATGACCATCTCAATAAAACTATTTATTATTTTACTCAAAATTATTTAACTGAAGCCCCTCAATTTTTATATAAGCTTTATGTACCTCTGAACATGTATTAAAGAGGCACAGTTTATTTTATATGATTATCTCTGAATGTCCAGAAGTATACCTTTACATTTCAATGGCTCTCTCATCTGCACATATGCATGCGCGCACACACATCACGACTTAGGATCAATAAAATCAGAGGACAAAATTTGTATAGAAAACATATGCACAACTTGGAGATCCTGCATATGGGACCAAAACAAAAAAAAAAAAACCACGCACACAAACACACGCTGTCTTTAATGGGCATGTCTCTTTCTTAGCAACTTATCCTGATGGCATTAGGTCGTGCGCACTGATCAGCTTACAGCTTTGAATAAAGGCGACAATGGCAATTGTTTATTACAAAGGGACGTGAGAGCAACAAGTGACGCTACAAACGACCGGAGGAACGAGTGTCAGCAAGGGGATGGGGGGGGGTGGTGGGAAGCAGTGCTCACTGTCCTGATATGTCGCGAGCATGCTGACAAAAGGTGTGCAGGTTTTCACACTGAGCGGACTCTGTGTGTGTGATCTCAAATGTCGGTGTGCGATTGGGAACGCTGCCTCAGTGACTGGTGACGTATGCATTGTAGCTGCTGTCACCTCAACCTTGCAACTTGTAAGATCGTGATGCAATGGTGGGGCGAGCAATGTCTATCCCCCTCCTGAGCAGCCTCCACCAACTCCCTTCCCTATCACACAAGCACGCACACTCACTGCGCTACTTAACAAATCAATGTCAATTGTCGTTCGCCAGCCCAGCCAGCGTTGTGTTACGTGGTGTATGTGACGTAGTGCTCTCTCACTGGCGGGCTGCAGTGGCATGACTACGGCACAACGCAACGAAAATCGGTCAGGCGGCACCGTCACCTTTGCAAGATGTACGGGTACCACAAGTACCGCTGACATGCAGGACTAGAGCCAAGCAATATGGGCCTACACCAAATCCTACATCTGCAGGACAAAAACAAGGGTTTTACAATAAAACGCATTCACCGTTTACGTCGTCCATCTGTAGACTTGATTTTTGTAGAGGGCATGTACATGTACTCAGCTACTCACCCAGCTGTTATGTGACACTCTCGGGGCATGCTAGGGTCGGGTACACACTCAGCTAAAATGCTAATCAAGTTTTTTTTTTAAAGCGTTAGCATCTAGCCACGGCGACTGTGCACCCGGCCCCACTGATTTATATAGGTATGTAACACGTTACTAGCGAGGTACTTACGTTAATTTGAGGTAAGAGCACAGTAAAACCTCATCAAGACATTTCGTACTGCGACCCCCTCTTAAATACGACCTACAAAATCTTCACTGACATGTTTCGCTATATAAATGTGATCGCAATTGCGACTGCCTCCTCAATGCGATTTACGACCGACAATCGTTTATCCTATAGTACGTATTTCTGCAGAAAGAACGTAAAATAAATTAGATACATTTTGAAAGAGACTGCTTTTTCATTGTGTCACCTCTCATTTCGACCCAAACCGTATCGCTCCCGTCATACGTTCTGATGAAATCTCACAATGAAAAATAAACGGGATTTTCTCCTAAATCCTAACTTTTCTGAAACCTTTAATGTCATTATGCTTTAGTTTGAAGGCTCTTATTAAATTATATCCAGCCGATTAACAGGAAACAGATGTCACTGCTTGGGCATTTGATTAACCTGGGACTGGGTCAATGCGACTTCCAGTGTCGGGACGATGTGGTCGTACGTGGGACGATATGGTTAGAGTGGAGTCGATGGAGGTTGATATAGCCCAGGCAATACAGTCTTTGGTGGAAATTACTGCCCCTCTCCCCAGATCGTTGTGGTCCCTTTACCAGTGCATATCAGTCAAGTGTACTTTATTAACGACCTTTTGCAGAAATTATTTTCACAACAATGATATTCTTGTGGCCCAGGGTGCTTTATTGTGCCGCTTTTGCAGAAACCACGTTCACAAATATCAATAGTGCATGTTATGAGAGCATGCATGTCTTTGTCTACACGGTACACGTGCATTGATCCAATTTTTTTACCTGGATAGTTAACTCCTATATAAATCTTCACTCGAGCGCAACAATGGCAGAATAAATATGCATGACCAAACGAAAGTGAAAACGACAAAGAAAAGAAAAATGTAAATAAATGAACTTGAATTTGTAGTGTTTGAAGTCATGATTCGTGGTCCCTGCTGCAATCTGATTTGGTGCATTTCAGTGAGTCAACAAGGAAGTTTTACTGTATTAAGAAGGGTCATGCTGAAGCAACATCGTTCTGAGTGCTCTGGTGCCTGTCGAGCAGGCGGTCAAGAAGATCAACAAACAGAGAGTTACAATAAATAGTCCAGCATGGACTGTCCTTGACGGAGCTGCCGTCTTTAGAGAGAGTGGCTCCCAAGTACTTCAAGCTGTCTGCCTCTTTGAGCCGTAGTCCCCTCATGTAGACATTTTCTTTGTCGATGTAACCCTGTCAACTGCTGATACCAGCGGCGTAAACTAAACTACTTCAGAGTTAGTAGCCGAAAGCAAACTTTTTTTTCCCTGATGTCCATTCTTGCACAAAGACATGCACTTTTATCTATGTATTTTTCCGTGGCTTTGTGGCGCTCATTATCGTTACAAAGCGCGTGGAGTGATATCACAATGTCAGTATAGGACATGCATGGCAAGGACATGCATCTTTCTACTAAAGGAAATGAACGTTGAAAGTTTTGGAGTTCTCGTTAGGAAATGTCTTTTCCGATGAGGCATGCGATGTACTGTTCTGCATCACGTTTCTGTATATTAAATCCAATCACAAAAATCGAAAACAAACATACCAATAATTAAGAGGAGTGGAACCACGAAAATCATTTTGTTAATCACATTTCCGTACTGTCTCGTTTGTCGTAAATATTTACAAAAATCGAATGGGTAGACCATGAACTAATATCCCTGGACTGCTGGCAGACATTTTTTCCCCGTTAACTGCTAAAACGAGGCAGTAGACGACATAGCTTCCGGTTTGTTCACATTCTTTGTTACGGCTCGCCGAGACTAATAGCGGATCACTTCGCAAGAGGCCAAGAGCGAGTCTCGGCATACAGACATCAGTCCGAAATACACGTCCATGGGTAGACAACACTATCGCAGAAATATCCCCATCCCACCCCAAACACACACACTGAACTCTGAAATGACACTGTAAGGTTTTTAGAACAGCTGTTTCTAAGAGGCAAGCACAAAACCACAAGCCTCACCTGCCGGGCCCAATACAAAAATAAAATATCCTAGTTCATTCGTTAATGGCATCCAACTCCACTCCCATCTGCTCACCTCTACTGTTTCACTGGATCGCACCTGACACCTCTGTTCAAGCACCATAGCGTGCAGAAACACAGCTGTACCTGTGGGAGGGGTTTTAATCTTACAAAGCGACTCATTTGAAAATAATTGTTTGCCCTCTGGTAAGCCTCTGCAGCAGCATGCGGTGGTCAAAGACCAACCTGAATGGTTTGCGTTTTTTGCAGATATCGTTAAATATAGGCGATATAAACCTAACCTGTAAACTTCAGCTTCCACATTATCTGCTAGCAAAGTAAGCCATTCGTACCTGCGATCAATGAGCGATGCTGTGTACCACGTCACCAATCAGACTACAATACTACACCAATCAGAGCGACAGTTCGCGTTATTCGGTCGTTGAAAGTCTGCATTTCTCGCGCTAAAGTAGAAGTTTTTTAGAACTGCGAGAAATGCAGACTGTCAAAGTCCGAATAATCCGAACTGTCACTCATTCTCTCTCTCTGACTGGTGTTGACTGCAGGCAATGTTGTGAATGGTGTACCAACGTGACGTAGTACACTGTTATCGGGTTAGTTTTATATCGCCTATATCTACTGACATCTGAAAATAAAAAACCGCAAACCGTTCAGGTTGGTCTTTAAACCACTGTACTAGTAATCACTCATTTCTTGGGGTCTGATTTCGCTGTCTTTGAACTGAAAGTTTTTGTCTGTTGAGCAACGTACCACCTCGACGATTTGAATCACCTGTCTGTCTGAAAGGAACAAAGAACGCAAGATATATGCACCTACAGTTAAGCCCTAGAGGTAGCAGTTTCAAAGCTGGAGACGTTTGTAACCACCTATCTGTATGCACATAGTAAAGCAGCAACTGTTCACAGGAGAAACATTTGCAAGTAAAAGCCCAACGGCAAACGCAATCCACGATTCTCGCGAATAAACATTATCTCGCCACGATCTAGGCCTAAGTGCGTGACATGTTTCAAGAAGAGTACTGAACGACATTTTTTTTTTTCCAAATAAAAAGCTATGCAACCGATAAACATGAGTGCCAGAGTGCGTGTGAGTTGTCTGAAAGGGTTGGTAGAATGCCTACGGAGCGGAAATGGCGGGAATTCCTTTATCTCGCCGTCGTGACCTAAATATAGACACAAGGCTTTCATCGTAAACAACAGACCGTCGTTGTCGGAGGTTTTCCACGCGCCACCTTCCATCTGCATAAACCGCGATAACTTGCTTTCTAGGGGCACTCGATGCTCGACTACCTGAATAGGATGGGCTCCAGTTACAACGAGGAAAACAACTGCTCACAATCTTTTTTTTTTTTGCTTTGCCTCACGGCCACCCGACTCCGTCTGAAGACTCTACAGTTTCATTGTGCAGTATGAAGAAAAGCTGGCGGCAGCAAAGGATCCGATTTTCTTGATATAAGGATGTGTCTGTAGTTGCTTGCTTTTCTGTTTTTATGTGACGGGACGCCAAACTACTTTTTCTTACATTCTAATTGCCGTTTACAACTACAAATGAAACAATTTAGCAAAAAGCAATATGTCTGTGCCTCAAATGGGTTCAATTTCTGTCACTGTTTTGTTTATACATTATGCCATATAGAAAACAATTCATTTAATTAAACTTCAACTGCAACACAAAATAAATCCAAAACAAAAAAATTATATTTAGCATGAAAATCTTTACTCAGTGTGAAACAACAGATACAACTTTACATCATGTAACAGTCTAATTTTATAGTGTTTTTCATGACAGGAAAGATTTTTTTTAAAGTGGAGATTGAATACTGCGAGATTTGTATGCAAACAGATGACTGCCGACACTAGGAAAATGGTACCAGAGGAACACACAGAAGATGCTTTCAAAATCTTCTGTTCATGAAGAGAAAATGTATCAATACCTCAGAAATACTGATAGGGCACAAGAAGCATAAAAAGATCTGACTTTTAATATGCAACCAAGCATGCATTTAGTTCTTAATTCTTCCACATAACCCACTGAGGATTAAGATTGAACAAATTTGTCTCTGTGCCCTTTGGGAAATGTGGGTAACGGACAGGTTCTCACAACTCTCAGCCATAACCATTACTGTTAAGTTTCTTCAAGGGACATTCTTCTCCTAAATACATTAATGTGTTTATACCATTTTCAGTTTAAACAGTCAACCCCACAAGCAGAAATTAAACCATCCCACAGTACTAACCAACGGAACATTCTGTGATTTATCATTAAAAGGTTACATCTGAACAGAAGAGACTGTTGCCTGCTTTCTGAGAAAATAAAAAATGAGAACGCAAGAGTGTAACTAAGGCCAGAAATAATGATGACTTGTTAATACTCAGGAATAAAGCAAAAAGGTTAGTGGCATGTAGAATGCAGATCTTCCAAAAAAATATATATATGACAATGGATTTATTGAAAAACACTGCCAAGCTGATTATTCATGGTGGATTATCATGTGCATAACATAAAACTGTAGATTGCTCGACTAGTGATACATTGAAATTATGGATGTAGAAGAACCAGTTTGGCCACAAACTATATTTCACTCTTCCCTCTAAAGAGAGAAAGAAGTGTGTTCCAAAGCTGATAAACTAAGATGTGTTTCGGGACAAAAAGAAATATAAATAAAATCTGCGTGTGTGTTTGAAAGGGCATTCATAGCTCCCTCCACATCATACATATTTATCAAAGGCAGATGCAAATATTAATATTTTGTCGATGATGATAAGTACTGAAAATAGAAAATTACATGTATGTTGTTCCTAGAGGGAGGTTTCCTTTTTATTTTTTTAAGGGAAGGTGTTTCTTATAATACAGTTGTGCTGCTGATGGAGAAGGATAGGCTATTAGTGATATGGTTTTGAGGGAGTGGGAGAAGGTGAGTCATCTGGGAGCTTCCATATTGTGCATCATGCGGGATGACCTGCTGTGAAAGTTTAGTAGCCACATGCAGATACACTTCCCTTCCATAGTTTACCTGCTCTCTACTCTTTAGAGTATCACTCTAAAGTGGGCTTTAGCATCCACACACCTCTTCCAGCTGTTGCATCTGATGTTTTTTGACTGAGGATAAACTATTTCCATATTGCTGCTGTTTGATGAGCATTCTTTCTCTTGTCCCTAACCATCTGTTTCTCACTGATAGATTTCTTTCAGTTTATCCTTTATGCCTGAAATCCAGCACTATTTGCTTTAAATTCTGCTGAATTTGTAACATGAGTATGTGCAATCAATAATGATCTATATAACCTACAATAGTGAAAGAAACTTCCCCTTCCCTCTTTTTTTTTAAAAGAGAGCTAAGCAAATTTTACTTTCACATTAAGCAACATTTTCTTTAAAAACTAAACATCCTAATACATACCTCTCTTTCTCTAAGAACACAGACTTTTTGTGTTAAAATAAGGACTTTTGTAAATATACGAACGGCATACTAACATTAGGGAAAACTTGCCAGCTTGACCCAAGGCTCATTTTAATTAGTTCCTGCTTCCTGCTTTGTCAATTGTTTGCTGTCTGACAGGAAAGTGATAGAGACACAGACTAGCTAATGGCAGTCAGTACTACAATTCTGGTGTCATCGTATTATCAAAACCACACACTATATGTCAGGAAGTGTAAACACAACCATTTAAGTTTTGCTGTTGCAACATGGCTCCCACTCCAACACTGCTGAGATCAGAATATTGTGACATTTGGTTCCAGAATAAAAAAAATGAGCTGAAACTAATTAATGCAAAGGTGGCTACAAAAGTCATTTTTCTACAAATGAATAGAGAGAAAGGAAAAAATATATATAAAAACACTAATAAGGCAATCGTCCAATGGAACAGCCGCTATTGGGGGTAGTAAAATGTAAGTGATACACCTTAAGAAATAGTACATAGAGTCCAACCGTCTCTTTGCCATCTTTTACTTTCCTGGTAAATCAGGCGCCTAAGCGGTGTAGTTTTCCAGTCACCAGACCAAGTTGGCTTTGAACCAGCAATCCTCTGCTCCAAAACAGAATGCAACGACCACTTGGCCACACAGCACCAGCAGACATGATGGAGTGTGATATATGACAATAACTTATAAAATGATTTTTACATATATAGCATTCCAGAATGAAAGAAAAAAAATATGGTATGACTTGATGATTAAGGCAACATGAAGATAAAAGATGAAGAAAAAGGACAATTTCAAAGTGGAGAGAAAAGACCACCACTAAGTAGATCTCTGAATTAAATGGATTTTCCTGCAAAGTAACAGCATTAACTTCAACCCTTGAAGTGGACATGGACTTGGCAGATGTGTTCAGCCTGCGGTCATCCTTAAACATCTAAAATTGCCCATTATACCGTAAGTGTATTAATATTAAAAAGATGACACTGAAAGTGTAACAATGCTCTGACAAAAAAGACAGAAAACAAAGATCAACTTATTACAGAAGGAAAGGTGACCTTAAACACCTCCTTCTAGTGAGAACCAAGGTCGGACTGTTATTAGAACAGTCACAGGCAGCACTTTCGGTGAACTAATCTCATTTTACATCTCAGTTTTCACCCTTTATAAATCTGATACAGCACTTCTTTTCAAACTTACAAGTAATATTAAATGAAAATAACTCAAACTGAGCTTGATACCAGCATGCATGTCTGAATCAACATCAGATTATAGTGGCCATTTTCTCCACTAAATAAACTGAGGCGTTCATATTGATATCATTTCATAAAAAAGGCACAACAGACCAATGACCTTACAGTCAAAGAGAGCAATCTTGTGACTAACTTTTTTGCAGGGTGTTGCCTGTCTCCTTTCCCAGCTGCCTTACCTTCCCTAACACTTCAAGGTACTGTTCCACAACCAGATCAAAAAGTGAAAGTATGCTGTACCACACAAGTGTTAGTTTGGATGCCACTGTTTTAAGCTGCCTGTTTACTTCCATGATTACATAATCACAATCACATCCTCACAAATTCATGCAAACAAGAATCATGCTTACCTGAAATCTGATAAAACTGTGTTCCCTGGACTGATCTGCAAATAAGAACAGATACAGTTGATGAAAGCAATGATCAACAGACATATCTGAAAGAAGCCCATTTATTCATTTCTGCACAAACTCTAAATCTATAAGCAAAACTAAATAGACCACTGTTCTAATGGTGGTGTGCCTTTCAAATAACTTTGAGTAATAACTACAGGGCAGGGATGGCAATCTTTTTTTTTTTCAATTTTTAAGGCATGTTATGCATGTTAATGTATTTTTTTAAAGTTCAGAAACAGTAATAAATATGTGTCGATGATGTATGATACATGTTGGAGAAAGCCAACTTCTTACTTCCATGCTTTAAAAGTTACATTAAATTTTTGACTTCATTTGACTTGCATTCTCTTTATTTAGCAGCAGCAGTGACCCATCTCACCTCCAGAGGAATCCCACTGGCAAGATCACCATCAATGTATGTGAGATGTTTGTCTGTTTGGATAAATGCTGCACATAAGAAACAATACTTGATGCAACATATTTAATCTGAGGTCTTTAGCTTTACACAAAAAATATGTAGAGCTTAATCTCTTTATAAAAATTAATTTGTAATCTTACTGCTGAGGAGGAAAGGAGTGTGAAGGCACATGGATGATGGTTATCTCTTCAATTATCAAACATTCATTTTCTACTTAATTTTTATGTCACCAGTTACTAGTTTTTAGCAAAACTTTGGATAATAATAAAATGACTACTGATAATTTTGCAAATTCACCTGCATTTGTTTTGACTTATATAGAAAAAAATAGAATAAGATATTTATTTATTTTACAACACTGGGCCTGGATTGTGACTATAATCATCATGGGATATTGGTCACTCCACTGTAAATGTAGCATTAGTCAGAATTACACATTAAGCAGCTTCGGTCTAGTGAGTTAAAACTTTCTTACAATTTGAGATCCTTCAGATGTTGTATTATCTTGTATTTGATATTAAGGCTATGATCATTTTGGCCCCTTATCCCACAACATACCTTATTAAACTGGGGACATTGTCATTGCTCTTTTCTAAAGGTATAATTAAGTACACTTCTCCAATACACTGGCATTAGTTTTTGTCAGCTGCTAAGCAACAGAGCTATCAACAGATAAAATACTTAAAAGCAAACTAGTACACGCCCCACCCCCAACACCTACTCTAGCATTATATGCTGATAAAAGGGAACACTGGTAATATACCAGTAAAATACATGTACATACATAAAAAATCATGAATTGGTTCCAGGATTAATCTCATTCACCATTTTACAGTTATCATAGCAAATAATATTATAAGAAAATTATACGTTTAATAAAACATAGAGCTACTTTTGAAATTGGCAAAGAAAACAAACAAAAGTAATTATGAATGACCATTAGCTAACATAACTGAAGGTCTGCTTTAGTTCTGTGGCATGAAGTAAACTTTTGTGGAACACTGTTACAAATAAATCTTAAACTGATAAGCTATACTGGGTCATACCTATGCCTAGTTTACTAAGATTTTCTTTTTGTGTAATATGAGATCATAAAGATACTGCTTTCTCAACTGGTTACCTTGACACTGAATATTATTTACCTGAGGTATGTGTATATATTATGATCTGGACACAGAAAGTTAATAATATAGTTAAATGAAAAAAATGAATATTCCTAATACCAAGAAAGCGCTGAGCAAATCATTGGAAAAGTATTATAGAAGAGATTATTATTATTACTACTACCACCACCATACAAAGAAGACAAGAATTGATAAACCTCTGTTAGTGACTGGACAAGTCTGCTATTTCTTAAAAACTGCTGCATTACTCAAGCCAAAGACTAAATGTGAAACCTATATTTATGCATATTATTTTTTAAATAATAATCATCAAAATTTTGTAGTTTCATTATGCTTTTAAAAATCGTTATGAAAAACGACACTGTAAACAATTCAAATAGTTCAAGAAGCCCTTAGGATAAGTACTTGCCTTCTGCCGTACGATTCGGTATAACCTTTCAGACGCTTTGCCTTATGATTGTTGATACTAAATACGACACATTACCCAGTCAGCTGTGCAAATGATGGATGAAATATTTATTTAAAGCAGAATCTTAATTTTTGATGACAGATTAGGATTAATCTGACGTCAATCTCAAGTTCAATCTGTGCTACTACAAGTGTACGCGGTTGGGTACAACACCGAAACAGGGAAACTAAACAACAGATTTCTGATTTGACGGTTTGGACACGCTGGAAACAAATCAGTGTATTAGTAAGATTTTTGTTTCAATGACAAATCATTTATTTGAAAAGACTGATAGCATAAACTAGTTTAGAGTTTCGGACACTCGCAATATGAACGCTCTTAGAAAACATTCACACTATTGTTGGACGAGTCCATGGACAAGATTGAACGTTTGTAAACAGAACGCTCCATGGTCACCTCAAAATAATTACTTCTGCGTTAACATAGGAAGCGCAAGACTAAATTTCTTACCTTGATTGTGACTTTGTGCTACACACAAACATGACAGACAATACTGTAACGTCTGTGCAACGAGGACAAATCGTAAAATATCCACAACTCGGTCTGTCGTGTGTAGCTCCGATCGCGCCATCTTTCCCATGCTTCTGAAGTCTAGTCTGCCTGGCATATATCAATCACACATGTGAGAAGATTGTGTTCAATTTATCATTTAAAACAGAACATACACTAACACAATGCTGCAGTATCCGCTCTTAACCCCAGATTGAGGTGGAAGTTGATATGTGTATAAATTACACAGCGATATTGTATTCGAAACTATGTCGAAATGAAGAGAGTAGCTCTGTCTACAGAGACAGGACTCGCTCGGTGATTGGTCGTTCTCTTGGCAACTTGCTGCGCTCATTTCCTTTTCCGTGCTAGGCTTGGTACCAGTGTTTGATACTTTCCACGCTGTCGTTAGTAACGTCAGCAGATCATAATTATTACTCAACAGTTATTAATGGGTACTTGCTACGATTTATCATAACATCTTCAGTGCATAGATGTTTAATGTTGACAATAACCTGTTCACAACAATGGTTTATGAAAGTCCGTCTGTGCGGCTGTGATGAAGATGAATCATTAAACAGTTGTGTTGATATCGAAAAATTCTAGGTCATATAAAAAGGCTTATATAGTATAATACTGCAATACCTTGACAGAAGATACAACTTTCTTGTTTGAATGAGGGCAATGGCTAACATATTTTGGTGCATTATTTTCGGAACATTTTCACTCCTCTGCAGACAGGCATGTATACCTATAGGAATAAGAAGAAGGATAGGTAAAAAATTGAGTTGTTGTGTATTCAACAGTTAAATGGCAAACAGTAAACGCAGGATGTAATCTATTTTATAGAAATATTTTGATTTATATAAAAAAGTTTCATCAAAGTGTCAAATACATTATTATGACTTTTGCCTTAAAAGTCAAAAATTTGTGCTTAGTTGTTTCTTTAGATGAGCGAAAATTTAAGAAATCGTGCAACTGCTTACAACTTGTTTATTTAAAATTATACTTAACTATGTGTAGAAACTTTATGCCATATTTAAAACTAATGTGAGAAATTGTTAAAATTTGCAGCATCAGCTGGTCACTTCTGGCTAAGCTTTTTAGTATAAATTTTATGTTATAACTGAGTAAAATCGCCTAACATTTATGTCTTTAGTGCTGGCTTACATTATTATTATATTAGAAAGTTCCATTTTTATAGATACTTCATCACGTGACAGTTTTCACACCTATTGATCTATTGCCTAACTACATGGATAAACAAACCAGTGATTAATAAAATGTCTGGCTTGTGCAGTTTGTTAGATTAGACAGGCCAGATTATAAACTTTACAATTAACTTGGAGTGATATCTTAATTACATGTCAGTTAAAATGGCATTTAGGCCATGCCTATGCGCATTTAATCCTATCTCTTAGATGTTTCTCAAAACTGCTTTCAAATCTGGTAGCTGATTCTCTGCAGTAAGTACAAGACCAAAACAGAAAAGATTAAATTGTTACGAAAATAACTCCTCTGGTGATAAAAAAGTGAGATCATTTTCTAGATGGTAAAAGTGAGGGGGGAGGGTTATGATACTAACCACTGGCTGGTTCAGATGAGGGAGGGACAATGTTTAGCAGGTGGCAGATATGTAAAGGGATTGCCACAAGAAGCACTCAGTAGCTGATTATCGTCAAACAATGACCAAAAAACAGCAATCAGCAGATGTGAAGAGAATCATTTAATCATAAAAATTTGCCGTCTAGTATGCTCACATCAAATACCAGTTACAAAACATCAAGAAATGATGATGCATAACACTAGATATCAATAATGAAATATGAAACATTTAAGGAAAAATAAATTACAAGTGTATTGTACCCTCCAACAAGTATCCTTTCCAGATCATTATGATTTTTTTTTTTTATGTAGTCTGGACAGAGCTGCTTTCCACATTGTGGACACATCTGCTCATAGCACTGAGACCCATGTGGAAGTGGCTTCTGCATAAGGTGTCGGGCAAGTGTGAGCTTCTCCGCATTACCTATGAAGAACAGCCAGGTGTAAAGCAGACTAAAAGAATAGGTAGGAAGTTTCATTATATTATTCCTTCTCTCCCCTCTTCCATCTCATTTCTCTCTATACTTAGCTGGTTGTTAGTGTACCATTCATTTATTTAACACCTCAGCGCTCTGATGCACATATTGCTAGAGGCAAACTAGTTTTATGGATATAAAACTGGCATACAATGGGAGTATACTGTTTACCAAAATTCTCTCCCCCTTTTCGAGGTTTGTTTTTAAATCTAGATATATGTATTTCAGCAATGTCCACAGTCATTTTGTCTTATATCTTTGTTATTTTTTGTGTAGCTGTGTTAGTCACACCTTCTCCAGAAACATCTTAAAATATAAGTTATAATGCTTGATGTTTGCCTTCTCTTTACAAATAGGAATATTTATTTTGAAGTTCTTTTTAAGATTATTGATTATAATTCATTTTTCCTTTTAGGTGAAATAGATTGTCCTTTTACAAGCTGGATCTTTTTGCCTTTGTTTGTTACAGAAGAATCTCTTAAATGCTCAAAATCTGCACTTCTGAAGGAAATATCCACTGGGGACAAGTACAATGTGGATGAAGCAGTGGAAAAGGTCATGGGTGAAAAGAAAATTGTTCGGGAAGTCCACGCAGGGTATGCTTACTTGTTTTTATTGTCTTCCAAATGGAAAATGTGCTTCTTCTTTTAGATTTGTGACTGGAAGTGAAATCTACAAAAATATCTGTTTCTTATTTCAGATTTGAGGGTCATTTTAGAAGATGCCTATTGTATATCAGATCATATAATCAGCTCACTCAGCAGGTGGAGAGTCTGAGGAGAAGTAAGTTTTCAGTTGATGATCCAGACCACGAGCAGAAACTTTTGAAGGTAAGTTTTACAGATGCGCATGACTGTGTGTGTGTGTGTTTGAGAGAGAGAAATTGCATCAGTTTCAGAAAAATGATTGTAAAGCAAATTAGCTTTTTGAAAGATATTATAGGTAAAAAATGTTTGCATCTAAAATAGTAAGAATTTTCAGTGCTCTTACATGTTGAATGTTGCATGTGTGTTTAATTGGACAAATAAATATATTACAAATTAATGTCTTAAGTCATACTTGTTTGGCAACAGCTCTGGAGGCTGCTCATGCCACAAACTCAGCTGACTGCTCGTGTCAGTCACCAGTGGGGCGATATTGGATTCCAAGGCACTGATCCACAGACTGATTTCCGAGGGATGGGGATTCTGGGTCTTCATCAGCTTGTGTAAAGTTTTGTCCTTATCACTTTGTGGCATGCCTTGGTATTTGAAAGAGTAGCTGCAAACTTGAGCAGTTGGATTTCATCTTAAAGTCAAGTGGTTCAGAAACCTGTTTTATCCTGTATCTTCAGTTTTGATGAGCAGTTTTAAAGAATAGAAGGCGGGAAAGCGGGGAAACGAAAAGTCTGATTTCTTCATTTGAATTTCCACAATATATTACAACCATTTAAAATATTTATCATAGATTATTTAATTTTTTCAGATACTTTGCAGAAAAATACAACAATGAAGCAAGAAACGTTTTATTGAAAGCTAACAATCCTAAAAATGGGTGAGTTTAGCACTGTTCTATTACTTATGCTGGGAGTAAAAATATCAGTATTTGCGATAATGAAATGCTTAAACAGCATAAGTAGCCTTTGTTAATGTCAAAGGTAAATTAGAAAGGCCATTACAGTTCTTTTAAAACAAATTTACAGCAGTATGTTTTAAGTTTTCTTCAAAAAAGTAGATAGAAAATGTGGTCTTTTCTTATTTGGAGAATGATTTGCTTTTTATTTCTATGGGGTTTTTGTTTTTATTTTGATAATAGACTTTGAACTAAAGTTGATTGCTAACTTATTCCATTACAGTTACAATATAAAAAACCATTTTAGCATTAAAAAAATGTGTGCTACATCTCTTTCCTTTATTTATGGAGAAAAGGAACTTATCACACCAAAAGAAAACAAAAACTGTTTTGTTTGCTTTAGATTTTCCTACGCTATTGTCAGCATCAATATAACAGATCTACAACATCGACTTATGATGAAAAGAAAACTAAGGACACACTTTTATAACCTCAGCAAGACTTCACTAACAGTGGATGATTATCATGAAGTCCATTGTAAGTATTTTTGGAATTATTTACTACCAAAAGCAGAGTAAACTTGTAATTTTACACCACTTCTCACAAATGTTATGTGTCTTGAAACATTTTGGATATGAGATGTGTCTTGTTAAATCATAAATTTTACTTAATTATTCTGTCAATGAACTACAAATCACAATACAATGAAGTCACACTTTGAGGAATCTTCAGATACATTCTCAGTACATGTTTGTGTATACTAAATCTGCATTTTATTTATTTATTTTTTTTTTACTATTATCATTATTTGATGCTTTTAATTACATATCTGATTCTGTTGTTTTTATTGTCAGGTTACCTGATGTCAGAGTTCACTCATTTCTGGTTCAGTGAGAACCCAGCAGATGTAATGGAATTCAATCGCATTAGAGATAAGTTCAAACGTAAAGTCATCTTGTTGCTGAAGGATCCTCAGACACAGCTTGTTGCCAACTTCCAGAGATAGCAGCTGCTTGATTGCTGACATTGCAAAGACCATGCTGTCTCAGTTTTTGATTTGTTTGGTTTTTTTTAAAAGATGAATAATGTTTATGCAGATTCCCTGATGAGAAGACATCGTGACTATGATGCAATTTTTTTTTCTATGTTCTTTCTCATTCATAAGAATGCAAACACATATCTAAGTGATTTTTTCCCATTTAGAAATCAAATATTTTGTAGTTGGTATTGAGGGTGCTCCTTTCCTATGATTGAAGTGTAAGTTCATTGTTTCCACTTCTTTCTTCGTGTTTGTTTTATTTTTATTTCACATCCCCATTACCAGTGATCACTAGTCATCACTTTTTCCATATACTTTACATGGTTTGTACATGGTTTAATCTCCGTTCATCCCTCTTCATTATTTATGCCATAATACATAACAATAATAATAATTGAATTTAATAAAGCTCATTTCCCTGTGTGCATGTGAGCTCAGTGTGCTGTACAAAAAAGACTACAAATGAACAAAGTCAACAATACAAGAAACAAGCGTCGGCAAACAGATGACACCAAGACAGACCCAAAACAAATAAAACCACAAATGCATGGATGAAGACATGAGTGGTGGGCAGTGCAAAAAGTGATCATCAAGCATGTGTATTGTTTTTTACCCCTGGTTAAAGTGAAGTGTGAGTCTTTCATTTCAATAATGCGTATGTACGCACCTGCCCACTGTTCACGGTGAATGACTTATCCATAATGCCTAGATTGCAGCACGAGTCTGTTCGACAATTAATATTATTAAAAGAAAATAGACATTTACCCATTTGCCCTGTACTTAAAGTTGATCTTCTATTTCTATTTATTGTTATGGAAGAGCTTTTCAAGTTTAAAGTCTGTTAACAGTCTGTTAGTTGTAGCTACACTAAACCAAGATGATTATCTTAAACAGAACAAAACTGGCTGTGTACAACAAACCTACTACTAACAGTAGTTATTTAATCCCATGATATTTCTATCTAGAAATTGATGTTTTAAATTCTGAATAAAATTTGGGGTTCACATGTGACCTACTAGAAGAGTTTTGCAGTTGGATTGCACTTTCCTCCTCAAGTAAGATTTTAAATGGCAGGTTTTTGGCTGCTTAAAATCCAAATAGCAAATGCCAACATTGGTCTCTTGCAATAGATGCCACTAACATATTTTCCTCCATTATTTGATTATTTAAAAATCAGGGTTTTATGTGTCTTTATAAGTAATCATTAGAATGATTTAAATGTCATCATGTGCTTTGTTGGTGTAAACTGACTGATAATGGACCAAATTGTCAAATACTTTTTTTCTATATAAGCTTACAGACTTGCTGTGTCGCTGACAACTCTGTCATATTTTGTTAGCGTGCATTACTAAGCAGTTAAAACACACTTGATGAAAGGTACTTGTGATTTACTGCTTCATTTAATAATAAAGAAATTTGTTGTTCAGCCTAATGGAAGAATAACTGAAAAGAGGGAGTGATCGAGTTCAAGAGAGTGTAACTGAGACGCACATCTGAGATTTGTCTATTGTGGGCGACAGTCAGCAGGTCCTGTATAGAACTACCAGTCTAGTCTTTCATCTTTGTAAGTCGATCAGTTTTTCCTCTGGCCACATACCTCCAAGGTGCCTTGAAGGACAGGGTCACGTGACTGTTGAAAGGAGGGGTTCATAGTACCATGCGAGTGTGTCTATCCTGTTTCCTACAAAGTCGTTGGATCTTTCTCTGTATGAGATACGGAGTAGGCAGTAGCATACTCGGGCACTTGCTCTCGAATGGCTGGATTATCTTTTTACTTTCGGCGAGCACAGTCCACGTGTCGCATCCATAAAGCAGGATCGGCACTACCAGGGATTTGTACAGCTTGTACTTTGTAGTGAACCTTATGGATTTGCCAGATCCTGTTTAGTCTACCATAGCCGCTGTTTGCTGTTGCGATCCTCATGAGGATGTCTGGCGTGGAGCTGCCGTCCTTGGAGAGGGTGGCCTCCAAGTATTTGAAGCCGCTGATGACCTCTTTGAGCTGTACCCCGTTCATATAAATGAAGTGAAAGATGAATATTCTGTCAATGTTTATATCATGAAGCTGAATTCATATGAGTGTGACTTTACCAAGGATGTTTTGGATTAACACAACCTAATCTGCTTTGAGTATAGACAACTTTGAGTATACTCGTAATATCACAGGGTTAAGTAATTCTTTGAGTATGCTCATAGAAATATGTTGAGTTAATGCTTTGATTATACTTAAAAAATGTCTCATTTAATGTTTTGAGTATGTTCCCGTAAATAGTGTTTTCCTACCAAACATACCAGGAACATTTCTTGGCACGCTCATTTCGATGAAGCAAAAACAAACAAAAAAAAAAAAAAAACCGAACGAACAAAATAGTTATATAAGTCACATGGCTTTTTTAACTATTGATTTAAATCAGTTTTCGAAGCTTCCAGATGTTCATGCATTGTCTAATTCATTCATTACATAATTCTATTTCTTGTTTTTAGTTCAGTTGGGAAAAAGATGAATTCTAGGGTGAAACATTGCTGAAGCACAAAAGTGAATATTGAGTTGTGAAGCGGAAACACATTAACGAATTGCTCTAAAACAATTATCGTAGTCATTTCCTGTTGAAGATTTTAGTTTAATTAAAACGCCAGAATAACATGCTGACAGGGGAAAAATGCTTTCACACGCACACGGATTAAGGGAGCAAGTCAGGATAAAAGATTTGCGCAAAGCAACGTTATCTGTTTTTGTTTTGATCTGATCTTCCCATCTTCTTCAGTCGTTGATTTAAATTGGCATGTCAGGTACTCATCAAAGTTGTCCAACTAATTAATATTTTAGACTGAAACCTCATGCTAGATAATGTATAGCGTTTTGCTCAGTAGACAAATAGGTCACTCAATGACCTGCTCAAGGAAGCTAATGCAGTGAGTACATCAAATGCAAGATATGTATACCTGAAAAAAATACAAGTAATTCTTGGCGTTTGTAACTGTATTTGTATAAGTGCACGTGTTTTTAATACGCTCAAAATATCCACCAGAAACAGCTTTTGACTTGAGATCAACCAAAGCCCGTTTAACTTACACAGATTATTTTAACCTTGCAAAGGAACACGCCGCAAAGGTTATCATGATGTTTGAAGATGTCTTCAGCTGGTTACCATTGGCAACAGTCATTGACGATAAGATTCTTGTGGTTCATGGCGGTCCGTGAATTACTGACGAGTGCACAGGTGCGTATATTGCTCTGAACATGCTAGTGTGTGTGTGTGTGCGCGCGCGCACTTAATTTATAGCGCGGACGAGTCAGTAACGAGGAGAAAATATTTCTCAAGGAATATATCAGTTATTCGCTATCTTGCATAAATCTAACAATTTTACTTTTAAAAGAAACGGACAGCCCTATCGCAGCTGCTTTATAAATTCATCCCTGATCGAATTCACAAACACTCGCGTCTGCTGATTTGTCTTGATGAAAGTGTGGCTTTGAGACGAAAAAGCTGGCCTAAAAATTACTCATCATTATTACTCATCGAGAGCCTGTTATGTTTATCATATTTTTCCCCTCCTAAAACCAGGTGCTGGACAATATATTCTCTGCCTCCAACTACTACGAAGAAGGCAGCAACAATTAAGGGAGCCTACGACTTGAACCCTCACATCGTCCAGTATGTCGCTGGCTCCACCTCTCGCCGCAAGATCACCTTCACTCAAAGGTACATTTTCTCTTCCTCCCTCCCTCCTTCATGTTTTAAGGTACATGCTCGTCCCTTCATTTTCCCCCAATCTACCCCCATTTGACTAGCCGTTACAGCTTATTCTGTGCTTGCTGCGTAACTCGATCTTTTAGGTTAAGTTAAGCAAATGATCTCCCAAGCTATAATATTAGTGGTCGAGCCATATATACTTACCTTGATCGTACAAAATGTAAAATACAGCGAAATCAATTAAGTATAGTAATTAGTTTAAAAACGATAACAACTTATTATAATTAACGCTGCTCAACTGCATGGGATCCACTTTTACAACGTGTAATAGATATATTTAAGACAGGATTATTGTGATATCGATGCGGTGCGCCTATCACACGTTCTCCACGTTTGGATGTAATATAAGCTAATAAAAGTGTTTCCTTGATGTAAAGTTTAATTCCTCGCTTTAACGTTATTTTGGCGGTCCCTCGAGAAACGTCAAAGATCGGTCGTTTTTGTTTTACGTACCTGTATGTACTTTCAAATTAAGGACAAAATCAATGTCACCTGGTTAATTGTGAGCCTGCATGTTGGACTTAGTTTTAAATTCTTTCATCGTGTATCTACTTTTAGCAGAGACAATTTAATTCGCAATATATTCACTTTTGGTGCATTGCAAGTCGTTGTGGTCGATGGAAAAAAAAATATATTGTATATAGGTGTTTCGGCAGGAACCACGTGCGCGCCTTATTATATATATTTTCTCATCGGATGTAGGTAAGGCATATTATTGTCTATAGACTTTGCCATGTACGGTACCGATTGTTGTTAAAGATGTTTCGATTTTTTATACACACATTGTCAGGAAAATGATGCTAAATACACCAAAAGTCAACGTTTGGGACATATATGATGCTATGGAGGTTTTGTACAACATATATATAATAGAGGTTAGTGCACAGGAGCAAGATGACAAGACACCAAGGCGCTTATTTGTAAATGTTCTGCGTGTCCATTCTTTGTGATGTCTTTTATCAAAATCTTTCGTTACGATCGAGTCCCTCCCCCACTTCCCACTAAAGTGACATTAAAGTAAGTGTGAATGTTTTCACGCTGCAGAGACAAGTGCTGAGGGCGCTGATCACGTGACCACAATGGCGACCAAGCAGAGGTTGGATGGAAGGGCACCTGGCTAAAAAAAGTCTCTAAGCTAAACAAAATTATCTTCTTGACGATCTACAAAAACAGAAATGTGGAGGATCTGGAATTCTTTCCCGCGTGGTAAGTTATAATGAAAGTATTCAACGGCTTTTATGGATATATACCATGGACGTGTATTTATATAAGTTCGTGATATATACAGTGTAGTGTACATGCAGTGACTAATTTGACCTTTAGTTTGTTTACTAAGTAGATCCCGTTTACTTCACCGACTTACGACAGTGTACAGCACATGGAGTATGTTAGAATTATTGACATACATTGAAAGACAGAAAGTAAATGATCTATGGACTTTGATAAAGCAGTAAATGATGTAATTTTCTTAGTGGTCTTGGGGATTTCCCGATGAGCGATCGAGTAATTGCTTGGTGGCCTGTAAATGTTCTGCGTGTCGCTCAGTGTTCAGATGTTGTGATATGACATATAAAAGCACGGGTACAATAGCCACGCATAAAACGATAGTGTAGGGGCTAAAACACTCTCCAGTCAACCACTGCATCGAGCGTTTCAGGGTTCTGCAGATCTCTCGTCTCAGGACAATGTTACTCCAGTTCATAGGGCTGGGCGTCGGGGGTTTTCTCCGGGTACTCCGGTTTCCTCCCAACTCCCTGTCCCTCCCCAAAAGTGCGAAATCGCAACAAGGTGAAAGCACTTTCCTACTAAACCAACCTTCACAAAAATTCCTTATCACCGTACACCATGATCATGAATGTTTGCACACTGCTAATTGTCTGTTCAAGCATCTGATTTTAATCTGTCCTAAGTCTTCTGGGTGCTGAGACTGGTAAATGTGTGAATCAAGTCTAGCGGGTTCCAGGGAAATTACTAATTCTTACAGGCTTTTTAAAAAACATTTAACATCATATAAGGTGAATGCATAGCATTTTTATGTAAACACATCCATCATAAGTAATAAGTTATAAGAAATAATGCACTAAATAATAATAATAGATGAAAATTTTTTAAAGCGCTTACTCATACTCCTAAGGAGTATACTCTTAGTGCATAAGAAAGGACGAAATTCACTTACATGGTCCCACTGGAATTCAGCATGAATATAGACAAAATGTTACATGTATAATACCTAAATGAATAGTCCCACACTGAAAGTGTAAACATCTGATTGTTTCTTTGTTAAAGATGAGTTCAGAAAAAAGTTTTTTCAATTAAATAGCATTGGTGATCAATCAGGGCTGTATGTGTGTGTGGAAACAAGTTTAAAGGACTTGAATAGTGAAAGCACTGCTTGCAATGTTTTACCATGTTTTTTTCAGCAATTTATGCACATACAAGAGATGTCCTTCTGAATGGCAGATTAATTGCAGTAAAATATGGACATTTGTTTCAGTATTCCGTCAACAGCTCCATGGGCCTCGAGCCTCTGCTGGGGTGTATGTTGAGGAAGAAAAAGCAGAGTCTGACATTGAGAAATATGCTGAGATTCATAAGAGTTGTGTGATCACATGTCCGTCACAACATGTCTTCAGGAAACTAGCACAATGGTTTGTTCATCAATAAAGACTATTCCTGTTTTAGACAATAGAGATTACAATTTAGCAGAAAAAGTAAAAGTGCAGCAATGTGAACATAAAATCAAGGATGTTATGCTGAGCTTATTGTAGCAATGTGTTTAAAGAAAACCATCTTTAGATTTGCCATTTGAAAGAAGATTTTAATGAGAGTTTTAGATGTCTTTCATGCTTAAATAGCATATTGTATTTTTTCTGCTTGATAGTGTTACCAATTCAATGGTACATAGGTATTTATATTATTCAATTATACAGTTTTCAGAAGAGCCAAGAAGTTGACCCGCAGAAGGAGGCAGGGGAGAGAGCAAGGGCTGACCATGACCAGCAGGACTGGTGGCAACATTATGCTGATAGCTTCTGGTTCCGACTTTTTAGTCGATATCGTACATTTGAAGCAGTGACATGGGTAAATATTTCAATAGAAGTGTGTATTTTTCTCAGTGAGTCTTGTCTGATCATCATGTTTGTCTAGTGGCTAACATCATGCTCCTGGACAGTAAACCTTTCTTAGTACCATTCTTTACAAATGTCTTTTATAACAGCCATTTCAATTTTTTAATATCACGTAGTGATGCAATTTATGTCTTGGACAACTGAATGAATTAATACTTGTCTTTTATTTTCCTTCCTGTCAATATATCATTTATCACTTAACATAGATGTGTACGTAGGAAAAATCGATGTATATTTGTACACTTTTTCTTTTGAAATGATGCATCTGCCCTCTTTCTTTTCAGGGGACTGCTGCAATCCTTGGCTTGCAGCTGTCACGGAAGCCCAACCTGAAGCAGTACATTGACTTGTTTGGTGACAGAGACCAACGACAACAATGCAGAGGCTTACTGCTTCGCATGGCCTTTGCCATGGCCCCTGATTGTGGGTCACTAACAGCTACCAAGGCCATTGTACAGCAACATGATGAGCAGCCTACAAATGCTTCCTATGTCAGAGAAAAAACAGAAAATGTTTCAACGCACCAGAACAAACCTTTTGAGGTACTGTGCATTTAGGCTAAATACTTTCTGTTTTATTATTATTTGTCAGCTCTTTTTTAAAAAGCAGCGAATGGTTATGCCGACATTTTTAAAGTTAATATTGATTTTTAATTGTCTTTGGCTTACGCTTTCTTCATAATTTACACATGTTTCCTCATTGTTAAATATGTTTTAATACATTTTTTAAAGTTATGCTTAATTTCTTTTTTTAAAAGGAGCAGTCCCTGGATGACATTATGCAGGAGTTTCAGGGCATGTGTCAAGAATATGCAGCAGTTGGCAGCAGCATATCAGGAATCTATGCTGCAGACCAAGGAAATATGACCTCTGCTATTGAGCATTTGAAATTAGCCAGCAGTCTTGGTCATGCTCCAGCCTATTTTAATCTTGGACTATGTTTTGAGATGGGCTGTGGTGTCAGCAAAGACATGGAAAAGGTATTGCCACTGGATTTCAAAGTTATGAACCAATGTTCTGTTTTGGTATCTGACTATGTGACTGTTTCTGTAGAGCATTGTATAGTGTCACTTTGGGTTTTTTGGCACTTATCTACAGGGCTTGTTGTAGAAGGTTTTCTTAGGATGCTTGGTTTACTCTTCATCACATGAACACTCATAAATGTCATTAATTTTTTCAGGCTGCAGAATGTTATCGTATGGCAGCAGAGGCAGGTCACACACAGTCTGTTTTTAACCTGGCCCTCATGACATTGAAAGGAGAGGGTGGCATGGAAGAAGACAGACAGAAGGGGGTACAACTATTAACCCAGGCAGCCCAGCAAGGCCTTGCACAGGTAACATGGAATCTGTATTCAGTGTTATGCCCAAAAGTGTTGTATGTTTAATTTTTGATGCATTCATTATTGCGCAGAGGTGATAACTATATATCAATATCTTCTGGTCAAACAGGCACAGACTTATCTTGGAGTGTATTATACTGAAGATGATGATGACCAACAAGACTTCACGAAAGCAGTCTCTTACTTTAAGGCTGCAGCAGATCAAAATGTATGTGGCATTTTTTTTTTCTCTAAAGTACCATAAGAGAGTATTGTCAAGTTATTGAACAAAATCAGTTTATCAGCCTAGAGCTGTAATGTGACTCCAAAAGGAAAACCTAAGGGCTTCAAAATAATAATAATAAAAAAAAATGTTAAATGTTCAGATGTACTAGGGACAACGGGGCAGAGATAATAATGAGGATTACAGCTGGTGTGTGTGTTTCAGTTCGATACATGATTCTTTGAATGCAGGCAGTGAATTTGCCTCACACTATTTAAAAAATAATAAAAATATATGTTTGGCATTCTTGTCACAGCACATTAAGGTCATACTCTGAATGCTAACTCATTAATATAATTGTAAAAGTTACGCACACACAAATAATGAAACCATCAGCCCAAACTGAACTTGTGGCCTAATTTTCTGCATATTTCTTGAACATATGTGTCATGTCCATGTTTGAGTGACTTTGTAATTTGCTGGTGACATTTTACATATATACGTTCACCTAGTGCAGAAGCCTGCTTGTATGTGTATTGAAGGAGTAGGTCAAAATAGAAGCAGAACCAATAATAAACCTTGAAGCAATGTAGCTAGGTTATAGTCTGTGCAAGCCAGTGGAGAATATAGAAGAGAGGTTTTGTATATCTTTTTTTTTTTTCTTGGCGTATGAGTCACGCTACAGAGTTTTGAACTTTTGGATTTTTGAAGGATTACAAAGGACAGCCAGAATTACAGTAGTGAAGTTTTGATAAAACAAAGGCATAGACGAGTGTGTGGGAAATGAGTGGAAAGAAACTAACAAGGATGCTGATTTTGCATAGCTTAAAATATGCAGATATTAGAAACAAATTTGCTGAGGGACATGTTGCCGATCACAGTAAAACCTAGATTCCTGGCTGAAGATGTAAATGGAATATATGTCAAACGTATTGTAATTTTTCAGGATGCAGAAGGCCAGTACCTGTTGGGGATCTGCTATGAGAATGGCTGGGGCACAGAAAACGATGAAGCAGCAGCAGGAAAAATGTATTCTGCTGCTGCTAAGAGTGGACATGATGGCGCCCTTTACAACCTGGCAGCATTTCATGAATATGGACTTGGAGGTGAGGGAACTTCTTACATTTCTTTATCCATTTTCATTATGGTGACCTGTTTGCTGAGGGTTATCTACTTCTTTGATTATTGCCCAGATAAAATAATTTGTAATATATGCCAGTCATCCTTGTGTAAAACAAAGTGTCTCCTCTGATGCAGTTGTCAGCTGCTGAATTTGTCAAGACTCCAGAAGGCAACCAGTAGTAAAGAAACTGAACTGCATACACATGTACTAGCATTTGAGAAAACTTCATTTTATTATGTTCAGAGGTTTACAAAGTTTCTCCGTTTTCAATGTACATTTTATTTTTGTCCACAGCACACTAAACATCTCCCTTTCCCCTCCAGAATTCACAGAAACAGGTCTGGAAACTGCATGTTTTGTAACAGCTTGACATGTTACAGGGTTGATGCAGGACATGGACCTGGCCACAGAGCTTTATCAGCGTGCTGCAGCTGAAGGAAATGCGAGTGCCCAGCAGCGACTGCAGCAAATAAACTCTCAAACAACTCTTTCACAAAAGACTCCAGCAGGTAAGTTGTTGCATTCAGAAGCAATATGTCAAAGGCTCATGTTAAGCATCAGCTAATAAAATAGAGATAAAACTCTTAAAAAATACTTAAAGTAGCTTTCTGGCAATTGTTATTATGTAAGATCAGATAAAGGTATGCTGTATTTTTATCCTTGTGTAAAAGAAATTTTTTTATTTATTAATAGTTCTTTGTCACACATTAGTATTAAAATTACATTTTAGTCTGTAAACAAAAG
This sequence comes from Pomacea canaliculata, assembly GCF_003073045.1. Lineage (NCBI taxonomy): Eukaryota > Metazoa > Mollusca > Gastropoda > Architaenioglossa > Ampullariidae > Pomacea > Pomacea canaliculata. Next base: position 38,809,447 of record NC_037592.1, on the reverse strand, counting down.
TGATATGGTTACCTATATATTTGATGCCTGCAGAATTTTTTGTTAGTATGCAGGTTTAGGGCATTATTGCGTGGATATTAATATGAAAATGATTTAAAATTCTTTTACATTTAACATTATGAAACTTCTCTGAAAGTAGCTTAGCGTCACTAGTAGTAACTCTTACCCCTTGGCAACAATATGTACGTCTTGCAAAAAGGACTTCATTGCCTCTCCCTTTTTGTTACAGAAGAACTGAAAACAGAAAGAGCACTCACAACACAAATCATCTTCACTCCGGTGCAGTTCTAGCTCATCTCCAACATTAATAGAATCAGAAAAGCTGTTAGACACAGCAGGGGTCTGGAGGGATGGCATCACTCACTGGTCATCAAGCACAGAACTGAACAGGTGTTCATCTGAAAGCACCAGCAAGGTAGTATTTATGCTTGGAGATCCCAGTTCAGATGAGGACATCTTGGACCTCACCCACTCCTACAGTCTTGGCTTACCTGGCAATAGCATCAGTATATTCCATCCATATCTGCCTGCACTGCAGCGGACATCCACCATGCCAGACTTGCACATGGTTTCCTGCCCTTGACGCCACATTTCAGATTAGAAAGGCATCAGTGGTTGTGGCAATGGAAGGATTTAGTCTAAAACAACTTGAAAGGAAGGCTGGTCTCAGAGTTTTGCAGGTACACTTTTGTACCATGATTTGGCAGCTTCAACTGTTATGGACAATCTGCAGTGAAATTCTGCAGGATATGCTAGCATATTAATTCAGATGGGTTAACAAATGTTGTTTTATACAAGCATATGGTTATTTCCTCAGATTCTTTGTTTTGAAAGTGTTTAGCTTGAAAGCTCAAAGATAGTGTGCAAGTGTGCATATGTGAACAGGAAGACAGGTGGTGTACATGCAATACATAATAAACTATATAAGCTAAATTGTTCATTCAAATGTACTGTGAATTTTTAACTTTTTTCCTGTAGTCTCCTGGATGTTACTTCCAAGATTCCAATTCATTTATTTACTGTTTGTGTGGTTTGCGCCATAGTTGTTTTATAAATCCCACAAAATGAGAGTAGGACAGGACTTAAGGTACTAAATCAGGGTTCAGGTTGTTTTCAGTGAGTTTTTTTTTTAATGTCGTTCTCATAAGTTTTAGCTATTAAAGAAAGATCCGAGAGAGAATCATGTTACAAAATCAAATCTTGAGCTGTTTAACATTTGTGTCATTTTTTTTTTTCTTAATGTGTTCAGCTTCAGATATGTTGAGAAAGATGGATTTTTCTTTTGTAGAAACATAAAGGCAGTGTAAATGGTTTGTCTGCATTTTCTTGATTTGTTTGAAACTGTGGCATACCAAATTTGACATACATTTGTAATATTCAAAATGTGCTTCCCTCCGTTCAGACATTACGGATCACATGAAATATTTATCAAGGAAATTCCATTTTGTTAGACTTTGAGAAAATAAATATTTTGGTTTGCATTGGCAGACTGGCTTTATTTTTTTGTACATTTTATACATTTGTCAGCTGTGAAGCTCAGACGAGGGACATGCTTGTTTTGTTTTACATTTAACTTTTCATTCGTTTCAAGCTTACACCAAAGACTTTATATATCATCTTTGCTTACATGCCTCCAACTTCTTATGCATCATTCTGTTTATTAATGATATTATATAATAAATACTGGAAAAGTGGTTGCAAAATAAAATCAAACACTTATGTTGGTTCAAAAAATAAAAACACCAGTAAAATACCTATTCCTAGAAAAATAGAAATTATCACAAATGTTGAGGAAAAAAGGATGAGAATTACGAGAAGCATCAAAACCTTGAAGAAAATGTTTGACTCCTTACTAACTGATGCACTTCTTCATTTTCAAATAAAACATCAGCTGCTGAAAGTTTATCACAAAGCTGCAACCTTATAGGCTAAAAACCAATTCACAGCATTAGTTACTGAGAAAATAAACTAGGAGAAGATAATTCACTCTGGGCATGTTGCTCATGAGATAATTGTGAATTACTTTCCAATTTCATCAAGGTTCTTATGGGGATCTTATTTCAAGATCCCTGCTGGCATCTTTCGTGCTGTTTATATCAGTAATTGTTGTTTCTCTTTTTGGTTTAAAAAATAATCGTGAATGTCCATCATTGCGTAAATCACTCTCATCAAACAAGAAGAAGCTTCCATCAGAGCTAAAATCTAGTTGCCGTATTGACACTAGCTCTGTATTAAATATACTTCTTTTTTTAATGTTAGCATAGAACTGTCTGCTTTTTTGATGTGAAGAGACAGTATCTCTTTCAGTTGTAAGTTCTGTCTGCTTTGTTATATGGCTTGGTGACATTTCAAAAGAGCTACCCAAGAAGGAATGCTTGTGGAACATTTGATTTTTTATCTCACTGAAATGCTCTGTAGTCTCTCTTCCCTCACTATCTTGAAGAAGCTGTCTTCTGGCAACTTTGTTCTCCTTATCTTCTATGTCTAAACAAAAAAGACAACTTTTGTCTGTGTTCTGTTCACACTTTTGCAAACAACACTTAGTCAAACGCCCACATGACTTCAAACTGCATGCCTGGCTCTGTGACATTTTCATCTTTTTACTAGAAATGAAAGAGAAGTCCAAAAGCCAGAAACCTGGCTCTCATTCAGAGGTGAATTCAACCAATGCTTTGTAGTTGACAGTGGTGTACTAGTTTCTAAAGGAGTGATGCGCTGTGCAACATCAGGTGTTGGAATTTGAAGGCTTGCATGGCTTTCTCTCTGCTTGATGCTCTTTCTTTTCAGGCAGGACCTCAAAGGTGTATTTGTGAGCATTGATTCATGATCACTGTTGGCTGGACTGGGGTATCGTGCCATCAGAAAGTCTATGACAGGAATTGTGCTGACCCTGCTGCGTCTCCTTGAAAATCTGACTCGCTTTTTGGTCAAACATTTTGGAGTTTCCACTTCTTGTCTCATGAGATCTTGGTTTCCTTGCGTAAATGTTGGTATTTTTGCAGAGCTGCAATCTGTAAGATGAGATCCTCTGCTTTGCAGATATCCTCTGTATCGTGAAAGGTCTTTAGCAGCACTATTGCAGATGTTTTCCATATGAGCATCAAGGTCACTGACATCTGTCTGTTTTTCAAGTTCCTTGCAATCCATGATGTTACTATCATTCTTGATGCCAAAGTTGCTGGTGTTTGACTGAGACTGAGAATTAAAGAGATCTGTAGATGCATTAAAAAAACCTGTCCCACCACTCTGCAAGCTAGAAAACTCAAAACTACAGGTCCTTTTCCATTCGATTAGGTCTTCTCTAGATGTACACCTTGGATAATTTTTCTCACTTTTGTCTGGATGTCTCCTCAGAAATGAGGGCTGGGAAGACCAGTCAATCCCAGCTATCTTGAGACTGGAATTTTCCTGACCATTCTGCATCAAGTTTTCTTTAAAATTTTGATTATGGGTTGATTGGGTGGACTGACATTTTCCTGATAAAATGTTCACCACACTCTCATTCTGTTCGTTTTCTATCACTAGTACAGAATCATTCAAGTCCCATGGCTCCATGAATGGAAGGCAGAACTCATCAACGTCATCATTTCTATGGTGTGATTGCGGCTGTTCTTTAGCTACAAAATCAGAAGAAAAAGGATTGATAGTTTGCCGAGAAACATCTTTCTTGGATAGTAAAGAGCTTTGTGAAGCATTGTGCTCAGCAGCTGTAGATGTATTTTTCAAGACATCAATCTGGCTTTTGTATTCTGGTACCTCGCTGGAAGTAGGTGCTTTAATACAAGTGGAAGGACTAGCCTGCAATGTTTTATTTGTCAGAAAACCATCCTTCAATACTGGAAGATCACAGTTGTGAAAACTTCCTAGGTCAAGATAAACATCACCATGATTACATTTAAAAGTACCTTTGGCAACCGGTGGCTTGCTCAGTTGGTACTTCCAATGTTTGAGTCCTTTCATTACCGAATCTCCTTCAAGAGCTTGATTTGTGGTAACATCAGAGGACACTTGACCTGTTTTTAAGGGCCTTACTTGATCATTTGGGTAGAAGTTATTAGCAGCCAAGGTTTTCTTCGTGAATTCTTCATTCCACTGCTTCTTTGTAACTCCAATTTTTGGTGATGTGACAGCTTCTGACCTGCATAACTGAATGTTTTTCAGAGAAATTACTGGAGAGTCTCTTAAAATGATCATTTGATTGGCAAAAGAATTATCACCAATTGTTAATATTTCCTGCCCATGAAAACCTTTAAGGTAAGAACTTGAGGCTTGCGATTTATGCAACCCAAAAGTTTTGTTTTCTTTCAAATATTGTTCCTGTGACTCCCTCTGAGTTACAGTCATGGTACAGGGTTTTGCGGCAGTTGCTTCTATAGCAACAGGATTTAGAAATAGAGAAATGTCTTCTGAGTCAGGCATGGTAAGATAAGCTTCAAAACTGAAGTCTTCATCCCAAGCAGAACGTTGACTTTGTCTCGCACAGTTCTGAACTTGACCTGAGCCAAAAAATTCTGGTACCATGCTGGAGTTCAGGTCTTGAAGTGCTGCAGACTTTGTGCTGTTATTCATCTGATCTATCTTTTGTATTTTAATAGCACCTAACTGAACTTTTTTGAGTTGCTTTGAACTGCTGAAAGCATCTGCTGTTGCTAGGTTTTGACCTTTAAATACTTTTACTGTACCTGGTGCTACCTTGGAAGACTTTTTCAGAAAAACTGGCTCAGATTTCATGACACCTACTGAGCCCTGGAAACTTGTTGCTTCAGCCATGTTAACCAAAGACAAACTATCATTTAATGATGGAGAAAAGCTGTGGCTTCCCTCTTCATCTTGTCTAATCAGGAAGATATTTTGATAAAGTTGGTGCCCATTTTGGCCACATTTTCAGGATGGAATGACTGAACTTCCAGTCCTGTTTTATTGTCCTCTAAACTGACACTGCTCATAGTCATCACATGACCATCATGGTTATATTCACCAAGATTTTCATGCCTGTGAGCTTTGTCTCGACTCATAATAATTTTGCTACATTCTGTGGAATTTTGTAGCGACTTTCCCACGTGCTTTAAATTTGGCATCATTTGTCTTTCCAGACTGAGTTCTACAGATTTATCAGCACATGAAATTCGAAAACTGTTCTCTGAAGGTGTGGATAAGGAAGAAATGTCATCACTGCCCAGGTTTAGTGCCACAGAAACAAGACTGTTAGATTGATGGTCCATGCATGAATGTTTATCACCATCAGATGAAAATGCATGCTCCACAGAACTGTCACAAGTGAACCATCCCAAATCTGTGCTCTGGCTGGAAAGATCAGAAGACAAATCTGCCTGAGACACATTTCTCTTTTTCATTGTACTGTATTGCCACTGGTCTCCCTCAGGTTCATGGTCATGTTTTGCCTCTGAAAAATATGTCTGATCAGAAGACATGCAAGTCCTTTGCATTTTGCAGGATGAAGACACAGGAATGCTTTCAGATGCACTGATAACCTTATGTTTGGGTGACAAGACCATTGTATGTAAAATAAGATCTTTCAAAACACTGACAACAGTAGAATAACCTTGTGACTTTAGAGGACTGTGGATCATCTGTGTTGCAACAAAATCTGTCAGTTTTCCTTTGTGAAAATCACTAGCATGGTCAGAGTTGAGAAGATCACTCAGGCAGACTGGTTTGCAAGTTCTTTTCCCTTTTTGTTGCTTTGCTGTTGTTAAGAGAGAACTTTTCAGTCCAAACAAATAGCTTTCTCCTAACAGCATTAGTTCCAAAGCATGTTGAATTTTTTCTTCTGTGATGCAAGTTGATACCACATACCTTCCCAAAGAGAGAGAAAAAATTTACTAGATTCAAAAGAAAAACGTATTATATTCACTGATCATGGCAACAAAAGACTAAAATACTGAAATTGTGGACACAAAGAGGTTGTCCAATTGTGCATATTCCATGAAATATTGACAACATTCTGAGTGCATGGGTGTGTGTTAAAACTTACATTAATCTTAACCGAGCACTGCATGCTGAGAGTTTTGTGAATAACAACGCTTAGTAAATACTACAAAATTTATGTATATAAAAACACACCTATGAAACTCATTTGCAGAGCAGCCAAAGAAAGATACAAGTGTGCCTCCAAACAAACTGACATGACATGATGCAGAACTGTCTGCAATACATAATGACAGTCGATAACGCCATGTCATCTGTGAAGCTGTAAGGATGATGTTGCATCGAAAACAATGCCATCTGAAACAAGCATCTCTGTAATTATATTTTCCTTAATTGCTTCATGATTGTAACATTTCTGTATCATACGTTTACACTACAGTGGTTAAGCGTCTGTATTCATTACTCCATGCAAAGTGGTGATTAATCTTTCTTTTTGTGGTGCAAAATAAGCTCTTTATGATTGTTGATCTCTTTCTACTAGGAAGAATTTATTTTCTCCATCTTTACTTTTTATTTTCAGTTTAAAGTTAGATGTCTTCTATGATTTGTTTCAAAATTATTACACACTTGAATTGTTTCAAAATGTGTATCATCACATGTGTTAAAGATTAAAAAGATGGCATAGTCATAATCACCACACAGACTTCACTAGATTGATCAAATGCATATTATGTGACAAATAATCATAAATCATGACAGAAAGTGCTAACTTGACTTTGAAACAAAGTTATTGCTTACGAATTCAGCCGCAAGTTGTGAAGTAGTTTTGTATAGCACTGAAGGCAGCAAGGATACACCACACTGGAATCATTAACGCCAACCACTGACGCACGGACAAGAACTTGATTGTCACCCATAGTCATAGTCTAGCTACATCATCCAATCATCAACGTTGCTTCTATACGCAGGACATTGCTTTGTGTCTTTTCGTTACTGAAATTTCACAACAGAACCAAGATATTCAACCAAAGAATATGATCAACTGTTTAAAGTACAAATATATTACTCAAGTAACATCCTGCGACTTCATGTTAAGGTGCTTGAACATAGGTATCAGATACGATCCCATTGAACAGACTGGAGTGGTTAGAGCCGATTGAGCAGAGGGTCGTGGGTTTTGAGTTCTTTGAATTAACTGCCGTTCATGAACCGTATAATAAGAATATTGTAGGGGAGATAGGGTTGGGTTATATTGCTAAAAATTAGGGCTAGCAAGAACATCTTGTGCCATTCGATGTACTAATAGTATTTCATTTTTTTTAGTACTATTCATAAAATAGAGCACAGTAATTAAAATTACAGAACTTAAACCAGCAAAAATCATTTAGTCTCTCAAGAACACTTCCTCTCACCGAGTACAAATACGGACGCACACTGCAAGCTGCAAACTTCAAAGTGTTTGCGAAAATATATTTCTACATGAATCTTTTTTTGTTATAATGCAATAATGCATTTATTTAAATTATACTTTCATAAAGTAGCATTTCTAACTCTGCGAGTTAGTTCATATTGAAATTCCCGCAGATTTCGAAATTGCCATTTGCAGATCGAAACTAAGCCATTTGAAAACTGCAATCAAAAGTACCTTCATCCTTTATTCACAAAAATTAATTAAGGTATAAAGTTTAAATATCAAAGAAATTGACCAAACGCTGATTAAAAGGACGCATAAGGCACAACTTTTGAATTTAACAGCATTTTCAACTGTGTGTATATATATATAAAAAAACTCCGGCGGGAAAGAAAACCGGAAGCAGCTGTCTGCACGTCGTTCTGCATGTTTTCTACATTCACCTCGACTGTAGTCTTTTGGGGAAGTTTCCCACCGAAAGTTAGTACCAAGTTAAGGAAAACATTAAGTAATGGCAGACAACTTTGAAGATGATGACGATGAGTTGTTTTCTGTGATTGTCGATGAAGAGTGCGGTAAGGAGACAACCACACAAAAAGGTGAAAAAAAAAACCCTTTCAGATATGGCATTGAGTGATAACAGTGATGCGCAATTCTGCGGCACTTGTTTGTGATCCTCACATTACCTTTATAATTTTCATCAACATGATGAAAAAAAAAACCCATTAAGAGTAAGACAAGCGTATTCTCTCTCTCATGTTTGCGACTACATATTCTTTTAGTAGTTACCTATCTTATTCTTACCCCGTAAAGGACGAGGGCTAAGTGAGAGAGAAAAAAAATGTCATGTTTACACTACCTCTCGTTAATATGAATTTTTACACTTGTCTGCCACGGCTACTTCTATCACGTCACTCAAAACCACACTCGATCATTGACATCATAAATGGCCCTGATCAACACCATGATTTTTAAGAATAGTTTACATGGTATTTGTATGCACCTAAATTATAACAGACTGTGTAACGTGCTTGCTTTGTAGTTGCAGAAAAAGAGAATTTTGGGGATTGTTCAGTGCCTACTACATTTCCTTTTCCTTTTGAGCCATATCAAATTCAAACAGACTTCATGAGGCAGCTGTATATATGCCTGCAAGAAGGAAAAGTTGGAATTTTTGAAAGTCCAACTGGAACAGTATGTGCAAGGAAGAACTTTGTTTTGTTTATTAAGAAAACCAAACTTTGAAACCTGTAGAAGTGTAGATCGAGTGATGATCTGCTGAATACATATTTACTAGTTTTATGTTCCTGTAATGGTATAACACAAGTTGTTTTCCAGACCATTTCTAATTGTTGTTTGTAGACATGTATTGGATACTTTTCAAATTCAATTCTTATTAACAACTCAAACTCATAAAGAAATAAAGTTACAGAAATCTAGAAAAGTAATGTTGAAAACTTATGGCTGTAGTAGCTTTGTGTCATAGTTTGAAGCTCAAAATTTCCAAAGAACTATTTTCTTCTGGTAAAGAAATACTTTCTACATTTATCAAAGAAGCATACATTATGAAGTTGTTTAATATGTTGATCCTTTTTCCATAATTTAGGGTAAATCACTTAGTTTAATTTGTGGTGCGTTAACCTGGCTAAAAGATTTTCAAGATAACCAGAGAAAGGAGCTAGATGCATTTTTGAGCGAATCCACAAAAACGTAAGCAGAACCATTTGTTTATATCTTGTAGTAGGTTATCTTGAAAACAAAGTAAAAATGTTATGTGCCATGTTATTGAATGTTGCATGTTATGTATACCATACCCTTGACTGGGGAGATGAATGTAACTGGCTTGAGATCTTGTACTGGAAAGCTCCCCATGCATCCAGACAGCTCACCACCTCCCATCCCCTTCCCCGAAAAAAAATGGTTACTTGATTTATCAGGCAAGGTAAAGAGGAAGTAAGGAGAGGGCCTTTATGCCATCTCATTGATATGGTAAACCACTTACATTCACCACCCCGATGGTCACTAAGTTATCTTACCTTGTGTATGAGACCCTTGACATCACTTAGCTAAAATTGTAAAAGAGTTTGGTCATGCTTGGGAAAAGGATGAGCTATGAGCTGCCTGGGTTGTATACATCTTATGGCACAACTTATGCAATAGAAAAAAAAACTTCAGCAACTTTTATTTAACACTGATGTTATCATGATATGAAGAAAAGATGATGGATGCATATTTTATGTTTTACAAAGATAATAATATGATTTCTTCACTTAATGGTACTCTTAGAAGTCACAGGATTCCAGGGTGTCTACCTACATCTTTTTTTTTTGTTACATTACCTCTACATTGTGAAGGTCTATTTTATGTAGATTAACTAGATTAAATGGACATGGGGGGAAAAGTGATGGAAATGTAAATGCTGTTCCTTTCCTTTTCAGTCATTAGTCCTTGGTGTCATCATCATTCCAGCTAGTTACTTTAAATCATTAGCATGTCTTTGCTACATACAGGCATTACAGCAAACTCACTGGAGATCACTGTGTAGTTTAGTAGTAGCCATGGCAGAATCTTCAGGTTGAAATTTTCACTCAATCCATTCATAAATAAACATCATTATCATTCACCATCACATTATTATTAGCCACTTCCATGTTGGCAATCTCTGCTGCAATCACTGTCATCAAAGTTACTATCTTAATGCCGATATTTGTTGGTTTTTGTGATTTAATCTCTTTTGTTTTCTTTCAGGAATGGTTATTCCCAAGGAGGAGGTACAGTCCATGTGTATTTAAGGAAATGTCTTTAGACACAGATCATCTATGTATATTTTTTTAATCCATATTCAAAATCTCAGTCAATCATCCTAAATAGTAATATTAACAATACGTAATGAATATATTTTTTAAAGGACCAGAAATATAGTAATATGGACATGCTATGGATGTTCATGCTAGATAGTAAACTATGTTTTACTTAATTAGCACAGGAATGAAAGCTTTTTGCCTGAGCAAATAATTCTTTTTGTCCCATCTAGCCATCATAATTGCACTTGTTTGAAGTCTGAGTTTGAAGTTTGTGGGCATTGGTATTTTTGATTTCTTTGCTCCTCTTCTGACACCAAGCTTCTGAGAGTCTAGCTAAGACAAAGACATATGGACAGAGGTCTTTCTCCTACCAAACCCCATCAATTTGGAAGCGGATTGACTTTCAGCCTTCATTACTCTGATTCTTTTACTACCTTTCAGTCTAAAATTAAGACGCATCATGAATGGTGACTTCTCTATGACCCTATCCTGCCCATGAGCATGCATAACATGTGTCTGTAATTTACATTGTGTATGAGTGAGTGTCTGTTGTAGAAGTGAGTGTGTCTGTTATATGTGAATATGGGTGCATGGTTGTTGTTGATTCAGTCTGTATATTATTTATTTAAAGCACTCTGAACAAATCATTGGAAAAGCGCTATATAAATCCTCATTATTCTTATTTTGACTAAAATCTGTTTCCTACCCTGAACTGTGTACATAGGTGGGTTTGACTGGGTGACTGAATTCTCAAAAAGAAAAGAGCAAGAAGACAGACTTTCCAGGGCAAAGGTGAGTCTAGTGACATGCTCAAGAGAGCAGCTAACAGCATAAAGGGAATTTATTTTTTTAAAAAAACTTAGTAAGATGTTTTACAAGAATGACAACTGATATATTTTTCTTATATGGTACTGCTGTTCTGCATTTACACATTCATCACAATCTTTTCAGCAGCACCTAGACATCATCATTGTGGTGATGTTTGTTTTTTTTTTGGCTTGGTTTTCTTGGAAATGATCCATGAACAAGTAGTGATGGTAAAGCTATCAAGAATAATCAAAGTTTTCTGTAGTGTGATAACATTTTTTGTTGTACAGCAAGAACAGGAGCTCATAGAGCAGCGTGAAAAGAGATTGAAGAATGTTCAGTCTTCCAGCAAAGTTACCAGAGGCAAACGAAAGGTATGTCGTTCAGCATGCAACTGGTGCTGAATGGTGTTTCTATGAAAAATGCAGATAATATAATAAAGTTAATGTACTTTTAAAATATGTTTTTTAGTTTTACTCCCCTTCTTTTGTGGGCATTAATGAATGTCTTTGAAGAGCAGTTTTGTCTTAAAAGTAAAGACAGCAGAATAATTTTTTTTCTTGGGAGAAGGTAGAGGGAAAAAATTGTGAATTTTCTTACTCCTATTTTTGTGCAGTTTGCACAGCTAGAAGATGATTTCAGTGACTTGCTGAAAGGATCATCTATTGAGACACAGAAAGCTTTTAATGGTGAGCTGGCAGACAGCAGAGACAGCATGCTTCATTAGCATCAGGAGATGATGACAGTAATCTCATTCCAGAGGACTACGAAAGTGATGAGGAAAAATCTGCAGAATGGAAAGAAAACGAAAATGATGAAGATGCCCATGTCACCAAGGTGGTGACCTTTTTCACTTTTCTTGAGCAGTGAAGAGAGTGGATTTACCTTCCCATCATAGACTTAAAGTAATAGGATGTAAGGCACACATTATGATGATGATGTGTGTGTGTTTTCAGGTCCATTTTGTCTAGTTTGGTTTAAAACTCAGTTTCTTTAATCACAGATCTATTACTGCAGCCGCACACATTCTCAGCTTGCTCAGTTTGTCCGGGAATTGTCAAAAGTCCTTTTGGAGAGGATACAAGAGTAATTTCCCTTGGCTCCAGACAGGTATTTGCAGATGCGTGTAATGTAGTAAATCTGTAGAATGATATCTTGATGTGTTTAAATTTTAAAAAAAACAAAGTTTACAAAATAATTCTGATAATCATGACCTTACATAAGACTGTTCTCTTCTGGTCCACAAACACTTTTTTTGTGACTGTGTGAGAGAGGGAAAGAGAGAGACTTTATTCATGGTCTAGGTCATTGTACATGTGTGTGAGAATGTTGTGTCTTTGTGTAAACTCTTATGCATCCGTGTTTGTGTGTGTGTGAGAGAGAAAAGAGATTTTAGTGGAAAACGAGAGAAAGAGTATGTGATCATGTGCATTTACTGTATGTAAGAGAGCTTTTAATTTTATTTCCAGAACCTGTGTATTAATGAGGCAGTGCGAAAGCTGAAGTCTGTTAGTTTTATCAATGACCGATGCCTTGAACTTCAACAGAAAAAGAGTAAGTGGGACAAGTGAAAGTGAAGAAAGAAAGAATACTGTTATGTTATTATCATTTGCATTTAGATTTCTGGATTGTTCTTATGAAATCACCTCACATTTTATTTTGGACTATTACAAGTAAGCAGTGTTTACATAAAGGAGCTTTTTTTAAAACAACAGATTAAAGAAAAAGGGATTTAAATCTTTTTCTGAAATCTGGTTGCTAAAACATTGATTTCAGGTAAGAAGAATCCTGGATGTCCTTATCGTAAGCAGGAGATACTGGAGGACTTTCGAGACAGAGCTTTGGTAATATCAAACCTGTAACTTTAAACATTTCTTGTTTGCTTTGATATTTTCCTAAGTTATAGAATTCAGCCTTTTGAAATATGTTTTCAAGCTTCCAAAAAGTATGAAAGTGTGCGCGCCTGACTGTATGTGTGTTGCAAGCACATGATCATCAGAACAAAGGTGCTAGTAGCTAGCGAAGTTTGCTGTCAATAAGGGGCCAGTGGCTCTATGCACTGTGACTGCTGCCTGACTTCAGGCTCTCTTATAACAGTGATGGCTCTTATTATCCTCTTTGACATAACTACTGAAGCTGTGCTCAACACGTGTAATGCAGGCTTGCACCATTATACAGCACAGAAATATAGCAAAGTCAATTTTAAAGACAATAAACAAAACTTTAAAAAATCCTGAATTTCACATGTTAAGATTTTATTTATTTATTTATTTTTCTTTTTTTGCAAATATTTGTAATACTTGCTGTACTTTGCAGCTTGGGCTGTGTGACATTGAACAGCTTACAACTCTTGGTCGTGAAACAAAAACTTGTCCCTACTATGGATCTCGATTAGCCATCCCCAGTGCTGAGGTACAGCATGAAAACTTTTCTTGTTTACATCAAAGTCAGAAGATTTTGTTGAAGACTTTAGGTTTTGTATTGTTTCTACCAGGCATAGTGAATGGCGATGAAAAAGGAATTGTAAATCAGAAGATTAATTGCTGAAAGATTTTTTGAAAAATTGATCAGGTGGTTGTTCTGCCTTACAACACTTTACTTCATAAGTCCACACGGGAAGCCAGTGGTGTAAAGCTTGCTGGAAATGTGGTCATTGTGGATGAGGCTCATAATCTGCTGGAGACAGTCAACAGTGTGCACAGTGTGGAAGTTACGGGTGCCCAGGTATGCTAACATATTTTGGCGTCATTTATGCTGAAATGGTTGTGACACAAGGTACAGTATGCATCCTGTGCAGCAACTTTATTTTCAGTCTTTCTGTTCACTGTGGAGCTGCTGATATCAGATAGTTGGGATCACTGATCTATGACATTTATTATTTTGATTTCTTGTCACGAGTATGGGGACAGTTTGGTCAGCATTTATTAATTGTATGATGAACTGGTTGGCTGCTGGTGTTGTTTGTTAGTGCTAAATCACTTCTAACTAGTCTAGCATTCATAAGCTACATGACACAAAAACAAGAAGCATTGAGTTTAAAATAAATCTGGCAATATGTATGTCTTCCTTGTTCAGATTCTTCGGGCTCATTCACAGTTAAGTCAATATGAAGTCAAGTACAGGTCACGACTGAAAGCTAAAAATCTCATGTATGTAAAGCAGATTCTCTTTGTCCTAAGCAACCTTGTGAAGTGTATGGGAGGTAAGTTTGGGATGTGTCAGTTATGTGACTTGTAGATCAAAATTAATGATAATTATAATTTGGATTTGTGGGAATCAAAAGGGTTTATCAGTAACTAATTTCCATCTTAAGATGCAGAAAGACTTGCAACCATATTAAATTGAAGACTAGTTTTGTGCACACAACTCATAAGCTGTTAGATTTTCTTAATGCAAAAGCAAGATAAATAAGAAATAAGGTGATAATTCTCCAGAAAACATGCAAGACATATAGAGTTTGGACTAATTCCAGAATAATGTGATTAGTTTAGAAATTTTTCAGGACAGACTACTTCATCTGTACTTAAATTTATTGTAGGTGAATTTTGAGAGACTTTACTGGGTAACAATAAAATCATTCATGGGTTTTTAAAAACTATTTTTATAGCATTAAGTTGAAGATCAACATTCTAAGCATTTTTATTTCAGGGAAAACAGGTGTTCCAGCAGACAAGCAAAATACGGGGAAATCAGGTTGGTATTCCGTAACTTTTCTTTTGAATTTTAAAACCTCTAGAATTATTCTTCTGCAAAGACACAAGCACATCCAGTTTTTTTTTATTTATATGAGTGTGTGTACTGTCAGAAAGGTATAAAAGTGTAATATTATATATTACTTCAAAGGTAAAGTATACTTTATGAATTAAAAACAACATTTACAGATTATTCCAATTACTTTGCTTGCTAATAGCAAAGATGAGTTCTCAAAGCAGAGTTTCTCAAAATTTTTTTTTTTAATTTGTCACATATTTGAGCTTTGATTAAATTTTAAGTGCTATGGATATAAAATTATTGGGTATTTATACATTATTACTTTATGCCATACACCATTAAATATTGTTTCCTTATAGTTTTTGTGGTCTGTGTAATTACATTCACTTATGTATAACAAAAATGTACAGATGTTAATCTGATGACCATCAACAACTTCCTGTTTGAGGCTAAGATTGACAACCTGAACCTTTTTAAAATTCGTGGAATACTGTCGCCGCAGTCAGATCAGCAAGAAGGTTGGTAAAAACTCAAGACTTTTTGTCCTCCATAAAAGTTTACTTGTTATGATTGTTTTAGTGAAATAATCCATTACAATGACAGATTAGCTGAATGTCATTGTAGATTACTGAAATACTGAAATAGATGATTGCAGTAATTAGTCACCTTCATTTTTTTATTATCTTTGTAATTAATAAACTGTCATTAACACTTTAATAAACCTTTGGCCTGAGCAAAAATGATATTGGAGTCATGACAGAAAGCCATACAAATTTATACTTGTTATTCATGAGCTTTGTGATGAAGTTTCCTTCATTTAAATGTATTATTAAAGGATAAAAAGGAACTGAAAACTGTTTTGTGTACATTTCAGTTAAATGGTTTTGTAGAAAAATACCAGGTTGCAGAAGTAATTCCAGGTGAGTCAGGAGGGAGAGGAAAAAAATAGACAATCCTTGCAACTAAGGGAGATAACATAGCAGTATTAGGACATGGGCATCTTGGATTGATTTGCTTTGTGCTCTGGACTAATTATACATATTTCTGTAGTCTTCTTAGATACTTTTAAAAGAATTTTTAATTTTATTATAATGATCTTCTTTGGAAGAGAAAAAGTGCTATGTGAACTTACTAGTATTCAAACACTTTTCAATCAAATGCATTTCATTGAGCCATAGCTGTATCGGTAAGTGTGCATTATTATGATGAAAGTACCCACAACTCAGTGCATCATGCACAGACAAAGCTCACTCGGCTCTCAGAAGAAGCAGCGATGACTGGCCTGACCATCAACATCAAGAAGACGGAGGTAATGCGGGTCAACAAGCAAGAAGTCCCACTCCAAGTACATGGGGAATGTATTACAGTCTGATTGTTTCACCTACCTTGGCAGCATAGCAAAGATGGAGGTGCAGATGACGATGTAAGAAGCTAAAAAAGCCATGCTTTGATTTCACACCCCGCGACCTATCTGGAACTCCAAAGCTTTATCTCTACACACCAAGATCCGCATCTTCAACTCAAATGTAAAGTCAGTCCTATATGGATCTGAGACATGGCGTGTGACAACAAGATTGACCATCACCACCAAGATTCATACATTCATCAACAGATGTCTGCGCCACATCCTCAATATCAGATGGTCTAAGATCTCCAATACAGACCTGTGGGAGAGAACCAACCAAAAATCTGCTACTCAAGACATCAAGCAGCGGAAGTGGGGCTGGATCTGTCACACCTTGCGAAAGTTGGCCGACAATTTATCGACAAGCTCTGGGCTGGAACACACAGGAGAGTTGCAGGGTTGGGAGACCCAGGCAGACATGGAGGAGGTCAGTCCACAGCAAGGCAGGGGCAGCTAGCATGATGGTCCCAACTGGAAAGGGACACACAGAACCAGAACAAAAAGAAGACAGACAACTCAAATGCTTTTTTAAAAAAAAATTTGTCTGCATTTTCTCAGGAATATATTGCATTTAATTTTTGTTTTAATTTCATTAATTTGCAGCCATGCCAGTTGCTGTTAAAGAGACAGCAACGTTTGGAGTGTCAATGTTTTTGAAAAATATTGGTAAAGCAAAGACCTCAGACCCTATAAAAGAGGACATCACAGTCGGTAAAGAAAACTTTTTTTTTTCATATTTTTGGTTGTGTTTCAAAAAAACATTTTTGTGATTCACTGGCTTATGAAAGATATACATGATGAAAATGGCTTTCTGATAATTGTATTTGTGTTATTTTACTTCATTTTTTTTTATTCACACAACATATTTTTCTGTTTTGATTTTTCTCAGATGTAGTGAACCGAAACAAATCTACACCTGTCTTGAACTCTCCTCTCATGCACATTGAGAGTTTTCTCCAAGCACTGACCACAGCCAATGATGATGGACGAGTGGTATTGAGTAAACAGAGTTAGTCAAAAAATACAAAGTATTTCTTGGAATGTGTGATAAAAAGTTAATTTGCAAGAACTTTTACAGAATTTTATTGTATGTTTTGACAAACAGTTGTTGGCAAAAATTTTGTATCACTTTTTAATTTTTAAAGTATTTTTTTAGTTCAGGAAGATTGCCAGGAAATATTTACACCACACAGCAGTTGTTGTTGACGTATAGTGGTCACAAGAGCATGTTGGTTAAGCCTTCAATTGTGATCTGAGAAACAGAAGAGAACCTGAGATCAGACTTTTGCAACTCTTCAGTTTGCTTTCATGATATTACCTATCAGCATAAGGCATTAACAGAGGCTTTTTTGCTGTAAGAGCCTTCACTGATTATCAGCTGTGGCTTAGCATATGAATAATATATATGTCATTTGTATTATATTTTTTTGTCTTGATTACAAAATTACTTGATAATGATCAAAATTATTGTAAGCGTTTAGTATCCTTTTTGTACTGGCTTTTCAGTTGTGCTTTCTGTTACCTGTTTGTTGTCACTTTGCATTTTATTTTCTCTTGTCACAGTGCTTTTAAGTCAGTCGGGCATCAAGTTTTTGCTCCTTAATCCTGCTGTTCACTTTGCTGATGTGTTGCAAGAAGCTCGAGCAGTGGTGGTAGCTGGGGGAACAATGCAGCCAGTGAGTCTCCACATTTTGGATTTATATTGCACACATTGTGTACATAGTCTACACAGCTTCAGACCACTTCTGAATACATTACTCACCATTAACCAATGCATTGCAATTTGTGGTGGATCATGCACTTAGGTATAATATGTATTTCCTTGAAGTATTTATTCTGTTTATTTCTAGATGGTTTAATCTTATATTTCATGATTTAGATAACATTTTCTATCAAATGTATTTGTGCCCATATCTTAATTCTGTGACCACATTTTGCTTCCAGATTTCAGAATTCAAAGATCAGCTGTTTTTTGCTGCAGGCCTTCAGCCTGACAAGCTTTTGGAGTTTTCATGTGGTGGTCTGGTTTGACTTTTCTACTTAATGATCATTTTAAGCCCTTCCCACTAAACCAGTGTAGTGCATATAAGAGAAAGATTTAAAGTCATGGAAGTCGGTGCTATTATTTTCTTTTGGAGTGGTCACTGACGTGACTCCAACCTAACTGAAACCAAAGTGTTGAGATTGTTGTGCTGAAGGTCTTGTTTATAGAATCAGTTGTATTGCAGAATTATTGTGTGACTCCTGCTTTCAGGTCATGTTATTCCACCAGACCATTTACTGTCCTTGACCCTAGCAACTGGCCCTACAGGGAGACAACTTGATTTCACCTTCCAGACACGAGATGATCCTCACTTGGTCAGTCTTGTGATGCACTTTATATTTTAAGCATTGCTTTCTCCATAGATACTTACAGATGCCAGTGTGAACATACATCTTGTTAATCCATGCAAAGTAAATGTATACAGTTTAAGTAGCTCAAGTAGAAGACATTTGAGCTTACTAAATATTATGCTTTATTTGGAGCTCTACAGTTTCGCACTAGAGTCTTCATAATGTGAAGTGTACCTCATAATTTTGGCTTTCCATTTTTTTTCCATCATCGATTTCATTATTTCCCATTGTTGCATCCTAATGTGTAAGAGAAATGCCATTTAGCTTGCAATTTAGGCTTTAGAAAGAATGATCATTAGCATTCTAGACCAAGACCCGCTTTTTCTGATCTAGATTTATTTGCAGCTATTGCCATGGTTCCTGGTGCCCTGTCTTTTGGTGGTTTTTTTTTTTGGTTTGTTGGTGGGCTTTTTGGGCTTCACCACTCTTTTTACACTTTACCCACTCATTTACATATTGTTTACTTCTTGTGTTGACCTTTTTTAAAGAATGTTATGCTTATATCACTCTGGGGGTTTTGTCCTTAAACTTTTTAAGGTAAGATTACTTTTTGTTGCTGTGATATAGACTTAGTTGGTGGCGCGGCGTTTAACATGAACTCATGCAACAACAACAACCAAAAAAAAGACATATCAGTTTGCATGAAGCCAGGTCTTTGCCACAGCTAGGCTTTTTATTAGCTGTGCAGTTGTCATACATGTGCATAGCTTATTCCTGCTCTCTCAACTTCAAGTTTTAGACAGGTGTTCACAGAATTATTATTTTTTTTTTAGGTTAAGTATATCTTAAACTTTATGCTGTCTATATACATGCATTATATTGCTGAAAAAATCCGCTTTTATTGCAGATACCTCTCTTTTTCTTTCAGTTTAATTGCTACGCTGACCTTTCAATTGACCTTTGGGGATCATCATAAAAAGTATAGAAGGGGTGTAAAGGTTAGTCTTTTAGTCCAGAAAGGCTGTGGCCTCTGCCCTGTGCCCTGATTACATTATCCTGGTTGGAGAATTACTAGGAGAGGAGATAATAAAATTGATCCCACACAAGGTCTTCGAACCGAAATTATTCCACTACAAAATAGACAAACAATCCCTATTCATTTTGTAGCAGTTTTAGTGTCTTTGTAAGAATTAAAAAAAGAAAATCGGTCAGTGTACCATTGACAGCTGAACCCAATCGTCCTGTGAAAGGTGTGGAGGCTATGCCAGGTTCTCTCCCTGTCCCTGAAATAGACTGCTCCAGCGTTTGGGTATGCACGTTCTAAGACCTTGACTGATGTAGCACATCCGCTTTGGCAGCATCCATACATCAGGGTTGCAGGAGTGCCGCACTTTCTCGAGGGTTTGTGCACTTTACCCATTCTTTTTGCTGCTCAGTAAGATCAGACATTCAGTCCAATATTGCACAAGAAGGCAATTTTTCATCAGCAATGGGCTTGTTTTCGGCCTTAAAATAGTGTCCCTAGGACTTTGCCGACTCAACATGTTTCACGCTGCACACCCCTTGCACATTTGAATGCGCTAGGACGATGATGTAATGGAATGCAGGGGGAGAGCTCACTTTAATCGGTAAGGGGAAGGCAAGTCAGGTTGGTGCGGCGGTTTAGCGAGGACGCGCCCTCTCGGTGTTCCTAGTGCGGGAGAAATCTGGATCATAGCGAGGACTTGTCACCAGACGGGGCTACAGTGGGATGGAACGAGGATAGTCTGCTCGGCCACACTGCCCCCGCTGGCATACGTTGGTCGAAAACGAGAGAAGTCGGTCGTCTGCGTCGATAGTTGTGACCTCTCAGGAAACCGATCTTCCCGTCAGCAGTTCAGCTTTACTTTCGACACCTCCCATCCCCATGCCCTCCCGGACATTATCTTCCTTTCTCTTGTCCTACCTTTAGTGTTTACACCCTTGACAGAGATTAGTTTGTCCTGTTCTGATTTGTAGAGTTCGTGAAAAGATGTGACGTGTGGTCTGCTCTTGACAATTAAAAAAAAATGATTAATTGGACTCGTTATTTGCACGAACAGTCTCTCTCTTATATATATACACGCGCACGGACTGGCACTTTTTCACATTACACAGGCTTCAGTTATTCGCAAGCAGAAAATAGAAGATGATAAACTGATGTTTGGATGAAAACGACGCTCCATGCTTGTCTCCCCCTGTCGGTGGAGTCGGCTGGTTTTCCCAAGGGTTAAAAGAAGCAGATGAGTGTTGTCTTTGCTGCTAGGGTCAGTGATTGTACAGGGTCAGATAACTGAATTAGTTTTATTCTTAAAATATATTTAAAATAATATTCAGGCGTACTTTTTAAAGATGACTTTTTAATCACGGTATCCCCAACTTCACAGGACGCTGACCGGCCTTGTGGGGAAAGGACAAAAGAGGTTATAAAATTTGTCCTCGCATAACGTTCGTGCATGCTACTTTAATCCTGATATTTAGTCGGGAATGCACGACCCGTCACTTGAAGTGAAAAAAAAGTTATGCATATTCTGCACTGCGCGTGCGCTGACGAGCACGTAAAGGCACCTTCTGATGTCGTGTACCGGCAATCGATGGGGCATACAATTTCTTTAAAATCGGTGACCTTTTCGCAGACACGGCGAAGAAACAGGTTTGCATCCCCGGGTCCTTATTAACCGAGAAAACTGTGGAACAATAGTTACATTGTGCAGGCATTTGAGAGGAAGTTGTGTCGGTAGCACAGATTTTCCGGAGTGTCACAGAGAGTTTACTAGTGCAATGCCTCTTTGCTTTGCTTTTGCTTTCATGCGAGGTTAAAAATAAGTGTCAACCATTTTGGAATATGCTGATGTTGATTGTGCAAAAGCCAGACAAGTTTATTTTGTTAGTGGGGAAACCAGTATTTTAGTTAATCTCTGGGAAGCCCACGTCCTGGTTCCACCGTATAGATAAGACCGTTTCTGGTTCTAAGTCCACCCAGGGATTGCGCAACAGAAATCGATACCTGATTTATCAGAAGAGGTAACAGAAATAGGTATCTGATTTATACGGGGAAGTAAAGGGGAAAGAGAGGACTATGCCCTAAATACGACGAACCACTTACAGCTACTGCCCCTGTGACCTCAAGGCTATGAAACTACCTTTCTTTAGTTATTCTCGCTTTGACACTGAGCAGATTTCAGTGCAAACCGCCATTTATTCTGACTACAGATCTTTACAGTTACCTTTATGGGCACTTTCGTTTTCGCTATCGCTAATTCGGTTTTCGATTATCGTTCTTTAAAGTAACAGTTTTGCTGACGTCAACAACCGTTGAATGAATGCCGCAGTCTGTTTTATAGCTATCACATGCTGTCCTGCTATCTGGACTTATTAGACTGAGCCAGACATTAAACACGTCATCATTGTACAGTCAGCTTTTTGTGGAAAGCAGGCGAGGTTGTAAGAAAGAAGCGAAAGATAAATGAACATAAGTTCGTTGTTTTGCTCTCCGTTATTTCACTTTGCCCACTGGGATCTTTGCACAAAGATATTTTTTTAAATTTCCTGCGATCAGTTTTTTTAGTTTATTTGGAATGACTTATTAGACACATGAACTATGGGATTGTTTTGTAAGGAACCAGATGCGTTTTTTTTTCTTTGGCCTTCTTAACCATCACCATGAGTCCCCAACCCCACCGACACCTTTGTCCAGGAAGGATTTTAAAAACAAATAGTAGACAGGTGGTGCATGATAACCGACATTCAGAGCTTGCGTTAGTACCACGTGACCGCTCACCAAAAGTGTTATCGAATTGACTGACTTTCGACCATATAGGGCTAAATATATAACTTACTACTACAAAAATTAATGATAACCGACATTGAGTATCCCGATTTCGTGACCGGAAAAGGTTGCAGGTTCGGTCGACTATTGTATCGTGATGCTAAAGTGCAACTATTCTATTATAAAAATAATCGACCTAGAATATTTTTTTAACTGAATTTGGTAACCGCTTTTACAAAGTTTTCTTTTCCTGTAAACTGACCCTGAAATAGATCCGTGGTGCTGACTTCTAAACTTAAAAGTGGAGCGATAAGATAAAACCCCTAAAACTGCGGCACTCCTTTCTTTTTGCTACTTGAAAAGCTGGCGACTGAATTATGGCATCTGCTTCCCCCTAGCCATTATTGCGCAAGAAGGAGAAGAGTTTGAGGAAAAAGAAATTTTAAAAATAGACCAAGGCGGCAGATATTGTGTGTGGCCTTCCTTTTTAAAAAAAAAAAAAAATTCGAAGTGGTGAACCAGAGTTTGGAGTGCAGTACCAAAGAAAGGACACCAACCGGTGCAGAAGCACTCGCTCGAGGCCTGCTAGAACTGTGGCAGCGAGGGCGCCGTCATGGCCTGACCCACTTGCCGCCTCTCCTCTCTGTGACATAGTTTGACACGATGCACCGTGCATGTTGGCCTTAAGGTGAACTTTTATGTCCAGAAAACAAGAACAGTGATCGCCGCCTCGACTGCCAAGTGACATGGTCCCAATTTTTGACCCAGTACTCTTTGGGGGGGACTAAACGAGGCTTGTTTGACAGACAGGTACCCCACTCCCCCGTACCACCACCACCATAGATGCTTGGGACTTCCCTCGCTCTCTCATAAGATCGACGAGGTAAGGGGGTGGGTGGTTGTGCGGTGGGGTGAATAGTGTGGCTTAATTGAGGGGGAGATTATGGGAGTCGACTCGTCCACATCAGCAAATGCCATTTAGTCTGATCGTTGGGATGTATTAACAAAAAGAAGTAGGTCGCCGTATTTGGGTTCCAGAAGGGCTAAACTTTTTTTTCGTGAAATGCATCCATTCAAAAGGTTTTCCCCGCCTACCCTCTTTTTGTCGTACGATAAAGAATCGGCAATTTTTCTTCGCAGGGATGAGAGCATTAGCACACCTTGTAAAACAGACGGTTACAAAACATTGTTCACAGGCACATAACCGTAGGAAGGAGAGCAAGAAAAAGTGATGCCGCAAACAAGATATTTTGGGAAATGCATCAATAAGAAAGCTTTGACAGTATATGTCAACTAGCCTAGATACATTTTTACCACAGTATAGTCTGTCTACGGTAAATCTTTCACCAAAATACTCATAAATCACAGAAGACACAGTTTGTTGGTCTATAGTAATTGCTTTCATTTTTTGTTTGCTAAAATTAAAAGAAAACGACAGAGTTATTGTAGAGGATAATACTGGTTTAAAAGATAGTACTAGCTCATTTATAAAAATAAAATAAGGAAACTGATTACTTACATTTGTACAATTGATGAAGCACAAGGAAACATTTATATTATTTATTTTATATAAAAGTATTTAAAATATGTAAATGATTTTTTTTAAAATACTGCAAGTGGATAGTAGGTTTTGATCCT
Organism: Pomacea canaliculata; assembly: GCF_003073045.1. Lineage (NCBI taxonomy): Eukaryota > Metazoa > Mollusca > Gastropoda > Architaenioglossa > Ampullariidae > Pomacea > Pomacea canaliculata. The sequence continues at coordinate 38,785,661 of NC_037592.1, read as the reverse complement.
TGGTTAGTTGGCTCTCAGGTAGAGAGCCTTATGGCTTCCTTTGCTGGTGGAGAAAGGGATTTTGTTGTTATTAAAGTTGTATTTTTCCTTTTAGTCGGGTGATGCTCTCTCTCTCTTTATCCCTTGTCTTTTCCTCTTTCTCTTGTTTCTTATTTAAAAATAGTTGCAGATTCGTCGGATATTTTTGTGAGTGGTAAGCGCAGTTTGACCTTTCCTGACTTAACAGATTGCATAGCTAAATTGTATCTAGTCGAAGACTCAGAAATGCAAACCAAGATTGTTCTATGACTTAGCTGCAGTCTCATACCAGCACGGCCATGGCATCTAGGCCTCATGGTAGCAAGCGCCTACCAGCAAGGCTTAGACAGCTAGGCCATGTAACAGAGGCTGTTCTCAATTTCGACCAGCCAGTCAGCTAGTGAGTGACATTAGATCATGTTCATCAATCGTTTCTTTTGTCCCCCTCAAACCCAGCCCCTCTCCCGCCCACCCCCAACCGCCATTTAACTTTGTTCCAGGTCAGTACGATCTACTTTTTTTCAGTTACCTTACAGATAGCACATGGCGATTTTTTTTAACCTACATGTGGTCTCGTGATTGCATGTCGGTGCAGTGCACTTTGAAATGCCTGCATCGATGTGCAGGTGACGACTCGGTACGTTTGACCCTCCCATTGCACCATGGAACCAGCAGGCAGCCTGATGACTTGTGCGCATGCGTGTATCGATCGTAACCTTTGCACCAAGCGGCCTGTGAAGGTGTGTCTTCGGACCGTGTCCATGTTACCTGCGTAGTTCCTTCTCCGTTGTAGAAATGCCAGAACTGAAAACAAAGAGGGGGAGGGGGAAGTTTTTCCTGTCAGCTCGTGGTGCGTAGTTGGGAGGTGGTATTATATTATGGGGAGCAGTATAACCGCACCATACCTGGTTGCACGGCAGCCTAATAATAGGTTGGTTATTAATAGTTCGTTACAGCATCGATTGTCACAGTCTTCTGGAGCAAGAGGCTGACTGGAAACTACTCACCCATGCAGCCGGCTGCATCATAACTACTTTCCTAAGATGGCAGTGAAGGAACACCGACCTCTTCCTTCCCTTTTTCAAAACAACTTTTTTTAAAAAAAAAAAAAAGGCGAGGGCAGCTCTTCAGGTGTGGTTGGCTTGCACTGTAATGCTCAGCGGTAACCGGGAAGAAAATGGAGGGATTGTTGGCGAAGCTAGGAATGAAAGAATTATGGGGAATGCAGGTGTTTCTTCCCGTCGGGTTTGTCGTTTCGGACGATACCACATCTGAGGGGTGGGCAAGGACCAGTGTCACCTGCCGGTATTGTCTATGCCCCACAACATGGACCTGTCCCAGGCTTTTTTTTTTTGTTGGCCTGAACTGGTGAAAACAAAGGCCATTGTCTCAAACATTGACGAATTATCCATGTCATTCGTCGTCTTTATTGTTATGTAATATAGTTTGCCCTCACATTTTTTTTTCTTTTTTTTTTAAGCGTGGTTAGTTGGTCTCCTTCAAGAAGAGTTGAAATAAAATTAATTTTGTTTGTGCGTGTGGCTGTGCCGCCATGAAAGTCTATTTTCTCTGGCCTCCCGTCTTCTGGCTTTGTTCTTCAATTATTCAACAAACAAAAATTTTTGTTCTTGGTGACCTTTAGACGCAAGACTTCCTGGTGTTGAAAGTGGTTCAGTAAAACTGCGAATCTTTCAATCTTTCTCTTTTCAGAAATCGATACACGCTCACAGTTTTGTTTCACAGCACAGTATGGAGCCGTGTGAGTAGGATACACATGTATTATGTTATACATCTATTAAGTTAAGTCTGTAAAACAGTGCAGGTTGTTGCAGAAGGTTCGATTTCATCATTCATGAAGTGTTTGTAATGCCTTACCGAGACCCAGGCTAATGCGCGACAACAAAAACCAGTTGTCCGCCTACTGGGTCATAGGTCAGGGTGCTGCAGATCATTCCAGTTGTCCGCCTAGTGGATCATCGAACAAGACACGAGAGACCATTTCTAAGTATTGTACGCTCAAAGTACTTTGGCAGCATTTTACATTACAGTAATTCTGTCGAGTTCACTTCATCATAATACACTTTTGTAATTACATTTCTTAAGCAACGGATTGTTGTTTGAGAGAAGTAAACATCTTGTTCACAACAGACCTTCTCTCCCTCGACTCCTGTGCTGGTGAAATGAACTCTCCTGCTTGCCAGTGACGTACTCGAGGTGCCAGGGACAAACAGATAGCTTGTTTTGACGAACACCGTAATAAAAAATATATTAGAGGTTTAACCCACTTGTTTTCCACATGTTTTAGATATGCATGCGGAACCAATTTCGGACATCAGAAACATGGGATGGATGGGGAGGTAGAGGGGTGAAGTGCTGCAAAATAAAGCTGGGATTTCGTCTTTTGCTAATATGTTTTATCTCTGACATCAGTTAGCTCTGTTTACATCCGAGAGACTAATTTACAGACACGATTTTCTTTTCGGTTTGACCTTGTACCAGTTCGGCGATAGTGTAAGCTTATAGTTGATTTACCGTTTGACACTAGTGATCATTTACATTAATGTGGTGTTTGAGAGATTAATAAAAGATAAAACGTTTGTAATTATTGAAATAGATAGTTTAACATTATTCTAACGGAGTATGAATTTTTCAGTTTTCTGTGTCAGATCTTCACCCCCCTCCCCCTTAAAAGAAAAGCTATAACATTCATGCAAAATCACAACGGTTTGGAAAAAAAAAACGTGTTTTAAGCTGACTGGCGTGTAAGCAGTGTTGTGCACATCAAACGACATTTCAATAATCCGATCAGGTAATCGATAATATTAAAATATAATTAAAGCCAGTTTAGCTGCCGTGTAAGCTAAGTAATGCATAAATGAATGACATTTCAAAACTTAAGCCGATCTTGCTGTCGATTAGTAAGTTAATTTTAAGTCGCACTTCAGTTATTTGCATAATGTGAGTCTACATATATCGTCACATAAAGTGGGCCCATCGCAGTTTGTGTTAGCAGGAGCTACCATACAGAGCATCAGGCGACCTCGTGACCTTCTGGTGCTGCGACGCGGTGCGCGTGGAGGCTCCGCTGCCGGGGCTGCAGGTGAAATCAGAGCGGCATGAAGGTCAAAATGCCGACAGAGTAGATCAGGAGGCCAGGCCGATTTAGTCACTCCCCTCGCTGGAGCGGCCCAGGTGACGATATCCTACCCTGATTTCTGCTCCTGGTGCGAGCTGGGGTCGCGCGCGAGCTCTCTGGGGCCACCGACTCGCTCGCTGGGTCAAGCGAAGTGCCTGCCAGTGCACGGGCGGCGCAAAAGCGGATGTCGACCGAGTAACCTCCCCTAACCCCGCTCTCCGGGTTATTGGGTTAGGATTGTCTGGGTCGATGGCCTGGCGTGGCCGTATGCCCTGGAGGTAGCCGGTCACTGCGATCTGGCCCAAGAGCGATGTCCTTCTTGATCGCTGCTCCCCGGGGAGGAACTTTATGCTTTGTGTCATTGTAGACGCAGGCGCTGAACTCGAGTGGTACAGTTGATGAAAGCGATCGAGCTATAAGCAAAAAAATTAAAGTCCCTTGATCTGATTTTTGGAAAAGGGAATTTTATTTGGTGACATCATCATCATCCCTGGACGACAGAGCTATGGACAATATTTTTTATGACTTGTAAACACCATCTCTGTCATTTCTACATCATGCATTTGGCACAAATTATTCCTCACAGCAAGGTCGATATGTAATATATTAACTTAACCGTTAGTTATTTTATTAAAAGATAGTTTATTCAGTGTCACCAAGCAGTGAACAAATGATCGAAGTTCATCATGAGTGACCGATCATCGTTGTCGTCATCGTCGTTATTATTATTATAAATGAGTAAATCGTGATTATGTCATATTTGAGTGATGAACTGTAGCAGGTGTGCAAATCAGTTTGAGTGTGCGCAAAAAAAAAAAATTAATGGCGCGAAACCCGGGGGTAGGAGTGGAGAAAAAATTTCAGGAAGGAGAGACTGCATTATAGATACATTTACTAAGGTGACCAGACGTCCCGCATTAGGCGGGACAGTCCCGCTTTTGACCTCGTGTCCCGCCTGAATATCGGGCGGAACGCCCAATGTCCCGCTTTCTTGCTTTCTGGCAAGTCCATCCAATGTCCCGGTTGTCTTTAAAAATCACTTTTTTCGGTGTTCTTTGACAGTGACGACACCATCATCGGCACGTGTCCCGCTTTCGCCCCCGAAACGTCTGGTCACCTTACATTTACTGTTCATTCATTTTTAATGCAATCTTAGTATAAGAGTGGAATCGGAGATATGGTTTCAACATGTTTGGATTTCTCCTGTTGAATCTCCACAGGGATAATTTTGTTTGTTTATTTTCTGGCTTTGTTGTTGACGGTGTCATGTGGTCCCGTAATATTGCGAGCGGTATTATTTCAATCAATGACTTATTTAGGTAGACTTCTGCGACTTCACCTCGATGTCTAATTCAAAGACGATAGTTGATGGGCAAAGTATGGGTTAGGGAAAAGTGGGACTTCGACCACTGCCTAATTAATTTGTAAGAAATTCAAAGCCTCCAGCATCGCGTTTTCTTGAGAAGCTGACGTAAGCAGAAATTGCATTCGGAGTGATAATCGAGAATGCCAATCGTGCCCGCGCTGCCTGCAAGGAAAGTTCTTGCGAACTAGAGCAAGAGGTGGAAATCTTGGCTACTGGTATTGTTATGACAGCCTATGTTAGTATCTAAGAGGACCTACTCTCTTTTTATGCCCCACAGAGTCATTAATCAGGACTCATTTTTTTCTTTAATGTTTCCTATATATCCAAAAAGGAAGATTCAGCGCTGCCATACTTTTTACGAAGTTCATTTAGATTGTCAAAAGAAACGTATTGCTGTTTTCAGAAAAAATATTTACATATGGAGTAAGTCATATTTGTAAGAAAGGTACTTCCAGAAACATTGCTACTACAAACACACGACTCGAACATCGCCCTGATGGCCCTGGCTCACGAAGGGAATTAGTGCCTCGGCAAGGTGCTGTATCTGAACATAGCTGCACGGAGGTTGTAGTGATTGGAAGGGAGGGGCGTGAGGGCGCCTGTGTCGATACACAACCTGGGTAATCATGGAAAAAGTGATAAATAGTACAAGCCACACTCTCATCCACATTCGTGTTAGCTGGAGTGATGAGCAAGGGGAGGTAAAAATGTTATCCTCTTGAGAAAGGCGGGGGCGGTATTTAATTTCATTATCACTATTATCTTCGTTTTCTTCTTTTTTTACACATTGCTAGCCGGACAACATGACATTAACTTATTATTGCTCTTCATGAGCAGATTTTCCTGCTCTCCCTACATTGCATTAGAGGCAACCGCCACATAGTCTGTTCCCGTCAAGTTCTAATATTTTATTATGTTATTATATGTTTAAATAAACAAAATTGACTTTATGTAAGATGACTATGTGAAGGCTATATCAGTTCCAAGATGAACGATGACAATGATGATAACGATTTCCGCACTAAAAATGGCATTGCTGTGTAAACCTACATCCACGCAGCAGTGATTTGAACCAAAACGGGTCACATCAATGTAAAAAAGGTCATTGCATCAGTGTCGTTGAAAGGGGTTGAAGCGCTTGAGTGTTAAAGGAGCGTTATGTCTTTTTTTTTCCTTTCTTTTTAAAGACGAGGTCACGATGCTCTGGCCTCTCTCCTCTCGCTTGTTTAATCAGAACTCAAGGTGAATGTGGACCTTCAACATGGCCCTCGTCGTTCCAGCCTGTCCCAGGGTGTCCTCTAGTGTAGTCTTCCCGCTCCAGTTCCTCCTTTGTTTTGATTGGAGGATTTGTGCACGTGACGATCAGATTTCCTCCTTTGCATTGACCACTCCCCCATGTCAGCATGTTCCCCAATGTTATCGATAACACACGTCATCCTGCCTTACTTCCCACACCCCACCCAGTCCCTCCACCTTCAGTGCCTCCATGTCAGAAGCAGGGCCGAGATAACCCCTTCTGCTTTACACTCCATTATGCGGGTTTGTCGTGTCTTGGACAAATGCAAATGAAGTGACCTGTACCGACCAAGTGACCCGCGAGCAATTGAGGTCGCTGTGTCACGGTGACCAGTAACGAGTTAGGGCGAGTAAGAGCTGTTCAAAAGATGGAGAGAATGGATCCTGTCGGGGTGATGCCATCGAAGACCAGAACAACCGAGCAAACTTTACTCGTCGATTTCCCGAGGAAGTGTGTGGCTTTGAAGTATTCAAAAGAAAAATTATTTTGTTAACACTTGGAATAGCGTTTTTGTGTCAAGGAATAATGAAAGAACTTTCCTTATGGGAAACATGATAATTTACATTTAATGGCTTGTGCACACGCGCGTTTGTTTCTTATTAAGAGCACTTCCCCGCCACCCCATTCCTTCTTGACACGTGTGGTTTCTTACTGGATTCTTAGCTTTAGTTTCCGACCTTAAGTCAAAACACAAACACAATAATCATGAAACAGAGCATTTATATTGCGACTTTGTTAAGTACCAGTCTGACACAAACACAACAACCACCCACATCTCCCACACGCTCGCAAACTCTCTTCTCTTTTCCATACACCCACGTATTCAATGCAACACGAACAGAAACAAAACTGTACCCTCCCCAGTCACTAGAACATCGTGTAGTATTTGATCATTTGCACTTATCCACCACCATCACCACCACAACAACAACATCGCAAAAACATTGGACAAAGCAGTGCTGAGGAAAAGAAAAGATTGGATTCTTCTTCTTCGGTATCAAGTAATCTCATCGCCTTCTTGTTCTTTTTGTGCTTCCTCTTACCTCCTAAGAGTTGTGGATGAATATAGTTCAGCTCTCGGTTCTGAAGACTTTGCACCAAAGTTACCTTTGTGCACTAGTGTTTGGGTACGCGGTTGAACCTGAACATGTGATTATCTCCGGTTTTTTGTTATGTAGGTATGCGGCAAATTTTGTTTTTTTCTGTGTGCAAATCCCGGCCACGACTTACCCTCCCCTGTTTTCGAGCACCTATGAGGTCAACTTGTGGTACTGTTCGGTCAACGACCTCCGGCGCTGCGAAGCGGTAAAAAAGTTGAAGGTTGCGACTAGTCATTTGGTTGTTTGTGCATCCATCCACCTGCCCTTCCTCATCCCCATCCCTTTCCCCTCCCTCCTCACAGTTTCCTCCTCCTCTCTCTCTCCATTGTTGTGCTAAATAACCTCCAAGTTAAGTCTGGCCTGTCGAACAAAAGATCGAGGTCGAGTTTGCTGTTAATACGCAAGACAGTCGGGGGGATGGGGAGCAACCAGCAGTTTGGAAGAGTCGATGTTCAATAGATTGTATGCAGGCAGGTGTGTCAGGTACTGGAGCCTCGCTGCTTTCGTCGCCTGCATCACCTACCACCCATTCCATGGAGTGGGATAGAACCTGTAATGTCACGGAACTGCTGCTAGGTCGATGGAGCAACTTTGTTCTCTCTCTTTTTTTTTTTGTCAAATAACGACCCAAGCGGGTTTCCGTTTTTTCCCCCATACTTAAACTGGCGTTGAGCAATCTGTTCGTCTGTTCGTGAGCCTTTTGATAGAGTTAATGGTGGGCAATCCTGGTTGTCCAGAAATGACAGGATTTTTAGCATGACCCCCCGACCCTTTTAAAGTTTAGAGTTTATACTACCACGAAAGGAAAGTCTATTAAGGGCATGAATTTTAATATTATTCTCTGGAAATTTAATGGTGTTACAACCACTTGTGTGGTTACAGTGGTGTTTTCCTCCTGTAGTTGTGGCGATCCTCCTACGATTGGTTTCTTTCAATGGACATAAAGCATTCTTTGTCGTTCAGCAGATCTCCGTGAATGGAAAAGAATGAGAAAAACGGTGAGATTCGGGGTTCCCTCATGGCCATTCTAAACTAAGGGACATGATGATGGTGGAGTGGATGTGTGTGGTATTGTTCATATTAGTGACGATCTTTTACTTTACTTAGTTAAATCAAATAACAGCTGGAAATGTGATTATGCACTTCCCCGAAACTTGGCTTTTTATTCGCTCCTTATTCCAGGGAGGCTTACATTTCACCTTTTTTATACCTTTTTATTTGAGTCTGTCTCTCATCAGACCCTTCAACACCGTGGGAGCCCTTAGTGGTCTGTGCGTTGGCTCACCACATATGCTGTTGGACGCACGTGACAATGAAGAGTCGCTTCTGTGTATCTCGAGATGCACGTGCAGCTGTCATTGGTCGTCACAGCTGCAAGGACAGCTATACTTACTTAGACACTCATCCAAGACTATAAACAGAAGTATTTCTACAAGTTCTGTTGAAGATCTATTAATGGTTTTGTCATGACAACAGCGCATTTAATTTTTTTTAAATCCGTTCACTGTTACAAGTGCGGTTATTTCAACGTTCTGTGTGAAAGGTCCACATATTTGGACTTTCGGATGATGGTTGAGATTTTCAGCCTTTAAAACTGAAATATGATGCCATAGTTGACATTTGTAGCGGCAAAGTTCTTGTGGGGAAAAAAAGAGTAATTAGGATTTGAAAAAGGTGGCCGTATCTGATAGAGTTGGAGGCGTGATTGAAGAATGGAAAGAAGTTCACAAAGGTTAAGTGAGGTCGACTAGAAATTACCCCAACGAGGCTTTGGTAAAGGGGAATCAACCCAACGTCACAGGTTAATAACCGCCACATTTACTAGGAACTTTTTTAAATCAGTGGGCCAAACCATTACAGACGAGGGTTTGTGTCAGTGTGCGGACTGTTCCATTTTGAGGCAGGTAGTTTTCATCACTGAAAACTACTAGAAAAAGAGGATCGCTACAGGGGACAAGTTTAAGGTTTACTTGGTGGATGAGCAAGAAAATCGGCTGTAAAGAACTTAAACAATAAAGAGTGTTATATTTCGTACCAAAATCATCAAATGCATTGCACTTTACAAAGACATGAAAGGAAAACTTTGTTCTATTTTGTGTAGGAATAGGTGAGTGGATGATGAAACTTAGGGGCACCTCAGACGTGTACAGGTGGACTGCTGTCTGCCGAGACCATTAAGGCTTAGCCTCTTGCGAAGTTCTCTGCTGTTCGTCTCGGGGAGCCTTGAATGTGACTAAACCGGAAGCTTTGTACACACCTGCCTCGTTTTAGTAGTTAACTGGAATTAAAAATCGTCTGCCAGCAATCCAGTAATACAAGTTCGTGGGGGGCCACGTAATAGTATGACTCATAATAGCTTTTACACCGGAAGGACCTAATTTTCAATTTACATTCTGTGTGTGTGAGAAAGAGAAAAATTCCTGTTACAATTTTAAAAAAAAGAAGAAGAAGGCTTACGTGCGTGATATACTAGGCATATGCACGCAGAAGCCGTTTGTGCGAACTCGTGCCCCTCACTGGCCCTCAGAACCAAGTGCCGACTTCGTCTAATTTTGGCCTGGGTGGGTGGTAGGGGTGGGATGGATGTAGCACTTAAAGTAAAACTTCACAAAGCCAAATAGTGCGCAGTGCGGCAGTGTATCAAAGAAAAGGAGAGGGTGGGAGCACACGACGAATAAACAGGAGAAAAAAAAAAGAGGTGGAGATATCTGATTGAGGGCAAAAGTACGGAAATGCAAATCTTGTCTCGGGAAGTCAGGTCGTATAATAGGTCGGCGACCGCCGCACACTTGAGCAAAGGTTCGTGGTAGGTCGGTAACCCCTAGCCGATCAATATGAAAATAGTAGAAGTGGTCCAGGGACTCTTTAAGACATGACAGAAGGGGAAAAGGGTCTGAGAGGTATGTGTGGGGGTGTGTCTGAACCATGCATGGTAGCGCTGTGAAATCAATTACTCTCGTTCTAAGAAGCAGAAGGCAAATCGTTCGTCGTCGCTTAGTTAAAGGTCCAGCAGAGCGTAGGTTTATGGTGCCCATACATCATCATTCCTTGAATGGTACAGGCCCATATATCATGTATTAAATAACTTATGAAAGACTAGTGGCTTGTGGACAGGCTGGCTTCATGGGTCAAAGCTGAGCAAGTGCACAGTCATCTAGAATTTTAATTAGTTGGCCAAACAGTAAATAACACAGCTGTTTGCTCATTAGATGACAATTGCTGCATATGGGCAGCAGCTTATTTACCCTTAAGTTTTATTCCAGATTAAAACCTTTTGCACAGGCTGCTAATAATTATGTACAACAGCCATAACAATGACTGCAGGGAAGGGAGAAAAAACCCCTAATTGTGGTAAGGTGGGTATGCTCTGGGAAAAGGTTTTGATGTTAAAATGGAATCTTTTAGGCTGGCTAAATGAATATTTGGTCTTCAGGGAGAACCAGAAATGAATGGAAATTCACTAATTAGAATCAAAGTTTATTTATATATATCTAGAATTGATTTGTGCCATTTTCAGCTGGAAGAACTGGGGCGGTTGGTTGTAAACCTGTGCAGTGTTGTGCCAGGAGGGATCGTCCTCTTCTTTCCATCCTATGACTATGAACAGCTTGTTTCTGTCAGCTGGGAAAAATCTGGCATTCTGGGAAGGATTGAAGCTAAGAAAAAGGTATAGTGCTGATTGGTAATTTTTAGGTACACAAAGAAATATGAACCAATATGTATGTGAATATAACCAATTTAAAACACCCTTTCCACCATTAAAAATTCTCTATAAATCTAGAAATGGATATGAATCTAGAAAGCCTGCATCTCAAACTCATGGAGGAAAGGGAGGTTACTCTGATTTTGTGAATTATCATTCTAAAAGGAACTCCAGGCTGTTGAACACAGACATTCTGTACAAGAAAAGTTCTCAAGAAATTTACCCACCTGAAACATGAGTCAGAATAGTATACAGAAAGAAAAGATGAAAAGGCAAGAGCCGAGATTTAAAAAAAACGTGTAACACACACAAAAAGGGTTTAAATTGCTAGACTTTCTTCATGTAATACTCCTGAGAGAAGTAAATGTGTTTGTGAAGGAGGTGTTGGAAAATGAGTATGGATGTTTGAAAAAGTTTGTTTAAACCTTATATATATATAGATGCTTTGCAGAAAGAACTTTTTTTGTCTCTTAAAAAAATTGTTGGCAGATTATGCACCAGCAGAAGAACTGGAGAAAAAAGATTTATTTTGAATTATTTAATATCAAGATCAACATGGATAAGAGTGACTACAAAGGTGCTAAGTTACTGTCAGTTATCCTTGAAATGAAATAAAGGAAAATGTGCCAACTGTAGCTTTCACTTTCTCTTGCCACTCTTCACATATTTAAGTGCTATCCATCACAAACACTCCTGAACTATAGGAAAAACAGATTCATAATAAGGCAGCAGTACTCCAGAAATCTGAGCACTATTAGAAAGCCTCTCTGATGGGTTTGCCTGTTGCAGATTTTCCGTGAACCTAAGAGTGCCATTCAGGTTGAGCATGTCCTTACTCAATATGGTGACTGCATCAAGGTGAGATTCATAAATATATTACTTATACCAGATATGTGCATGAAGAATGCAAATAGCGTGAAGAACAATACTGAGGAATAGTACAATTTTGACTAAGGACATAGTAAAATACAGTATTAATGAAGAGCAAAAAGGTCTCAAATAAGTGAGACTTATGATAGAGAACTAAAGGCATTAAGAAATTTCAGCAAAATACCTTAGAGATTATACTGATTCAAATAGTAACTATAAAGTTAAAACAATTCCTGAGGAACTGTGTATTTCATGTTACACAGTATAAACATGATTAGTATTATTCTCTTTCAGAAATGTCAGTGCCGAACTACTGGTGGGCCAACAGGAGCCATTCTCATGTGTGTTGTTGGAGGCAAGATGAGTGAGGGCATCAATTTCTCTGATGATTTGGGAAGGTATGCAGGTGTCATACTCTTTTTTGGATTTTTTTTAAAACTAAGGATTTAATAAAAATTTGTTGTTAGAACCAATGCAATGAAATGAAATAAAGTTGTGAATGTTGTGGTTAGGTTTTTTTTAATTGACTTTAATTTCTATATTATTTTAAGATTCTTTTGCTTTTTCAAGCTTATTGTGCTCATACTATTTTAAAATAAAATCAGTGCATGGAAATGATGGATTGTAAATATGATCAGGTTGTTTCTACACACACTTGCTTAAGTTTAAGGTGTGTTTTGATTAGATAAAGCAGATAAAATAAGTTAAAAATATTTTACAGATGTGTCCTGATGGTTGGCATGCCCTACCCTAATCTCAGGTCTCCAGAGTTGAAAGAAAAAATAGATTATCTCAACAGCAACTTTGTAAGTGTTTTGCCAAGTTCTTTCTCTTAAATTATATGTCAGAAGAATTTTTTTAGATAATTTCATCACACCATTTACTATCTACCTTGATTTTCTATTAAAAACCAGTTGAATACATTTTAAATACTTTTGTAACAGTTGAATTACCTATTGGATATATTTTGTTATATTTTAATAGCTACTTCATAGATCTTTAAAAAAGTAGTCTTTGGAAAAGAAAATTATGGAAAGCCCATTGAATGACTCTGATTTTGGGGTTGTAGCCAAAGGATGAGGCAGGCAGACCAGCAGGACAAGTGCATTATGAAAATTTGTGTATGAAAGCAATAAACCAGTCGATAGGTAAGATCTCAGCTTCCTTTCTACTTTGTTGATTCTCATACCAAACACTTGTCTCATAGATTTTCTTGGCTGTGAAGGAGATTATAATTAAAATTCCTTAGAAATATTTCTAGAATTTTGTATGGAAGTCTAAGCCAGGTATCTGAAATGAGAATTTAAGATCTTTAAAGCTTATGTGTTGCAAAAAGACTTTAGAAGCTGAAGGTAAACAAAACCTTTCACGTCAAGTTTTGAAATGAAAAAAAAAATGTTTTATTTTACAAGTGAAAAGGCTTTGAAAATAGAAAGAGTTTTAATATTTTTCCAATGATGCTGCGTCATACTGGTTATGAAGATGCATGTTGGTGAAGGCATCCTACATAAAGTGTATCCCTCTGTAATCAAGAACTTACAGTTCTGATGAATAACAGGTCACTTTACCAAAGATATTTATTCTAGGACGAGCCATTCGACATCGTGAAGACTATGCTGTGATCATTTTAGCTGACCAGCGCTATTCTCGAACAAGTGTTAGCAGTAAGCTCCCTGGTTGGATTGCAAAGCATCTTTACAAAATGGATGCTTTTCCACCTGCACTTGCAAGAGTTTCAAAGGTAATATATTTTGGCTTTCAGATTTTGAATATAAAATTTCTTTCATTGATTCTGGTTTTTTACCCTCGAAGGTAACCTGGAAACAGATGTTCCCACATTCCATGCCGATTGTGAGAGTGCATGACAAAGTGGGAAAAAAGTGTACATCTGCATGTTTCTTTAAGTATTTTCATACAAAAGAAAGAGGAAATACACATTTACAAAAGATAATATAAAAATAAAAAAAGATAATTGCCAATTTTTTACACTTTCTAGAAAAGTATGATGCACCTTGATTCTCCTTCTTTGTCTTATTCATTATTACATCAGAACACTCCTATCCGTACCTGTAAAATAGTATTGAACCTTGCCATATGCTAAACAATCGTCAAAAGTGTGTAGTGTTGATCCCATTGTGCTTTCAGTTCTTTGCAGAAAGAAGAAAATGATTTCCAGTGGTGGATGCTGCTGCTTATGTTTGCTACAGATGACTTCAGAGACCACCTATGACCTTGTTCTGTTATATTGATATGTGAAAGCCAAAGGAAGACTACCTCAGAAACCGCCTGTGGCCTTGTTTTGCTACATTCTATGGTGTGAGGAAAAGCTTAATGATGCCACTTTGATGTTGAAATCTGCACCGGCATGTGCCAATATTGTGCCAGAACACTCATACCTACAACAGTGTACTTTTACATTAAATTTTTTGTATTTGTATTGTAAAATTTGATTTCATGGAATTGTTGCTAAAATAAGCAATTCAGCTCAAGCTAAAATCTCATCACAACTCTTGCCTGTTGAATGTTAATTAAAATTTGTACACCTTGATTTTCTGTTGTATTTATGCAGTATGAACTGGAAATGCGTTGAGTTTGCAGTCTAAGGGAAGCAATCGATTATACATTTTAAACTACAACATAACTCAGTCATTTCCCTTTAATGTCGTTCCACTGATAATTACTATTTCACCTACATTTACAAATGAACTCTTCGATAATGAAGTTTATTGTGATAAAAGATACATTTATTTTAGGTACCTCATAAAAGATTAAAATGTCTATAGTTCCTCACTTCTGTATCACAAGCTGGTAACTGACAAAAATAAATGAATTCATGCTACGAAGAGGTAAAAGGGCAGCTAGCTTGATGTGGCAAGGGGAGGGTACCTATTAGTCATGGGAGCATCCTTTTAATAATACTAAATAGATTTTGGTAATGCATGCTCATACTGTTGAATAGGCTTGATGTGCTGTAAAACTGTTGTCTTTATGATAAGCAACAATGGTTGCTATTCCATGAATGTTCTATCATTGCCCCACTATGGCATATACACATGGAAATTGCCACAATATGCCAAATACATGTTCAAACTGTTATATTATGGTAAATAACGTAAGGCTTTAAAGACTAGTTGATATGGGTTTTCATGCAAAAGTGCATGTACAGAGCAATGTTTATCTTCTGATTATACACAGAACATATACTTCCTTATTCAAAAGCATATTACTGTACTAATGTTTGAATTAAGCATGCTTCAGTTAAAATAAGTTAATAATGATATTTATGGACACTTTATTCTGCATATATAACTAATGTCGCGTTTTAATTTTCAAATGAGAAAGGGGAGATGAGAATGAAATATTTACAATCACGCCTCTTTCAGGTTAGCTAAAAATCATTTGTTTTTACTGACAGATTTAATGCCTTTAGTTGGAGTTGCCATTAAAAATCCATTTTATACACATTTCTTAACGTACAAGAGGCAATGGTCATACAGGCACTGAAGAACTCAGAATAACTCGTGCTTTTATGCTAATGCTAGGGTACCCAACCTACGTACGGCCTGCTGGCCACATCCGGTCTGCAAAGGTGCCTCATTCAGCCCACTCATTCTAACAAACAAGACACAAAATAATTTCATTTTTAACGTTATGATCGGCAAAACAGCAATGCTCTGGCCAGCAAGATTTTATATCATGTCCAGTGCAGGCAAGAAAAGGTTGGGAACCACTGTGCTAATGAGTTTATACTATGATGGAAACTGGGGACCACCACCATGGTAGTTGCCAGACATGGTAGCACCACTGAAGTCAAAACCTGGATTCTGGGGTAGAAGAGAAAAAAATAATGAACTGTGTGAAAGTTTATAAATGTGGTGCAGATGTAATACTATGGAATATATTGAAATGATTTGAATAATTCATCAATTGTAAAACTGAATGAATTTAAATGGAAATAGAAGCTAACTTTTATGTTCAGAAAAATCTTGTGCTACTTTACTTAAAAAAACAAACAAGTGTAATAAAATTTTACATTAAAAATTCTCTTACTTCAGTTTGAAATCTTTGAAGGGTAAGCTTTTTCTCCATTTCGTCAAATGTCAGAAAATCTGCTTGATACTTTCCAGTAAGTAATGCTTTCCAGCAGTGATCTGCAGTGTTGTGTGCTTTGCTCAAACAAATCAGGATTGTCCTTTTGTCCTCTGAAAAAGTGTGTGTGGATAAAAGTTAAATCTTAATCTAAATACTAATATGTTAATGAAAATTAGCATTTATCATTAAATGTCACTAAACAGTATTGTTCCATGTAAATAAAGATACACTTTCAAAAAGTTTTAAAAGTTTTGTAAAAAACTATAACTGGTCTTCTTTGAAGGCAGATTAGGTTTGAAATTTGATGAGTGGAATTAATCTATTTCCAATAATTTTATTTAGTACAGCATTTCTATTTCTGTCAAATGACTGTAATGTTCTGAATTTTTAATAAACAGTTCTGTAAAACCATTACCGATCACATTCTGGCTGTATGTCATACACATATTAGATGGCATAAATATTTATTCACATTTGAAACTGGGCATAAATTATGAATACCAATACTAATAATAAATCATCAAGATAAAACTTGAAATCTCAAATTTCTTCGCAAAGTATGCAAATTTCTTGTTTTACATTTGTTTCTAATCATCTGTATTCTGACAAACATTTACTTGGACACAGTAAAACAATGACAATTTTAAATCATGCAGACCCAAAGTCCATGTTGAATCATCAGGATGCACTGCTTCAAATAAGTTACCCTGCAATAGAATTTTTTAGAATTAATCTTAATGTAAATCATATGAATAGTGCATGAAAAATTCTTACTATGTTGCACATAAATAATTAATAATTAATTGCACATTGATAAAAATCTGAATATAAAACAATACCCATGATTTATTTTGACATTAGCTAATTCAACCAAAATTGGGATCAGATAAGCTCTTGTGCGCATAACTTCAAGCATGCGTTTGTTGAATAGGGTAGAAAACAAATTTTGAGATCCCGTAAGATTAACGAAGACACACTATGTCAAAAGTGGCTTACATTTATAAGAACTTCTCCGTCAATTGTTACTCTGAGACTGTTTGTTGCTATTTTACACTGAACCTGTTTAGCGTTTATATCTTTTCCTGTTAAAATTTCGATGTAAACCTCTTCAAGCGTTTGCCACCATCGTCCCCATTCAGTCTTGCATGCGACTATTCCGCTTCGTTCGTCAAAATGGGCCATTGATCGATGTAGATATTCGAATTCTTTATTCTCAAGAGTAACACATCTAACATAAAAAAAAATCAGCGACTAATAAATATAAGGTACATCAAGCTCTTGAGGTGCACAGTAGAAAGCAGCCGAACTCGTGAAATCTTTAATATTGGAGGTAAAATGCGTACAATTCCAAGGGAAAGAACTATTAATTATTTCATTGAAGTCAAAATTTAAAAAAAAACAACCTTAAACTCGTTCTTTACTTAAGTATAATATGCACAGACTGCTTATTTAATTGCAAGATTGTGCTCTGTTAGATGATTTGTAGCATATGTCAACAAGATATATTCACTAGTTGAATGTGCATGTGACCTAGGAAGTGAAAGGTGTGACCTCGGCCTGCAGATCGGTGGTCTAAAAGTAGGGAGTGGAGACTAGAAACCGGGATCACCAACGCGAACAGACCATTTCGACTTAAAGCGTGAAACGGCGTTTCGATTGTTGTCCAGCCAAGTGTTTTTAAGTGAGACACGGTGGATTGTATGTTTTCTGTCGTGTGGAATACTTTATGTCGAAGGCGCGTTAGCATAACAGGAAAGATGAGAGACGTGTGATTCACACCTGTTTCGAAAGTCCCACATTCTGGGCACTTAGGCTGTACACATTGAAATCAGAAACAACCCTCAGGAATAATGGATGATATATTTTCTCAAGTACGCGAAGGGAATGCTTTTCATGTTCGTGTGTGGCTAGACAACACCGAGAACGATCTTAACCAAGGGTGAGTAACTCAATCATAACGACCTAAAATTGAAACTTACTATACAGAATGTATAGGCCTTTTCGCTGTTTTGTTTACTTAAATTTTTTTTTTACAATTTATTAAATGAATGATGAATTGCGCTTTACCTACAGATTGCTAAGCATATTTATCATCCATGCAGACGACTCCCGGCGAGATAATTTTAGGCAAAAGTATGCCACATAAACACTGAGGAGCTTTTGATTGGCTGCGGCTGTTCCAAATAAGGGAATCCTTACTTCTCTCAACAACATAGATTACATACCACAAAAAACAACAAAACATCTGCACTTTGCGATAGTGTTGTACCATCATTGTACGCACATTTTCACTGCATATTTACAGAAGCAACTTGGTCCAGTTGTATATAACACATGTTGCATTGAAATGAAATATCAATTGAAGCCCTTAGCCCATCTGGCTAAGTGAGACGTTTCGACAGAGAGAGAGAGAGCTTGTTACGCTGGAATTTCCTTCAGTCTAATGTGGAACTTCCGAAAATCAGAATGTGGTTCCGTTATACGACAGATAACGGCACATATGTTTGCAGATAAAATGGGACAGTGGAAGTATAGGAACTTAGCTCGAACCGAAACTATATGTCATTACACATAGTAGAACCATGGAAGTTTGCCACCACAAATGCGTGATAACAATACCTAATGATGTGATATAAAAACCAATCAGCTTCAAAGGAATTATGTTGATGCTGTTACTCTTGTACATCTAGATAATGGGAATTATTTTAAGTTGATGTAAAACTACAGTTCATACATGAATCATTTATTGAAATTAAGTAGGCCAGCTGTTTTCAGAGATAAAAATTATAATAAAATTTGTAAACATAGATGTAGCTGTTGTTTACTGTTTACCACAAGACTTTGCAAGGTCAGCTTTTCGGTAAAGCATGAGTTTTTTTTTTGGTTTATGCAATAAATAGAAGCTTATGTGCTCTCTCTCTCTCACTCACACACAAGGCCAGAGGCAATTTATTTTTAGTTGGTATTGTTTCCTGCTGGAGCACAGATGCAGGATGAACAGTAATTCTTCTCTACCCTGTATGCATGTATACAGTGAAATGTCACATATGGGGGAAGTGGATGAGGTGTTCATTACCAGTCACAGGTTGCAAGGGCCATTTCAGAGGAAACTCGTTACTGTAGAAATAGTTGTAAAATGCAATTTGCACACCACCAGCTAATGTTGAAACTTACTGCATGGCATCTGTAGTGTTTATTGGTTATGTCTGAAAGTGAAATAAAGGGCTATCATCTGGTGCCTTAATGTAAAACTCATGAAACAAAAATAAATTTTATCTACACTCTTTTCATATTTTATTAGTGCTTAGCATTAAGGTTTAAATTGTGTGGATTTTATTTGTTTTATAATGAAGGAATGACATTAGCTTTTCTTTGCTCAAATTGGCTAGTTTAGCGATTGTATTTATTAAAATCTTGTGAAGAAAGGTAGGATAAAGTATGGAGTAAGTACCCATTGTGTTGGATGACAATGATGATAATGAGTCATGTAATACTGCTTTATTGCACCTTCTCTAGAAGTAGAGCTTTATTTTTTTTTAAAATCCTTTGTATTTTTTTTATCAGAGATGACCACCGTTTTAGCCTTTTACACTGGGCATGTCGAGAAGGTCACAGCAATATTGTTGCAATGCTCATTGCGCGAGGAGCACGCATCAATGCCACTAACCTTGGAGATGACACACCACTGCATTTGGCTGCCGCCCATGGCCATCAGAGTGTTGTTCAAATGGTGACAATTTTTTTTAAATGTATTGTGGAATGTACAAGCCCCTTTTCTAATATTCCAGTCAAACATTTAGGCATTGAGGGTATGGGAAATACGAAAGCATATTTGAATTGAAAATATATATTTCTTGTGAACAAATTTTACCCTTTCACCTTAAATTTTATAGTTTTTCTTGTGTGAAAAATTGTTTATAATTTTAAGCATTGCAGCAGGTAGTGTATTAATGGGCTCATTCTAAGCATACATCTTAATAAAGTTTTTGTTTTCTTACATTGACATACAGCTTCTGCAGAACCATGCCAACATAAATGCCATCAACGAGCATGGCAACACACCCCTGCACTATGCATGTTTCTGGGGCTATGACCAAATCGCTGAGGTAGTTATTTTTTTGTCACTGTTACCATTCTAGTTTGCAGTAATTTATACAAACACCTAATTGCTTTATGAAATATGAGTGGATTATGAAAATTAATAATTATGTCAAATTAATAATTATGTCAACAGTTGTGTGTGCTGTATTCTCATTTAATACATATTTTATAGGATTACTTTTTTCCTTGTGTTTTTTAATCCAGTATGTGTCTATTTCTAGAAAGCAGGAGTTTCAACTATTAATTTAAATTATTTTATACCCTATGATGCTGCTAACTCAGCGTATGATTTACCAATGGTGTATTTCCCTACAAACCCCCTACCAAAAATGAGATTTCATTTTTTGTCCAATTTAATTCTTATAGAATTGTTTTTATTATTAATTGATTATATCTAAAAAATATTTTTTAAATATCTGCAAAGAAGTATCAAAATTCTTACTGAGTTTGTTTTATTGTAGGATCTTGTCAACAATGGTGCTCTAGTCAGCATTGCCAACAAATTTAATGATGTACCTCTTGACAAAGCTAAGCCTCAGCTTGCTCGAATGCTGAAGGGTAAGATCTTGTTCTTTTCAAAGATAAGAAAAAAGAATATTAATGATGTTTTTGGGGGTTGGTAAACAGGAGATATACTGAAATTAAGTCCCCTGTGGCAGTTAACTGCTGACATGATCATGGGAACATAACTGATATAACAATATTTGAGATTTTGAGAATTTAGAATGCTATGGCTTGAGGACAACCAGGCAGTATGGAGGCATCTTGCATGCTTATTTTGATTTACATTGAAACCTTGCATTTGTAATCAGGGTCTAGTATATTTTTGGAAAGCGAAACAGACAACAGCATTAGATCTTAAAGAGGGAAATTTGTTTTTGCACAGGAGGTAATAATCCACTTTATATGTTCCATACGTAGTGAGGAGAAATGAGAAGACTGAAGACTATATTACTGATGAATATGTTAAAGAGATGGGGAGCTATAGCTGTTCTAACATGCCCTAAGAAGGGCATCTGGAACTTGGAAAAAATGCAGGGATAGATGTTCTTTCCTGTTTGTTTACAGATCGCGCTGTAGCCCTTGGACAAGACCTTAGTAAAATCCCTTTTAAAGACCGAAGCTGGTTGGGCTACAAGACTCGCAGCCGTAAGTTTTGTCAGACCTAGTTTTCAATATTCTGAATATGAGGTTTATGTAATATCTTAATATTCAAAGAGCCATTATATAGATGTGGTTAAAGTGTTTGTTACAGGGCATGAGAAGTTTATAAAAGAGGTGAAAAATCCCCAGATGCATAACATGATACTTTTTTCTTTCATCATCATAATTTTTGTAATTGTAGGAGATGCTATGTTGTCACGACACATGGGCATTGATATTCGGCAGTTACAACTCAATGGTCACATTGCTGCCACCCACTCAGGAGAGGTGAGTAGGCTTGAGGAAGGAGCACTTTAAAGGATATAAGTTAAAAAGGCAGGTCAGGTCTAGAAATATTCAACAAAATATTCTAACATATTTAATAACAGATAAACCTAACTCAATCATAACATCATAGCATCATACAGTATTTTATGCATAAAATAAATTTTTTTAAAATTGCACAACACAGTGAACACCATTTTCTTAAACTATAAAATGTAAATTATTTGTAAATTGTTCTTTAATTGTGTTTTTATAATAGATCTGGTTAAAGGATCACGTATGAGAAATATTCTTAGTTTATATGATTGGCAAAGTATATGAGCTAATGAGTACCTTTTTCAGTGCTTTGCAGGAGTCTCACAAATAGTTCTTTCATCTTTAATATATAACTGCTTTATCAGTGGACTTTTTTATCACCATATCACTGAAAAATTAACCTTTCATCTGTCTTTATAATATTTTAATCATTCTTACCTTATCAGGAAAACTATTTGGTCTTGTTTCAAGGAAAATTTCAAGCTGAAAAATTATGCTGTGGTGGTATTTTATGTTTTGATTTAACATTTTTGGCATAGCTAGTTTTCTTAAATATAGTTATTTTTTCTTATACAAAACTTCTTGATAAAATATGTTTTTAACATTAAGTTGTCTTATTTCACTTTTGAAAACTTTCAGACATGGCGAGGGAACTGGCAAGACAATGACATTGTGGCAAAAATATTGAATGTGCGAGAATGTACCAAACGCATCACTCGTGACTTCCAGGAGGAATTTCCCCGTCTGCGGTAATAGTCTTGAATCATTATTACACAGAACATAATGTGCTGAAGCATAGCAAAAACTTCTTTCACTTTGAGGCATTTATGTACAAGTACACCAAATGATTTTGTGCATTTGTGATTGTAGCTGTTTATGTGTAAATATGGGGGTGTGTGTGTGCACTTTTATCACCCTGTCTTTCTATAAACTTAACGATAGGAAAAAATGAAGAATGTGGTTTTTTTTTTTATTTATTTAACAAAGCTTCCTGAGAGGATGTTATTTAACTCTTCCTGCATAGTTTGCACCTGCAAACATAAATATCTTTATAGCTACAGTTCAATTGCATCGATTTGTCCATATTGAATGAGTTAAACTAAAAATATTACACGTTTTGATCATGACAGTTCTCTCTTGATAAACCAACAGTTTTCTCCTGATTACAACTTTTCATTTTCAGCATTTTTAATCATCCTAATGTGCTGCCAGTTCTGGCCTGCTGTAACCAACCTCCTAATTTGGTGCTTATCTCACAGTTCATGCCATTTGGTTCGCTGTACAACACCCTTCATGGGGAATCAGGTACCGTAGTTATTCAAGTACACTCATAAATGAAACTTAAATTTGTCATATATTTGCTTTAAGCCTATTTGTTGTTTGCCTTAGGATACTGGGAGAAAGTGGTTCTCTTGCACTTTTTTTTGTAATTTTGATGGAATTTTGCTAGCACACATTTGGAATTGCATGTGCTTATGAAATCTTGGATTTGTGACTAAGATGAAGCATTCACTTGAGACCTTACTGCTTTGAAATCATTTAAAATGCCATTCTTTGTTGCTTGTTATGACAGGCATTGTTGTGGATGTGAACCAAGCACTTCGGTTCGCCATTGACATTGCACGAGGCATGGAGTTTCTTCACTCAATGGAACCTATGATCCCTAACTTTGTTCTTACCAGCAAGCATGTCATGGTGAGTTCTTATGGATAAACTTCATGGTATTAAAGAAAACTAAACCTTTACACTCATGATAAAAAATAGCATTCAGTGAACCTTAGTCCAAACTGATAAATGTCATATTTTAAAATGATAAAGTAGCTTTTTCCTAAGCAACGAAAGTGGCAAAATTTGAGAGTATGTCATCCTTAGAAAACAATCTATTACTCCTTGTTGCACTTCTCTTTGGTAATTGAATTGTTATGCAAAATCTTAGAACAGATGGAAATGCCCCACATGAACAATTTGCTAAAATTATGGCAGGTATTCGACCATCAGTCGAGAGTCATTTATGTAGAGTTCTTACAGCCTTTTAGCTGCTGTGACATCCTACTGAAGACTTTGTTAGTTTTTGAACTGTCAGCTGTAAATTGGCTAAACAACTGTCCAACTTTATTACATGCTAACAAAATGCATGTATATTTCAACTGAAAGAACTGACCTCAAGGAGCTCATGGCAGTCCCGTTCAATTGGTGGGCATTAGGAAAAAGATTAAATGTTGTTTGAAAACAGAAATCTCGGCATAATCGTTTTATGATGTTTATAGCAATTTAAAAGTTGAAATTTGTAAAAGTTGTAAGTTCAATTATGGCTCATTTTATGTTGTTTAGTATGTTGGAGTCAGGGGCAGGGTAGCTATTTAGGGGATAGAGTCAGCTTGGCTTTACTTTCAGAAGAGAAACCTGTTTCAGGTATTATTAGGGTACAAAATGATCGGTAAAGTTCAGTGCAAGATACTGTTTCCCCAAATCTGAGTGAACACCCCTGTGCCCTACAGTTCTCGAGATGCACACTTCAAACATCACCATGCATAGTAAATAACACGGACAGGATTGTACAATGACATGCTTAAACGCATGGGAGAGCTGTGACCACGTGTTAATTAGACGTATCTATGTGCAAACAGGATTTCACAGTTTTGGCCTTTTTCTTCTCAACATGGTGATGTTTGTAGACCTGTGTCTGGAGAATAGAAGAGTATTAATTATATTTGGAGAAATGTGACCTTGCTTTTTTCAGTCTATAGTGAAAAAAAGTGTTTCCTACTGATCTTTAAAGATACTTATTTTGTATTTGTACAAACAGTATTTTATTGTTTAGTATTATAATTTATGTAGCATAACAAGTTGCCAGCAAGAACTACAGAACTGGAGATTTAGAACATTTCTTATTTTCAAGCAGTACATTGCAAATGAGCTGGCACAGTAGTGGCTAACTAGGAGTGTGGACATCCTGGAAAAGGTATTAAACTACCCAACTAATAAGATGAGTTTTTCTCTGAAACCAGCGACAGAGGGCAAGAAGATGACATACAGCCTGAAGATGACTGCAGTATTAATAAATCATTTGTTTGTAGATTGACGAAGACTTGGCTAAGATAAACGTCGATGATCCCAAGTACACTTCAGGGGAGGCCACCCTGAATGGGGTAAACCAGCACATGTGGTGCTTGCTGTGTGTAGCTGCTATGTCCCCATGTCCACATCATTAACTTTATCATCATTACTAATCTCTTTGGCAGGCAATAGTTTTTATTATTAGCAGAAGTGGTTCTGGTTCTGAAGACTTTTGCCCCTTTTGAGTGATTTACATAAAGCATCTCAAAATATTTATTTGATGGTGAAACTTGAAAATCCATGTGGTGTCAAATGTTTGAGAGTGAAAATCCTGGAGCAATAAGGTGAAGGTACAGGACAAACAGCACCAGAATTTTTGTGGAATTTTACAGAGATCAGTGTCTTGTACTGATAGTTCGGTATAATTACAATATCCTGTACACAAAATTTTTAAAATTAAAATTTACATCTTCAGGATTTAAAGTTGATAAAATGATGCTCTCCAGGCCACTTGTGATATTGTGATTCATAGCCATATGGATTCAATATCTCTAGAAGATAAACTGCAATACTAGCAGTTTTCATTCTTGGATCGTCATCACATTTAATTTTCAAAATTTAAATCTGTATTTGCTCTAAAAAAATTTTCTATAAATTTTGAGGCACTAAAGCAAGATTATGTTTAACAGGTTTTCAAAGCATGCATTTGTTGGTCTAATTGTTCATTTTGTTTTGCATTCTTTGGAAAGTTAAAATGGTTGGCTTAAAATGCTAACACAACAGTCCAACTTGCCAATGTTAATCTTTGTAACCTGCTGTCGGTGTTCAGAACCTTCCCCCCTTAAAGAAGTGTTTAACACATGGATTGATGACACATTTTAAAAAATTTCAGTTGAGATACCATTTTTTCCTGTCACCTTAGGGGTATTGGGAGATGTTTATAGGTTGTTCTTGCAATCTGCTTTTATTAAATGCATATTAGGTGCACTTGAGCCAGCAGACAAGCTTAGCACTTGAATAAATAGTAATAACATGCACCTGTGTCAAATATGCTTTAGTATTTCACCTTCAGCATCACATTGCACCTTGTATTCCTGCACTTGGAATGATTAAGAGCTTTTGAGAGCTGAATTGAGGGTTTTCACATGCAGAAGTGGAAATATGTGAGTGTATAGGTACATGCACACATTTTCACGTGCACATATGCTGGTGCATATACAGGTTTACATGTGCTGTAATAGAGCATAATGATGTAATGCCAAGGCTCTATCATACCAACAAAGATAAATGCATGCTCCTATTCGATGCAGTCTGTGTCACATCTGCTTATTGAAATTTCTTGTGCACTGTGTTAAAGCCTAATTTTCTTACCGACAGTCAGGGTTATCCTAAACCTCTTGTCATATGGTATTTAGTAGGACAATGATCTCAATGGTTTTTGTTTTTTTTAAATCAAATAAAAGCTGCAGCATGGTTTGGAAATCAGATCACTACAGATATAATAGTCTCTTTAGTTTACTTATTAAAGCATAGATAATCATTATTTGTACTTTGAAAAAAAAATACTAACAGGTTGTAGAAGAGTGTTTATATGGATATGGCTTGCATGTCTAGAATTGTAAATATAAGGTCAAACCTAGTTGCATCTAGTGCTTAAGAGTAGCTTTACCATCCAAACAAAACTGTATGAGTGTCAGTAAAAAGTAAGACTCTTGAAATTTGCTATAAAAGTGTGCATGTGTCTGTTCAGGAAAATTTTAAACTTTAATTTATTAGTGGTCACATTACTAAACAGGCAGGAACACAATTCTGGCTGCATTCAACTTTATACAGGGGATTCAGCTGAAAAAAAAAATCAATATTTAATTTTGTTTTTATGTCGGAATTCTAAGGTTTTCAGCAGACTTTCCCTCATATTTTCATATATACATCAAAGTCACATTTTAGGTGCTTGAAACTAAAACAGATGTTGTGATTTTGTTCTGTAGAATTAGTAGGGCACTGCATATTTGTGTGTTCCTTCAACTGCATGTAACTGCAATGCAATATGCATGTTACTTGCAAGACATTATGTTAAATTTGCAGTTTTATGAAAGCATTGATTTCATTTTAGAGGGAATAGTTCAATTTTTGTCCAGACACAGTTTTCTTACAAGAAACTTAGGTTTGTCTGGTTTTAAAACTCTGAATTACCTTCACCTACACTAGTGCTTTTATTTAATCCTTTGTGTCTAAATCCTGCAAACACTTGGGTAAATTCCTGAATTAAAACTGAACCCAGATATACCCTAGGGAACTAGGAGGCCAATTGCATTGCTTAAACTTGTTTTTTGCTTGGTAGATTGATGAGGACCTTACTGCAAGGATTAACATGGCAGATTACCGATTCTCATTTCATGAGAAAGGCAAAGTCTTCTCACCTGCTTGGATGGCACCAGAAGGTCAGTGAGTTAATGCTTTTATGAAAGCCATCATCCTAAAGTCTTCTTCGTCAAGAATTGGTTGTCTTCTAAGGTTGAAACTATTGTTCAGTGAGCTGTTCCAAAGAGGTATATCAAACAGTGTTCAATGCTGATTTTCTGCTTTACATACTGTAGAGAGAACTGTTTTGTGTGTTTCACTAATTTTTAGTAATTCAATGCCGTTTTAGTCATTCTTCTTATTCCTTTTCACCCCAGTGGAGCATAGGGCTGTTTTAGTCATAATTGCAGTGATTTAAGATATCATTAAAAACTTCAGAAAAGTTTACTTTAAATTCTTGTATGAAACTCAGACAAAAACGACCCTGTTTATTTGAACAAATAAAGTAGAATAATTGACCAATACTATCTTAAAAATAGAGATACCAAAATCTGTGCAGAAAAAAGATCTCAAGAGAAAGCTAATAATCCATGTGAGAGTAAATTTAAACCCCATCATTTCTTTTGCAACTTTTCTTGGTATGTGTGAATGTGTGGTGACAGCACTGCAGAGACGTCCTGATGATATTAACACACGGGCAGCTGATATGTGGAGTTTTGCTATTCTGCTGTGGGAGCTAGAGACCAGAGAAGTACCTTTTGCAGAACTCTCTGCCATGGAGGTCGGCATGAAGGTAATGGCCTCCAGAGTGTAGATAAACCTTTTTATCGGAAAACTCTGTAAAGAATTGTGGAAACCCACCATGAATTGTTTTATTCAGAAGAAATGTTTTAGCCTGTTAAATATAAATTATTGTCATAGAATACTATTTCATGAGTGAAATTTTGCTTGTTAGCAAAGCTGTTGGCTAAATTTAAGCAGAGAGGGGAAGCTGAGTGGTTGGAGCACTAGTGATGAAAGATGATAGATGTTCACACAGTATCCAGTTTTATACCTGTGTAGTGCAGCAGACTTCCCCCAATTGCCCATCTGGGGAATGGGAGCTGGAAAAGGTGAGGCAGTGATAGAGGAGATCCTCCTGATGTCACAAAAAGTTGGTTGCAGAAAATGTGGTCCATAACGTCTCTTACCAGTAGTTTAGAAGACTACTTTTTCTTACATATGTAGATAATGTATTTATATTTAAATTATTAAAATTTTATTATTATAGGTGGCGCTAGAAGGTCTGCGTGTCAGCATCCCTCCGGGCATATCATCACACATCTCTCGCCTTATCAAGATCTGCATGAATGAAGAGCCAGGAAAACGTCCGCGTTTTGACATGATTATTCCCATCCTGGAGAAGATGAAGCAGTCCAGTTAGACTTGCTTGACAACCATTTTCTGTTGTGAAAGACTCATTAAAGGAAAGAAAAAAAACAGGCTAAAAAAGTTGCCACATTTGGCTTACTTGAAACTGAACAAGACAAAAGTAGATGCTAACAGTTGGAGATGTGTCATTTCTCAGGTTGTACTTTGCATTTATATTAAGGCATATAGTGCCTAGGTGACCACACCTACTAATGGTGGCTAGAAGGGAAGGCTGGACAAGCCCTTTAAAAAAAAAAGCCCAGAGAGGCTAACTGCATGTTTTCTTGGAATGTATACCGAGGACATGCAGAGTTCTCACGTCATGCTGAGATGTTAATGCATTTACACTTTATGAATCATGTAAAAGTCTGTGTTTCTTCATTTTTTTAGGGTGGTGGGAGGGAGCTATTGTGAGTTAAAGATTACAAACTGTCCAGAACTGTAGTCTCTTTTATTTATAGTGAAAGGAAACAATGCACAAAATCACAAAGGCAATTTTGTGTGACATTGTGACATTTTTCTCAACATCAGTCGTTTATTTAAATGGTTCATCATTAAAATAAGCTGAAAAAACATAATATTAGTTTGAAGTTCCAGATTGGGTCTGTACGTTTTTTTTTCAAGTGCCTGACAAACAGAAAACTTTTGTCCTGGGTATGCATGTTAAGATGCATATGTCTAGATTTCTGTGCAAAGAGTTTTATATGCCAAAATGAATTGTTTCTTTTCACTATAAACAGCTTACTGCTGTCAGATTATTTAGCCAATCAAGGAGATTTTGATCTGCTTTCATTACACTTTCAAAGAGCACTAATGTGCTGTTAGCATTCAGGAAACATACCTGTGCTAACTTCTAGAGCTTTGTAGTCAAGAGATTGGATAAAATAAACTTGAGTAATGAAGATAATATGAGATGATGCTGAATGCCTACTGGTGTTGACACCAGTGATGGGCTATTTCAATTTTTATTTATGCATAACTTTGATGTGTCAAGTCAGGTCTATTTTTTATTAAGCTTGAGTCTTTGTTGATGCTGTCATCGACATATTTATGTGTTTTACTTGTATCTACGAACATATAACTTGCATTTTTTTATCAATTCTGCTGACAAGCTCTGCATTAATAGTACCCTTGATTCATTTGTCACTGTGTGCAAGATAGATGTTGGCTTGCTATTTATAGAGAGAATGTAGAGTGCTAAATTGATGGGAGCGCACCATCAGATGTGTAGATCAAATATTTGTGCATGCTTGAGTTATTGGTTTATAGCATATTTTGTGTAATGGTTATTATGATCGTGGGATGAAAAGTCGTGGTCTACTGGTTCAACTCCACATTCGACAGATTTTTTAAAAGTTTTTATTTTTAAATATTTTTATCTTTAAATATAAAATATAGTACGTTGTCATTCTGAAGTTTGCATTTCCTGACAAGTAGGGTACAAGACTTGAGCATGTTGGAATCCTGCTCTCATTATCTAATGTTACTCTTTTCTCCTGCACATTTTTAACACATTTAAAACTTAAAGTCACCAATTTGAGCAAGGAAATTATATAGATTAAATTGATAGAGGTCAGCAAACAAGGAAATTTATAAATTTATTTATCTGCTGATATATTTTGTATGAACATCCCAGCTGGCTGAGACGTAAAACAGGAGTTCAAATATGCAAGTGTGTGAGCTGGTTACACATTTTAAAAAAGTTCCTAGAAAACACCCAAAACTGTGAGGCAAGTTAGTTTAGTTTAATCCTTGTTACTCCTCGAGGAGCATAAGGCTGCCACAGTGAGGCAAGCCACTGTTGGTTTTATTTATGGTAAAATGTATGACAGACTTTTTTATTAACCAAACATATGTTTATGCTTACATTTTATTTGCATGTTATGTAGATTCTTGACTGAGACTCTAGAAGCACTCCTTGAGGAACTGCTGATTATTATGCAAAAGAGATGCCTTCCATGTTATGAGCACACTTTTTGTTATGCTAGGGGTGACTGTGACCATTTTTTTCCATCATCACACTGAGTGCACACCGTCTCAGTGGGGGAAAAACAAATCTACATCTGAATTTATTAAAGATATGTACAGTTGATGTCACAGCCACAAGTTGTGCTCAGCATGTTAATGTTCATTGTTAATGTTCTCGGATACCATATTTCATAGGTACTTCCTTCAAAGATATGTTGTCTGCACAGAAGTGTTCTCTTAAGTTTGTTGTCCACAAGAGTTGGCGACCGTGACCTTTTACAATTTATGATGCCCACTCTGACCCTTGTTTTTCTTTCTAGTCTTTCCTTAACAAAATTTGCTTCCTGTTTCAAGATCCAGAAACTTGGGTTTTTTTTTTTTTTTATTTGGCTAGTTCTCCTCACTAATGTCAGTACAGTGCGAGTCTTATAAATTATAAACTACTTTTATGAAAGCAGTGTAGTGACTGAAACAAAGCTGCCTCTGAGATGATTTCCTTGTAAGAAACAAGAAACCAGTGTTACAAGCTAGAAAAAAAAAAAAGAAGTTATGGCAGCATTTAATTACTTGGTCCACATAGAGACCAAGAATTTGCCTGCATCTCACATTTTTGTTATTAAACACATGAATACTCCATTATGTTTTTTTTGTGCTTTGCTCCTGTTGGTGTGGGTGTTCTATCTCAAAAGCATACCCAGAGGTGTTATGAGAGTGGAGATAACAGCTGATGGCTTTGTGCGAGGCCATGGTAACCCTATCCTCAGTCCTGCGCCTCTCTCTCTTTTGTTCCTAGTTGCCTCCAGTGGAGAGCAGGGCTGCCAGTCCAGTGCCTACAGTGTTATTACTCTGTTATGATGTCAGAACATCTCAGAGTGTCAACTTTAAATACTGGCTGATGAGTGGCTGAAGGATGACGTGGTGCTGTATGTGTTCGACTGATGTGGCCCCGCCATCTTTGACTTTTCCCATTTCAGAATATGCCCTTTGTGTTTTTACATTTCTTTTTTCTCCTGGATTTTGCTCAGTGTTCATGTCTGACACTGGCAGATGGTGCTGAACAAAAATACAGTTCTGATTAACTGAGCCTCGATCCATTTCCATTGGAATGGAGGAGCGGGCGGATGAGGGGATTGGTGTTTTTTATTTTCCTGGGGTCAGCAACTAGGCTATAGCACGGTAAAGTAACCTGCCCTAAAGAGAGAGAGAGAAAAAAAAAAGTGTGCCGGAGACGAGATCTGAACTGAGAACATCCAATTAATCCTTCCCAAAAAGGGTGAGAACAGCCTAACTCTATCCGACATTTAAAAAAAAAAAATGGATTTTTTTTCCTGGGGGTCATTAAAATCATTTGATATCGTGTTATTATTTCTGGCAGAAAAAATCCTACATGTGCTAAAATCGAAATGGAAGAGTGCGCATAGTGAAGAACAAAACGCTTTTACGAGCTGGGTTCTTATTTCGGTTCCAAGCATGCAGTGGCGACAACAAAACGCTAAATATGTTGCATCTCAACTGACAGGTAGTGTTTGTCAATTGTAATGCTAAAGACCCACCGATCGTCACTGGTGTATAGGCCATGCAGCCTGCACGGTGGGCAGTGACGATCGAGCTGAGGAATTCGCCGAGGCCACATCGCGACCTTGTAAACATTGTAAACATTGCCACGTCGTATCTGCGAAGACTGTTGATTGGGTTCACACCGGATATTGCCGTCCGTTTGTGTGCCAACAGTTTGTGTGCGTTTTCTCAATGGGTAAAGTGTCAAAATCAAAAACTCTTTTATAACCAAAACAAGTGCACCGCTAGAAATCACGTGACTGCTGATATGCCCTTTGACCTATAGTGATCGTGACAGTGGAGTGTTTCATGCAGCTTACAAAGAGGCAACAGTTCGCCTACTGAAAACATTGACTGTAAGATTTGGGACAAAGTGAAACACTCTCGCATAGACATTTAACGGCAACATGGCTGGCGCTTTCTCGGAGACACTGCGGAACCTTCTTGACAAATATTACACCGCATGCTGCAGATGTCACACAAGAGACGACGATGTTCGTATTTTGCCATGTCTGCACGTTTTCTGCACGAAATGTCTGCAAAGCATAATAGCAACACCGCCACAGCTGACGAAATACAAAAGAAGTAGACGCTTTACCTGCCCATCATGCCAATGGCCGCAGTATCTACACTCTGGTAAGTAAAATCTTGATCGTCTGGAAATTAATGGACTGAAATCGAGTATGGTGGTGGTGGTGGTGGTGGGGGGTGGGAAGATGAGAATATATATGTGCAGATTATGAGGCACATCAGACAAGCCATGCGATTCCGTACTAATTTTTATTTGGCAGTGTTTAAGATGGTTATATATATATAACATTTATGATAATATATCCAGCATCTTTAATTAATATCATGAAGCGGTCCAGTGATGCAACAGTTTTAGCACCTGTCACCAATTTAGTGAAAGTTGGCTGTCCTGGGTTCAGTTCTTGTCTCGGGCACGCTGTTCTTTCTCTGCATGTGACTTCTGTTTACAGGGCTGGCAAAATCACAATCAAAATCACATGCAATCTTACTAAAACCGACTGCCAGTATGTATTAATGTCACATCAGCAGACCATACCGCTTTCACATTGCCATTTACTTGCTCAACTCAACTCTACTTGCCGTGATCTTCTACAAGTGACCTAAGGTTACCAACTGTAGTTGTGTGTGTGCGTGAGAGAGAGAAAGGTGTACATTGCTAGTACAGCATCTATCTAAAATTGCCCTTGTGGATAAATAAAGTTGTATTGGATTGGATTGGATTGGCTGCCTTTGCTGTGGTATAGCCGTATAGTTGCCAGTTTCTCCCCTCCCCTTTATAGTATATCATGAATGAGAAGAAAAAGATTATAAAAATTATGGGTAGAAGAAGAGCTAAACTAGCTTTCAATCAGTGCATAGTTGTGTAAATGTAGTTGTTGCTCACAGTAGCTAGTTGCTTACAGTAGCTGACATTATTTTGGGCTTTTTTGTGGCTATGACAGTTTTAAATTACTTAACAATTGCTTAATGTGATGTAGCAAAGGATATTAATTCTTTGAACCTGGAAATTCCAGCATTCATATGTAAGAAGAGCTATATATTTCTGCTTTTTGTTGGAAGGAGAAAGGTTACCTAACCCTGTGTACCAGCCATGAAAAATTGTTGCTTTTTCCATCAGAACCAGTGAGCAGTTCATGTAGCAATCCTTATTGCTTTTTTTACCTATAGGTCTAAGTCATAATGTCAGCTTCTCCATGTCCCAACTAGAGCTTATTAAATATGAAGAGGAAATAGTTTATTGTAGTTTTTTCATTTCAGTCCTCATTTAATTATTCTTTCATGTGAAGTTTTGGCTGTTCACAGCATCACTTAACCATTGCATTGTTGTAAATTTTGTAACAAGTAACTCTGTTACTGATGTAACAAGTAAATTCTCTGTTACAGATGGTATTGAAGGATATCCAGCTGCACATCCATTACTTCCCACTATTAGTAGTGAGAAGGCAGAGTGCCCTTTTCCTGATTTGAGCATGGAAACCTATCATGAAGTATCGGGAAACTTGATTCTTGACCACTGTATTGGTGGACATGGGGTAGAGGATGGCTGCTTTACCAACATCACAGGCATGTCTGTTGATGAGAGTGTAGCTTCCTGTCCACGGGTTGTAGTTAGTGATGCAAGTCAGCAAAAGATAACTGTTTATGAGGTGGATGGAAAATTTTGCATGACTTTGAAGCTTGAGGAATCCATCAGGGATGTCTGCGTTGATAAAAATGGGGATATCTTTATTATTGTAGTAGAGAAGGACTATCTCATTGTGCATTTTGATCGAGAGGGGAATCGCAAGGAGAATAAGCTGCATACAATTGGCCCACAGTTTACGATTATTCACCAAGAACCATTTGGTCTATGCATAGATGAACGGGGCCATTTTATAGCATCCTTTCTCATGACCGATAGTGTCTGCAGATTTGATGAAGAGTGTTCCCATGTCTCTGCAATTGGCAACACAGGAAAGGGTATCATTAAATTTAATGGTCCATACTACTTAGCCAGAACCTCTAGAGATTACACAGTTGTTTCAGATACCTGCAACCATCGTGTAAAAATTCACAACCAGAACAATGGGCTACCACAGCTGCAGCTTGGCAGCACCAACTGTGAGCCTGGGCTATCACCTGGGGGGTTTTTTCTTTCCCAGAGGACTGTGTGTGGACAAAGATGACAACATTTATGTTGCTGATACAGGCAACTATAGGGTGCAGAAGTTTGATGAGTATGGGAATGTTTTAGGTTGCCCAGTAGAAGAAACTTGGCGATATGGTGAAAATGTGAAACCCACAAATGTTTTTGCCTTGCGGGATGGCAGACTGCTGGTGGCCATGCAAGGTCACAAATACTGTAAAGTGCATGTATATTGCAAACTGCTTCCACAGATGGAAGTCAAATCTTCCCTGTGTCTCAGTCTTTTTGAATGTTGTCAGTGCTGTACACATAAAGGCTATGAACAAATAAACTAAACATTGGATTCAGTCCCAGAAAGTCTGTTTGATCTGTGATAATATTGGTTTGGTTTTTACCACACCATCTATATCTACACACATTTATGAGATACCACAGAAATCGATATATTTTTCTTCTTTTTCATAAACCCAGTTTTGGATCTGCTAATATGATACATATGTTGCTAACTATTGCTTTGGTTTTCAGCAAAGTAGGTACATGCTTACCTGAACAATCTTGACATTTTCAAAACACGCGCCAAAATAAAATGAAGATAATTTTTCTCTCAAATTTGTTGGTTTTTTTTTTTTTGTTTTTTTTAACTTTTGTACAGATTTAAATCATTTTTGCCAGTACTGCATAAAGGACACAGATAGAAAGACTGATGATAAATATGTTTATGTTTCTTGCTATAATGATATATATAGTCAGCACTGTTTTTTCAAGTGTTTCTGCCACCAGTGAAAAATTGTCACCCTTTCCATGTTAACTAATCAATGGTTAGCAAGGGTGTCCACATTTGTTTCGGTGTCTGAAAAATATCACTCTGTCCTACTAGTGAAAATATAAAAAAATGTTGAAATGAACTTATTTTCATAATGAAACGCTATTCCAGTAATTTTTATTTTTTGTAATGGGCACTCTAGCATGCTGTGACTTTTCTGTATTATTCTGATTTTGTTACTGTATCAACTGTGTTTTGGCTGTATAGTAAATAATACATGATAACTTGCTTTGATGTATGCTGAGAGAAGCTTGCTTTTGGGAAACTGTCATACTACATTAGGTATATGATCATTTTCTGTCACTAGTGATCACACGTAGATGATATAAGTAGCCTGGAGATTTTACACTGCCAAGGCTGCAGAAACATGAGTAAGCTAAACTTTAATAAAAATTGTATACAATTTTTTTTCCTATCATTGGTTGTTCTAAAGTGCACAAATTTTTGTAAACGTTTAGGCCTAAAGCATTTTCCACAAATATAACAGTATGTAAAGTGCAGGCTTCATTTTGTTTTTCTCTACAGAGGTGGTGATCAGGCATAAAAATCTCTTATCATGTTTATAAAGCTGTGGACATTGTTGGTGACACCACTATCTTGATGCTGTCTTCAGGCTCCAGTAACACTTGTCATCAGATAGAAGCATCTGTTTGATAAAATGTCAGGTAAACATGTCAAGGACATGCACTAATCAGCAAGCATGGACAAAAACAATTTATTATTTACTTTTTGTAAAGTGGCAACATTTGATCATGTAGGGATTTTTGCTTTTGCTTTCAGCATTACTTATTAGTATTTTTGTGTATTCCTATATATTTTTTGTGAGCACAGTTTTACATGCTCCTCTCCACAGTTTCAAAACTTCTTCCACAAACATTTCAGGAGAAACAGTTTCAGAATGCACATTTTCTAATTGTTTTCATTATACAAGATGTTAAAGAGTGAATTCAGAATTGACATTAACCAATTAACATGTGCTTTTATTTCTCTTCATCGACTTAACAAAAGTCTGTCCATGTGCTACAAAGTCGTTTTGGATCTAAGATGAGAATGCCAATGTTTAAAGGCTGACATCTGATGAACCAAAGATTATTACTTTTTGAAAGTTTTGAAATTCGTGCCATTCAAAGAAATGAATTCATTCATTGAGAAAAAATTCTACCATTAAGGAGAGTGTATAAAGAGTAAGAATGTTTTTCTCCCTAATTTATGGAAAAGTAATCAATTTTTGAAGCCCTTGTTTTGCAAGCCCTACTTTTTATGCGTAGTATGGGCATGTATCACACAATGAAAAACCTTTAATTTTTTATTTTATGTTTGCATGTGCAGATGTGTGTATTCATGATATAGAAAGAGAGAGAGAGAGAAAAATGTAAAAAAGAAAGAAAAACTTGTTTTATTTTATCACCTGTCTCCACTACATACTGGTACACATTGATTACAATTTTTGCATCTGAAGTGCTCAAAATTTAAAATGTTTATATTTGCGATACAGTTTTCTCAATATATCCACTAAGAGTCTGAAGTGTGCTTAGGGTGCATGAAAAGAGTGTATTTATTTTGTAGTCCTTTACATAAGATCTGTCATTTGGGACATTTCCCTGTATGTGTAATCTGCTACTGATAGGCCTCATAGTCATCTTAACCAATCTTGGTTTTGTACATAAGAATAAACAGGCATCATTAAATATTCAGTAACATTTAATAAGCAAGAAAGATGCTTATTGCAAAATAAACCTTGGGAGAAATTATATGTATTAGAGAAGCCATAAAATCATGCTTTACAAAGATTGTCAAAGGCTATAGTAAATCGGGACATGTCTGAGGTCTATAAAACTCAAAAACTGGGTGAAGCATATTATAATTATATAAAATATTTTGCTCTACATTGACAAAATTATCTACATAATTTAAATTAATGACATAATTTTCTGTGAAATACATTTTATACATTGTATGTTTGACAACATTTTTAAAAAAAAAGCAGTAAAGAAGACCTACAAACAAGTGTCAGTGCTGTGAGCCCAAATTATGACTGGGACCAATGAGTTAAGAAGCGGAGCATGGATATTATTTATATAGGTATTTATATTTATATTCCTTGCTGTGCCTACTGTTTCATGTCATAAAACGTTTGAAGTCTCTACAGCTTTTAACCCTTTTTCTCTGCATTAATATCTGTTGATGAAGAGGACAGTTATGAAAGATATCTGCAATGTTGATGTAAATGCTGCCATTCCACAGCATAGCATTTCTAAAGCATTACTTTACTACCTGAAAGGCACCATCAACATCTTTTTTTCTGCTAGTAATGACCAGTACCATTACAGTTTATTTCCATAATTTATCTTGGAAAAGTACCAAAAAGTTATCTTTTTTGTTGTTCATGGACCAAACATATTGCATGGCACATTTAATGCTGTGTGGCAGTATAAAGTGAATGATGATTGTAATAGTTTAATGTGGCAGGGGCTGTCCAGGAACAAACTGAATGTGTTTTTTTATATTCCACTAGGTTGAATGGTCTATTGAAATCTTTTATCACAAGAAAATGTTGAATTGAAAAAACTGAAGATGTGTATATTTAGATTGAAAAGTAATGTTGTCTTCCTTCAGTACAGAAAATGCTGGCTTTTTGTGCTACTTTTTTTTCTATTTTTTTTTTTTCTATTTTACTTTTGGACCAAAGTTAACTTGTGTATGCTCAGATCAGAACATTTCATTTTTTGTATTTTGTAATGACTAATATCAGAATATCTTGCCTGTCTTATTATATGTAGCACTGGAATCTTTTTATTTTTTGCCTTAAATTTTTGAAAAGTAAACATGCTTCAGACCAGTGTAACCAGCCTATGACATCTAGAGCAGAAGAATATTCCTACTAAATTTGACAAAGTTTAGACAGACAGTGTTGGTTTTAATGGAATTTTACCTAGATTGATAAGCAATGCCTGCCTGCTGCACGCTGTTGTCTGTATAAGATGAAGTTAAAATTAGGCAGAATACAAAGCTGAAGAGATTCCAAAATTCCTTATAAACTTTTGTATTCACTATCATGTGCACATAATAGGTTGTAAAGAAATTAAAATCCATGTACAAAAATTGTGCAGTTTAGTTTGAAATATGTTTTGCTTCTTTAATGATTTGCTTATAAACGTTCTGCTAAAGGTACTTTTGTGGCTGCTAAAGATAACTAATGTAAATATTTATTTTATGTAGCAGATTTTTGAAAGGCAAGATGTTCTTATCCTTATGACAAAAGAATGGCAAGAATGTAGAGTACAACAATTTGGGAAGTGGACAATTTTGAATAAACATTTTTGTGCCTTTTTGACTATTTGGATAGTGAAATAAAATGTATTGCATGTTTTTTTTTCAGAAGAATTTATTTTGCATGTACCCTACAATATCTTAAGAACACCATTTCGTCACTATTTTTTTAAAATTGGAGTGTAGATAAGATAGAGGCGAAAGTAGATGCAACATCAAGGAGGACTGTGTACAATTGTTAATATTGAATTTTTTTTTTTGATCTTGGGACAGACTCCAGATCCTCATGAATGGCTTACAATGGGCAGATGTGCATTACATTTTTCAACCTTGAGTTATACTTTCTGTGTTAACTCTTTTTTACCTTTTTTTTGTGTTACAATTTCTGTGTTAATTGTTTTTTCCTTTTTTTATATCTTACCTACAGTATGTTTTAAATATTTGTGTGTGGTTGTTAAAATCGAATATGCTTCCATGAGATGACTAATTAAGTAATAGTTATGGATGTGTCTTTTTTCCCTTTATGCTTGAATATCTCTTTTGACGTATTGACTTGGCAATACAACTGCTATTTTTGGATGCTGTTGTCAATACGTTACTAGTCTGAGAGGTCTCTCAAGGACAACAATTGAATACTCACACATTGCTTTTTGTTGGCATAAAAAAGTATAGCTCAAAGAAACATTTCTTTCCCTTTCAAAAATAATTTTAAGATAATTTGAGAGCTTTATGTATAGCAAGGTAATGTACTGTTCCAAACATTCCTTAAACATCTTTATAAAGTTATTTTCATTTTTATTATACAGGAAACTGTTAAAGAAAATTATTATTTCTTAACTTCTTATTAAATAAAGTTTATTGTAAATGTCTTGTTCCTGTATTCATGTTTGTATGGATGCTTTTGGCTTATTGTTCGAATCTGAAGACACCAGCAAAGAGAAACCCAGCTGTCTATAAGGAACAGCTTTTTCAACCATTTCTGTATTTCTCATTGTTTCAAGATCTCCTCGCCCTCTCTTTCTTTGCTCTCACTGCAAGATCTAGTACAAGCTATTAATGTAATGTATCAACTTATCAGTTTAATTAATTTTGAGAAGTGTTCCTTTCTTTCGTAGTACTTCTCTAAAACTGTAAAAACCTACACTTATTCTTAAAATCGTAAGTTAATTTCTTTTGGTCTGTTTGTGAATGAAGCTTGTGATAGTCTTTATTTTAAGATAGTTGAATTACAATTGTTGAACGAAACACTTTCGTGACTTTTGATAATAAATCAAGACAAAGAGATAACTAACACTAGATTCAAGAAGAGTTTTGTTAGTCTAAAAATGCAAGTAACTTAATTACTACTTTATTTCCATATTTAGCATAGTGCGCATTCAGATTTGTTAACACTAGAGCAGTAACGTCGTGGCTTTTTAATTTTTGATTGTCACGAAACTTTGTTTACCCAACTAAGGGAAGTCACTCTCAGACGATGACGTCAACCTTACAAGCCTCACAACGCACTGAATCCAATAACGTCATTTCCGCTTTGACGTCAGTTGTTGTAAAGACCTGCCGCTGCCCATTGGCTTTCCTTTTCCAATATCCGGTCTTCGCACTACTATTCTTGTATACACGTCCGTGTATATAACAGTCCTGAGAAAATATGTCATATTATATGTAAAGTAATCTGAGATGAGTTATCAACCCATGAACTTTGCAATATTTTTACTATATTTTCGAGTGCCCCAGCGATGCAGGAACTGCTTCCTGCCGGCTGTTTATACAGAAATTCAATGCTACGTTACCCGCTCAAAGGTCGCTAGGGTAGCACTGCTCGCGCAACCATGCACCCAGTGCACAGAATGTATGGAAAGTGGGTGGGCTCTAGGAACTTGTATTATATACGCCGTGAGGGTACATAGTCATTTACTGTAGAAGGGGAGACCACTGTGCCTCGTGCTTGCTCAGCAGGTTGTCAGCCTTTGTGTTGTAGCCCGTCGCCCTCGCCATCTCCCACAAATCA
This sequence comes from Pomacea canaliculata, assembly GCF_003073045.1. Classification (NCBI taxonomy): domain Eukaryota; kingdom Metazoa; phylum Mollusca; class Gastropoda; order Architaenioglossa; family Ampullariidae; genus Pomacea; species Pomacea canaliculata. The sequence continues at coordinate 38,745,464 of NC_037592.1, read as the reverse complement.
AGGAAGCCACAAACTCACAGATTTATCAAAAACCGTGTCTGTGGTAATTTGGAGCACGCTATTCAGTAAGTGCAATGTTTTATTCACTCATCATGACCTTGGAGAGCACAGCCTGCGGGTATTTGTGACATTACTGCTATCGTCTTGGGGCCGGTGACTGAGTTTTGATAACGCCATTTATGAGTTCACTTCATACGTGTCTGTCTGTTTTCTGTTTTATCTCTCGGGAAGAGCACGAAGAAGGAAAAGGGTTCTTCGCTTTAGTGACTATCAAAAAGTGCTAGCTAAAAAGTTTCTGCTGAACTGCTGCAGACGACAACAGATATAAATAGAATCGGATATTTCCTTTGCTGTTGGAAGTCGGGATGGAAAGGAATCTAGTCACATGACGCGCATCTTGCCAAAGAATTCTCTGGGCATTTCACTAGCTAAAATTCAGTACTGCTGAAAATGATTTTTTTCTCACTGACAGAAAATGACATGTAAATCAAAAGATTTAATTAGCAGTAATCTGACAATCTCTAAATGTCATGTAAGCCTAACATAAAGCATTAACAAATTCACACTTTTTCGGTACAAGCCACTCGAGCTTGTGAGGCAGAGAGAGATATTATATAAAGCACGGGAAACTATTTTCCAAACTGATGTTTGCCTCTGCAGATGATGGACTTAGAGAGCCATCAAATATTACATATAAAAAGCAAAGTGGGGATTGGGAGGGGGATGCGTGTGTTTGGGGGGAGGGGACGGGGATGGGCCGGTGTGTTGAAACACCTTTCGTCACCCCTCTCCAAATTTGGCAGGGACATTCGTTTCCATTATGGTTAGATGATAACCTAGGTGCACATGTTTATTTGCTTATGTTTGATATTTATTTTCTTCGTTCTAAAATGTTACTAGTCGCTCCAAGTGGAAAAATAATTCACAGCAAGAAACAAAAAACCAAAAACAAAAACAAAAAACAACAAAAAAAAAAAAAAACCCAAACAAAAAACTGCGAGTTTTCTCGATCACGCAGAACAAAAGTGGACAGCATCCAGAATTAGAGTGTTTGGTTTCGAAAACAGAAAGAGAGGAAGAGAGGGAGGGGCAGGACCGAGTGAGCAAGTTGCGGAGCGATGTCACGCACTTGTTGCTGACTACGAGTTCTCGCATTAGGGAAGCGACAGCGAGTACAAGTGTTTGAGTATATTTGTCTACACTGACGCTGGGCATCAGCAAGGTGAACCCAACAAAGGAACTGAACCAACAGATCAAAACTAAAGTCACTAAAGAGACACTAAAGTAAGTCCAATGGCTAGAAGCTTCTGTGTTTGAGACTTTTCTTTCAGTAACATTTCGCTAGCTGTTCAAAACTGGATAGGTTATTTTACGTGCTTTGACTGATGGGTAATTTTTAATTATCACGGAGAGCGAATTTCACAGGCCATGTTCGATGTTCCTACCAGTCATCCTTTGGTTACATTTACATAACCACACATCCTGAGTCCGCTGTCACCTTGACCCAGACACACAAATGTTCTTTGCTTTTCAGATTAAGAAAATAACCCATTTTCTAGCATTCGGGTAGGCCATGAAAACCGATGCTTCTGCCTTGTTAATGTTACTAGATGGTAGTGTAAGCAATGTCGGGTATATCTGTTTGCTCTACAGGGGTCAGGTGTATGACACGACGCTAGGCGCTAAGCCAGATGTTTCTATGTGTGAGTCAAGCAGCCAGCTTCAATAAGCATTGCAATATGTAGTTTAGCTGATTGCTTCCGCGGTGTATATGTATGTTGTGCTTGGTGATTAACTCCCGCAGTGAAAATTACCCCCGTTATTAGTGACAGAGACAACGTCAACTTATTTTAATAAACTAAACTGCTTGTGCATGTAATAAACTATACTAAATGTAATTAATAATTATAAAAACTTTATTTTAGCATTTAACTGCAGTGACAGTAGTGTTCGTAAAATTTAATGAAAAAACATTTTCTTTTCGTGGTGCGGCCCGCTGACTGGCTGTTACTTTCCACTGCGGCCCACATGCTAATATGAGTTTGAGACCACTGCTCTATAGTAACCCTGAATAAGTACGGGGAAAGCATCTGACAAAGGCGTCATTTTCATTTTCAGTAAGCAAAATTCTTTTACTTCTCTGAAATGATGGTAAAGATATACCCTGTACGAAAATGACCATAATCTTACCTCCATTATGTTTATCAGTGCGGTTCGTTGATCTGTCTGTAGGTATTGTTGGTCGTCAGGTGAAAGAGATGGCAAGCTCGGAGGAATTCGAGTGGTGGCAAACATCCATCATCTATCAGGTCTACCCGCGCTCCTTCTACGACTCCAATGGGGACGGAGTTGGCGATCTTAATGGTGAGCTGGAAATGAATTTTCAAGAAACGCTTTATTAGCTGAAAGACTGAGAGCTGCGTTTGAAGAAAAAAAAATTCTGATAAATATGGATCAAAAACAAAAGTAGTTTTGTTTATTAGTCATATAAATACGTAGAGCTGTTGTATCTGGTGTGGATGCTGGGGTAGAGGTTAAAGCGCCCGTCGCCACATCAATGTGAATCATGGGTTCGAATCTCGGTTACGACATACCTCTCTCTGGATGTGACACTTGTCTACATGGCTGACAGTCGGGTTTTTTTTTTTAGGGGGGGGGGGGAACTGAGGTTTCCTCGACCCCCCCTCCCTTCATCCCTCTGTGTGTGTTTTCCTATTCATGAAGGCTTCATTAAATGTTTTGTCATAATTATATTATCAAAGACATGTTTTTGTAATGTTCAGTACCCTTTGTATTTTAATCATTTATTGATGATGGTGTCTTTAAAGTAATCGAAAATACGTTTATGGAAGTTTTAAATGTGTCATTATGATATATGTTCTTCACACCACTTCTACCACCGCTTACAATAGATATCTGCTTAATGATGCCCATTGTAACTAATGATTAATACTGGTTTGTTTTATTAAATCCGGCTTTTAATGATTACAGCGAATTGTTTTGATCACGGCATAATCGTCATGTAACGCACGCGCAGTTCTTTCATTGGTCGTCAGGTATCAGGCAGAAGCTGGACCACTTTGACTACCTGAATGTCAAGGCCATCTGGATCAGCCCCTTCTGCAAGTCCCCCATGTGTGACTTCGGCTACGACATCAGCGACTTCCGTGACGTGGACCCTATTTTTGGATCACTAAAAGATTTCGATGACCTCGTCGACGAAGCGCACAAGAGAGGTGATAGCGATATGAGCAAACATGATGATGTGCGATGCAGGTGACCACATGGGCAGAGAGAATGAGAAAAAAAAAGTGGGAAGAGGGATTGCACAAAAAAAGGAATGTAAGAGGCCAAGGTCCGGAGGGTAGGATGGAAAGAGTGATGAAGAGATAGAGGAATGTGATGAAAGCAAGTACTTATGTGACGTACAATGTCACCGGCTTTACAATAGCCAGTTCTAGATTAGAAAACAAGAGGATGTTTGATTTAAAAGAAGCTAGCCGGAAAAAAATGTCACATGCTGTCACATTCCCTGTAAGCATATATTCAACCTACTAAAAACAGACAGCAGACTGAAGGACACCAATAATGTGACTGTGCTCAACCATAGTTAACTCTAAAATTAACGGCTATAAAAATCAGAAGACGAGGACACAGACAAAGAGATAAAAGTCGATAATGTGAGTGTGTTCAACCACAGTGAACATCTGCAGCAGACCGTGTAATGCACAGTCTGAAGCAGCGAAAATATGGCAGGGATGTGAAATAACAACTCTTTCGTTCTGTCACTGGCATCAGGCATTAAAATTATCGTCGACTTCGTGCCCAACCACACCAGCGATCAGCACGACTGGTTCCAGAGAAGCTGTCGTCGTGAAGCCACCCTACGACGACTACTACATCTGGCGCAATGGCAAAGTGGACGCCGATGGCAAACACCAGCCTCCCAACAACTGGGTGAGTTTTTTAAATTAGGTTTTCTCTTTTGCCCGGAGCCGATTAGCCGGTATCATGATTCGTTGAATGTCTGAAAGTAACAACAACAACAACAACAACAACAACAACAACAACAACAACAACAACAACAACAACAACAACATTATTTCATCGCGATTAGGCTAGCTGTTTCAATCGTCTCATCGTGGAAACTAATCGCTTAACAGCAAGTACTAAAATCGAACAACAGTAAGAAAGTTGTTGAAGCATTGCTGATGTCTCAAAGCAGGCAGTTGGTAGGCTTTAGTTTCTATCAGTCATAAGATTTCATAAGATTGTCCCTTTCGTTTGTTTTTTTTTTTAAAGATCAGAGGTCTAAAGTTTCTAATTATTTATTCCTGTCATTGGACGTATATTAATTATAATTAATTATTAATAATGGGTAGATATTAACATGAGGACTTTGCCCCAGATGTCTGTTGACAGGCATTCAGTAGATCGTTTCTGCCAGTAGGTTGGTGAGTAGACCAGCTTATTTCTTCCCGTAGCTAGGTGTCAGCTGGTGAGTAGATACTTATTTTGTCCCCTAGCTAATTGTCTTTTGGTGGCTATAGCCATTGACACCTTGGTCGTGTCGGCAGCTAAGCGTGTTTGGGGCACAGCATGGCGGTGGCATGAGGGGCGACAGCAGTACTACTACACAGCTTTCTTAGCAGCACAACCCGACCTCAACTACCGCAACCCTATGGTCGTGCAGGAGATGAAGGTGAAGATAGTAGTGAAATTATACTAAGTTGGGGATGGACAATGTCTGGCGGGGTTGAGTGTGCGAGGAGGCAAGCAAGATTAGAGCTGCAGAATGTTGCTGAGAGAGGGAGGTTGGGAGGGAGAGAAGTTAAAAGTCAGTGTCAAGAGCAACGGAATCATCTATGATACTCGATTTCGATCTTGTGTTCTTGCTGTAGGCTTAAATGGTTACGATCGTGAAAAAACGCGATACATACGAAACAATGCATACTTGGTCATTAAGATGAGCTTTGGCATTTTGTGAACCAGAATAAATATGGACAAACAGATAGGGGAAAAAAAACAGACTGTGGACCGTTAAACTGACTGGTAGACAAACAGACGGACAGGCTGGGTAAACAAAAAGAGACAGAATGATGTAATTGGATTGAACTAACTGAAACACATATTTAAAGTCTGGATTGACTGTCATTGACTTCTGGCTCCGTCTGGTCGGCAGGATGTTGTTAGGTTCTGGATGGAGCGTGGTGTTGACGGCCTCAGGGTCGACGCTCTGGAAGTTCTGTTTGAAATTGAAGATACGAGCCAAGACGAGCCAAGATCTGACCAGGACGTTCCCCCGGTACAGTTTTTAAAAAAACACCAAACCAATTCTGTATTAAAGATTCTTTTCAATCTTCCTTTATTCCCATTATTCTTGAGGTCCAGAACAAAATATGGACGGACTTATGGTAAACATACCCTGTCATGCTGGTCTCACTGTGCAAAAGTTACAATAACCCCTTAGAGTGTTGTGAATCGGAAGCTGAAACGATATCTCTTTTCTTGTCCAATCATTCTCCGCTTGCCATCAATCCTACCCCTTCATCAGCCAAAAACGCCTCAACCAAATGGCGAGTGTATATCACTCTTGACCCGAAATGATGGCTTCAGTCTCAGGTAAACTCCTCGTTGATTGCCTTCAGTTTCAGTATGAGTACTACGACCACATCTACACGGCATCACAGCCGGAAATCGCTGACATCGTGCGTGGCTGGCGGGACATCCTCGATGAATTTCAACGTAAAGACGGTAAAAGCAGGTAAGGTAGGTGCTATTTCTAGTTATTCAGTCTCTGTGATTTTTGTTTCCTATTCATTACATTATCCTGCACAACATTCTCCGAAGAAGTACAGTAAGACTTTTCGTGCTCTTTGTTTGTTAGCTTGAAGTGGGGATCAAGGGTTTTACAAGAGTTGGTTAAAGGCATCGTAGAAGACAGTGAACTAATGAACAGATTATAAACCGGATGTTAGTCACCCGTGCTTGTGCTCAAACATTCAAGTTTCAGGAGATGTGCGTGGCACATTGTTATGGCTAATAAAATACAAGTTATTAATCAGGAATCTCTCTTCCTTGTCCAACTAAAAGTAGCATGTAAGTGAATACTGTACCGAAACAGTGAGAAATGAAAAGTTGAAATATTTTAAAAGTAAATGTTTCTACAATCAGTTTTTTATTCTTCCTTTTTTAAGTGCATCTCGTGCTTTTTAATTTTGGCGTAAGTGCACTTCCCCTTTTTATTGAATCTGTCCTGTGAATGCAGGAAACACAAAGTTTGACATTGAATTGCACCCACAGAAGTTAACAGAGAGAACAGTTTTCGCCAAAATTACAGGTTTTGATTTTTAAAAAAAAAGGCAACATTGAGTTGCATTTTCTTGTTCAACGCATTCCTTATACTTACACTTTGCTAAGTCATTTCAAGTCTTGTCGATTACTTTGCAGGTTCATGGTGATAGAAACCTACACTCCCCCGACAATCCGCAACCGTTACTATGGCTGCGGGGCTAACCCCTTCAACATGGATCTTGTGGACGAGCTAAAGGCGCCATTGTCCGGCGAGAAGATGGAGCAGCTTGTGGACAGAGAGTACCGCTCCCTGCCTCACGGCGGCTGGCCTACGTTTGTTGTATGTATTGGTTTGCAAACTTTTACTGCGGCCAACACTTTTAGTTATTTACGATAAACAAAATTTTGTGCAGTACAAAACCACTATGTTTCTCAAAGTTTACTGAAGATTGGATGACTGATATTCATGGCAGGGTAAATTATTCATCCATTGTTTTAGTTAAATAGTTCATAACAACTGATCTCAGCCTCTGTCCTGTGACTGAGCAGCTGGGGAACCATGACCGCGCGCGAATAGCTGACAAGTTTGGCGCCGGCTACGTTGAGGCACTGAACCTGATGCTGCTGACCCTGCGGGGAACCCCCACCTGCTATTACGGCGATGAACTGGGCATGCAGGGCATCTCTGTGACCTTTGAACAGACGCAGGATCCGTTTGGAAAGAACTTCGGTCCGGTGAGTCCAAGTGCAAATTCCCTCTCCTCGAGTTTTCCACACAGGTTTCAGAGGCGCACAAAGGTGGTCGGTGCCGGTCTCCTGAATGGAAGGTATCAAAGATGGTGAGCAGATAGTTGTACTATCTTTTGCTTTCTTCTTTAATTTGTGTCTGTGAAGAAACGCGCACGCGCGTGCCGCTTTGTATCTGAAGATAAGTAATACTGAAAGCGCGTGTGGCTTTGCTGGTTTGTCCTAAACTACCATAAGTTTTAAAAAGTGTATTGAAACTATGTTAACAGGAGCGATATCACCTGGTGTCTAGAGACCCAGTTCGTTCCCCCATGCAATGGGACTCACGCGCCAATGCCGGATTCTCTACCAACTCATCACCATGGTTACCAGTCCATCCAAACTATAAAATTTGCAATGTCAAAGTAAGCAATCCTAATGAATCTCTCTATTTTTTCTCTCTCTAACCTGAAAACGAATTTCTTGATTCCACATTTAGGGAACATTTAAACACAACAAACTGTCTTTTTACTGTCCCTTGCAGACTGTCGGCTAAATAGATAACATCAAACAAACTGTCCTTTTTCATCATGAATAATACCACACAAAGATTAGTAAGACATGTTTCCATGACTTCTGTCAGTCATCACCCGTATGTCTGATACCAGGCACAGAAGGAGTCGGCTGAACAGACAACCCTCCAGCTCTTCGCTGCTCTGGCCGCCTGCGAGAGGAACCAGTCTTCCAGCTGGGACAGCTTCGCTATGCAGTCACCAACAAGAATATTTTCTCCTATATCAGGCATCTAGCGCCACCTACTGAAAGCCCAAGTCCGCCTCAGCGCTACCTGGTGATCATCAATGTAGGACAGGAGGTCTCGAAGGATGACTACTCTCAGGCACCAGTCGGGTGTGAGCGTGGTGTGGTGGTGCTCTGCACCAGCAATGTTAGCACCAAGCTGAAGAATAGGGAGGTTCAGCTTTCTAGGTTGGTGACCTCACCAGGAGATGGCCTTGTCATCAAACTATTCTAACCTGTACCAAAGACACCACATGGAACAGACATCAGACAGTTTGCAAAATTATAATTAAAATAAGACGCATATTGAACATATTGTGAAATGATGAACATTTTTGTGCCTCTGTAATCAATGAAATACCAAAGATGAACAAAGCAAACATGCATACACACATACGCACACGCACACATGCGCATGCATACACCCACACCTGCTTCGATGTCTGACTTTTGCGGTCATCTTGGCTAGCCAGGCTGTTTGAATGTGAACTCTAAGTGTAGTATTTGTGCAAGCAATCTGGCCTCTACTTAAAAGTTTACTCACAGACAAACCATCTAGCTCATCCACGGAAGATGCGTTGCCAGTTTTATCAAACATCGAACAGCAATAAGCATTATTACCTTTAGTTGCAATATGTAGTCAGATTTAGAATTGTTCCTGTCTATATTTTTTCATTATATTAAACTTGCTAACATAGATACTCAAGAGTATTAACTTTTTTGCCAATAAGTATTGAAGATAAAATAAAGTTTATTTTTTATTCATTTTCTCGTTGATGTTGTACGCCATAAATAATCATTGTGTGTTGCTTCATCTTGTTTCACACAAAAACAGGTAAAAATAGAGATGAGAGACATTACCTATATTGTGTAACACAGATGTCAATAAATTCACAAAGCTTTAAGGAATGTTTGCAACGAAAGTTTTAATTTTCCATGATAGAGTTATCGCTTCCGTTAACAAGCGTCTAATTTTTCTCAGTTAAAAAAAAATTAACACCAGTTGTTGGTTTCGTTTAAAGTTCTCTTTGATTTATAGTTGACAAACTGCTGGGGCCAGTGGCCGTCACACTCTGGTAATTCGATATGCTTCACCGACTAGGTGTTTCTCAGCAGTGGCACCATCAGCCCTTGACGAGTAGCACCAGGATGACGGTCAGGGTCGAGGAGGTGTTGTGTATACAGGCCTCACGCATGCGCAGTACAACGGTCTTGGGACCGCCCATGCGGTTGTTGCAGTCTGTCAAGGTGGTGTTAGACCGTGGTACTATTACTTTAGCCACTGGCCAAGGGGTCACTGAGTGGTCACAGCAAGCTGGATAGCTGGCCCATTAGTCTTAATTTTCTGTTTACAACTTTCCCTTGTTTCTATGAAGCTTAGAGAAGAGTGCCTTACTCACCCGTGGCGAGTTTTCTCCCTGCATGGCTGGCCAAAAAGCTGACATACTGTTAGTCGTGAGGCAATGCAGTTTTAATATTCGGAAAGCCCTGCTAGAGTATTTTTCGTATTTTCTCATAAATTGTCAATATAGCACACTTTTGTTTTCTTGAACTGCTCTAACTTGTAGGCTACAAAACTTTCGCGCCCGTGCAGGTTCTGTCCAGTGAGTGGGCATTCAGTACTGGGTTCAGCGCTTCCTTGGCTACTTTCATGCAATCAACATCCTTGACCGTCTGTTATCTGCTTTTGTATCGAACCATTTTGATGTTTGAAAAGCCTGGCGTCTTGGTGCCGTCAACTGTCAGGACACTGAGGGTCGCCGTCGTTACCTCGACGACGAGCCGATGTCGCCTAAGAGCTCTGTCGTCGCACACAATAACGGTTATCACACGGTTGCCTAACCGGCTGAGGTTCAGTCATCACACTGCCGTCACGCAGGGTCTATCGTCTCACTGGCGTCAATGATGTTACGCCGAGGGTCACCGTCGTCCCGCCGAGGGTCACTGTCGTTAAACAGGATTACGGCACATTGATAGTCAGCTGACATCCCCGTCAGTTTAGCGTTTTCCCCGCCACTAAAGGCTACTTCCTCATCACTCTCCTTCTAGACTCTCACTAAGTTATTTAAAAGCCAATGTTTATTCAACACCTCATCCTTTGAGTTATGTTACGGCCCCTCCTTTCACCCTCACTTCGTATTTCTTCCACACTTCAACCGTGTTCCACGGGGGTGTAGGGTGGGGCAATATTTCTTGCCGTCACCTACCCAAGATGTTTTCTCACCTTCACGATGTCGTTCTGCATCTGAAAGACTGTCTACCTGTACTCGAAGTCCTTGCTGAAAGCTGAATGGTTGCAATGACCTCTGACCAGCGCCAACCTCGCTAGAGACAGAAAATTACCAAGATTTCCCTCCATCTTGGCGCCCCCCTCTCACCTGGTATGATATGTACCAAGTCCCGTGAGTACTGCACAGTGATCAGGCTACGGGACTAACAAGGGCCTAGTTCACAACATGAATGAAAACAACATATTACCAAATTACACTAGAGGCGGTGGTGAGGTGGGTGGGGTGGGGTGGAAATTAGTGTTCTATGCTAAACCATCAACCATCATGGCAAAGCACCCAGCCCTGTAAACAGAAGCCACACGCAGAGAGAAAGAAAGAAAAAAAAAACAGCGTGCCCGAGACTGTCACACAAGAGAGGAGAGATAATTATAAACATTATGTATCACAAACATAATTTCCACAATGTACTACATACACAGATGCGGATTTTTATTTGCACAGTCAACACCCTCTCGTGAGTCGGTTTTCACTTTAAGGGGCGGGTGGACTTTTGGCTACGATTTTTTGGCGTGGGTGTCGGGGCCAAAGTGAAGTCCCACAGTCAAAGCTCAAGCATCTTCCCCACCATGTCAGCGTACGCAGGGTGTCGCGTGCGGCCTATTTATACGCTCTGTGTGTCTCCGACTAGCGGGTAGACCCGTGGCACGCGCGAACAAGCGCGGTTTCCCGCGATCCGCGAACAAAGGAAAACGGTTCACTCCGCTCCACATTTGAACGTGCCCTCTGCTCTGTTCCTTTTTTTATCGATCGTCAGGTGGCTGTGTGCAATTTGATTGCTCCAGACTCGTCTCGCTGTCCTGTAACCCTCCCGGGTCACCGTACAGGCTTTTCCTCCTCTTCCTCCACGCGCCGTCGCGATAGTAAAAGGTTTACCGCTAGGTAGCCGTGACCCGGTCGTATTTGCATAATAAGAGGCACGTGCGGTGTCTGCCTTTCTGATTGGTTGACCGCATCGGCGCCTGCGCAGTGCCACTGTTTTGGCAGACGTGGCGGTGACTTTACGAACGGCTTTCACGCGCGTGCCGTTGGTCGCGAGCATGTCGACAGAGAAACGAGAGGTGGGAGGAGGCGATCGGAAACAAACTGGAGGACACTGAAGCGACAGGTAAGCCTCGATTGAAATGGTTATAACCAAAGCTAAAATACACTGGATGTTGTAAATGGGTAGATAGCTATACCCTACCATGTACAATGCGGTATCCATGGAGAGGAATGTTTTTAAGCATGGTGGCATCATACGCTTGTAGCATTTTACTTTTGATGAGGTTTGCGATGAATCGGTGCTGAATTTTTTAGTCTTTTTTTTTTCTTCCTGTGTGGTAGTTTTGCTCAAGCACTGTAGTGGGTGTGAGGGTGTGAGCTGGTCAAAATTAACATGACTGGCCTGCTCTCTGTCTACCTGTGTGACTATGTTCAGGTGATGTTATGTAAAAAGCATGAATTTAGCAAAGAAATGCGCTCACTAATGATGACAAAGCAGCTGAGAAGAAAAGAAGAGAGAAGGATCACAAACAGGCGCCTACACGCGCGCGCGAATATAAATAATAAATAAATACAGCATTAATCCATGCACGCAGAGTTTGCTCTAATGACACGCCTATAAATACATGTCCATCAGGGTTTATCAGCTACAACTTCAATATCACCTATCTCACCTTTTCCTCCGTCCTTTAAGGGATGACTTTTCCCTCACATCCCGGGTTTCTTGTGAAACTTTGAAATCTTCAGCTCAAAACCTAAAGAATTCCGTTTTTCTTTCTGTCTGCGTCAGTCTGAGGAGCAGCAGAAACTTCTCGTGGATCCAACTTTCAAATTTATCTGAAATGTCTGCAGAAAGAAGCCTTATCTGTTCCCCTAACTTCACAGCTGTGAACCGCAACCACGAAGGTAGTCTCCGTGCGCCCTCACTGCCCTCGCTTCCTGCAGGTGAGGATAAGATGGCGCACCACTGCGCTGCTGCATCAGGTCGACATGCTCGTTGCAAAGATATTTGTTGTCCTCGCCTACCGTTTGATGAGGTATCCCCTCCTCCAGACACCGTCTACTTGTCTTCTGTTAATTCAAACCCTTTCTAGAGGCTTCCTTTTCGGTGTCTATTGGTTGTTTCATTTGCGACATCCAAATGTTGAAAAAAGGAAGAGTGAAAAATGGATTTAGTTACGATGCTAACTGAAGAAAGGAGATATAAGTTGTGTTTCGTTTGATCTCGTTTTTTTTCTTTCAAAATAGCGACGTTCTTCTAAGAAAAAAAAAAAAAAAAAAAAAAAAACAACAACAAACCAGTGCAGATCATACAAGACATAGCCTGGCATGAAAAATGAGCTTGAGTCGAAAGGTCTTTTTTTTTATTCTGAAGTAAACGGGGGAATCTTGGGAAGCGATCCTTCAGATCCCCCATCGGCAAGGCCAAGTTATGTCTGTCTGTTTCAGGCCAAGTTATTGCCACTTGCTTGTTTTTATTTATTTATTTTCAGGCAATACAGACCAATTTTGTGGAGATTCTCTGAAAATGCGTTCTTCGTTCCTTTTTATTTTATTTTGTGTTTGGGTAATTAGAAACCGGCGGATTTTGAATGCTAATACAGTTAGCAGTGTCCCTTACCCGCCTTTTAGGGACTTCAGAATTACTGACCTCATATCTGTAAGGTGTGGTACACCAAGACAAGAATACCAACGGTTCAATATTGTGCTGTAAATGCTGAATGATGTGCAAAAAGTACACACCCTCAGTGGCGTAGGAACTATGAGGGAAAGGGAGTGGGAGGATGACAGCCGCACCCCTAAAAAACGTTAAGCGTTGATTTGTCATTCATTGTTGGCAAAGAGTTTGCCTCCCAAAAGCCAAGCATCCTTCTATGCCCCCCGAAGTTTCCAGAAGTGTCAACTCTGTTCACACAACGGCCTAACAGAGGGGATGGGATGTTCAGATGACTCATAGTCGCACACAGCAGGCGAACGACAGACGTTGGTGATGGCTCGCAACAATGGCGGACGTCTGCTGCCATCACAGAGCGCCATTTCGCGAGACACCCAGGAAGGGGAAGTGGGGGAGCGACAGAAGAAGAGGCCGGGTGGCGGTCGCCGAGCATAGTGATGCGAGAGGGGGATCAAGGCGCCCATAGCGAATGGCAGATGGCTTCCCCCCACCCCCGTTACCCACCCCACAAGGTTGGAAGGAGCGGACCCGTTCGGCTTCCTCGCTCGTCGCTGCGTCTCTCTCCCTTGCCCCCCCCTGTCCCCGTACACACCCCTACCCTCCCCTATCGCTCTCCGGCATGGCTGGCAGCGTCTGTCAGCCCGGCGCTGTTAGCGTCGTCTGATTGATTGAACCGTTCAAATTTTCAAACCACCGACGCGCCGATCGCTGCCCGAACATGTCTTTCTGGAACTGCAGGCACGAGCAGCGAGACTTTTACCCCCAACATCATCTTCTCTCCAATACCGTGGGTGTTCCACTGAGACTGATCATCGTTAGAGCACTCGTCAGTAACCACATTTGTCTCAGACTGTGAGGCCAAACTGCCAGAACTGTGAAAACTGTTTTTTGTTTTGTTTTGAATGCTGTCGTTACCTGCATGGTGCCGGGTGTTTTGACGATAACAGGCTACAGGGTCTGCACAGTGCCAGACTTTGCACGGTGGGAAATGTTTAGGTGTTAGTGGCCTAAAGATCTTTGCCGAGTACGACCGTTTCACATCCAATTCTGTATATTTTACCTGTGAGAAATACCTCAGGTAAGAAATAAACATGAGGTAAGAAATAAACATGGGCAACAAAGGCCATCAATAATAATAACAACAATAATAATAATCATCATCATCCAAGCCCAGAAAATTTAAAACATCAATAAGCATTAACCACGAAAAGTAGCAACAGTATTTTATTTTGAAAAGTCGCAACTACATCTACACGTCTGGTGTCTCGCTGTGGGAGTCAGACGTGTTCAAACCTGTCCGCAGCATGTACCACCTGCTTTCGCGGGGCTCACAGCACACACTTCACACCCCTTACTCCCGCCCACCCACCTGCCGGAATCCAAGATGATGCACAAAACGACGTTATCGCCTGTCGGCCTTGACCGTCACGCTTTCGTGACGAGGGCAGTAAACGGGCGAAGTCCCGGATGTTCAACACACATCACCGACGAGTAGTACACGCACAGGTCGATCATGTTTGAGTGAACTCTTGTCGACTTACATGCAGACGAAGTTAGATAATCCAGACTAGTAATGTATCCTGTCTAAACGACTGTAAAAGACTTTACTTACAGCGTATTTAAAAGATGTAGAACAAACCCAAAGTGATTGGATTAGACTGACAGAGGAAGGAGTTCTGTGGGTTTATAGCTTTACCTCAGTGACCGCAATGACCCAGTGACCTCCTGACGCTCAGGTCAGGAAGCTTCACTGACACGTAGCACAGGGCAGTCTGTTTTACGTCATAAAACACTACGTTGACGTCACACAGAGCTGCGTTCATACACAACAGTGCACTACTTCTTACATCACACAGTTGCGTCATACACGACAGAGCACTACTTCTTACATCACACAGAGTTGCGTCATACACACAGAGCACTACTTCTTACATCACACAGTTGCGTCATACACAACAGAGCACTACGTCTTACATCACACAGAGTTGCGTCATACACAGGAGATAAAAAATGCGACCAATGTTTAGCACCCTCCTATTTTCTTTCTTTTCTTTGAAAGTTGATAATCCTCTGTTTTATCACTCAGTTATCTGCCATCTAAATACTCCACAGTTGTCTAAACTCTCATCGGAAAGCGGTCCCGTAAGAGAACATCCGGGCAACGGGTTCGTCTAGTTTAGGTTTCGCAATTTGTCGACACTTAACTTACTGTCAAGACCGTACTTGTCGCCAGCCGAAGGAAGGATTAGTTTTGAATGGGATGTCTTGAGAGCAACGGGTCTACACGGCCTTGTCCCTCTTCCCTGACACCAGCTCGCGAATCGTCCTGCGGCTGGACCGGTGTGTCATCAGTCCATTGACAACAGGTCGAGAAGAGCGAACGTCAACAAGCTTTAAATGGAAGAGGGATGTCGTCTGCTACGAGTGCGATAAAAGTAGGGGAGGGAAAGTTGGCCTGGGAGGACAGATTTACAGAGCCTGTATGTCACCCAAGCGCAGCGCGCGCTCGTCTGTCATGATCAGAATGTTATCTGCTACAAAAAAGCCCCGAAAACAACAAACTTTTATTCGAGGATAAACAAATTTACACAACATTTATATGACAAATTAGTTCAATGTTTGGATCAAGCTAAGCATTGGTAACATATCTTCATTTTGAGTGGTTACTGTTTGTGCTGATCTTGCTGTCAGCGGATAGTCTGCGTAGTATTATTGCGAAAGTTTTAAAAGTTGTGAGTCTGTTATGGCTCTGTTTTCCTGTGGCCATTACGTGCTGACTGGCTGGCTGGCTGGCTAAGTCTTCTGTCAATGGGCGTCCTCTTTTTACAAGATCATTTTGGCAGTGTCCTGTTTTTTCGTCAGCCAGAAATGCTTCCATTTTTGCATCATGGGAGTGTGCTCAAGTTTCCCTCTTTTTTTCAGTGGGGACCATCAGAATATCTTTCGGGTGTCAGGCCTCTGGGGATTTTTCATTCTTGATACTGATTTTTGTGCATCCCCCATCGGAGTCATGGAAAACAAGAGAATCTTTGTGTTTTAAATAAATTAAAACAAGAGAAATTAAAAAAAATTTCACTGTGTCAAAGTGATGAGATGAAACTTCCAATATTCATTTCTTTTAACTAAAGATAGTTCAGAGGACTTGAATTGGGTCCTTGAATTATATCCTTGAAACAACATATTTTTATTCGATATGACTTTCGTAAATCAATATACAGGAAACAAGGGTAAGAGTGAAAGCACATTACGAACCATCCACGACAGTAATTCGATAATCTAAGCGAGTACGAAAGTTACCCGAAGAAGTCATCTGACAGGAGAATAGTGCTCAGACTCTTGAGTGTTTTAGGTTTTTCTTTCCTTTCAGATAAACTCGTTGCAGACCTAACTCAAGAACTTCTCTTCACTCACTAGACTAGTCGCCGAGAATGGCAAAAAGACAAAAAATAATCACATTTATTTAAGTGTTTGTCGCTTGATTTCGTGGCTCGAGCCATGTCGATAACAGCTGCGATAAATCAGTAAAAACCTGATAACTTGCCAGGGCAGCTGGTCAGTACCAATGGTTCTAGAAGTGGACAGATATCAAAAAACATGTTTAATGATACTCTCCTTTGTCTGCACAGGAACTAACAGCAGTTTAATACTGTGGGGCATTCGCAGGCTTTGTGTTGCCGCATGAGTGTTTGTCGGGAGGGCTTTGGGAGGGTCGGGGTGTTGAAGAGAGGCGATTGAAGGGTTACAAATCGCGATCGTCTGCGAAAAGTAAGAATTGAAAGATGAAGGAGTTCAAGCGAGGACTGGAAAGGCGCGGCGAAGGCGATAAGACTAGGGAAATCTGGCGGCCAAGAAGTGTTTACAGCAGTGAAGTACCTTTATCACACAGTAGTGCATGTGATAAGGCTAGAGAACAGTAGGAGAAGAACTTCGCAACAAAGGACGCAAAAGTTTCGACTTTTATCACCAGATCTTCAACTGACGGCAGGTGGCCCACCCAAGATCACATGCGCAGTTTTCGAATTTGCTGTAGCTGTTAAATCGAGGGGCATCAACAGGTAATTATGTACTCAGGTGACGCCTTAGGGGGCTTACACGTGGAACTTTGCAATGTAAGTCTTTAAGTTAACAAGCCACTAGCAGGTGCTCTCATGTCACTCCTGTTTGTTTTTTTTTCGTTTCACAATAAAAACAGAAGTGGACTGACCAACCTAACCATAGCATGACCAACATCTGAACACTGAACAATTCGGACTGGTTGCTCCAGGCATACGAGTACTTTTCCGGGACTAACACCCCCAGGACACGTTCTGCTGCCTTCCGGGTTTTATTCCTATACCTTCATGGTAGATATTTTGTGTGTGTGTGTTGGGGGGGGGGGTTATTTTGTTACTTTCTCATAACTGAACATTTTAGAATGGGTTCAGATATGAAATATCTCCCCCAACAAAAATAAAATAAAGACATTTCCCACCAAGCCAAGCAAACAAAACTGAGACAAAGGCTAGTGTGTCATGCGGCCTTGACAGGTTTAGTCTTCTTTAAGATCGTTTTGACACGTGCAGCTGACAAGTGTTCTGTTCCGAGCTCCTGCACGTCCGAGAGTTTTTCCCTGCATGAGAACATTCATCTTTGTCGCTCTCAACGATGATACAAAAGAGTCTCGTCTTTGCATTGTCAGTATGTCCAGGGCCACAGACGGCTCCTCACCTGTCGCTCGTTCCGGTGCGGGAAAACTGAGACTCCCCAAGAATAGTTTTGTGATCTCAAAGTAAAAAAACTTCTCGATTTCTACAAGTTTTTTTGATGGCGTCCCGAGACCAATATAGAAATACAAAATCGTTATTAATACTTTCCAGGAAATTGTTGTACTGGAATTGTGGGGCGAACAGCATGTGCACGAGCGACCAATCACATGTGAGTGTTGAGTTACGTCACGCACCCAACCTTCTCCCTTTCGCGCGCCAGAGCACGTGGCACGCTCTTCACCAGCACCTTCTGTGATTGGTGGAAACTTAGCTCCTCGCCCGCCCTCGGATCCGCCCCGTCATTTGTCTCTCATGTGCATATTGTTATACTTGAAAGCCGGGTGGGGTGGGCAGCATGGGTATATTAGAAGTGCATACACCCTTATTGAGACCGCAGTGTCATGATCAGCACCAGTCACAGGAATACAACGGTGGGTCGACTGTCTGCTGTATTAACTGACGGGAACTGAACTCCGGAGTACAGTCGTTAGTGTCTCGCACTTGTGCGAACACAGGAATGGCATCAAACACATTTCTGCAGAAGGGTAAGAAAATACTGTTGTGAATAATTCGACAACGGCCGATAGAAATTGAGAGACATGATAACCTGTCTCTCAATGGTAGACAGTCTTTGTAGACAAGGCTACTTTCGTGAAAACTTGCGCGAATGTTTCTCAGACTTACTATTTTCAGTTACAGATTTATCTATGTCAAGTTTGAAATATTTCCCAGTTTCCTGTAGAGTAGCCAAGCTCCCAATAGAAATCTAGTCTACACTTCGTGAAGACAGGATAACTGACATTTCTATCACAATTCACACCACTGGGAGGACAACCCCGCCTCACGTATTTACGTGTAGAAAACTTGGGGAGAGATGAGGATGTAAGCTGATGAAGAAACAAATGTCCGGGTTAGTAAATTACACTAAGTATTCGAGTTTTGTTCGTGTCCGGCCATAACAGGCCAATTAATATTTTCAGCAAAACATAGGCTAGAGTTGTGCCCCTCCAAATGTTTTGTCTCCCCCATTTTCCCTTCAGGGACTCTTGTGGACCGCCATCATCTAGCTCTCGTGTTTCTAGAACTGTCATTTAGCTAATGATTCTGTTTGGCATCTGTAAGTCTTCTTTAAACTATTGCTTGTATTTTGCGACTTGTTAAAAACTATTTAAAGACTCTTTAAATCTTACAGCAATTTAATATTCCCGTCTTTAATTCTGAAAAGTCTATTGGTCTCAAAATCTTAAGAGCCTTACAGTTTTTAAGTATTTCATATATTATTTTAAAAGCAATTTTTAAGCTGATCACACGGTTAGGACTAAAATTACTGTTGATCTGTTTTCAATCGTCTGAGTACTATAAAATAAGGTTAGTCGGTCGTAAAACTTTGACAACAAATATTTCATTTTATATACTCAGTGTGTGTGTGTGTGTGACATCTTGACTGCATATCTGTGTCAAAGACAGCTGGCGCAGATATCGGCAAAGGTTTACAGCAACTTAACCGTGCATACTGAAAGCAATAAATTATTCCAGATGGACATATATTTGAACAGGGGAGAATTCGGTTTGACAAAAACTGGTATATTTGAAAAAATATGGAACACGGAGACAGAACGGCCATGACCTTAAAGAAGGAGAGTTTGCGAACAATGACCCCAACTGCCTCTACCCCAACTGCCGATGGGCCGCTCACCACCCTCCCGTTATCCAGTACTTTCGCCGTGTCTCACCTGTTCGGCGGCCAGTCGCATGAGCGACTCCGTTTTGTTTGGCTGAAACGATACCCTTCGCCCTTCTTTGGTCCAGCCAGCAGGTCCGTGTGAGGGGAAGAAAGAGAGATCGCTTGTGAATGCATTCAGCTACTATAGGTGGCGCTCACGTGTCTCTTTTGATGCTTTTGATCCTCGCAGAACAAACTGTTCTCGCTTTAGTCACAGGGCACCTTAGGTCGCGGGGACATTTCCCGTTGTCCCCTGACCATTCATGTGTGTGTGTGTGTGAACATCCCTTTTTTTGATGCCACTTCTACACTTCGGGTGGTTACTTTGGCAACAGTTGCACACAAATTATTTTTCTGCTGCTTGCGTGACTTTTGCTTTTTTGAGACCAAAGCTATCCACGCATATTTTGCGACATTATACGTCAAGCTGAAGATATATGATGAAGAAAGCAGACGAGATTTTGATGGACGATGTCAAATCACCAAAGGACGGAATCGACAAGTGGTTATGTTGATGCGAGGGAGGGAGGTCTTTGAGCCACCTTCCGACCCTCTCTATAAACAGATTTGTTCGATTTAACGACGGTCCTACTCCGAAAACAAACTGCTCTGAGTAAACACTGTTCGCTTGAAGGGACCCAGCAGGAGGTTTATGTAATCGCACAACGAACCGGGAGACAACTGTGTCGAGTTCGACAGAGCTTAGTTTATTGTCTCCCCTTGACAAAGCAGCCCCTGGAGGGGGGATGCAGCATAATTATTGGATGTAGAGGCGGCTGCGTAGGTGTTTCTCTGTTGTGAGAACAGACATCATGACCGTTATTATCAGCGACTGCAACATGTCTTAGACTGACCTAGGTCTAGGTGGCGCTCTCTCAAAGACTTTTCACATCCATTTGTTGGCAAAGTTACCCTCACTAACAGTCATTACGTTTGTCTTGATATGTTTGCTGCTATGTCTTCAGACTAAAGAATTAAAATTTTGTTGCAGACGAGAAAGCAAGCATCATGGCGCGCCATGGCAACGCCAGACCTGCAATGAGTATATCAGGGCAGGAGAAGGTCGAGGACAGCCAAGGAAGGGTCATGCACTCTCTTGACAGGAAGTCTGAGATGATCGCCACGCCGTCGCGAGTTTTTAACGGGAAAGGCCGTGACTACAACGACATTAATGAATCGTTTCTTCTCTCTGCTCGATCGCAGACTGTCCGCCATGGTCGTCCGGACATCCAGACAGCTAGAGGCATGGACTATTCCTTCTCAGAAGGCAATGAAGATAAAGAGAACTACATGTACTTACAGTCAGACAGTTCTATAACTTCTCCTGACTTGGGCAAGTGGGTGAGTCGCAGAACCCCTATTAGACTAACATTTAGCCCCAGTCAAAAGAACGCAACCGGTACAAACTCGCCCTCGGAAATTCGGGAAAGATTTCAACGATTTTCTGCCTCGCAAGAGACACATATTAAGCAACCTTCAGCCTGAGACAAATATATCCCCGACTACATCTAGGCTGATGACAGGAGACCGAAACTCTCCCAGCAAAAAAACACAACTTTAAGATTTGACTCGAAAACGCAAAATAAATCGCTTTCTCCGGAAAAGTTTCGGCAGACTAGCTCCTCTACAGACAAAAGCAACATAGAAGCTCACACCATTGGGGGCTGAGACAGGGTCTGGCAGTGCTGACTGGGACAGCGGGATAGGGACATCTGGTCCCCTTGATCTTTCTCTACCTTGGAGGAAACGTGCAGAGTCAGTCTCTACCCCACTGAGGGGTGTCAGAGCAAAGAGACAACTAGAGCCTGAGTTAGAGCTCGATTCTGGTGTTGACAGCACAGAGAAGGAGAAGCCACGTGAGCCCAAGAACAACCGTAAAAGCAGAAGAAGAAAGCTTCTAACATCGACGCCAAAGGTCGACTCCAAAACCAACATCGAGAAGGACTCGATCCACTTGATTCCTTTAAACCGCTTGCTAGAATTGCAGGGCAAAGGGGAAGCTTCAAAGACAGAGGCTGCAGCGAAATTGTCCCAGAAACGCGCGTGCATGGTGGGTCGTTGGGAAACGGTGAATGTCGCTTAAACGATGTCCATAGAAGAGCCGCAGGGTTGTGTTCTCAGAAGCTGTCCACCAAATGGCCTTTCTGTGTCCCCGGTCACGAGAAACGCGCTCCCTGAGATGGTTGAGCATCACGAGGGCGCTGACATGAAAACGTATTCAGGTTCCTTCTCCTCGACAACCACATGTGACGTCAGAGTCGTGCGTGCTGGGAGTCGGGTCTGATATTGGAATAGTAGCTTCACCAACTCCATGCCCGCCTGCAACCCAGATCGCGTCAAGCGAACAGAGGGTGGTCAGGAGGTGTGGCCACATGGCCGTCAGTTACTCTACTCCTCGTGCCGGACCGAGCATGCGCAATGGCCTCAGAACAGTTCGTTCGACAAGCCGAGCATAAGCCATGGTGCATCAGGCGCTGCAGACGACAGTGCAGGGCTTGTTATTGCTGATACTGATCTCGCACAGCAGGTGTCTGCTGCATTACCCAATAAATCGTCAGCAGCAGGAATTTCTGGGTCGACGTTCTCCGTCGAGAACCTTCTGAAAACCGACAAAAAGCCTCAAAAGGGCCTGGATGCACGGAGACAACGTACGCAGGTTCTGCTTTTGATTCTCGCGGACTTGAAAGACTTTACGACAGACAGCTACCTACTAAAAGTCTTTTGCCATTACCATCGTCACTGCCGCTGATGCCTGTGCAGTACAACTGGCCCGCCTACAAACCACCCCACGATTTGCTGACCCTCACAACAGACCCTCCCTTCGTGACCCCGAATCTGCAGGGATACCAAACTCAGTTTTCACCCGCAGCACTGCCGTCCTCTCATCCAATGGCGAACTCGTGCTTCTTGCCAGCAAGACCCAGTCAGATTCAGTTTACGTCTGAACATCAAGGTCACGTGATCGCCTCGTCAGGTACATCATCTCCTTGCAGCCCGCCACAGACACCTGTCGACAACCACCAGCAGCGCAGGGTGTCTTCAGTCGCACCCACAGTCGACCCCGAGGACGCTGCGGTGAGGACGAGCAGACACACAGTCTTACTCGAAGGCAAAGGTCATGCGGATGGCGAGAAAAGCGAAGGTCATGATGAGGATGGCGAGGAAAAGGAGGCCAAAGGTCAGGACATAACGATGGTAAGTGCCTTTGTCTGCAATGTTCTTACATCCTAATCAGCCAACGAATCAATTTGGTTAACGTGCGCGGGGTTTTTTTGTTTTTATCTTGTTCTCATCGATAACTTTCTCCACCTTTTTATAGAAGATCGAGAACGATAAGACAACCCAGAACTCCAGTCTCCTGAAGCCCGATGAGGCTTTGGATCACCTCAGTCACGTGATCTCAACATACGCTCCTAATGTCAACCTCTGCCCGAGCCTTGTCAAGACCGTCAGTGTAAGTTGAAAGTTATAGTAGGCATGAATGTGATATACATTTCGGTTTGAAGGAACTGGAAAGCCGCCCACCATCTTTTAATTACGCGCGAAGGCCAATATGCTTAAAATGAATGAGAAGCAAATACTTCCTACGAGCAATCGTGTGACACACCATGTTAAAGGTCGTCGTCTAGTTTTTGCTTTTTGTTTTCTACAGAGTGTTAAGGATGGGTTTGTAGGAGTCATCAACTCTGGACTTGGAATCGTCAACCCAAACTACACGAGGAGCTTCATTCCGCCATCGGATAGTAAGTTAGAGAATGTTGTATTGACAATAACAATTCATTAACAAACTTGATTGGAAAGCATATTAGCGTCCTTTTCTCTTCTCTCCATTTATAAGGAAACCATTTTAATCTCAAGATGTACGTGTCTGTAACGAAGGCAATATCACGTGACTTTTCTCTTGATCGTTTGGCAGTGCCGGGTTCCTTCCAATGCTCCGTGTGCAACAAAGTAATGAAGAGCAAGAGAATGTACAACCGACACAGGCGCAACCATTTGCCCGTCAAACACTTTCTCTGTGTCTTCTGCTACAAGGGATTCAACGATTCTTTCGACTTGAAGCGCCATACTCGAACTCACACAGGTTGGTGCTCTCGCCACCGGGGCTCACATGTCTTTCACAAAAGTCACGAGAGTATTTTTGTTGTCACCAAAGAAATTTTACTTCTGTTTTCTTTTTTCACACCAAATTTTAGTCACTGTTTTTTTTTTCATTATTATTTTGTTTACAGCGGCTTTCCCTTGAACAGTAGTTTCATGTTGTACCTTTTCCATATCCCCGTGAATAAAATTTTTTCTTTGTATTGTTTTAAGAAAAAGTTATTTTTTATTATTAGGAATAGTCATTTAACGTTTTGGTAAGCTCCACAAATAACACTGGTTTTTGTTTCTAGGCAACAAGCCGTACGCGTGTCCCATCACTCCCTGCACGAAGACCTGCGCCCAACGTGTGACCCTAGAGAACCATCTCGAGAAGATCCACGGGATCAAAACACCTTACGAGAAGAAAGAGCGCCGCCCCAAGGTGTATGTCTGCGAGCTGTGCCAGACAACTTACCACACCCGCCACGAGGTGGTGGAGCACACCAAAACCAATCACCCTAACGACCCGTGTCTGCAGAGGCTGCACGACCGACGCCATTTTGGCGCGGAGGAAGGTTCAGGAAGCTCCCAGAACCAGCCCAAGGCCCGTCGCCGAACTGGTCGGCAGAGAAAGTGACGCTCGGCGCTATCGCCATCAAAAGCGAAAACTTTATGTAAAGTCTCCTTGCCTGACACTTGCTTTGCAAAAACACTGACCAAGATAAACTGATAAAAACCTGACTCACTGGATATTTCCAGAGTCAGACATCATCTTACTGATAGGAGTTTTCAAGTGCTAGCGATGGACATATGGATACTCAATGTAAAATATATATATTTTAAATTCCCAGCACTTCGACTCTGCTCCTAACTTTTTGATGTCCCTCTCCCACTTTGTCCTAGTGAGATTATCGCCCTCGTTTACACAAGCTGCTGTCCATACATTCAGATGCTTGTAGAGGGCGCTATCGGGTTTCCAAATGTTTTCATAGATAGGGTCGCTGTTACATATTCTTAGTTGCTGACACGGCGTAAAACAATCAACCATCACAGATAGGGTTTTAAAAACCAGTGGCGCAGGAAGATGCTCATATTTGTGGGGGTGGGGTGGGAGGGGTAAACCATGTTGACAGTGAACATTCTTGCCACTTTTTTTCTGAAGGGAGGTTGGTCCCACTCTCCACTCCAGGTTCCTACGCCAAACGCTCATTTTTTTTTTTTTAGAAATCTGCGAATCTTGAGATCAACTTGCTGCCTTTGGGCTTCATTGCCTGCATGCTGCTATCGGATTTGCTGCCTTCGATTCTCGAGGACACGATTTTTGTTTGACTACGACAGACAGCTACCTACTGCTAGTCTCTTGCCTTTAGCATCATCCCTTCCTCTGATGACCCGTGCAGTACAACTATCCTGTCTACAAACCACCCCACAATTTACTGACCTTTGCCACATACCCCTTTCCTGCTACCCCGAATCTGAAGGGATACTAGACAAGCTTTCTCATCCGTTGTGCTGTCGTCCTCACATCTGGTGCGAGTGATGGTGAACTCAACTTATTGTCAGCAAGATCCAGCCAGATCCAGCTTACGTCTGAACAGCCAAGTCACGTGACCGCTTGTCAAGAATGCCGTTCTCTCCCTCCCCAGCAGTCCAGTTACCAGAAAATTGCAGGTTGCAGCTAACGGCAGAAGTAGTGGTGACGAGCAGACGTGCTTCCTTCAGTCTCACTGGAAAACGAAGATCAGGATAAGGATGGCGAGAAAAAGCAAGGCCAAAGAATAATAATGGTGTGTGCTTTGTGTCTTCTTTGTTCATATATCCATTGTTTTAAATCTGCTGATCACGCCTATCGTTTTGTAAAAGATTTCGTGAAACTTAAAAGTTGTCTTGACAAAAATATTTGCAAGACTAATTGAAAAATTAGTAATTAGTAATTTTTTCTATACCTAGCCCACTAAGAATAATATACATTTAAAAATACACTTCTAAAAATGAGCAAAGATGTGTATATTTCTATTCTACGCTATACAGGCACACTTATTCTATAATGTTTCGTATGACAAGAGCATTTCCAGGCAATTATTGGAGACTCTCTGTTGTGCAGTGCCCATTTTATTCTGGTGATGAGAAATGAAAAACGAAACGATGTCGCCCAGCACTAAAGGAGCTACACCCGTCCACCACGGTTTCCTCAAGGGTTCCAACCATTCCAACGAATTGAAACGTCACATTCAAACCAGCATGGGTAAGTACTCGGTCAGTACCGGGTGGCATTCTTCTGTCAGAAAAGAAGTTACTCGAGATTTTGTTTTATTTACCCCAAAGGTTTTGCTTCTTTTTTTTTTGTACCTAGAAGTTTAGGAATTGAGCTTTCGCAGTTTTAGTTTTTATTTCGTTAGTTCCATTAATAGTTTTTTCGAGGTATTTTTTTAAGTGGTTTAAGCTGGTTTCATATTCCTAGAAAACTGTGTTGCTTTGTAGTGTTTAGTTTCGTACAAATAGTCATTTGAGTTTAGCAAGATGACTTTGATTTTTTTCCTCCACGAATGGTCACACACTTTTGTTCTACAAATTGTCAACACACATTTTCTTATTGTTTGTAGGATGTGGCCAGACACGCACGAAGTCTTTGCACGCAACGTGGACTCTGGAGATCACCTGCAGTTGATCCATGAGATGAAGAATCTGGACGTGAAGTTGTCTAAGAACTGTAACAACTACCTACTACACTCGCCACGAGGTGGCGAAGCACATCAAGATCATCCACCCAGAAGAACCTTGCCTGCAGAGGCTGCACGATCGACACCATTTTGGCGCCGTGGAAGGCTCGAGCCCAAGTCTCACCTCCGACCCGATCGGCAGAAAAAAAAAAAGGAACGGTCGTTAGATGGCCCTGCAGATTAAGAGTGAACTACACTCCCTCTTAAGCTATGAACACACACCACCTTCGTGTATGAACGTGCCGTAGACTTTACTATGGTGGGACAGTTTGTCAAAACATCAAGAAATGGGATTTTTGAGACACTAAATATAGGTGAATGCACAAAAAGCCCGGACTTCTGGATCATGCTACAAAAGATTGTGTCCCCTTCCCAATTTTTGTTGTTATTTTGTGGTCGTCATTAAGACGAGTTGCGGCTCGATACTTGTAGAGTGCACATTTTTGACGAGTATGGCTTTAAACATAGTAATCATTGTCTTCATTATCATCGTTGAGTACTGTACATAAAAGGCTTGACCATGTGGCCATGATCACCTTGATGTTTTAAATTATTGCGTTCTATAGAAATCCATGCAGTATTCTATGCAGTCCAGATCTTGCTGCATTCGAATCTGCATTTCTTAAAAGAGCGTTTCACTCTTTCGTAATATTTCCCTTAGCCATGTAAATTAAGTTCAGATTTTTTTCTGTTGGAATTAAAATTTGGACATAAGACTGGACCTATTGTCATTGAGTTGTATTTATGTTTTTAACAACAAGCATTTAAAAGGGGATCGAACATATCTGTTTAACAAAGACACAACAAACTTTTCACGTGACAAGTCACAGAAAGTATTTCATCAGGTTCAGTGAATCACATGACAGTCACAATGCTACTTTCCGAAAGGCTTACAACACGAGAATGGATGTTTATATCGAACAGAGCTACTTGCTTACTTATATTTGAATTATATTATCTTTAAAATAGTAATACAAAACAGTGTGTGTGTGAGAGATTTGTGTTTAACGTCGGAAGGCAATATCACGTCGAGAGAGAGAGAGGAAGTAACTCTTGTTCGTGTAAGGGAAGTAACTCTAGGGTCGTTATTATCTTCTGATTGTCACCCAGCATCCGACTCAAGTGTTCCGCGTACGGGAAAGTAATAAAATAAGTAAAAAGCACTTTTCTTTTAAAAAAAACCACTTTTGTTTGAAATGTACTTAAAAGGATAATAATATAATTTATTTCCTTAGCTCTCGGGATTTTCTGTAACAGATGTAACTTAAAATACAAAACGTGGCAGGGCTTATCCACTTTTTTTTTTCCTGTCCATCTTTATCACAGCATTCATCCAGTGGAAAAATCTTCTCGGCTTCAGTCTCTGTCAATAATTACTCATGATTCTTTTGCTTCTTCTTTTGTTGGCATCTTTTCTTTCTGTTGCAGTTTCATCCGTCTGTGTTCTCTCTCTCCTATAGGGTCGAGTGACGTGGCAATGTGACGGTTGATAATGTGGCATCCGGCTATGTGACTGACTGAGTTGCGGTATTTTGTTTGTAGACGCTTTGTGTATGTGGGAATTGATCGATGTGTTCGTTTTATATTTTTGTAACTTTATAGCCTTCTTACACGCTGAATCAGGGGAGACAACCATTAGTTTACTAGTCCTAAAAGATAGGCTACTTCTCTCCCTTAATTCGGCCTACACATTGTCCTACAAAATTAAATTAAAACAAATTATTTGACTACTTGTGGACTGCTGGAAATTATTTAATCTTGCGTCTTTACGGTAAATGAGTAACTGGTGACAATTTCAGACCTCTAGGAGTGTGGTAAGTCGGTTCTTACACCAGCCCAAGTCTCCCAAATCACAAGGGGAAAAAATCAAGCTGCACACAGTTCTGACAAGTTTACCTGCCAAATCACACATTTGGACATGTCAGGTAAAAACACAGGTAAGATTGCAAGATTCAGGACAGAAAGACAAATGCAAAACGCATTAAAATTCAAAACAAGTGACTGTTAACATGCCAGGATGACTACCAGCTCACACATTGCGAGTGACACAGTGAACACCAGCAAGTACTGACTGTTAACATGCCAGGATGATTACCAGTTCATACACTGCGAGTGACAGTCACATGTATATAACGCAACAGTTTTCTATGTCCTACATCTTGAGTCACCTGTGAGTCTGTACTGCTGCATTGTTCTCGAGGTGTGACCAACGAAGTGTTGGCATTCGCTAATTATAATGGTCAACATACTGCCCTTGGCTGATACCTGGTACGCGGGCCAAGAAGCGGGTGTCAGCTACCCAGGTAAGCTTCTCTGTAAGGGGTTACAGTGTGATGTGTGAGACTGTACAGTTCCCCAGGGCCAGCTGATAATGACAGATATCCCCTCCTCCCTCAGGGGTCAGTCATTAGTTGCCTCATTTGGTTGTACTTAGATGCAGTCGTCGTCGCACAGAACTCGTCTTCTCTCACTCAACTAGCCGTTGGGAATGGCAAATAAATAATAAAAAAAAAAAGAATTGAGAGTTAAAGAAGTTGGATGACGGTAATAAGGTAGTGTGCTTTACAGAAAACCTTTGGAGAAAGGACTGTTTTCATCCTCTCCACTTAGTTTGTGAGGCGGTGGCGACAACGACGAAGATAATCATAATGACAAATACGGAGAAGAAAAGAAATGTTTTGAAAAAAATTTTGGTAAGCATGTTACAGCATAAGTAAGCATGCTATAAGAAATAACGAAGTAACTACCTGTACTTTGTGTATTTTTTGTGGCTGAAAGTGACTTGAAAAGTACAACCATTTGATTCGGCTTTTATGTTAGTTGTTTTACAAAGCTTGTGTAAGGTAGGTTTCAATGGGACCTAAGTTGTAGCACTGTGGCACGACTGTGACAAGGAGAGGACAGACACGTGACTGGATAATAACCGTCCTTGTTTCTACGCTGTAACAGTTATAATCCTCATCGTCATCGTTCCCTCATCGCTGACATTTCATAGCATCGCATGACCTCACCCATCAGTGGCGACATCTAGTCAGACAGCCAGGAGGTGATGTGTGATGTAACAGAGAGACATTATCACCTGCGAGCAAGATTCAGCGAACCGTGAAGGCTTAAGCCCCTCCCCCCCCCTCCGACTCCGCGAAGAACTGAGTTTGAAAGAGAATTAGCCGCCGGCGGTCTGCGGGTCTTAATTAAGGAGCTATTCAGGTTGGTGGTGGCGGTGACTGGCATAGTTTCAGTGCTCATAGGTAATACCTATTAGCGGAAATTTCTTTTATTTTTAATAGTTACATCATTCATCCATCATTTCAAACGGTCTTGTGGCTTGAAGCGGTTCCTGTAAGATTAATAAAGCTATTATTCGTCCACTTTATATCAGCAGCCACCCTGAATGACTGATTAAGAGAAGTGGAGTGGATGATGTAAGGGTCAGGTGAACACTTCAAGCACAAGCCACCAATCAGGGATCAGTATCGTATATTGCTCCGCCCCCTCGCTCGTAACAACTGTTCGTGGCTCGCGCCTTGCCAGCCCTTCCCGTCTTCCCATTGGTGCAGACTTGGCCCTTGGCCGGCCCTCAAGCACCCCAAGACCACCCCATCTTGATGATTTATCTACAGATGGGTGTATCTGGCTTAATTACGATTGATGAGTAGACGCCAGGTACGGTCGAGTGAAACGGGTATATTACCAGTTGATACACTGACGTGGACAGTTTGTGATCAGCTCTCGTGACACGAACACAACAATGGACATTATGATGCTGTACCCAGTGATACCCGAGTCAGCTTACAAGTTTATGAGAATGTCATCCAACACATTGCAGCAGAATGGTAAGAAGACTGTCTGTCCCTCTGTCGTCTGTCTGTGTGGATGTAAGCTGATGCACATAGAAATATACAGATACAGCAGCATGGTGTGGAGTAAACATTGTGTGTGTCCTGTCACAACAGGCGATTGCAGTCTTTTAGCAAAGACTGGGACAAAGAACCCAGCGCACGTGCATTGCTCATGTTGTAAAAGACAAGATTTCTCATCAACGAATATTTTCACCTTCCAACAAGCGGTTATTTTTAAACTTCCACTGTTGTGCAAAATATCTGATGGAATCATGATGGAGTTCGTGATTAAAGGGTCAGCGAATGTCTGAAATTGGATTTGTTGTGCTGCTCGGCAGATGTGATTCACAGGCAGTCGACCGTTTGATGACCAGGCCAGTCCCTGCACTCAACCTGAACATTTGTGTGACAAAAGGGCATAGAGTTCATCCGATGGGTATCAAACCAAATGCTGTCTTCCGTTGAGCTCAGTCGCTTACATGTGGAAAATATGTTATTAATACTAGATTATCTTTAACTTTTCCTTGCATTGCTTTTATTGTGTACATAAAGCTCAGAAATGATCTATACGAATTAATATGTCATCTTCCTTTTCTGTTAAAAACAATTGTAGATATTTTGATATTTAGTTGCTTTTACGTTGGAATGACATCTTGGATTTTCCTTGGCAAAATACAAAGATTTTTAAATCGTAACATCGCTATCCGTTTAGCCTGGCTTCGTGTTGTTTGTCTTGATATGTTTGCTGTTATGTCTTCAGACTAAAGAATTAAAATTTTGTTGCAGACGAGAAAGCAAGCATCATGGCGCGCCATGGCAACGCCAGACCTGCAATGAGTATATCAGGACAGGAGAAGGTCGAGGAAAGCCACGGAAGGGTCATGCACTCTCTTGACAGGAAGTCTGAGATGATCGCCACGCCGTCGCGAGTTTTTAACGGGAAAGGCCGTGACTACAACGACATCAATCAATCGTTTTTTCTCTCTGCACGATCGCAGACTGTCCGCCATGGTCGTCCGGACATCCAGACAGCTAGAGGCATGGACTATTCCTTCTCAGAAGGCAATGAAGATAAAGAGAACTACATGTACTTGCAGTCAGACAATTCTATTACTTCTTCTGACTTGGGCAAGTGGGTGAGTCGCAGAACCCCTATTAGACTAACATTTAGCGCCAGTCAAAAGAACGCAACCGGGACCAACTCGCCCTCGGGAAAATTATGGAAAGATTTCAACGATTTTCTGTCTCGCAAGAGACACATATTAAGCAACCTACAGCCTGAGACAAACGTGTTCCAGACTGCATGGACAGCGTCTGACAGTCCTGACTGGGACAGTGGCAAAGGTCCCCTTGACCTTTCTGTACCTTGGAGGAAACGTGCAGAGTCAATCTCCACCGTTGCAGACGACAGTTCAGGGGTTGTTGTTGCTGATACTGATCTCGCACAGCAGGTACCTGCTGCACTACCCAATAAATCATCAACAGCAGGAATTTCCGGGTTGACGTTCTCCATCGAGAACCTTCTGAAAACCGACAAAAAGCCCACAAAAGGGCCTGGATGCACGGAGACAGCGTACGCAGGTTCTGCTTTTGATTCTTGTGGACACAGGTTTGAACATCAAGGTCACGTGATCGCCTCGTCAGGTATACCATCTCCTTGCAGCCCGCCGCTGACACCTGTCGACAACCACCAGCAGCGCAGGGTGTCTTCAGTTGCACCCACAGTCGACACCGAGGACGCTGCGGTGAGGACGAGCAGACACACAGTCTTCCTCGAAAGCAAAGGTCATGCGGATGGCGAGAGAACAGAAGGTCATGATGAGGATGGCGAGGCCAAAAGACAGGACATGACGATGGTAAGTGTCTTTGTCTGCAATGTTCTTACATCCTAATCAGCCAACAAATCAATTTGGGTAACGTGCGCTTATATATATATAAAAAAAAGAAAAAAAAAAGTGTGCTCATCCGCTGCTTTCTGCACCTTTTTATAGAAGATCGAGAAAGAGAAGACAACCCGGAACTCCAGTCTCCTGAAGCCCGATGCGGCTTTGGGTCACCTCAGTCACGTGATCTCAACATACGCTCCTAATGTCAACCTCTGCCCGAGCCTTGTCAAGACCGTCAGTGTAAGTAGTCAGTTGAAAGTTATGGTAGGCATGAACAAATTATGTGATGTACATTTCTGTTTGAAGGAACTGACAAAGCCGCCCACCATCTTTTAATTAATCGCGAACGTCAATATGTTTAAAACGAATGAGGAGCAAATGTTTCCTAAAGATACACCTCATCGTTGGTTTTTTTGTTTTCTACAGAGTGTTAAGGATGGGTTTGTAGGCGTCATCAACTCCGGACTTGGAATCGTGAACCCAAACTACACGAGGAACTTCATTCTGCCGTCGGATAGTAAGTTAGAGAATGTTGTATTGACAATAATATTTACACCTTAAAAACATCGAGGGAGAATACCGCGCGCGGGTGTGGGAAATATTTTTTACACTGTTAGTAACGAAGGCAATATCACGTGACTTTTCTCTTGATCGTTTGGCAGTGCCGGGTTCCTTCCAGTGCTCTGTCTGCAACAAAGTAATGAAGAGCAAGCGAACTTACAATCGACACAGACGCAGCCATTTGCCCGTCAAACACTTTCTCTGTGTCTTCTGTTCCAAGGGCTTCAACGATTCCTTCGACTTGAAGCGCCATACTCGAATTCACACAGGTCGGTACTGTCGCCACCGGGGCTCACATTTGTTTTTCACATAAGTCACGGGAGTATTTTTGTTCCACCGAAGAATTATTTACAGGTTTTGCTTCTGTTTTGTTTTACCCTAATTTTAGTCACTAGCCGTTTTTTTCCCATTATTATTTTGCTTACTGCGGTTTCCCCTTTCATGTTGTACCTTTTCCATGTTCCCTGGAATAAAGTGTTTTTCTTTGTATTGTTTTGACAAAAAGATGTTTTTTTCTTAGGAATAGTCATTTAAAGTTTTGGTAACCTCCACCAATAACACTGATTTCTGTTTCTAGGCAACAAGCCGTACGCGTGTCCTATCCCGCCCTGCACGAAGACCTTCGCCCAACGTGTGACCCTAGAAAATCACATGGAGAAGATCCACGGGGCCAAACAATCTTACAGGAAGAAAGAGCGCCGCCCCAAGGTGTATGTCTGCGAGCTGTGCCAGACAACATTCCACACCACGTGACGAGGTGGTGGAGCACACCACAAAGAACCATCCACACGACCCGTGTCTTCGGAGGCTGCACGTTCGACGCCATTTTAACGCGGGGGAAGGCTCGAGCAACCCAAGTCTCACCTCTGATCCGGGAGGCTGAAAAAGGAACGGTCGTTAGATGGGCCTGCAGATTAAAAGTGAACTACACTCCCTCTTAAACTATGAACACAAGTGTATGAACGCGCTGTAGACTTTACTATGGTGGGACAGTTTGTCAAAAACATGAAGAAATGGGATTTTTGAGACACTACATATAGGTGAACGCACAAAACCCAGACTTCTGGATCATGCTACAAAAGGTTGTGTCCTCTTCCCAATTTTTTATTGTTAATTTGTGGTCGTCATTAACACGAGTTGCGTGCGGCTCGATACTTGTTGAGTGCACTATTTTTGACATTTTCTTCATCCTCATCGGTGAATGCTGCACATGAAAGTCTTGACCACGTGGTCATTATCGCCTTGATATTTTAAATTACTGCGTTCTGGAGAATTCCATGCAGTATTCCATGCATCCAGATCTTTCTGCCTTTGAATCTGCATTCTCAAAAGAAGCGTTTCGCTCGTGTCAATGTATATCTATATCTTTATATTTCGTAATCTTTTCCTTCGTAATGCCCTTGGTTGACACCTGGTGAACAGGCCAAGAAGCGGGTGTCAACTACCCAGGTAAGCTCTAATCTGTCAGCGGTTACAGTGTGAGGTGTGAGAGCGTACAGTTCCCCAGGGCCAGCTGTTTGTGACAGATATCCACTCTTCCCTCAGGGGTCAGTCATTAGTTGCCTCCTTTGACCCCAACCCCGTTCCCACACACAACTTCTGGTCTCAGCACTCGGCGGGTGGACGGGGTTGGGATATGTTCCGAGGTACTTACATGCATGTGATGACGATTACAGACTTTTTTTACAATTTTTAAAAACTGGAATTTAGAATAAAAAAATATTAAACCGTTTTCCAGAGATGGAAAAAAAAAGGTGAAGATTTTATTTTTCCTATAAAGCGTGGAAAAGTTTTGCGATTGTGGGAGTGCAGCCATTGTGTGTCGGGAGTTTCCACAACTCAGAAATGAACATTCGTCACACCATCAAAATGAAGTCCGTTACAATGTTAACATCTCCAAGAGACTGAATACTGTTACAGAGATATGTCGCACTGTTGGCACAGAAATTTAATTTGTTTTTAATGAAATTAATTTAAATATTTACAAAGCCTCATTGTCGCCAATGGATGTGAAAGCTATAACAAGCTAGAAAGAGGTAAAAGAAAGATTTGAACACATTTCGAAGAAAACTAGAAAATGTCGACAAAGTTGATTCAGCCAAGCGTAAAGGCTTAGTCCCCCCTCCCCCGACTCCGCGAAGAATTGAGTTTGAAAGAGAATTAG
Source organism: Pomacea canaliculata (assembly GCF_003073045.1). Lineage (NCBI taxonomy): Eukaryota > Metazoa > Mollusca > Gastropoda > Architaenioglossa > Ampullariidae > Pomacea > Pomacea canaliculata. The sequence goes on along the minus strand of NC_037592.1, from coordinate 38,710,978 downwards.
CCGCGGGAGCTGTGTGGGTCTTAATTAAGGAGCTATTCAGGTGGTGGTGGTGGCGGTGGTGACTGGCCTGGTTTTATTGGTGACACCTTTTAGAGGAAATTTCTTTTATTTTTAATAGTTACGTCATCCATCCATCATTTCAAACGGTCTTGAAGCGGTTCCTGTAAGATTCATGAAGCTATTATTCGTTCACTTAGGAGGGAATGGTCTGCCGACTGTCTCTAGACTGCCAACTGTCTCTAGACAGGGTGAGGTAATAATTTGTTAGATAAGAGGATACCCTGCTACCACAATCAATGTTTGTAAAGCCGTGTGGTGATGATGGACACAAGGATGTCGTATGTGGTGGCTGCTTATGGATCGTCACAGACACTGTTTTCTCGCGGAATATCAATCAGGGCTGCTACTTAACTTCGAGCCTGATTTTGATCTTCCACATCAACTGTTTTCGTAGAGAAGTAAGGAGGAGAATAGCCGCCTCATTAAGTTATCGATGAGACAGCTTTGTTGACTCAGTTGTAGGAACATAAGAAAGATCGTGGCTTTAACGAATTTTATACAGTGGTGCGACGGAAACTTTCTAGAGTTAAATGTAGATAAGACAAAAGAAATGGACATAGACTTTCGGAGAATCAATGATGACACACAAACACGCACGCGCGCGCACGCACACACACATTCACGCTCACGAGTAAGGGAGAGAGAGAGAGAGAAAGAGAGAGATTAACAAGCACGTGCAGTTTTCCTGAGAATTTTAATGATGCCGTATTCAACTAATTCATAATTGCCATAGCTCAGTACAGCTCACTTCATCCACTGATTTAGCAGAACACCATTTTAAGTTCAGATTTGATGAAATATTTCATCAAGGTCAGACAAAACATTTTCATTGTGTGTCATTTAATGAACAAACTTATTGTTGAGTAGTTATCCCTGGTTAGTTTGGGGAGATGGGGACGAGAGGCGCAGCATGTTTCTCGGGTACAAAGTACCCCAGCAGCCACCCTGAATGCGACAAATTAGACAAGAGAAGACAAGCTGCCTCAGGTAAGGGAAGTTACACGTCAGGTCAGCTGCAATCAAGATTCCATTAGCACGAGGCCTGAACGAGGTGTGATCGTCAACGGCTTAGTCGCCCTCTCGCTGTTGCCATCACTATTGTCGTCATTAGCCTCAGGCCTCGGCTGATAGGAGCTCAAGACTAAAGACTAAAGGGACAGTAAGCTGATGACTGTGATGACTGTAGACGGCACATCATCAGAATAAACAGACATTTGTTAACATTTTGACACCTTGATTCTCACTCAGCGCCCTCTCTCTGTTAATACGCTTATAATAATAATAACAACAACAAAACAACAACAACAACAAAACAACAACAAAATTATTATTTATATCACCCTTTCCCAATGATTTGTTTGGAGGGCTTTACAGAAATAATATACTGACTGAACCATAAACATATACAAGCACAATCTAACAAAATTATAGTTTGTTCTTAAGAATGTTATTTCAGTTATTTAATTTGACGAAGACCTTTCGGGTGTGGTTGGAGTGGGGTGGAGGTGGACGGGTGGAAGAAAATGACAAACTAAGAGCAGTGGAGTGGATGATGTAAGGGTCTGGTGAACGCTTGAAGCACAAGCGACCAATCAGGGGTCAGTATCGTATATTGCTCCGCCCCCTCGCTCGTAACAACTAATTTATCGCCTTGTTCTAATTTAATGTAATGTTTTATTTCTACTAATTAGTTCAAAGATATAAAGCAATATATTTTTGCGTATTCTGCTACCATCGTAAGTAAATATTTGTTTCTTATTTTGTCCGTTTCTTCAAATCTCGTCGGAAGTGACGCGACGCAACGTGAGTGCGAAGTTGCTGTTCCTTTCACAGTTTACATTCTCAGAGCAGTCTGTGACTGTAGTAGCGATACTTGCATTAGCAGCGGTATTTATGCCGTATATGACTTAAATTGCAATCATGCCTGAAAGTAAGTATATACAGTTGTATAATATTATTAACTTTCGTAGAGCAGTGAGGAAAAGTTGCTTTTACATTCACAATTTAGTATTGCAAGCACTTGTGCGTTCATTGCTAATTCATGCCTTAAAGTGAAAAGAAGAAAACTAGTTTACATTTTCTTTTTAAAACATTAAAAATATATGTTACATATGCAGATATGTGCACCACCATAGGGCTTATCCTGGGACGTATTTTTATTTTAATTTCAGAATCTCGTGGTTTAGTTAGCAGATTTTAGGTTTTTGTTTTTTCAAAAAGAATTTCTTTTATGGAATGTAGAGAGCAGGAGCTTTGATATAAAGGTTCTGCTGTGAGTACTTCACTTGCAGAAGTAGCGTGTCATGACAGTTTGATTTGTTTTCTTCATTCTGGGTAGATTAAAACAATCTAAGTGAAACTATGATTAAAAAAGCATTATTGAATGTCATCATTGTAATAAGCCCATCACTTTTGCAGGAGAAATGGACATGTTTTCTAATCCTCTGCCTCCAATGGGGCTTAAGGATGAGCAAATGGATGATACGTAAGTAATCATTGTTAATGTTATTACTTTCATCAGATGCTTCATCATAAACTCTGTAGCTGACATAGTCTGATGATTAAGTAAATTGTGTTAGCAAAGTTTTTTGGATCTGGAAGGTTGGGTGTAATTTGGGAATTTTTAGTCTTAGATTTTAACGAACACTATTATATGTGTCTATGTGAGTGTGTGTGTACATATATAGCTGCAGAATCCTGTTTTTTTTTCAGACATCCTCTCACCAATGAAGATTTCCGTAAGATGTTGATGACACCTCGTGGGCCATCAAGTTCATATAGTGCAACTATCAGCCAAGCAAAGCGAGAGTGAGCATGTAAAAAAATTGTAAAAAAAGAAACAATTTTAGCAGCTAAAACTTATAAGAATTCTTTATTCAGATTGTAGTATACCTACATAATTTTCTCACAAGCAACTAGTGAAATGTCATTTAATCTTTTTCTTACATTTCAACCTGGTAACTGGTCATTTTGACCCAAAACCATATTGCCTTACCCATATCAACTACTTGCCTTTGTTGATATGACCTTTTCATGACCATATCATCCCACGTAGGACCTTATCATCCCAGTCCCAAATGTTTGATCAACTCAGGTCCAAAAGACAAATCATTCATCAGTTACAAGTAGCTAATAATGTCAGATATTATCAACAGAACCATGTGTTGTTCAAACATCATGCATATGCAAATTCAGCTGCCTATTTCCAGTAATGCCATTTGTTGATCAAATATTAAAGTGCCATCTTACTAAACAAAAATGTCTATTCTGCAAATACAAATTAATAAACAAGGAAAGAATCTGTTGACTCCTTCAAGGATTATTTTTTATAAATTTCTTCTCTTATAGCAAGCAATTAGGCATTTTGTTATCATTGAAGGTAGGCAAGATTGATGCCTAGATCTAGGTCAAGCCATGTTTTAGACAGTGACCGGTTACTTAGAAATGGATATGCATTAAAACTGTTGAAAATGACAATATAATGGTATTTTAATTTATATTTGAATTCTAATATATGTTCTGATAAAGTACTTAATTATTTGTCACTTTATTTTGTGCATATTGTGTGAAACGTTTTTGTATTTTAATGCTTATAAGCTAATTTCAGTTACTGTCAGTTACTGTCATTTATCTTTAGTTACTATAAGAATAAAAAGGTATATTTCTTACATCATAGAAGTGTTTAAAAAAGTCTTTAAAATGGTGTCACTTATGGTTGTCTTTAATGTACTTTCGTGCCAGCACTGGCAATCTAATGTTCAAATGGCTTCTTTTTTCTTACATGGTGAATGAGTTAAGGAGTATTCCTAGAAGAGCTTCATGTTGAGCTTATTTAAATATGGACATTCAACAACTGTTTTATTTCAATTTGCTCATGAAGAAACAGCATGATTTTTAGCAAAATGTCTAACTTGTTAAAATTATGTAGGGCAGAGATCAAAGTAGATGAGGAAGAAGATGCTGCCACTAGGAGGAAGAAGAAAAAGAGGTGAGTTTCTGTTCTGTTTGATGCTGGTGGAGTGGTGCGACATGAACTATATAGATGACTTGATGCTGTCAGATATCTAGATAGTATTTGGTTTTAAATATTTATATAGTTTTTTATGTTTAGCAAAAATAACAATTAAGTATTTGTTTGTACCTGTCATGTATAACATCTGCTCTAAAAGGACTAATAGGGTGCAAAGTTTTTTCCTAATAATCGGGCAGAACATACTGCAAGATACTGTTTCACCAAATCTGGGTAGAACTCGCTTCCATTTTTGAAATCCACACTAAAAAAATCACCATGCATAGAAAAATGTCAACAGAGGTGGCCTTAGCAGTATGCAGGACCCTGGACAAGTGTCATATGTGGGGCTTATAGCCATATAATGAGCTCCTATTGCAGGGCCTGGGACAGTTGCCCGAGTCACCATCCCTAAAGGCCACCTGTGATGTCAACCACATGATAGTGCATAGACAGTAATATTTTGGTGTCCCAGCAAATGGAAGAGTTGGTAATGTGTGTTAATAAGGGTGTCATGAAGCCACGATTTTGACCTCTTTCAATGTGTGACGATGATTGTCAGCATTTGTCGTGGAAGCAGAAGATTAGGGGAAATAGTGCCTTGAACTTTACCCCATCGCTAGAAAAATCTTCGCACCCTACTCAACCTTTAAATTTACAGGCTTGCAGAGAAGGATCACTTACTATTGTGGAGATTGTCTGTAGTTATGTAACTTGCATGTCTTGGGGTTTTTTTTCAGCTACTATGCTAAACTTAAGAGAGATGAAGAAGAAAGGCAGAAGGAGCTCGCATCCAAATATAGGGACAGAGTATGTTTATTTAAGTCTATACCTGCTGTCGTTAGCACACATATATTGAGTGCAGACAAAAGACCTTTATTTTAGACCATCTGTGTATTTTTTCCCTAATGGATATATATTTAATGCAGACAGTAGTATCTATCCCAATGCCAGATAAAGAGGGCAGACTGGTATCATGATTTATAAAGAGATTGTAAAAAAGAGGATGATTAGTTATTTATTTTATTGTTTAGTTATGTATTCAAGTTCTTATTTTGAAGATACCCAGAATTGTTAAAATGTAAGTTATATGTTGGACTGACTAATGTTTATTTTGTTTTCAGGCAAGGGAGCGACGTGATGGTCAAAACAGAGATGAACCAGAGCAGATGAGCACAACTGCTGACTACAGGGCAGTGGCTCCTGATGCTAAATCGTAAGAGTGTCATGTTCCTTCTCTGTTGATTTTATTGTTATTATTGTGGATTCCATTCTGCCATAATTTTCAAAGCTTTCAGAATTTTACAGTAGCATTTCTGATTACATTCAACTTGTTCGGTGTAAAAAGTAATTCTTATTATTTTAACAGAAATTTATGAATATTCAACAGCAGTGTGATTGTTTATTTGTTTTGTCTGATGATAATCACCTTTTCTACTGTCTCTACCCTGTAAAGTGTATTTCGGCGCATTGAGCGTTTCTCCATGATACGGATTTTGCGCGTTATAAAACCCATCATCATCATCATCATCATCATCAAGTGGGTCTTGACTGCTGTAGTTGGGATGCTGCACAGCTGGGTCCACTATAAGAAGCTTAGCATACCAGATTGGTCTCAAAGTATCTAGTTTACATTCCAAATGGGTCTCAAACTGTGTAGTGTGCATGCCAATGGGTGGGATGCCACTGCTCTAACAATTAACCTGTCCACTCCACAAAGGAGTTAGTTACTAACGTGAATTGCAATTGTGACAATTTTTATTCTACTTTTTCTTTCTCTCTTCAGTGTGCAGAACTACGCTGAGCGAAGGAAGCAGATGATTCAGGAATCAAAATACCTGGGTGGTGACATGGAACACACTCACTTGGTGAAGGGTCTGGACTATGCTCTGCTAGACAAGGTTACTCTCTTAGCAAATGGTTGTGTGCATACATGTATGAATGTTGGTGAATTAATACACGTACATGAATATGTTTGGTGTTATCATTTTCTAATCATAAATGCCAAAAATGAAAGCTTTAGTTTAAAAATTTCCCACTTTAAGTTTAGCCTGTCTTTTTGGAAGATTTTCTTCACTATGGCTCTGTTGATTTTTCTTAATATTTTGTGGTCATTCAAGGGAAAAAGATATTGTAGGTGAACTTATTTTTTTAGGTTCGAGCAGAAATCAGCAGCAAAGAAAAAGAAGAAGAGGACAAAATGGAAATGGCAGTTACTCAAAACAAGTAATTACGTGCTTTCAAATTTGTTGTGTGTATAAATAAATAGAGGTCTATGTACAGGATCTTCCCCTACCACATATAGGAATGTACACAATGCCACATGAGTACTTGCATACACAGACATTGTTGTTTAGAAAGTCATTCCTATACATGCATAGACTTATAAACACATCCACATGGTAGAGTTTGTCACGGTGGGTAAGCTGCCTTAATATGGCTACAGATAAAAGAAAACTGGTACAGACTTTTACGAGCTTTTTAAATCACCTAGCAAATCTTCAAAATAGAAATCATGAGATCTCCTTGTTTACAATGTTTGATTGCTGTGAAAAGGTCTTTGTTAGGTCTAGCATCCCCACTGTGTGTGTGTGTGCTTTAAATGAGGTGGTTTAAACAATGGTTGTAATGAAATTCAGGGAAGAAGAGGACCCAGAAGAAAAGATCCTGTTTAAAACAAAACTGGGTAAGTGTGAACTTCATAATACAAGACCTTGTAAAGCTGAAATGTAGGAATTCAGAGAGAAAAGATTACTTATCAAATTGACATACAAATTCTTTTGGTCAAGTTAGTTGAGACATTCTTTAGCATTTCAAGAGGCCTCAAGATCAAGGGAGATAATTAACTCCATTTGACTTGGCGGGAATCAATTCCTTTTTGTATTTGTTAATGTTTGTAACGAGTGAATCAACTCTTTAGCAGTGATAAATCAGCACTAAAAATGTTATGGACAAAAAGCATTTAATGGTAATAGTCTTTTGTTTTAATATTTATTATTTTAATAATGTGTGGAAACATTAACATGATTAAGGTGGCTGCCAAAGCATTCGATGTTACTACATCCATAGAAGGAAAACAAAATTTTAGTTGTATTTTGTGTCTTTTTATTTTTCTGGATCTAGCATCATGTTTGTATATGTAATTTTGTGTGTATATATATACACATTTTGGAAATATTGCATTTTTTTCCCTTTCCAGGACGTAACATCTATCGTACTTTGTTCAAAAATCGACTGCCTGAGCGGAATGAACTGTTTCTCCCGAAACGCATGGCTTATGCTGTAGACCTTGAAGATGAATACGGGGATTTTGACATTCCCAACACCATCATACGCAGCAAGGTTGACTGCCCAAGCTTCGAGGTTAGATGTCACTTTATTTTTTGTGTGTCCGTCTCTAATCAATTTTTATGAGTCACTCGTTCATCTGTAATCTTACTATCATCTGTTAGAAGGAACAAGTGTGGAGTGACTGAGGGAGAAGTGTGTGTGTAAAGCAAAGCACAAATCCTTTTGAATTAGTAAGCAGACAAAAGCAGAACCAAAGGTTATAAGATACAATCACTGATTTGTTTTTTCAGGCCACTACAACGTTGACGACAAATGACATCGTTATCAACAAATTGACACAGATCCTTTCCTATCTACGGCAAGGCAAACGTGAACTCAAGAAGTTGAAAAAGAAGGAGAAAGGTAGTTTTTGAGCATTTCTTTCATACTGACACCTGTCTATTGAACTGATATTAGATCTAGCTAAAATTTACTATATCCCAGCCATAAGCTTATGCTCATTGATTTTTCTCTAGAACAGTTAACAAAAGACAAAGCAGACAGATATTGAACTCATTGTAAAGTATTGTGCATTTCTTATTTAATTTAAAGCACCATTTATTAAATATTAGCAAATCCAAAAATGTCCCAAAGCTGAAACAGTTCAAGAGCAAGAAATATTCTTAGTAGATGCCTTAAAACTTGTCTTAACTTGTCTTATATATTTGCTTGCAGGAAAACTGAAAGATGATGAGAAGCCAAAAGAAAAAACTTTGGGTGCTGATGACAGGTACTAATCAAAACATATTTAGTTATTGATTTCCAGAATTCAATGTGCCTCTCTGGCACAGTCCTAGGCTGGTTCCACTCCTACCTGTCTGATTGCACTCACTCCGTTAACATCTACAGCTCCGAATCAGAACCTGCTGCTGTGCTTTATGGAGTGTCTCGGGGTTCAGTCCTCGTGCCTCTAGTTTACTACCCATGTTCAGCCACTTGCCCCTGTGATCCACTACTTTGGCATGAAGTATCGCATGTATGCTGATGATACTCAGTTCCTGGTGTCTGGCCCCAATTTTGATTCTGTGTCTAGTTTGTCTCAAGAGTCAAATATTTACATTTTAAATTGGTGGAAATAACCTGTCATTTGTCATTGCTGTTTCCATTTTTTTAAATGTCATCCTGGGACTGATGTTATAAAGTGAGAGTAAATCATTTCCTCAGAAGGGTACGCAGGGTCCTTACCTATTCTTACAAGTCCTTACGTAGATAATTTTCACCATAAGACCTTATAGGTCCTTATATTTGTCATGTGGTCCTTACAATTCCTCACACACATCCTTACATTTTCTATGTGATGCTCATTTTTGTGTGGTCAATTACTTGTACAGTTGCATGCTGTGGTATTTGTATGTAGGTAGAATACAATAATGCTTGGTATAATGATGTCTTCAGGAGTTTGAAACTTTCATAGCCTCAAAAGTAATACAATTTTACCATAAAGAAAACCCTCTTGATACTATACCCATGTTAAATAGATAAATGAATTTTGTTTTCAGCATCTACGGAGAGATAGGTGAATACATGCCCTCTTTTGCCAAACCAAAGGACAAGAAGGAGCGTGGCGACAAAGATCGTCCTCGTGACAGGGAGGACAGGGATAGAGACAAAGATCGTAAAGACCGTGATCGCAATCGAGAGCATGAACGCGACAGACGTGATTATGAGCGTGATCGAGATCGTGGCAGAGATAGGGGTCGTGATCGTGAACGAGAGAGGGGTCGAGACAGGGAAGAACCAGCTGAGAAGGAAAAGCCAGCCAGAAAGCCCTACTTTGAAAAGCCAGCTGAAGAGGTAAGCATATTTGGTGCTGTAATCTTCTCATTTAGAGGCATATTCCAGACTATGTACACCAATCCAACACCATACTTCGACTGTGCATTCAGCTGGTGTGTATTTTAGGTGTGAAGTGAGATGTGGCAAAGAAAAGCTTCACAATACAGCTCAGTGATATGTCTTGTTTCTTAGTTGATTCCTTGAGATCATTTTTGAGTGTCATTTGTTTATTCTTTCTTGAGGATGAAGACAAAGATAAGCCTCAACAGACAGCCAAAGATTTGGTGCGGTCCATCAATGATCGATTTAAGGTCAGTTGTGAATGCAATATTATGTACATTCGAAATAAAAGATCTGTCTTTCTTTCTTTTTTTCCTTTCTTTCTCTCTCTTTGGCAACTGTGGTTCAACCAGTAATAGTCATGCTTCTGCAGATAAATGTGTAAGTATGCTTTTGCTGTGGAGATGTTTATGTCTTTGCTAAGTGGGAATTGCCATCTGCTACTGTCATATTCACATCTGTTGGTAACTGCATATTCCCGGTAATTTGTATCAAATACAGTTTATAATCTTGAATATGCTTTGTGTCTTTTTTGTATCATAAAGCAGCGATTTAGCAACCAACTACAAGCAGGGTGTGGGATAGTCACCACAGTAGTAATGTATGTTCTGTTGTAGTTGGGACCATGACTTTTAAAGAAGACAGAAAGATCCATGACTTCAAGCATTAATGATAGATGTGGTGGTTTGGTTAGTGGGGTTTTTTTTTTTTTTTGCTTTTAATAAACCTCAAGTCTTCTGATGCATTAAAAGAGGTTTTTGTTTTTCAGGGTTATGCTGACATTGAAGAAGAGAAAAAAAGGTAACTGTTTTTCCTTCCAACTGTACCATAAACCTAGCTCAACCTAGAACCTTACAAGTGTTATGAAAGTCATAAATGTCATTTTTGATACCATTATTCCTGCAAAACTCCCTTTTCTTGGTATGTTTCATTATTTTAAGCTCAGTGTAGAGGGTTGACTAGAGGGCAGTGTGGTATATTTGTATATTTGCTTTGTTTAGTGTCAAGGGGAAGAATATCATTTATTAAATCCAATACCATTCTTTACACTTTTTAAAAAGCCTTTATTGCAACATCTCATTTGCATTCAAGGGCGGCAGTCAGAGCCGAAGAGGAGCGACTGAAGAAGCTCAAAGCAAAGACAGAGATTGACAGCTACGCTGAATGCTACCCTGGGTAAGCAGAAAGCTTCATCATCTGTGTTGCAAATATTTTTTAGTTTTGTCAGGGTTCTGTTTCACTGGAATCCTCAGATTTGGTAATGGAATGTTGATTATATTATAAGATGTTTATCAATCAGAATTGGCAGGGAATATTGTAGGCAGGGTTAGGGTTATGTCAGTGGCTGTACACACATATTAAGACAGATAAGAATTAAATCACATTTTTGATAACTGCTGATGATTGTGCAGGATGATGGAATCAGCTGATGCTATTGACGACTCTGATGAGGAAGCAGACTACACAAAGATGGACCAGGGCAACAAGAAGGGACCAGTTGGACGCTGGGACTTTGACACACAAGAAGAATACAGTTCCTACATGTCTAGCCGAGAAGCTTTACCAAAGTCAGTATTTTCTTTGTGGATTTCTCTCAGATTTCGCATCATAAAATAATGTTACAGTATGGAATAGGTTTTAAAATTTTGTGTTTTGTTGCATTTCAGGGCAGCATTCCAGTACGGAGTGAAGATGTCCGATGGTCGTAAAACAAGAAGAGCTGGACCCAAGGATGAAAAGTCAAAACTGGACAGGGAGCTTCAGCAAATTAACAAAATCATTGAGAAACGAAAAGCTCCTGGTGCAGAGGGATCATCCAAGAAACCTAAATATTAGCTCCAGCCATTGGAAAAACATGAATACACAGATCAGATGCTGTTGGTGTTTGAAGACTCATCACAGGCCAACAGATTAAATACGTAGCCACATAGAGTTGTGTTGCAACATTTTTTGGCAGACAGATTTTATTCTTGTACTTTGGTCTCCTTAACTTAAGGGTGAGGTTGATCCTGTTGAAATGTAGCTGTTCATGGGAAAGCAGATAGCGAAGTGGTTAGCTTGCTGGCATCTTAAACTAGAGTCATACCAGTTCGACATCATGTGGTGCAGCAAACTTTCCCCAGTCAACCCATCTGCTGGGAGTGGGTACCTGACTCTTTTAGGGTTGGAGGAAAGGAAATGGGTACCACCCTCATCTAAAGTGTGCCCCTTGTCTCTAACACCTCACCCTGATGACTGAAAGATAAGGGGATGATCTTCACCTTTAGCCACCTTTTGTTAATGATACCAGGATTGCTACCACAGCAGTTTCTGTCATCTAGCATTCGTTGAGCAGTGTTTTTTTAACAATACAATTTGTTGGTTTTTTTTTCCCATTCTTCAGTTGAAATGGAGCCATGTCTTAGGAAAGAATGCCTGTGTTCAAAATGACAATGCTAAAGAAGTGTTTTTAATAATACATTTTGATAATCATTCTGAGAGCATAGTCCCTTTGTGTGTGCATACTTGTCTTCACATTTGCTTGAATACATGTATTTGGCAGTAGCAGAAAAAAAAGAATTATAATGTAATAAAAGCCAGTAGAGGGCTTCTATTGATTGCACCTGTTGATATAGAATGCTGGATTTTTTTTTTAAAGTCTGTAATCACTCAATGATTTTGTCATTAAATGAAACTATGTACATTGTCTTGTTATGAAGGCTCTTTTGTTGTCTTCATTAGACTAACATTAGAAAAGTCATTTGTCAAGTTTCTGATCAGATGCAGAGTAAAGTGGAACTAGATTATACACAGGCGGCATAACTGCAGGCAAGGTTACAGTCGCTGCAAACTGCGATGACGGTTAAAGATGGACTTAGTCTTGACAGACAAGGATTACAGAGCAATGACCTGTAGGCAAAACCTACTTACGAATGGCGAGGATGGTGTAGACACACGTAGACTCGCGGTGAACTTGGCCTTTCCTGTTTACTGGCAGTGCAATATATATATATTTTTTTTATTGAGAATTGTTTATATTTACAACAGAAAAAGTCTGAGAGAGGGGGAGAGTTTCGCTATATAAAGGTAGGATAATATTTGAGGCACAAATCTTCGTTTGGCTACAAGTGTAACAGACTTTTCTTGAGTAGAGAGCTGACGGATACTGTCGCAAAACCGAACTTTTACAAATTGCACAGTCTGGGGATACGAACCGTCAGGTTAACTGTTCACAGGTAATTGGCTTCCGCCACGGAGGAAATAGCTGACGAAAGGTGAAATGGATGAAAGTAAAACAGATGGCCTCGTGAGCAAGTAGTCGAGGGATGTTTCAGAAACCAAACTCTTTTGTTGACAGCCATCCCTCCCTGTCTGCACATTCGCCCTGATATAGTCTTAGTTGCTGGCACGGCGTAAAACAACAACCAGCCCCGTTTCCATAATGTTTAAGTCAAGAGCGTGAGACTTGGCAGTCGTGGGTTCAGATCTCGTTTCGGTCACGCTGATGTTTTTGTTTTTCTTGGCATGTGGAACCTTTTCATAGAACCAGCTTGCTTGGCCATGATGTAACTTAAACTGCTGCCTCATTTCCTCAGCCTCCTTCAGCGTGGACTTTGTTTTACTCGTTTCAGAAGATACACTTTACCGCCTAGCGACTCCTGTATCTCTGTAAACGCTAAAGGAGAAAGCAGTCTTTATCCAGGCAGCCATATCCGATGTTGTAGGGAGTGCGATTAGCTGAGTAAAAACAAAACTGTTTCAAAGGGATCCCGAACCCTTCACCGCGTCCATGCGCCCCGATTTCTATCGACGGAAGACTGTGTCGTGGCGATAACGATGTCGGTCGTGGTGGACTGGCTCCCATTCAGCGAGCCCACAAAACGCTTTTGTTCCGGAAAGGTCGGGAGTCAAAACCACCATGGAAATATTGTGCCATCATCGCATCCGGACCGCTTCAGGCGAGCTCGCCATTGTTTCCTTGTTCTTTCATTGACTTAGTTTCTGCTCCTTAGCTGTGTGCATCGTTATTACACCCGTATGTCTGTTATGAGAATTAAAAAAAAAAAAATAAATAAACCCCGCTGGTCTACGTATTTTTATTGGTTTCTATCTTTATTCGTTTATAACTTGTTTTCACAACCCTCTTGTTTAAAATAAAAATCATATTGCCTTGGTAACTGTCGTCGACGCCATCGCTTCTGACTGTTGAAGTCTTGAACGTCTCGGCCCAGAGGTTTCTTTGCAAGCAGAGATAGAGATGTGCAGATATTTCATGTTGTTACAAGTTGCAAGCTCGTCACTACACATTACATGTTTCCATGCATTTTTAAGTCCACCTTTGCTGTATGAGCGACTTGACATGTAAGTGGATTACATAGAGAACTCGGCAGTGCGACCGACTTTTAAACTAAAGGCTGCTGGTTCGAGGTTTGAGCACGTATGAGGGGAAGTCTCCCCCGGACACCCAGCAGATTGGTGCCTGAGGGGAAAAACTACAATGTGGAAGGGTGTTGTGAGGTGGGTATGTAGGCTATATGCAGTGCCCTACACCTGATGAACCACTTCCATTTCATTGGCTGCCATGCACAAGTTTGACAGTTACCCGTAGGCTCACAGTCTTTATTTGTTTTCTGTCCTTTCCCTTTCCACAGCTACAGGTGTGCCGTGAGACTCTCGTCATACGATCTTTGTAAACTTTGAAACTCATCATCCTCACTGTCGCATGGATGCCGCCTCTGGTTGCTGCACACGTGAACACTCAAGTATTTTACGGTTGGGGATGTGAGTAGGCTGTGTTTCTCCAGCAATTTGCACGGGATAGTGATTCCCACAAAAATAGAAAGAAAGTAGTTTAACACAAAGCCCGTCAATTGCAGTCTCGGAAGATAAGATTTTATTTATCCCAGATAGCAACTAGAAGTAGTTTGGTTGTTTACTTCCCTTTTATCGCAGTTCTGACAGGGTTCGAAAGAGATATATGCTCTCAGGTGAAATAAGAGGCAGGAGCGAAGAAAAAAAAAAAAGTGGTGAGCAGGATTTTTCTGACACCGATGTTAAAGAGGAACAACTCAACATCATCTACTAGGGGAAGAAGAATAGGAAGGAAACATGGGCGCATAAATTTAGTTTGTCTGAGTTCTTCTTGATGACGAAAAAAAAAAATAGGATTAACATTGCAAACTCTACACAAAATATTTATAAATATTAATCCTTCAACAAAGAAATAAAAACCCATGGCTAAAGAATATTTAACATGTTGAATGCAAATTTTTTCACTTAATCATGCCGTCACCATTCGTTTCCTGCAGAACTCCGAAAGACATCAAAAGTGTGTCCTGATGTCTTGCGTTCACACACACGCACATACACGCACACACACGCACACACATGTAGGTGTACATTAGTAGGACATGTATGTGTGAGCATGAGTGAACCCAGGAATTAGCATAATGCACGTGTTAACATATTTTCAGGGCTCTACCCGTGCCTGTGAGTTTTTCACGAGCGACACGGACTCGGCCTGCGAAATGTTTTCTTCCTATGCCTGTGACTGAACAGTGCTCATCTATTTTCTTTTTCTTTTCCCCTAAAATACACAAAACATTTTAATGGCTGCTTCCTGTTGGAAGTGGTTGCGAAGTGTGGTCCATTTCTGCCTCTACCAAGTCTTTAACCGCATCAACAACCTGGTGACAGCTTGGAACTCTCTGAAGACAAGCTAAGGTGAGAGAAATAGGTTTTCGCGAGAATGTATTATCTCTTATTTCATCCTAGCTATCAGAAACCGACAGTCGTGAATGTTCTAAACAGATGATCAACTCTCTTTGCATATTGACTACTACTGTGGTTTTGCGGGCTTTGCACCTCAAGTGATAGTTCAACATCAATTTAAAGCAGTCTTTCTTAGACTAGAAGTATTTATATCTAGTGATTAAAAATGTAATTTTAATAATTTTTGTTATGGTAAAACCCACTTAGGATTTAGTTTCCTGAGCCAGGTAACAAATTCTTTAGTTCGTCGTTTCCGTAATGATTTGATCTTTTAATCCCAAATTCTGTGGAATCTTGTTGTTACTTGTATTTATATACCTTTGTATATACTATGTCGATTTTGGCTTGAGGATAATTTAAGCTTGGGACTTTTTTTCCCTTATATGCAGGTTGAGCGTAAGAAATGCAGTCAAAGGATGACACAGACAATAGATCGCCGAAAAAGGGTAAAGACCAGAGCCCAAGACCGAAGTGTCGCTCAGATGTCGAAGACCCAAAGGATGCCTCATCAGCGTCGGCACCAGTTGCAGAAAAGAAAGAGGAGAAGGACACAAGACACCCCCAGAACCTGCCGCCAAGCCAAAGCCAAAATCTCCGGATGCTGCGTCCCACAGATTAGCCATTGGTTGCGCAAACTGCCTTATATGCAAGCATCGGAAAGCGATGATAAGCAATAGAGGAATCATAGACAACATAGTCGAGTTTCCAATAGAAAGGCCTCCGACCTTCGACCAACTCATTGCAGGTCTCCGGCACGAAGATGGCCCAAAGATCATTGGGGCGGAGAGCAGTCCAGAGGAGTGGCCGCCTATCTCAAAGTTACATGACGAAGAGCGCCTCTCCGTCAGGTGGAAGTGTTCAAAACATGACGAAGAGCGCCTCTCCGTCAGGTGGAAGTGTTCTGGTGTTAGGCAGCATGTCCATCGCCGATGAGCGCCAGGCAACCAGTAAGAAGAGGGAACATCCGGCAGCAAAACCGCCAAAGACACCAGATAAACAAGTAACTTGTTCATGTCTTTGCGAAAGTACACCACCAATAATGGTGAACCCCAACATGAAGATCGACCAAGAGAGGGATGACCTCTTCAGGTTACTTCGTTTCACGATTTCTTCCCGAGCAGCACTCTGGAAGAAATAAAGGCTCTGGTGGAGAAAATCCTGGCAAAAGGCTACACTCTGGACTCACCCTGCGACTGCTCGATCACACCTCTATTGATGGCTGCGTTGGAAAACCGCGTGGACGTGGCCACCCTGCTGCTGGACTACGGCGCGGATCCCAACACCAGCAGACGATACCTGTCCAACTACACGGCCCTGCATGTCGCGTGCTTGCACAGTGGCACCTGCGACTCTCTGCCCATGATCAAGCTCCTGTTGCGGTGTGGAGCCAATATCAGAGCTCTCACTGCTAATGGCGACAATCCCCTGACTCTAGCCTGCCTCTACGGTACCCCCGAGATGGTCAATCACATCGTGGCGCACAGCAGACAGCACACAGGACTTGAGAATTACTGATTTATGTAGGAGTTAACGGGATCTGAAGTTCCGCTTTATTTCTTTATTTTTATTTCTTTCATTTGCATCTGTTTTCTTTACTGTCAAACTCTTCATCGTTCGTCAAATTAGTTTTGGAGATTGATGGAAAGAAAATTGAGATTTTTGATTGAGGATAGTGACGGTAGGACCCGTGATATGCAGTAGTGATGAAATGGTGTAACATGGACTCGCTTTATTTATCGTTCAGATTAATACAAATATTTGCAGCAGAAAACAAGATTCAGTTTGCTTACTAGGCGGGTCTATAGACTGTTTGAATGGAAGGCATGCGCTGTGCAAAGTTCGTGAGCGGTGACTAATGCTATGATACTCCATTGTTGCGAGGAAACAAGCCAATATTCTAATATCCTGAATTTTTGTCTCGACAAGCACCACGATAAATAACCTGCATCAAAAATTAATCTGTCTCATTGAATCTGTTTAATTCTTAATAATATACCAGCAGCTGTCACGATGGATAACAGGTAGAGCTCATGAAAATATTTTAATTGAGGGAAAGGTTACGATCAACACTTCATAGATGGAAAGTTACTTTAAATTACAAAAACTAAAATAGTGAACAATGATAATGATGATGAAAATGTTTGCTTAGCAGACGGACTCCTTTTGAAAAACTGAAAAACGTTTTGTCTATTCCTCAAAGTCGCTTTGAAAAATCAGGTCGTCTGCTCAAGTTACTTCTGGAATCATCGAAGCCAGTTTCCCTAAACACGATAGCGATTGTCGTTAAATGAAGAACATGCGACTTAAAAGTAAAAAGTTAATTAATTGCTCATGTCCTTTTCAGGACAACATACGGAAGCAGTTGAGAAATCTTGTTGTCTTCAGTATGTTTGCCTTCGCGGCGTCGCAGTGCATGTAGTGTTCGTGAGGTCATGATGGCGAGCACCACTACTGTCTACTACTTCTACTACTTGCCTACATTTATTGACATCACCTCTGTGTTCTCGTAAACATGCGAGCGGTCCGGTGACGCAGCGGTTAGCGCCTGTCACCAATAACAGGTTAGGATGTCCTGGGTTCAGATCTCGTCTCTGGCACGCGGTTCTTTTTCTGCACGTGGCATCTGTTTAGAGGGCTGGGTGCTTTGCGATGATATATAGCCTTAGATGCTGGCTAGGCGTGAAACACCAAATTCCAACCCCACCCCACACAAACACATTGAAAAGCCTGGTGGAGCAACGATCACAAGTACAGGATTCAGGATTCTTGGACACTGAGGGAATTCAGATATTCTTTATACACACATTCAATAGTCAGTTTGTAACAGCTAATACACTAAAACCTGATTTCAACGTGAAAGAGGTGCATGTAGTACCAGTCTAAAAACTTTTTACAATAAGTAGATCACATACAGTAGCAGTTGACCACGTCACACAGATGGTCTGTGATTTTTTTTTAAACGACTTTTGACGTTTAAAAAATATTCTGGCCGATCATATGTGCGTATATCTTTGTCATGAACCAGCCTGGTTCAAGGCCAGAACAGCAGCTGAAGCGGGTATACATAATTACAGAGGGGCCGTGGTCAATGGAAGCGGACAGCGAGAGGAAGCCTTTCTGTCCGTTTCTACTTGAAAGATCGCCGTGGTTGATAGAGGCGATCGAGGCCCAGGGTAAGCGGGTGTAGATAATTACAGGTGGGCCGCAGTCCATGAAAGCGGACAGTGGAGGGAAGCCTCTCTGTTGTTTTCATTGATGTGACACGATTGATGGAGGTGATATAGGCCAGGGTAAGGGGGTGTAAGGTGTAGTAGTAGAGAATAGCGCGGTGGTCAGTAGTCTTAGTACAGAGAGATAGCGTTAGGACCGGGGATGAGGGGTGGCGAGTAGCCACGTGCCTCGTAGTAATAGTTAGGGTTAGAGGGGTAGTCGGGGTCCCCTCGTGTTCCAGCAGAGACATAGTCTCTGAGTGATTGTCAGTCGCAGGCAGCAGGTCTGAAATAGGGAAGCCCGTTCAGTCAGAACGTATCACTACCTGCTGGCACTTGTGATCTGGTGGAGTAGAGAGAGGAGTGTGCGCTGTAACAAGGATTGATTCTACTGTGTCCGGCAGCAAGACTGCGAGGCACGGCTGGCAGACCCACCGTGCACCCATTGTGGTCACCTGCAGAACAGCCTACAGTCATCTCTACTACGAAATCGTCGCTGCACCATTGCCTGGGGCAACTGTGGTGGGCAGTGACAAGAAATAATCTACGAGACAGGGTGTATGCAGGCAGCTGCACCGTCTTCAGGGAACAACGACTTTCAGTCCAGAAGTCAGCTCTACTACGAGCATCATCGCTGCACCCATTGCCTGGGGCAACGGTGGGATAGTGATAAGAAATCGTCTAGGAGACCGGGTGTACGCAGCCAGTTCAGGAAGCAACAAGCGAAGCAGTCGAGTGGGACTATCAGTACGATATTATTCCAAGGCTGTGAATTGTGTGTCAGGGACGGACCGCGTGTCCGGACTTATGTGCAGATACGTGCAGATACGTAAGATCATATTATTTTCTCAATTCATTGTTTAATTGTCTTCATGTCAACCTAATTTGCTTTTGTTTTAATTATAATCTTTTACGTGTACACTGTCGTGTCAGTTGAGTGTTTGCGCACGCGGGTGTGACTGCTAATCAGGACGCGTGCGGACGTGTGAACGGGCGGACGAGAGGTGAGGGTGAAAGAGGGCGGAGCGAGCCAGCCAGAGTGACCCCTTTCCCATAAGGGCGAGAGAGGCCCATCCCTCTACAGCCACGCTCCGTTTCATCACAATCTTGTACCCATTTATCTACAAAAATGGAAATAATAATAAATTATGATTGACTATCTCTTCTCAGCTGTTATTTGACCTTTCGCTAAAAAATAAAAATAATAAATAAAATAATAAAAACCCAATAATATTGAGCCTTTATTTTTTGTTTTTCAATGAAGGTCGCAATTTTATTTTTGTTGCAAGAGTGTTTTCATGTTTCCACCCCACCGAAGGTGTCCATCTTTCCGCCTGGACATCCCACACTACGTGTCAGGTGTACGCTTCCAATGAATTTTAAAGGTAGACAGGTCTGAGTACTGTTACAAGTATGAGATTCATGTTGCAATGTTCAGGAAGCTAATACAGGTAGTCCTCGGGTTACGACGGTCTCGAGTTACGTCGTTTTCGTGGTTACGACACTCATTCCCACTTACAGCGACAGTGATAACAAAGCAACGTAGTCGGCTTATTATTGAGATGGAAAGATTATTGGCGCTTTGGTTGGAAGACCAATATCCGTATCCCTGTGAGTTTTATGGTTATTCAGGAGAAGGCTAGGCGACTGTTTGAGGCGTTGAAAAGAGAAAGGGGGAAGGAAGTGAAAGTATTTGTGGTTTAAGGATCGTGCGAATTTCCATAACATTAAAGTGCAAGGTGAAGCTGCTAGTGCTGATGAGAAAGCAGCAACTGAGTTTCCTAATGCATTGGCTAAGATAATTGAGGAGGTGGTTACTGTGCTCAACAAGTGTTCAACGTGGATGAGACAGGGTTGTTGTGGAAACGTCTGCCTAACCTAACACTGTTTATTACTGTTACAACACTTACAGTACAGTATTTCATTATTAAACGTACTGTACTACAATATTTTACTGTACTTATGTTTAATGATAACTATGTAGCGTACTGTGTTAGGATAGGTGTTTGGATAGGCTAAGTGTTTGCAGTACTGTACTGTTATTATGATGGTACAGTACTGTATGAACGTATGATCCGACTTACGTCGAAATTCGGTTTACGACGTCGCGTCAGGAACGGATCCCCGTCGTAAGTCGAGGACTACCTGTACATCAAAACAGTCAAAAATACAATCGTCTTGTTGCTATTAATAGAATGCGTGATTCAGGCGTGAGTGTAGTTTAGTTACTAGCCTCTGTGACATGCATGCCTCGTGTTACTGGAAGCACTAGAACCCTGACACACAGAGTGTGTGTATATGTCAATATATATATATGCTAGTGCAGCTAGTTACATTGCCAGTATTTCAGCTTCAGACTAGCCTTTTCTTTATCACGACACGCCTGAACCTTGATTCATTCAGGAATGTGCTCGATATTAAAATGAAGTGTCATTAAAATATTGTACCTTCTGCCACAACAATCAGGGGGTAAAACTTTATGTATATGCACGTCCCTCGCATACATCAATATATACCAAAATAAATCTAAGCTTTCGCAATGGCTCCTCCTTCCCTCACCTGTATCCCTCCCTGAGGACTGCTGTAAGGGATGGGCGAATTCCCTTTTCCCCACCCTACTGCATGAGTCACCTGAGTGGTTAGAAACCTTTATTGTGACAATGGTGCGCGGCTTGTATTTACCTTATATCACCCCACGTGACATTTTGACCGTTTTGTGGAGGGTTTTATTTGGGGGGGGGGAGGTTGAGGGAGGAGGAGGGGTTTTAAGAGGTACCCTATTCTCATTTTTCTACCATTCCCGTTGGTGCTTAGAATTGTTTTTGCCAATTCGTTGATCGTTTTCAAAAGGATGACTCAGTGTCATCAGTGTCATCAGTACAGATAGGAGAGCCTCTGCAACAGTAGAATACAAAGACTTTACGATCGTTCAGACAAAAACAATCCGGGTGTCCTGACAATATTGTGTATCTATATCCTTACATCAAGTAAGCTCTTGTGTGAAATAACAAATCATGTCACACTAAACCTTTGACCGTCGCATGAACCCTCTCAAAATCTAAAAATATACAATTATAAAGCCTACGGTTTCATGTCTTCAGTGCTAAGCCCCTCACACTGAGATGAATGCACGAATGGGGGATGATGGGGGAATTTTACAGAGGGGGACAAATTGCTATAGATTTAGTCCTGTCCTGTAACAGACGCCACATGCCTGAGACGAAACCTGAATCCAGGACAACTGGTCCTCACTGAGCTGTGACAGGTGATCACCGTTGCGCCACCGCTCCGGCGGCTTACGACAGATGTTGTTAGTATATCAACAGTCAATATCAAAAGCTTTTTCTATTCATAAGCAGCTTTTCGTGAGCCGAAGAGAAGCTCTTTCTATGAGGTCACTGCTAGGTCTTTCTCTGGGCCACACTGCATGTGAAATCTTAAGCATTTTTTAAATCGGTGATCTCAAGTTCTGGTCGAGTAACATGTTTGGTCTGAATAGTCGATTAGCTACTTTAGTCAGGCGAATTAAGACTCATTTAAAGAATTTACATGCTTATCAGCCAGCATCGGATTCTGAAAGTTATACCTAGAACTGTGAGCTTAAAGTTAAGTTCGACTTAAGACCTTATGCAACCCAGCCCCGATTTCTGTTGACCTCTTTCCCTCCATCCCTTGCACTATTGTAGGCAATGATGACAAATGGTCCATGGAAGCAGACGACAGGATGGTGGCTTGTAGAGAGAGGAGAGGGAGACAGTGAAGCGGCGCTCAGTGTCAGTTCGAGGCTCTGAGCTCATTCACGCTCTTAGTGAAGCTTCTTAGAAACATCAAAAGCATTTTAATTTATCTGGACCTGGACATTATCTTAATCTCTTGCTTGCATGAACCTTACACACAACTGTAAACATTTATTCATTCATGTCATCTTCACACGTGCAAAATTAAACACATAATACACCCAGGCACTTAGCCCGCAGAATTCTCTGATGATCAACACTTACCGACTTTCCGTCTTTCGACTTTCTCTTCATCTTCTCTCCGTTCCACCTCTGCCCTTTACCTACCCTCACTCCTTTCAATATTTCGACCTCACCCGTCCTCATAGCCTTCTTCAAGTGTGTGGGTGCAAGTAGAACTCGGTACACAATATCTAGTCACACGGAACCGCAGCCGCCCCCTTCCTCTCTCACCTCCCCCTCCCCATCACAGTGCGGATGTTTGCGCCGAGTGTAGAACCCTCGCCGCAGTTTTCTCGCCGAAACTCGTCGTGCGGTGCAGTCAGACTCTGTGTGCGCGTGCGCCGTAGATGATTCGAACCACCATCGACACCACCATCCGGACAAGCGGCGAGTGGTTTGGAGAGTTCAGCGCCCCCACCGTATCACGTAGTCGCTACGGCGAGCGACGATTCCTCGATGTGTTGAGCTGCCGTCGGAGCAAAGAGCACTCGCCTGTTGAAGACAGGTGCCACTGGTGCATTGACGACGGGTGCCACTGTCCCACAGTGAATCTTACATACGAGTTTGGAACAAACCCCTCTCTGCGAATCAAAGTACAATATTCTAGAGGTCATAGAGTGTGTAGTGCGTTCTACCTTGTCATGTGACCAGAAGACCCCACCCTCCTACCCCAGGTGATCAGCTCTATAAAGACGCAATGTTTCGCGGGGTGGAAGTAGTAGCCACGTCCACTGAAGTACCCGGCAGTGTGTCGGCAGAGCAGACTGGGTAGAAAGCGCCGGAGTGAGGAAGGTGTGAGAGGTTGACTTGTCCAGTGTCATCAGTAGAGAATCCTAGGAGAGCCTCTACAACTGTAGAGTACAAAGGTTGTTCAGACAACAACAATGTCGACTGTCCTGACACTACTGTGTCTCTGTAGCCTCACCTTGTGGACCACCGCGGATGTCAAGGTGTTGACTCCACAACTGACTTCCAAAATTGAGGAGTTCGTAAGAACCTCATTCAGTGCCGGGGAGTTGTCAGCCTCTCCTTGGCCGTCGTCAAGGGCAACGAGACCTGGACTCGAGGGTTCGGCATGGCCGACAAAGCGTCTGGACGACCGGTGAATTCCTCCACCTTGTTCGCCATCGGGTCGGTGACCAAGGCCTTCACAGCCACTATCCTGGGTATGCTGATGGATGAGAGTAACAGGTATGTATCTGCTACTTAGGTAAATATATTTGTGCTTGTATTTATATTTCAAGAATGTGATTTCTCTTTAGTAAAATACGCGCAGACACGCAATGCTTTGACCGTTATGGAGCTTTGCGTAATTAAATGCGCGAAAGACATGCGCACAAAATTATCGTGTTAGTAACTTTCGGTTTATGAAAGGTCTTTTGAATTTTTTTTTCAAATAGAATTAGGTCATAACTATTTAAATTGGTTTATTCAAAGTGTGAGAAATCCTTGAGGACGTTTGCCAACATCGCCCTGTTCAACACAGGCTCCATTCAAAGTCGATGTCGGCGCAGACTGTTGATCCTAGTTTCACATCAGAGGTTGGACCAAGATAACTTTTAGGACGAATAATTTTATTTGAATCGTTGTATTATATTTCTGGGAACTTCATTCCCTCTTTAAAAAAAAAATATATATATTCTAGTTAAAGACAGGAAGTCAGAGGAGGTCAACACAAAGCAGTTTGTTGTGTTGTGTTGTATTGTGTCGTGTCCGTGTCCAAAGGTCACATTCTACACGCACTTGTCGACCTAGAATTTCTCAAGTCGTTTGACTGTGTAGAGCCTGTTTCCATGAAGGATAGAAGATGGCTCTATCCATTTTTTCCCGTTTTCCTAACTACATAAAAATATCGAAACAGCGCGAAACTGTGAAGGCACTTTAGAGGATATTTTAGAAAATCTGAGAACCTGGTCTTAAGAGCACTCTTTGTGTAAAACGGTGAAAATGTATGAATGATTGCACACATGGCCACCTTCTGACACCTTAATCTCGATTACCTTAACCAGAACACGTGAGCGCTTTCCTTAAACGTCTGTAAAAAAAACTGTAAGCTACATTTTAAATATATTCAGTTCTCCTCGTCCCTCTCTTGCAACCCTCCTTTAGTACAACCGTCTACATAGCGAGAGCCTATTCTTTATAGTGGATGTAGTTCCGGAAGTAGCACAGCGTGACCTTTACCCTTCACCCTAACTATTCATTATATTTTTATCTTTCACCGATCTTCTCTGTTTATGCCATGGAAGTAGGTCACCAGAAAGTCTGTGGAAACCTAGAGGTAGTCATAACCACAAGGATAGTCTGAAGTAATTACAAGTCTCAGACGGATGGAAATAATACAAAAATGAAAGATAAAAAAAAAAAACCCAACAACAACAAAAAACAAAAAAGAGAAAAGAGAGAAATCTAAAGAGAAAAAAGGAAAAAAAAAAAAAAAAAATGAGAGACAACAGAAGAAAAGAAAGATACAAAAAAAAATTATAAAAATGAAAAACCCCAAAATAAATTATACATAAATGTTAAAAATGTAATGATCATATTTATTCGTTCACAAATACACTGATGCTTGTGGGGTGTAACCGCCAGTTAGTTCATTGCCCTGGTTAGTGGTTAGCTTAGTCCTTGCTACTCCTCGAGGAGCATAATGCCGCTTTGGTCTAGTAACCCGCTAATGTTAAAAAAAAAAAAAAAGCTATTACAGAAACCTCAACAGTTCATTGCCCTGAGGGTCACAAATGGTGGAAGCTCAGTTCATGTGATCTGATCAACGTCCGTGACTGTCATCATCATACAGACACGTGTTACCAGAATTATGAGGTGAGCACAAGGCCGGGTGCAGTGCACTTTACGGGTAGCATGTCCTGCATGCATTCTCAAAGCTTGCTTCTCACCAGTCCCACAGCGGAGTGTGCAACTAAATAACTCAAGCGGATCAGAGGTTCACGACATCAAAAGACATTGAGCGAGGGTGACAGCTGTAGACTGAGGACTGCTCACCCAGAGAAAGGAAAACAAGTTTGAAAAATGTGTGTGGTGTGTGTGCGTGTGTGCGTGTGTGTGTGTGTGTGGGATGGTGTGTGTGTGTGTGGGTGTGTATATGTGTGTGTGTGTGTTTTTGAAAGAAACGGAGGTAGCGATGGAAGGGGGAGAGAGAATGAAGCAATACTGTCTAGACTACAAATAATTCTGTCTTGCAACATGAGAAGGGAGGGAACGATACGGGTAGATAACCTTGGGTTAGGCTGAGCACACGACCGCGAAGTGTTTTGCTCAAACACTTCTTTGAGAAGAGATTATGAAGACGAACAGACGGATAAGACAAATCGTTTTTCCTTTCCTTTAAAATGTTAGGCGAGAGAGAACAGATACATGAAAAGTTTTTTCTCGAATGGAAAATCCGTTTTTGTGTATTTGCGTGTCATGATGAGAAATATTCTAAGACATGACCCATACTTCATTAATTACATTGTCGAGGTTTCAAACGCTTCCCGTACAGTATTATCTGAGCTGAGCTCTGGTTACTGGGAACCTCTCATGCAGACAAGCGAGGGAGGAATGAGACAGGAGGGCATTAATGAAGAAAAATTACTTTTTGCACAAATCCAACACACAAATAGTCAGATACTAAGGCACGGGAACCGCACCTAAGGAAAAGAGAGACAACAAAAAAGAGGGAGAGAGAAAAATAGAACAAATGAAGAAAAAAGGAGGAAAAAAAGCAAACACGTGAACATATAATAAATGAAAAGAAGAACAAACAAATAATAAAAGAAAAACAAAACACAAGAAAATAATAAATAAAAGTAAATCAAAAACGAAACAAAAACACCGAACAAACTAAAAAAGTAATAGACAAATAAACGCATAAAAAGAAAAAAGGAAAGAAAAGAAAGGAAAAAATAGCAAACTATCATAAAGAAAAATAAAAGAAGGCATGAAAGAAGAAATAAATAACGAAAAAGTGAACTAGCGCGGGGAAACATTATGTTTTACTCCGATCCAGCAACTAAAGCTTTATCACGGCAAAGCAGCGAGTCCTGTAAACAGCTGCCATGTCCAGAGAAGAGATTTGAACCCATCGCCTTTCAGTGTAGTGGTGACAAGCATGTGTTTTAACCTCTACATTACCAGGCGCCCCCTCTGAACCCAGGAAACTAATTCTCACTTTATTGTGCCATCGGACCGTCGAGCAAAAGAGCGAACGAGCGAAGGAAAGAGAGAAATGAAAGAAAGTAGAGAGGAAGAGCTTCTGACAATCCCTACTGTCTGGGGATATTTATGGAGGGAGTTTCATTCGTCACTGTCTTGAATATTCTTAAGGGCTTCATCCCGCTGTCCCTCCGGAACAAAACTTTGTCTGATGTTTTCTCTCCTTTTTATCTCTGCCGCCATAATGGTGCGGGAGGGAGAATCTTCAAGCTGAGAAATCGCTCACATTTATGAATAGGATATTTATTAAAATGCACGTGCGTGAACATACCTCTCCACACACCTCCGACCTCTCTGTCTCTGTCTCTCTATCTCTCTCTCTCACACACACACTGTGTGATGGTTTGACTTTCAGGAGGACGAGTTGATTTTTCTTTCCTGAATGATAAGGGAGATAACCTCAAAGTCTGCTGCCAATTTGAATTTTGCGCTTGTCTGCCCATGTTTGAGATCATAAATGCCCTTCGGGGGAGCATTACTGACAAGGGATTTCGTAGAAGACTGCCTAATCTATTCATTACTTCTCATATTACTACAGTCTATTACCGTAAGCATTCTACAAAACAAACGCCGTGCAATCCGGTGAAAATATCTGCAGCAATGATAAAGAAAGATAGAAAACAGAAAACAATAAAATTATGAAGGTACAAAAACTCGAAAGCAAACGAATTGTTTTATAAATGTTCATTGACAACACATGCACAGTCTGCAATACATGAATTGAACGTGCACATAGACATAGCATCCTTAAAGTAAGATACACTTGTCTTAAAACTAACAATAGGAATACATCTCGAAGGTACTGAGTGTACGATTTTTTAAAAAAAATCAACAAAACTCTTTCTTTTCAAAACATCAAGAACATTTTAAATATTTGAAGAGATTCACTGCACGGGCAGTAAGAAGTATACTGAAGCAGTTCAATCAAAAAAAGTGTAACTTCTGTACAGTCCTGACAACAATTAAAGGATTGCTAAGGAGTGCAAACTTGTTTGGAGTATTTTTGTGCTCAGGGACGAGATATAAAGTTTCGTGCAAGGTACTCTTTCCATAAACCAGGGTGAATACACCTGTGTTGTTGACCTCTGTCGGTTCATTGTGATGTTTTTCAGTGGGTACCTTGACAGCAAGAAGGAAGGTGAGTATTTACCCAGGGTTAGAGGTCCCACCCGGAGCTCCACCTTGCACACCACTAGTCTCTCGCGGTTTCCTTGAGAGCTCTTCAGATGTAATATCAACAAAAACAGACGCTGCAAGGGAAAGGATGAAAAATCATGCTGCTGCACTTCTCTATCATCTGAGGACATTTTCCAGCGGACACAGAACTGTATATCACATGACATCTTCGACTCTCACCGCATTGGGTCAGCTTACCTGGGTATCCAACCGACAAGTGTGCACGTCGTTGCGTTTCGACACAATTTATTTTTAACCACTGGCCCTATCTTCTCCTTCAGATATGAAGCAGAAAGAAAGTGTTTTCATATATATATATTCTGTGCCAACTTTGACAGGCGCGCGCGCTCTTCTTCTCTTCCAAATAATATATATACACACGCATATATATATATAAACAGCAAAGACAAGCCTAGAGGAGGAGAGGGTGCCAGTTGAATAGTGTTCGCTAACAAAATTGTTTGACAGCAGAAAGCTAGGACCACTCGCATTTGACTGTTCAAAGCTTGCACTAAGCTTTGCCTCTGAAAACCATCCTGACAAAGACTTTGCACACAGTGTGAAGGATCCTCTGTTGTGAGGCGGCGTCCCACCTGTGATTAAACAAGTAGTTATTTGTTTACGATCCTGTTCGTTACCTGCGCCTTCTCGCTGTTTTGATGTGTTCCCCACCTCGGTTGTCCGTTCATTACCGTGTGTTTACGTGCAAAGCACTCCAGCATGCATGCGTGTAAACGCTCCCACGTGCACGTCACGTGAATGTGAATGGACGTGAAAATACTTTTGTGAATTTACGAACTCCACTGGGGCTCTCGCGCACGCCTGTGGAAATCTCTCACATCAGCCATCCTTGCCAACTTTCCCTTCCCCAAGCTAGCACTTCTGTTTGACCTTTGCACTTTTTCCAGCTTTACGCTCATCTGTCAGCTTCCTGATGGCATCTTGACGTCACTTCCGGTGCTTCGTTTCATTTGTTTCCCCTGTTGATCTCTGGTTTCTGTAGCCGTGAAATTTGTTTTCGTGAAGCAATGAACAGCGAAGGGTTAATACGATGAGTTTCTCCAGAGACAAGCTCCACAGACATCCGCCTGAAGATATGGCACAGTGCCGGAGGCGAGGTACGGTACTGGGGGTCATGTGACCCTCACTCACCAGCTGGAGAATAAGATAACAACCTACACCACGGGTGGCTACTCTGGGGATGCGGGAGTTGTGGTGGTGGGGAAGTGATTATTTAAACTCGAAGCAGGAGTATGTGAAAGTGGGTTCGATGCTGTAGAAGAGAGACACGTGTGCACATAACACCCACAGAAGTCAGAAAATCTGAGTACAGGGAGCAAACTACTTTTACAAGTTTAGGTTAATGATGTTTAGGTCAACATTAAAGGCTTTATTTTAAGGAAGAACACTTTTTTAAAAAAACGGTTTGTCATTGCATTAGTGAACTATAACGAAAGAAAAAAATATTTTCCTAAATGAAAAGAGTGGTGATTGGCTTAAATGACTTTTCGTTGAGCAAGTCCTTTCATGTCTATCAAAGTGCAATTAAAAAAACTGAGTTGAGCTCATGACCCCGACTTTCAGCTGGACGGTGATGCACTCACATCGTGAAGGCTACACGTGATGTTAAAAATCTTCTCACAGCAGGTTAATTAACATGTGATCCTGGTGGCCGCACTTAAAATACATGGCTGGTCGCTACAATGCCCATAATTATCCTTCGAGCGCTGTAGAGAGCTGAGTGCACACAGCTCCAAACCTCAGATGTTAGCCGTATCAGCGGTTATTTTCGATGTCACGATTCCAGCCTCTTTTTAAGCCGGTGACGTTTATAGAATCACTTAAAGCAATTATTTTCATTACTTTCTTTTTCATTACTTTCTTTCTTTCAAAAGAAGAACTGTAACGATATTCCTGCATTTTCGCGCAAAAGCAAACATTGGCTCCGGAGAAGTGAGCATGTTGGTGACAGTTGTAATGTGACTCTTGCCTTAAATACACCCGCGGGAAGACGTTAAGTACAACGGTCACACGCCAGTTACTACAAGTTCTGACATGACTCACGAGACCCCAGTCCTGCTCTTTCCCGGATACTTTACGACGTTGACGATTTACTAAACATTCACATTATGTAAATACACTACAATTTGGCTCATGTCAGTTTGGGATCAAGTACTATCCGTATTATTTGTCCTTACAGTGTTGTATTATCGTTAAACCACCATCAACTCAGACATACATATGAAAATCAACTTCGGTCGGCCAGCTGCTACTGATGCTCTCACCCTGAAAATTCTTCCTGTGTCTCAGTCTCTCATGTAGCGTGTCCATTAGTGATGAGATGAGTAGCAGGTGTCCAGCCGACAGTCGCCCCGAGCTGGTGACTCTCATCTCGATGAGTCTCGTTAGACAGCGACGACTGCTTCCCCAGCGACACGGATACCGAACGCTGTCCCAGTCCAGGAACGACACGTGGCTTCTTCAACGATTGCTTGCAAACACACAAACGGAGAGAATATTTCACAGTGATGAAATTGTGAGAACATGGAAGATAATGATATGCTATATGGAAACGCGCTCTCATTTAACTGTCTACGAAATTAGACATTTTTTTCTCCCCTCAAGCTGAAGAATTTATTTTATTCTTTGTAATCATCGTGATGAATTTTGTACATGGGATTGACACACATTAAAATTTATTACTGACAGCTTTTAAAAGAATTATTAAACAAAACATAGATTTGGAAGTCATTTCATTAACTAGACAACACACCTGTACTTTAAGGTTTTATTCACCGCCCTTCCGTAGTAGTAGTAGTAGTAGTAATAATAATAATAATAATAATAATAATAATAATAATAATAATAACAACAACAATAACAATAACAATAATAGAAAGTATGTTTTTAATGATGAAGAAAATGTATTTTAACGCCGGTAACATTCGTTTGTTTATGTCTGCAGGGGGTACACATGGCAGACACTGATCAAAGACATTCTTGGCAGTGACTTCCAGATGACAGACAATTACATCAACAGTCACATGACAGTCAAAGATATGTTGGTGCACAGGACAGGTCTGGCTAACCCTAACATACCACTTTTTGCTGGAGCTGCAGAGGGAATGTCCAGAAGAGATTTTACAAGGTACTTTCGGAAAAAATTAGTTTGTAACAGACATTAAAATGTTACAGTTGTGTTTGTTAGTCATGTTTGCCATGCCAAAATAATTCTGCTTCATCTGCGAGGGAACTGGCAGGTGACTTTTAAAAGCATTTTAAAGCTGAGATCACTCTGATAACTGAAGTAGAGGTAACAACCATTACGGACGCACTGAATTTACCTTGTCATTAGCAAAAAGTGCAGTCCTCTCGATCTTAAGGTTTGCAGTGTGTGTGTATATATATATGTAGACACACACACACATATTCCTTGAGTATTCTATATACAGGCGGCTTCAGTATTTACCTGTGGCGGGGGACTTTCGTGACGAGTGGAACTACAACAACTGGATGTACGTACTGGCCGGGAGGGTGGCCGAGGTGATGGGCGGAGCATCCTGGGAGGAGCTTCTCCATCAACGCATCTTTCAGCCTTTGCAGATGAATGACAGCCGGGTCATCGGGTACAATGTGGAGGTGGATGCGACAACTTCGCCTTGCCTTATGCTCAGCTCAAGAATGAAGTGGTGCTGTCGGACACCTCAGTTTACAGGTAAGGGGCTTGACTACATTCTAACATTAGTTCTAACTACATCCTACCCTCTAAAAGGTTCACATGGTGGTATCGAGTATGGACTGTTCGTGTTATTTGATATTTACACTCTCTCAGTTACTTTAAGATTGTGTGTTTCTTCTGTCATAAAAGTGGTGGATAATCCCTTGTGTTACATAGTCATGCTTGTAGAAAGTCTTCGAAATGTTTAGAAAACTCGCTGTAAGAGAAAACCGCCGCAATACTTACAGAAAACTGCAGTAATACAGGGAACTGTAGTAATGTCTATAGAAATCCCTAGTAATAACTCAAGAAGATAATTGAGCAGACTACAGTACAGAGAAGAGTTCTGTTGTATTCAGTTGTTTTCTTTTCACAGAATCGGACCAGCGGAGCCCGCCGGCGCCATCGCGTCTTCAGCAGACGACATGGCCAAGTGGTTGTCTTTCCACTTGCAGGAGGGAGTGACGCCGGCCCAAGAACCTCTCCTCAAGAAGGAAACCCTCGAGGAAACATACAATCTGCACACGGCGCTTTCTGTTAAATTTTTAAAAAGAGACTTCGTGAAAAAGCCGCAGTTCCCTGTCACCTTCAGCAGCTTCGGCTATGGTTTGGCCTGGTTCATCTCTTCCTACCGAGGTGAGCTTGTGTAGGTAAACGAATGTCTTACCTGCTTTCATCTATCACAGGTCGAGCAGGCCGCGTGGATGTACTGGTACGTGGACCTTTGGGTTTGATTTTTTCTCCTAAACTTTGGTTCTGGGTGGTACATGGTTATTTCCGATGTAATGCCAACTTATCTGTCGTGTCAACGGTACATGATATTATAACACCTGTGTCTTGTGACGTCAACAGGTTACCAGGTGACGTGGCATTCAGGAGGAATCTACAGCTACATCACTTACCTGGTCCTTATAAGAGACCTTGATATCGGGATCTACATCGGTACCAGCGCTCCGTTCAACAGCACTTCAGGTGTTACAGCCATCGAGGTCTTCTACTATATTGCTGACCTCCTCCTTGAGGAGGATCCTTGGTTAGACACAGTCACCTCCTGCCAGTTCCCTGGTCCCTGGCTAGGTGCACCAGAACAGGGCCCTTCCAACACTAACGATGTTCCTATCGTTGTCCCAGGCCTCGTCGAAAAACCTAAACTGTTCGAAGGGACGTATGGTAACAGACTGTTCGGGGACATCGTCGTCTCCATCGACACAAGCGGCGACCTTCTGGCCAACTACAGCCGCATCTTGGGCAAACTGCACAAGACCAGCCAAACCCACGTCCTAATGTTGGACATGTACGGTTCCCTGGAGTTTATGAAATATGGAGGACAAAATGTGATGTACATCAACATGACCTTCACCTCGCCAGGTCAAGGCGGGGAGTACCAGTCGCTCCTGGTCAGCTCCCCTGACATGGGGGAAATGGATGTGCTTCTGTACCAGCGAGGGGTGACATTTTCAGACCTTTCAGACCTCAGACAAAGTGACAGTACCAGTGCAGGCACACAGTCGTCTTCACTCTTACTTCATGGCGCCTTGGTACATCTACTTTTGAGCAAATGTCTATGAAAGGATTAAATGCAAATTTGTGTGGGCTATGTCAAAGTATTGTAGCGACTTTGTAATTATGGGTATTTCCATAGACACGAAGAATGATATGTGGATGTTATATAGTTTCATTTATAATCCTATAAACAGGGGTACATTGGCACTGTAACTGCTACCAGCTGGAACATTTCAGTCTCACCTCTATTCTATCGCTCATGAGAAGTTGTTACTGATATAGATAAATTAACCGGTTCTACTGCAGTAGTTTTTACAGATTGGTTCGCCAATACAAAGTAGTATAATATTTTAACAGTTTTCAAGAATTTAAGAATTCAGGATGTTGGTATAATCAGTAAATATCTTGTGAAAAACAGACTAACAAAAAATTGGTTGCAATAATAAAAGCTTGGTTGTAAATAAACACGTTTTTTTTCTAACTGAAACAACTTGCTATAAAGTTTTGTTAAAATAAAGTTCTAAAGGCTTAAAGGTCTAATAGGACGTAAATTTCTTCTCTAATTCGTGAAAAATCTCAGCGCAAGGAACTATTTCCTAAAATCTTCCTCAATTACCTTTTGTTTTCAAGAAACACTCCTACAAACATCACGAGAAAGGTCAGAGTCGTGACGTCACGTTTGTACACCCTTGTACTCGTGTGCAGTTCTGATGGTTGTACTTGGCTATGCTTGAACGGTTGTACCTCGACGACCCACAAGCTATTCTCTGATTTGAGGAAATAATATTTGATCTTTACGTAGTTCTCAAAAATAAAACTGCACACCACGAGACCCTTAACTCGAAAATTCTATGTATGTTGGACAGGTAGCATGCGCAGACGACGAAATAAAGTGCCCATGACCTCCCGACAAGCGTTTGACCTGCCTGAGACCTTTCAGCAGGGCATCAGAGAGAGAGAGAGAGGAGGCTGATAGGACTCTCAACAAATGAGCCTCCCTGAGATGAAATCTGTGAAGTTTTTCTTTTCGCTCGATTTTTTTTTTTGAACGTGAGAAACACAGATCGTAAAAATAAATTATTCCTCACAGACCTCCCTACTTGTCCATCGCGGCTGTCTTTATCTACCAAGCTTGAGAAAGTGGGGCTGGTGTACGAAGTGATATAATATCTTGCCATTTTGGAGGAAAATTACAAAGTTTAAGTGCGTCTTTAATATTTACATCTCATGTTATTGCTGTGGCTTTACGGTTAAACGTGTTTCACTTTGAAAATGAAGTGACCACCAGACCTCAACACCTGTGACATCTTTCCTTCCCTTCTTTCGCTGTTTCTAAAAAACATTTCCTAGTCTATTTTTCAATGTCTGAACGAAATGGTAAAAAAAATATTCATTGTGAAAGATTTTATTTATCAAGGTCAGATAATATCGACTCTGTGGAGTGGACGAAAAAAGAAGATATAACTACATCAGAAGCGTTCAGTACATTGTGTTGGATACAATTTTTTTTACATCCATCTCCTTTCTTAAAATATACAATTCGAACATCAAAATCCTGACAAAGTTAATACACAGAAATGCACAATTAAAATATGTCGCTCGCTGTCCGACTGACCGAGATCTTTACAGAGTAAACGGTTTCATGTACAATCATGACGTCAGCGTTGTTGGCCTCTTTCAGTGCCTTGGGATGTGTGTACACGTGTATCTCGAGAACAGACGAGAGAGAAGGGGGGTTATTCACCAAGTTTCAGAGATCCTGCAATGAGGTTTACCTCATCATTGAAAAAAAATTGCAAAGCACTAGACTTTTAGGTTTCCTTATACATACATATATATATGAAATAATCCCGATACTATATATATATATATTTCTATGTAGGCAAGGTGGAAGACTGAATGCTGAACATCTTAATACCCTTGAGAGGTGGAAAGAATAAAGAATCTTGCATCTTAAGAGCTCTTGAGACTAACTGTCTACAAAAAACCCACATATATTCACGACTTTGGCTTCCAGCACAATTTCTTTAAACTGAGTTATCTTCTCCATTAAATATGAGTCAGAAAGGAAATTTTATTCTCACATCGTGTGCCGCATTCGACAGGAGATTGCTCTCTCTCTCTCACACACACACAATCATATATCTGTACAGAGAGAAAATAGGAACATAGAAGGGTACATAGTGCGCAGCAAATAGTGTCCGGAAGCAAAATCCTTTGACCTCAAGGTTAGGACCGTTTGACTCGATTGTTCTGAGCTAAACTTTGTCACTGACAGCCGTCCTCACAAACTGACAAACTGACAAAGACGTGGCACACAAGGTACGACTGATTCTAGGCTACAAGACAGCATAACGAATTTAATTTTGATTAAACAAGTGGGCTTGTTTTAAACACATCCTGTTCTTGACCTGTATCTTCTGGCTGTTTTGATGTGTTCCCCACCTCCATTGTCAATGGAGACCGTTCATTACCGCGTGTTTAAGGGCAAAGTACTTCCAGTACGCACGCGTG
Source organism: Pomacea canaliculata (assembly GCF_003073045.1). Lineage (NCBI taxonomy): Eukaryota > Metazoa > Mollusca > Gastropoda > Architaenioglossa > Ampullariidae > Pomacea > Pomacea canaliculata. Next base: position 38,675,701 of record NC_037592.1, on the reverse strand, counting down.
TAAACGTCACGTGAGTGTGAATGGACGTGCAAGAATTTTGTGAAATTACAAACTCCACACGATCACGTGTATGCTTGTGGCAATCCCACACATCAATTATTCTTGCCAACTTTCCCTTCCCGCAATTACTACTGTTTGATCTTTGCCCTTGTCCAGCTTTGCGCTCATTGGTCAGCTGCCTAGAAGACGACGTCACTTCCGGTGTCTCGCTTCATTTGTTTCCTCCCTGTTGATCTCTGGTTTCTGTAGCCGTGAAATTCGTTTTCGTGAAGCAATGAACAGCAAAGGGTTAGTTAATACGATGAGTTTCTCCACAGACAAGCTCCTCAGACATCCGCCTGAAGATATGGCACAGTACCGGAAGTGAGGTACGCTACTGGAGGTCATGTGACCTTCACTCACGCAAAAGGAGTTTTTGTCCAGATTTGTTGTTTGAACTTTCTGTACCTCTTTCAAGCAGATACATCATTAGAAAACCAGAGTTTTCTCGCTGAATAAAACCTGTTTTTAAGCGAATATTGAGGGTTTTGTTTATTCGCCACTTCACAGTTTGTTTAACAAAGTAGACTATCTCTGCTCCCTCATCTCGGTGCTTGCGCCCTAGACAGTTGCCTCTTTCATCTGATATGAGTGGCGGGGAGGGAGCATTTTACAAGTGAATGAAACATAAATACGGTAACCTTTTACACCGAACTTTGGTAAGTATGCTCCATGAGCTTCACAATACAATCCACGTGACTGTGTTTATATAAATTACACACACACACACACACTCACACACAGAAACACACTCACACACACACACACAAGGGCAACGGTGGGAATATTTCTCAGACGATGAAGTATGAGATCTGGGAGATAATGATCGCGGCGTGTAGAAACACATTTCTTCGCATTTAAACTGTCTGCAAACTTTTACAACAGTTTTTCACCGTCAAGTCTGAAGATTGCTTTCAGAGTTTTAAATCTTGTTAGCTTTTGTACACGTAACAGCGCTTAGAAAAGAAATAAGAAAGAAAACAAGTCATTTCGTTGACTAGACAACTCACCTCCTCCTACCCTTCTCTAACATCGATGATCACATGGAAAACCTGTATAAGGCTAGTGACTGGGTGCAACGATTTCAAGCAGTGTGGACTTGTTCTGGTTTCTGTCTTTGAGGTCTCATGTTCATATATATATATACACACTCGAGTACACACGCTCGCGCATTGTTCCTGTCACTCGGTAGAGTTCCCACAGACATACTAAAGTATGTAAACAGTGGGCAGCCTCCCAACTCGCCACACAAGCTGGTGTTTGCGAGAAACCAAGGACTGGATCTCCCAGGCTCCTTCTTCAGTCCCAAATGAAACTGTTAACACTATTATGTACAAACACACTTTAATAAGTAACATCGTTAACACGCACAGTAGATACATGACATAGGAACACATGTACATCAGCAACTCTTACACACCTCATAATGAAGATCATCGGTAAACAGGCCGCAAACAAAACATTTTTGTTTTACCAACTCTTGCTTCTTTCTCATCAGCAGTCGGCTTTTTTATCTCACCTTCTACTTCAGCAACAACCACTCATCGTCAGCGTTGCTGTCATTATCGTCATTGTTGGGTAACTTTCAGTGGGACTTGGAAATCGTTCACAAGTAAAGGTTAAATTAAAGTTAACCACTCGCCCTCAGCCAGAGAAACCCGAGATAAATGAAAAGGCCTGTGTACAGGTTTATAGTCTCACAAAGTTGATATCTTCATGTAGATGTTGGGGACTTTGCATCGAGTAATGAGTTATGCACGTTCATTGAGTGTTCAAAATCAAAAGCATTGTTTTCTTTTGACTATCTATCCAGGGCGATAGACCTCTCTGATGGACGCGATATTATTGTTTACTCTCGATATTTTCCCTTCATGTTTAACCTACCTTCCCTTCCATACACAACAATCGCTCTCACTGGCAAAGAAACTCCGACAAGCCGAACTTGCAGCGGTCCCTCAGATTCATGCATCACGTGACTTAACGGTTACGTACGTTATTCATCACGTCACCGACGGATCCGTTTCTTCATTCGTCGTCCTTGTGAACGAATCGCGAGAGAGAGAGGCCCGCATGTTGTTGTGCCACTTGCGTCCTCACGGTTCATCCTCACATCGCATGCTTGGTGTGGAGGAAGGGGAGATGTTGTTATCACCCACAGTACTCTCCTGATGCAGCTCGGCTGCTGCACTCAGTTTCCGCTCGCACGTGGTGACGGCGTCGCCGCAGTCGCTGGCAGACGTGGAGTCGTGCCTCTCTGCCGCCGTCGACACGAAAGAGGTAGAGTGTACTTTATTCAATAGCCTCTTGCTTCTTGTTAGGTCAAAGCGAAGATGTGAGCCCATGTTCATGCCATCTACCGGCAGAAATGTGTGTCAATGAAAATCAGCGTTGCGCCATATACTTTTTTTTCACAAGCTGAAGTGCAGATATTTTTCCTGATGTCTTTTCAGGTACATACAATTCTTCTGCGTTAAAGAAGTGCCGGTTGAACAAATTTTGCTATGAGGTTGAAATTCACAGAACTGCTGTCAGACGTACAGATGACACCCAACTGTCGACAGGACAACAACAATGTCGACTGTCCTGACACTACTGTGTCTCTGTAGCCTCACCTTGTGGACCACCACGGACGGCAAAGTATTCACCCCCGAACTGACTTCCAAGAATTGAGGAATTCGTGAACAACCTCATGCAGTGCCGCGGGGTTATCGGTCTGTCCTTGGCCGTCGTCAAGGGTAACCAGACCTGGACTCGAGGGTTCGGCATGGCCGACAAAGCCTCCGGACGACCGGTCAGTTCCTCCACCTTGTTCGCTATCGGATCCGTGACCAAGGCCTTCACCTCACCATCCTGGCCATGTTAATCGACGAAAGCCAGGGGTGAGTAGATCCCAGTCAGGTTCCCATGGCAACCAATCTCGATCAGCTTGTACACATACAGTTTACATCGCAGTCTTCTGTTTACGAAGTGCATCAAGCATCTCTTACTTTTGTTGTGTCTGATTCTTTGTCTCCTTTACAGTCCCTCTTTCCTATTGCTTATTCTCTCTCTCTCTCTGTGCCTGAGTGTTTGAGTGAGAGTCTGCGCGTAACATGCTTTGCAATATTTACCAATACAGTTTACTTACACTCAGTTTGTAATCCACAGATAAGACACTGGATGCCAGGTGTTCTGGGCTTTATTTCAGGTCAAGAAGGGAAAAGCCGACCAGTTTATTCTTTGAAACATTTTAGGGTCTCAACTGTCCCTCGAAATCCGTAATTTGTTATGTCTATCGCAGGGTTACTGACATACTAACATGGATTGCAGATAACTAGCAAGGGCAATGTCAGCCCTGATGTCTGCAGTGTTGTGTATGTGTCACAGTTCAAAGTCTCGATGTTGTGTATGTGTCACAGTTCAAAGTCTCGATGTTGTGTATGTGTCACACTTCTGTCTGTCTGCCGAGACCAACTCTTAGTCTTTTACGAAGTTCTCCGCTGTTAGTCTCGGCGAGCCTAAATAATGAATGTAACTAAACCCTAAGCTTTGTATCCATCTGCCTCGTTTTAGTAATCTGAAATGTGAATAAACCGGAAGCTTTGTACACAACTGCATCGTTTTAGTAGTTACTTGGAAAAAAATCGTCTGCAAGAGGTCCAATAATACAAGTTTGTGCTTTAACCGATTTTTACGACTTCAGAAGAGGGGCAACAATTATGTCATATTTCGAAAAGAGTTATAACTGGAAAACCATACATGTTTTAAGTAATATTGACTAGACAGAACGATACTAAATAAAAATGACAGCTGATTTTGAGCAAAGAGATAAAAAAATATAAAACAAGCAAAACCAAGTTGTAATTAAAAAAAGGGCAAAACGTACAAACTCTATTTTTACTATTACAAAGAAAGTATTGTCCAAACATCAACTCTTTGAAAACAAAATCTCCTTCTCGATTTACTTCTCCCTCCTTCCTCTTTACCTTCCAATTCCCCACATTCTGTCTTGCAACTTCTGTATCTTTCTTTGCCTCTCTTCTTTCTTGAGAGAAATGGAATTTAGAGAACAGTTTCTGTGCAGACAGCGGTTGGTAAAGTTTACACTGGTCACAAATTCTATTGCGCTCTGTTTTAGTTGAAAACGTACTTTGTTTCCTTGGACTTGAAAGGAAATCACGAGACCTCAGAAACTGTGATTGTCTGAGTTCGCCATCAGGATTTATTTGTTCAGTGCCAGACACTTCCAGCTGTTTGTGCTCAGTTTATCGCGGTTTTCATCTGCAATGTTATTGTTCTCGTCAATCTACGATTTCCCACGAAAGTTCTGGATGCAGAGTTTGTCTGACGACCAGACATGCATGGCAAAGAGCCAAAAACCTGTTTAATTACTCAAGAAGAGGCGGACCACAAACAGCAGCTGAAAAAAGTAGATAGCAGCAAGGAAAAACGACTTGGATGAAGCTTTACTACGCCATTACTTTACGAACTGCATACCTGAAGCTTCTAGTTACAGAAACAGACTTAAAGGAAAAGGCAAGCGAACTGGACCATTGGACATAAAATGACAAAATACTGATGTTATCAATCCCCTCCGCTCAAAGTTTCAAAACAATTGTTTACCTTCAGCTGCTAGTACAAGAAGTTATGTTTTATGCTCGAGAAAATAGAAAACATGGCGGCTTCCGGTGTAGAAAACGAGTCAGAACTTTAGTATCTATAATGATCTCTGAGGATAACCGTGTAGTTTGGTCAGATAATATGCTGAAACACTTTACACTAGAACAAATGCCGGATAGTTCATAAAATAGCATAGACCGAGCCAGTGGTAAGAACCTCAATATGTTGATATGTTAGTATGAAATATGTATAATTTTATCTGTCTAAAACCGACCGTGTTTTTAGGTTAGTTTAACCCCTTCGCTGTTTGTGAACTGCAAGGGTAAATAACACGTAACGGAGAGTGAGTGAGAATGTCAGCGGACAAAGGGAGATCACTCTAGCAAAGAAAAAGAACAAGCAGACGGCATTGAGGGACAAAATGGCGGAAGGACGCTGTGTGTGCGTTAAGAGGACAAGCGTAGATGCCAGCGTTGAAGAAGTAATTCTTGCCTAGCCAAGGTTTTTTTTTTCGTGTACGGGCAAATTGTGTTGGAGCCTTCTGAAGGAGGATTAGATCTAGAGGATTCCTCGATCGCCTTCGGTGAAACACTCAGCAGTGTGTGGGCTCGGTGCTCCGTTGGCTCCGTGTCGTCATCTACTGTGACTGCGTGAACCTCCTCCCCGACACGATCATTGTGTACGGCCTGTCGCTGAGCTACACTGAGTTTGCTACCCCCTCCTGAAAAGAAACTCCGCCTGTAGTAGATTACCAGTGTGATTTGTGTTATTCGTATTCTGACTGCAGATGCAAAGGGCGACCACCCTATGCACTGTGAGTATGGTTACAGACGACTGATATGTTGAAGAGGTAATGAGAACTGATACACCGCGGACTAGAACATTGGAAACTGTTTAGTTATGAACTGAGAGAGTGATATACCTATATAATTAAAAGTAGAGACTATTGCATTACTAGATGTCTGCTTATCATAGATGGTTTTGACCATCTTCTCTAAAGAACTGAGACATTGTCGTATAAATAGATCTGTCTGTATTCTATGTCGTACAGTCCTGAGCAACTTAACAACTTACACGTGTTATTGGAAAGAATGCGCAAGTCCGACTGTTGGTCGTGACACGTGATGTGGACAGCCTCAGGCAATCGTTGTTTTATGTGTTGAAAGAACTCGTACGGACGTCGTGTGTGTGTTGCTCGTGTGAGAGCCGGCGTCCGTGACATGGTCTCATTGTTCCCGATTCCAATATTGCTGCAACTATTAATCGTCACGAATCTATACGGTTGAAAATCCGCTAGTTCCTTAGACATGATAATATACTCTATCACAATACATTAATCTTTTTCTATAATTTGTTTGTTTGTTTGTGTGTGTGTGTGAGAAAGCGTTTGAAAATCAACGCAAGCGCTTATTACTAAAAACAGTTATTATTGTCAACTCTTTAGTCAAAATTTCTTTTCACCGGGTATGTCTGCAGAAAGTACACGTGGCAAACAAAGGTCAAGGACGTTCTTGGAAATGAGTTCCAGCTGGCAGACGAGTATTTGACCAGTCACGTGACAATCAAGGACCTGTTGCTACACAGGACAGGCTTAGCGACCACCAATCTTCCATTGTTCGCGGGTTTCCCAGACACTCTGACAAGAAAGGACTTAACTATGTAAGCTGCTAGAGCAGACACTGAAACTTGCTTCATTTAAGAACTATGTTGTGCACTTCACTTATTTCAAGAAATTGGTTCAGTACCTGAAATAGAGCAAAACAGCTGTCCACCAGCCAAATCCTAAACTACAAAATAACTGAGATACTGTTCTTGAAATTTTGCTAACAAAATTAAACTGAAGTTTACACTAAGAAATACATTATATTTTTAACGTAGTGTTAGTCAGACAAGAAAATACTAATTTATTTGTGTCTTTAGGCGGCTGCGGTTTCTTCCGGTGTCAGGACTGTTTCGTGACGAGTATAACTACAACAACTGGATGTACGCACTGGCCGGGAGGGTCGCCGAGGTGATGGGGGGAGCATCCTGGGAGGAGCTTCTCCATCAACGCATCTTTCAGCCTTTGCAGATGAATGACAGCCGGGTCATCGGGTACAATGTCGATGTGGATGCGGACAACTTTGCCTTGCCTTATGTTCAGCTCAGGAATGAAATTGTGCGGTCAGACCCCGTGATTTACAAGTAAGTAAAGAATAATAGTTGTAGAGTGATCACACACACACACACACATGCACGCACACTAATTAGACAAAACTACTAACAAAACTTCTAAAGGAAATTCAAGGGGAAAATAAAAATAATTAGAAATAATTAGTATAAAGTAGTTAAAGAAAAAAGGTGTAAAAACATGCCTTTTCAAGTGCATAGTTAAACTTCTTACGACAGGATGACTGCCACAGAGCCCGCTATCGCCATCGCCTCTTCTGCGGACGACATGGCCAAGTGGCTGTCTTGGCACGTGCGGGGAGGAGTGACGTCAGATGGCCACGTGACGCTCAAGAAGTCCTGCCTCCAGGAGATGTACGCACCGCACATGGCCGTGCCCGACCTTACTTACATTAAGAAGCCACAGTTTCCGATCTCAATCAACAACTATGGTTATGGGTACGGGTGGACAACAGCCACTTACAGAGGTAAGCAGCATTGACCTGGCATATCTGATTTCTCAGTTATGTTTGTCATTAGAGCGCTTAATTAAAGTCATCTTTATGTTCGCTAAGCTTGAAATAGTTCAAATGTTACAAAGTGGTCAAAATGGGAATATTTTTCCTGTTTCTCTAGGCAGTCTAGGGTAGCAAGTGTCAAGTATAAAATTCAGCTTAAAGCTGCTGAGAAGTTAAGAGAACGTCTCCCTACCATTAGATGCAAAGCGAATTTGTAATAATTTTTGCTTTAAAATGATTCATGCTTTGACATTAATTTTAACTATTGAGGCACCCAAAGGCAATAGCAGGGACGAGAACTTTAAGGATCTGCTAATGAGGCGTTGACCAATCATTATGTGATGTCGCTAATAGGTCTTGATCTCTTTCCAAAACCCAGAGGGAGGCTGCAGTATTCAAAGGCTCGAATTTTGTAAACGGACAGGCGTTTTCCACTTAGATTTTGGGAGTTTTTTAATTGCTTAATTTGAGAGTTATTTGACACTCGTGCTAGCCTTTATTCTTTAATAATTTCCTAACAGGCTTTGTTTTCAACTTAGTGCATTGCAGATCGAGGTGCTTAACCATTTAAACCGTGAACTTTATTGTCTCTTTTCAGGGTATTCGATGGTCTGGCATAGTGGAATAATACTCGGTTACCTCACACTCTTGACTCTTCTACCCGATCTTGATATTGGTATCTTCATCAGCACCAATGGGCCTGGAACTATGAACACATCTTTCGCTCGCTCAGAAGTCTCCTACTATATAACAGACCTTCTTTTAAGACTAGACCCTTGGTTAAATAATGCAAACGCTTGCCAGTTTCCTCAGGAGTGGGAGAACGTGACAGATGACCCGTCAGAGGATTCAGTCTTGGTTCACGGAGAACTCAAGGGACTTCAAAACTTCGTTGGACAGTACGGAAACGTTTTGTTCGGGGACATCACAGTAACTAAAAACGGAAGCAACGAACTGCTGGTGAACTACGGACGAGTGACGGGAAAATTGCATAAAACAAAGGAAGACCATGTTCTTATGATGGATATTTTAGGCGTCTTGGAGTTCGTGACACATGTAGGGAACGATGTCTTGTACATTAACACGACCTTCGCGAAGGCAGACGAGAGTGGACAATACCAGGAGATATTAGTGAGCTCCCCTTCAATGACTGACAGTATTATTATGGTATTCAAACGTGGAGTTACCTTTTCCCATCTGTCAGACCCACTGACCAGCGGAAGCACCACATCAAACTTTGCTTTTATTCTCTACTTTATGACCCATTTCTTCCTTTTCTTGCTGGTGTTTCCCGAAGGGATTTTTATAAATACGAATGAAAGAAATATACTTTAAACAAACAGCTTCTTAGAGACACAGTGGTACTGAAGCTCTTCAGAAGGCAACGCATAAATTTAATCTGAATGTTCGTGTGTCAAATCAATTTACATTAATATTAAAATTAACACGATTTTCTAATCTGAGAATCTTCTAAGCTGATCCTTCTTCTATTTTATAAACGTTCTCGGTGAATATTAGCCTTGATTTTAAAATAATGTGCTGAAACGTAAATGTGTTATTTCTTTCTTAATTACACTATTACAATACTATACTATCAGCACTTCGAAGAAATTCTGAACCAACCTCATCCCCATCTTTTCCTGATGTACCACCAGCAACTGAACAGCTCCACGTCAACACTAGCCCTCCCACTAAAGCAGAAGTCATCAATACCATCAAAACCACCTGGCCAAGTGACCAGAGAAAGGAGACCTCTCCCAGTGCAACAGTTCGCGGGGTATCATACTGCTGTCCATTCCCAGCAAAGTCTTGACAAATAATAATAATAATAATGATAATGATAATAATAATAATAATAATAAATAATAATAATAATAATAATAATAATAATAATAACAGAGAGAGACGGAAGAAGGCACTAGACAAGAGACTGAGACCAGAATAAGCAAGGTTTTACCAGAATAGGTCATGTACTGACCACAACGCCACCCTCCGTATCATCAATGAGCAGTCTAAAGAGCTGTTGTTGTTGTACGAGAGAATCTTCACTTTTCCGAATTGCACGTTGGTGAACGGACGTCCGACTTGAAGAGACGCAAGAAAGTGGTCCGCTGGACTTTGCGAATGTGTAGTGTACTGGAAGTCTACAGCAGCACGAGTTAGACTTAGATTATTGATGTACGTAAAGGAGTGGTCAGTAAACATTGAGTGGTGAACACTGAACGTCGAACTGTGATTATAGTATAACAAACTGAATATTGATTTATTGTGTGAGCATTTATGAGACGAGCGACATCGAGGAGAGATAAGTTTTTAAGAATTACGTGTGAACCTAAATGTCAACTATTTCTGTATCTATGTACTGTTTTGTTACATTCTTTGATTTATATATATATTGGCATATTAACTGAGTGAGTGTTGTAATTAGGTGTGGTCGAGCGCTTGTTAACACGTACCATAATATCAGTGGTTAAGCTCTGATATCTAAACCCAGGGACATACCAGTTCGAGACACGTATGGCGCAGAAAACTTCTGAGTAGACACAGCCATCAATGTGTGAACTGCTGTCTCTTATTACTTTCACAGTTCTAAATGTGGTCATTAAGGCATTCAGCCTTTTTCATGACGGTAAAATATCGCACTGTTCAGTCAAACACATTCCTTTTTATTTGTGATCAAACCAATCACTATAAAAATATTTTTCTTAAAATATAAAAATCTTTATTGTTAAATATACCAGCAGATACCATCTGAAGGATATCACAGCTAATAAAATCTACTGAGGTGATTTATTATTGAACTGTACTTTCAACGACGGCTATAAAGACAGCTGACACCATCAAAGATATGAACTCCAGTCTTAATCTCTAGCCTTTTAAAGTATGATTGCAAAAACATCTGGTTCTATTAAAGAGGGGAACTTCGGTATTAATTTCTCCTATTTGTTTTCTCTGTCGCCTTCTCCGTGTATGTCCTTCATTCCCTCCTTCCTTGTGTTTTCGTGTGTTCAAAAGAAGCGTGTCATGACAAACAGATTCTTTGACAGTACGAGCGGCAAGACAATTCTCGAATAAATAATGTCGTGCTTTCATCCAAAATAAATCGTTCTGTAGCCGTAGTCATCAAGCCAGAGGAAGTGGTTTTCCTGGGGCAAAATAGTAGTGTAGTCAGACCGCGGTGTGCGCATGCTTGCTGCCCTCTACCTTCCCCTGTCCCCCTCAACACACCATCAGCCCACCAGCACCGTTGATGATTCCAACCGCAGCTTTGATGTGATTCAACTGCTGAAACCATCATTCGGACAAACGGCGACGTGGCAAGCGGCTGACGCCACCCCTCCCTGCACCACCACCAAAAACTTAGCACCCAGGTGATTAGCTCTATAAATGCGCACTCTTCTCTGTGGTATTCGGCAAAGAGTGTGTCCTCAAAAACAGACTGGACAGAAAGCGAAAGACCTAAAATCTTGTGAAGAGGTTGACGAGCCCAGTGTCATGAGTGTCATCAGTAGACAATCTTGGAGGACCTCTACGACTGTGTTCAGACAAAAACAATGTCAACTATCCTGGCCCTGCTATGTCTCTGTAGCCTCACCTTGTGCACCGCTGTGGACTGTAAGATGTTCACTCCAGAACTGACTTCTAATATTGAAGAGATTGCAAACGGACAGGTAGATAGCAGCAGTCACCTGCTACACCTCAGAAGTGCTCCAGCGAAAGCCTTGACATCCGGGTGATCATCTCTATCAAGACCAACTGTTTTCTGGCGTGGCAGTATCAGCCACAAGTACTGAGGTACCCGGTAAAAAGTCTCGTCACAGCAGTCTGAGGGAAGTCTGAGGATGACTTACCGAGTGTCAGCACTCCTAGGAGGGCTTCCACAACTATCTTTATAAAAAAAAACCAACAATGGCGACTGTCTGGAACTGCTGTCTCTGTAGCCTCACCTTGATGTCCTTGTGGTGAACCTCATCCAGTGGATTTCCTTGGCCGTCGTCAAGGGGAACGAGACCTGGATCTAGGGTTGGGCATGACCGACACAACCTCCAGACGACCAGTGCATTCAATTCAATTCTTTATTTACGAGGGGTAAAATAAGCAGCTGAGCGCTTTTTTCCATTTAGCCCTCGCCCTTTACAGGGAACGAAATTAACTAAATAAATGAATTAATTAAGCATTATGAAAAATTGAATAAACATAAAGAAGGGTGGATATTTAAAAGGTGATGTTAAGAATATGTATTTACAAGGTCACCTGGAATTGAAGGAATCTCTAGGGGCCTAATCTTGTAAATGTTTGAATAAATGGCGTCGAAAGCAGTGCAGAGAGTGCAACTGCTTGAGATGGAGAGGAAGGCCATTCCAAAGCACACTTCCTGAGAATTTCAGACTAGATTTGAAGAGATCAAGTCTAGGAAAAGGGATATTAAGTTTTGGTAAAGTTCTCAAGTTATTGGAGGAAAACAGTAGAGAGAGTCTTGGTGATAGTTTGCCCGTCAGTATTTTATGCATTGCTTCACGTTGTTGGGCATCAGCTTGGTGAACTCAACCACCCTGACTATAATCAACGGTAATTGATTGCCACACACATTTCGATTAATATGTGATCCAATACATCAGTATATAATAATATTGTTTAATTTGCCATCAAATTCCATCTGAAAGGATATAAAACAACTAAGACAGAAATCTATCGTCGTGATTCATTATGCAAGCCGTACTTTCAACAACTGCTATAAAGACAGCTGCTGCTATCAATTATAAGAACTCCAGCATCTATATCTACTTTTAAACACTGTTGTAAAATGAGCTGATGCCTTCAAAACAAAGCAGTAAAAAATCTCGAAGAAGAAATTAATTGGAACTTGTAAACAACACTGCAAGAAAGATTGGGACTCATCACATTATCCGTGTAATAAGACGACGTACACTTACGTTGACCACACACGACGTATTACACACACATAACGACGATGAGGACGAAAAGATGTGTAGGCGAATCGAATCAAAGAGGCACAAGTTCAGAGGAATGTCACTAAGACAGTTATAATGAGAGTTTATTACCGTCACTCATCGTGCAGTGCAATTTTCCCCCATCACCACCACACACCATCAGCCCACCTGGTCACAGCGCCTGAGATGATAAACGGCGACGTGGCAAACGGCAGACCCCAACCTCTCCCCCACTCACTACACCACCCCTGAATTTGTTCGAGGGAAAGCGTTGACGCCCATGTGATCAGCTCTATAAAGACGAGCTATTTTCGACGTGGCAGTATCAGTCACAGGTAACTCTTACCCGGTAAAGAGTCTCAGACTGAACAAAAAGGGCAAGATTTAGGAAGGTGTGATAGGTTGACTTACCAAACAATGTCGACTGTCCATGCACTACTGTGTCTCTGTAGCCTCACCTTGTTCATCGCTGCGGACTGCAAGGTGTTCACTCCAGAACTGACTTCTAAAATTGAAGAGTTCGTGAAAAAATACATGCAGGCATATGGGCCTGTCGGCCTTTCCTTGGCCGTCGTCAAGGGCAACGAGACGTGGACTCGAGGATTCATGACCGACAAAGCCTCACAACGACCGATCGATTCTTCCACCTTGTTTGCCCTCACGTGGTCGACCACAGTCTTCACATCAACTCTGCTGGGTATGCTGATGGATGAGAGTAAGAGGTATGTATTTACTAGTTAGGTAAAGCTAAGGATGGGCTCACATCTACAAGTCGAGACGTGACTTTACAAATCTCTGCATATCAGGCTAAGAAAATGTGGTCCCTGGGATAGTGTTCATAGAACTTGGCTAGTCGCTAAAGTTCACAGTTATCCAGTTAGCGCTTTAGTTACCTACGTGCAGCTGGGCCCAGAATTCCTGTTAACGCCATGTTTGATGTCATGATTTTAGCCTTTTGAATGTTGGTGTGTGGTGATTCACATCATTATTTTTCCTTCTTGCGAATTTGGTCTTTTCTAAAAACACTTGCAGTTATTTGTCTTGAATCATTTATAAAAGACTTTACTTTCACAGTCTTTACTACCTATTCATATTTTCATAAACCTGCTGTTAGATTTACCAACTAGAGTCGTCTCGAGGGCAGTTTATTATGTATAATCAACAATAACCTCTCGCCATATATTACTAGACACAAGTTTGCATAACTTGATGGTTTTCCGAATCACTAAACATTTGTCTAATCTTGATAAAGATATTTTTTTGTCTGTGCCTATGAACCACCTGAAAGCTCTCCTGTTTACTTGCACTTCGGAGTAAATAATAACATTTCCACTATCAAAGAATGATGGGTGGAGTGCATGTTGAAGTATGGGGATGCGTCTTTTGTGTTGTAGCAGGGGATGTATCCCCTTTACTACGTCCTTCATTATCTTTTGCTCGTGCATGGGCTAGTCCTCTGTTGTGTGTATGTAGATATGTATTCTCCCAGTAAGAAAATCTACATGCAATTAAACTTACTTTTTGTACCGTTCATTTCGTCTTCGTTCTGATCTACGTTCATCAAAGGTTCGCTAGGCACGTGGTGTCCTGTGACTGAGCGACTGGGTGTGTGTTCGTGCCGACTGTCAGCAGTTGCGAGCGTGCATCTAGCGACGCTAGGGGGGATCCGCGACACTACAAACATTCTGCGAACTGTGACACAATTTTCTCCTGAAACTTGAAAATTTATTCTTGCCTTATAAATTTTCAAAAATTTTGTACTCCTCATTAACGCACATGAAAATTATTATTGACAACTTCTAGAACAGAAATAGAAAAAGTTGAATGAATTTGAAAGTCACTTTAGTAAGTAGACCACTTATTCAACTGTACTTTATGGTTTTGCCAAAATTCTATTACTGTAGATTTTGTTTAGCGGAGCTTTGTTTTGTTTCAGCAATTAAAACAATTAATATTAACGCCAGTGACATTCATTTGCTTGATGTCTCTGCAGCGGATACACATGGAATACACCAGTCAAAGACATCCTTGGCAGCGACTTTCAGCTGGAAAACGACTACATCACCAATCACACGACACTCAAAGACATTCTTACGGGGAGGACGGGTTTAACTAACAACATCACACCCTTATTTGCTGGCTTGGAAATATCGAGGCAAAATTTAACGAGGTACTTAAAGAAGTCAAAAGGGTCGAACTTTTATTCTAAAGTAGTTTCAATCATGGTGTAGTGCTTCTAGTCCTTTAAGCTATCTCCACCACACTGACATCAGTTTGACAGCCTAAGTAAGTAAAGGTACAAAATCGATTTCGTAAACAAACTGAACATTTAAATAAGTAAATTAAAACAGTAAATAACAAATAGAAAGTTACTGAAACAAAAATTACAAACAAGAGAAAGACTTTCTGTCCGTCTGGCTAGTATCTTGCACTGAATTCGTCTATTTAGTAGGGAAATGGCTCCCCACTCACTCTTTAAGCCTTGTCGTATGTACAATATGTACAAACAACTTTAAGCATTATGTTTACAGACGGCTTCAGTATTTACCTGCAGCGAGGAGTTTCGTGACGTGTTGAACGACAACCATCTGGATGTACGTACTGGCCGGGAGGGTCGCCGAGGTGATGGGCGGAGCATCGTGGGAGGAACTTCTCCACCAACGCATCTTTCAGCCTTTGCAGATGAACTGACAGCCGGGTCATCGGGTACAATGTGAAGGTGGATGCGGACAACTTCGCCTTGCCTTATGTTTGGCTCAGGAATGACGTGGTGCTGTCGGATAGCGCGATTTACAGGTAAGTGGTTTGACATTTGTTTGACACAGTCGGTCTCACTGCAGTCAGGTTTGTACTCAATGATATGATATAAGAACTTCGTGCAATATTCTATCTTAAAAGTCTCTTATAGTATAAATATTGCTTATTTTTACTGTTATTATTTTACTGTTATTCCTTGCGTTACCATAACGATGCTTTTGTGAAGCTATCACAATGCTCTCAGGTCGGCGATGAAATAGTAAACAGTGGTAATACACAAATAGTACACCGCAATAATGTCGACAGTTAGCAGTTTTTTTTTTTTTTTAGGCCCTTCGCCCCTCCTGGGGCATAGGCCATCGACGACAGTCTTAACTGTTTTCGATGTTTTGGTAGCAAGGATTTGTTTTTACGGGGTGGGGGTGCTGGCACCACGCCCAACCCGCCTCCTTTTTCAGCCAGGCTTGGACCGTCCTTGGCGGAGGGCAGCCAGCCCTGTAAACAGATGCCACGAGAAAGAACAGCATGCCCGAGACGAGAAATGAACTGGGCAGCCAACCTTCACTGTATTGGTGACAGGCGCTAACAGCGCTAACAGCGCTAACCGTTGCGCCACCGGGCCGCTTGACAGTTAGCAGTACTAACACATAAAACCGTAGCAGTAGAGGGAAACCAATAGTAATACAGAAAACTGCAATAAAACATAGAAAATCTTAAAATAGAAAAGTAAATTAGTAGCGATTCTAAAAAAACACAAAACAAACTTAGTGTTTATAGAAAACATTTAAGAACAACACAGGTCGACACTGAAATCATTACTGACATAAAAAGGTCCTAATCTGTAGTATTTGGTATGCTGAAAAACTACAATCATCAAAGTTTTTTTATTGTCTCTCGTTTTGAAGATATGTGATACGCCGTTCATTCTCTATGTTTCACCTTCCATCTACTTCAGTCGCTCATGCTGTCCACATGACAGAGACTACACAACAAATGACTAACTTTATTTCAGTAACGTGTCTTCTGTAAACATTTGTTGACCAGTTCAATAGACGACACTAGCTTCATAAAAATCTTGTATAGAATAGTTTTCTCTTCACAGATTCACACCAGCGGAGCCCACGATCGGAATCGCGACCTCAGCAGGCGACATGGCCAAGTGGTTGTCTTTTCATTTGCGGGAAGGGAAGACGGCGGACGGAGTGCCTCTTCTCAAGAAGAAAACCCTCAAGGAAACATATAAGTTGCAAATGGCTCTTCCTCATACTTGGAACTTCGCTAAGAAGCCTGAGGACCCAGTAACCTTCAGCGTCTACGGCACTGGTTTCTCCTGGTTATTTGTCCTACTACCGAGGTAAGCATGCTTACGACTCTCTAGTTTTTACAGATCTCAAGCACGCACCACGGAGGTACGGGTACATTGACGTTTGGTTTCCCAAAGTTTGATTGTGAGTCTCATAAACTTTTTTTCTAATGCTGACGTGTCTGTTATGTTAGTGAGACGGTATGGTGCTCCTTGGAGGGGTACTCCTGAGGGGCCGGCTCTCACATTGTTGTTTTCTGTTTGGATGTGGTGCTTTTACTTTTATTTACCGACCTGTACTTTGTATGACTTCATCATCATTGTTCTGGACTGTTTAATCACCTGCCACATTTTTGTTTTTTCTCTTTTCATATCAACTGTCATGCAGTGTCACAGTCACTCGGGTTCCCACAAACCCCTGGACATTTGCGTGTTCTTTTCTACACAAACAACGCTGTACATATTTTATAACTTTAACAAGTAAAATACACAATAAGTGTTGAAAAAAATAGTAAAATACATCAGTAAATCCTTACTACTATTTAATATATATATAATTACTTATTAATGATCTCTAATTCTAAACTCAGTCCTGAGAGAAAGTTTCTTTCTTGATGATCAACTTCAAAACTAATGAAGTGTAAAGTTCGATACAACACGCAGTCTTCTCTGGTCAACACCATCACAGTTTCTTTATTTTACATGTCGACCTGCAGTAGACTTTGCCAAACAGTGATGCGCTTCAACATTTAACTGCAACTTCTGTTTTGTGATTATGTGAGGATTCACCTGACAATTTGACCTGCCTTCTAATTATTTATTTATTCTCCTCCAATGACTTTCACATCTGTAGATCGACATCTTAGTCTATGAAATACTTCCGGCCTTTTTCATGGCATTCCCATTAACTTCACAGAGAGAGTCACAAGAATTTTGTCTGTGGTGTTGTTGTATTTGTAATGTGTATAGAGTCTGTATTTAACTTTAATACCGCGCTATAAAAACTTTTATCATTCTTATTATAAACCCGGTGGGTTTTGGCATCTCCAGGTTACCAAGTGGAATGTACGGCGGGACCATTATACAGCTACGACAGCTTTATAGCCCTTATTAGAGATGTAGACCTCGGCATATACTTCAGCACTACTGCTTTGTTCGACACGTACCTGCATACACGATTTGAAATCTTCTACTACATCGTTGACTTACTTCTTGGAGAAGATCCTTGGCGAAACACAACCACCTTCCCCAAGTTCTCTCTTGCACCAGATCGAAACGCTACCAACACTACCTATACTCCTTTTGTTGTCCCAGGTATCGTGGAAAATCCTGAACTGTTTGAAGGAACCTACGGTAACAGGCTGTTCGGGGACGTTTCCATCTCCCGCAACACAAGCGGTGAACTACTAGTCAGCTACGGCCGCATCTTAGGCAAACTGCGGAAAACCAATAGCACCAACGTCCTACTGGCAGACCTCTATGGCCCCTTGGAGTTTTTATACACATAGCGGAGATGACGTGGAGTACATCAACATCACCTTCACCTCACCAGGTGAATTTGGTCAGTACCAGTCGCTTATGTTGAGTTACTACGATGACCCGCTTCTGTTCCAGCGTAATATCACTTTTCAGAAGTAGCAACAAGTAACGGTACCAGCGGACACAATCAGCCGTCATCTCTCCTGGCACTTTAGTACAACAACTTTAGAGAACAATGTCCATGAAAGCAATAAAAGCGAGCTCGTTTAAACAATTCCATATTATTGTAGAAAATATACTTTTTATGTGATGATTATATTTAAAGAAAACCACATTTATATAGGATGTTGTATAGGGACTAAATATATCATCAAATTTCTTGGAAATGTTTGACTGAAGAAGCATGGTCCATCTTTTAAAAGAAATTTAAAATAAGTGAGAATATCACTGAATTGAGGACTTTTTCTTTTGATTACCTGAGTTAAAATAATATGATAAATAAAATAGTCCTCACAGACCTTCCTACGTGTTCATCTTTATTATAATGTTTGAGAAAGTGGAAGTGGTGAGAAGGCAAACTGCATACACACATATAAATACATCTATACATTCCTTGACTCACCATTTGAAGAGCGGTTGTGTTTGTCTGTTCGTACTCGTCGTCAGTAGGAACTTCGGGCGGGAAAGATGCAGCGACAGACAAATCTTGCCATTAGGCCTGTCTTGAGTGGTGGTGAGCAAGGTTCTGCATGAACGAGTCCACTTCTTCAAATATTTACAATGTCATGTAAAGTAAATGTAGAGAACAGGAGATCTACTTTTTTAGGGCATAATTATTATTTTTTTTATTTATTTTTATTTTTTTATTTTATTTTTTTTATTAATAGCACAACATATATGACATTTATCACATTGATTACTACATTCATTTAGTATAGAAGTGGGGAAAAGAGTAAAGAGGAAAGATGTGGAGAAGAAGCGAAAGAGAACATCCTAGCTTCCATTAATTGCGCTTATATTAATAATTTTTGATATGGTTTCCAAATAACTTCAAATAGGTCTAATTTATTACCTAAAATACTATGGTATCTTTCTATATCTGTGTTTTACAATTTTCAAAAAGGCATGTATAGAGGGTATATCGTTTTTCCATTTGCATACATAAATGTAATTTTTTGCAAACAAGATAATTAGATGTAACATTTTGTCCATACAAATGTTTTCCTGTACACCAAATAAAATAAGTTTTTCAGAAAAATTAAAATTTTTTAGTGTTGTATATTTACTAATCATGACTGAATGTAAATCTCTCCAGAAAGCGCTAACAAATTGACATTGCCATAACAGATGACATATTGTCTCTTCATCGTTAAGACATATAGCACATTTGGGGGAATTAACAATCTTTCTTATAAAGAGAAACCTGTTGGCAAAGTTCTATGGAGAATTCTTTACTGGAGCCATTTTAGTTGGTTATCAGATGTTGTCTTATGGCATTTGTTAAATACAAGTTTCCATGGTATGTTTTCAAAGGTAGAGTCCCATTTCACAATTCCACTAGGCAAGGAGTCAGAATTTCTAAGCATTAATTGTACCGATTTATTTCCTTTACAAATTATCTCCCATACCTTTTCTTTTCTTTCCTCAGTTCCTTTAATGTTTTTGATCTGTAATTTACTTTGAAACTGTTTAATTGCATTTAGAACTCCTGCGAACTGTAGAAAGTTAGTGGTCAAGTTGGGGAATTTTAGCAGATGAGATATGTGAGATAGTCACCATTTTCTTGAAGTAAATGTCTAACTTTGTAGATATCTTCTCGTAGCCAATCACTAAAGTAAATTGTGTGGTTGCCTATAACAATGTTTATGTTGTAGAAGAGACATTCTGCATTAAATTTATCAATAGTTGCGGGTGTACATTTTACATGTAATCTTTTAAAATGTTTCAAAACATCATGCCAAAAAGGGTTGCGTATTCTATTAATTAATGAATTCACAAATTCACTACCTAGAGAATGTAGTTTATCAAGTTCAGGATACAAGTATAGTGTAGATTCCTTTCAATACTGCCTTGTTGTAGAAAAGTCTTTTTAGCCAACTGATTTTCATTGCAGATAGGAAGTAATAAATATTAACCATTTCCAGACCACCTTTTATGTAAGGTTGACATACCCCTTTCTTACTGATTTTAACCTGCTCTCCATTCATAGAAAATTAAAAAATAACTGTTCAATTTCTTTCAAAAATATGCCCTCACGGTCAGGTAGGTTATGGAATAGGTAAGTTAATTTTGACATGGCTAAGGTTTTTAAAACTGTTATTTTTCCAAATGGGGTAAGCTGGCGCTTTCTCCATGAGCAAAGTAATTTTTTTATTGCAATTAGTTTATCATCATAGTTTAAGCTTACAATATGGTCCACGTTGAGTTATGGATAAACAACCTTTTAGATAGCCGTGGTTAATTGAACGTACCATGAAGATGCCAATATTTTTAAAGAAGAACTTAAAAAATCCACATGTAAATCCATCACCACCAGGGCTTTTATTATTCTTCATTAACCATAGTGCTGTATGTGCTTCCCCATAGGTGATAGGTCATTCCAGTGAGTTATTTTCTTCCTTATTCAATTTTACTGCATTTTCAACCAGTGTATCTAATTCCACTTCTATTATATTCTGCTGGCAGTATAACCTTTCATAAAAAGAATTTGTCTCATTTACCATTTCACTGTCCTCATAAGTGATATCTCCATTTTCTCTCTCCAAAGAACACATGTTCTTTGCTAAGAAGTTTCTACTTTCTAAATTACAGAAGTATTTACTTGCTTTCTCTCCATAGTGTATCCACTGTACTCTTGAGCGAACCATCATGGCATTTAGCTTTTTTTCGCCTATCTGTTTTAATCTAAGTTTTTTTTTCTAATACCTGTACAGCAGTTTGGTTTAAATTCCTGCTTAATTCTAATTCTTTAATTTCTTTAAGTAATTGATTTTCTTCCTTTCTTTCCCCTTTAGCCCTACGCAATAGTTTTTCCTCTAATTTCCATCAGCAGTGTTTCAAAGAAAAGTTGGTCATCAATTACAAATTCAATGTGTTCATCAGTAATATTACTTATGTTATTCATATTATATACTGGCACTGCATATTGTTGTTTAATATCAGTGATCAGCTTTCTGACAGTATCAATGTAGGTATTATCCCTCAATAAGGAGTTGTTAAACTTCCAATATTGTTTCGGTCTACTTTTTGAAATGTTTGACTTGAGTCCTAATTTAACTATAGAGTGATCAGATTGATAGCCTGGTAGAATTTTTACATCCCTTATTTCAGGCATCAGTGATTCTGAAATTAAAAAGTAATCTAGACGGCTTTGCTGGGTTGAATTAAATCTCCTCCAGGTGTAGCATTTTTTATCTTGGAAGATTTCACGCCATATATCTATCAGTGCTAAATTTATCATTGCTTCTTTTATCTTATTACGGCTTTGTGGGCGATTAACGCAACATTTGTAATTTCTGGCATCTAGGTTCGGGTTTAAAATTACATTCCAGTCCCCCCCCCAACAATGACCTCTAAATTTCCCGTGTTTTCAATGAGCTGGAAGACTTTGGAGAAATAAAGTGGCTTATCTCTATCACTGGGGCCATATATGTTGGCCAAAGTTATGTGTTTCCCTAAAAGTTCCATATCCAATGGTATGTAGCTAACCTCAGGATCTCTGATAATATTATGGACTTTATATTCAAATGAGTTAGCCAAACGAATGGCTACACCCTTACTATTTGTGTTATCACCTGCTAAGAAACAGTCATATCCCCAGCATGATCTTATAAAGTTTTCAGAATTAGTTGTCCAGTGTGTCTCTTGCAAAAGGTGTATATCAAACTTTTGTTTCCATAAATAATCAAACACATCTTTCATTTTATATGGTTCCCAAGGTCATTACAGTTAAAAGAACAAATATCAACAGATTTCTTGGTATCCATTATAGTACATAAGTTGTATAAGTGTACAATAAATAGAAAAACACCTTGAAATATACAATAATGCAATGCAATAATATTTGGACAATTTAACATCTATTACAGTAGCTAATACAGTAGAATAGTGCTTAGGCCTATGTCGAGCAAGTTTTGTCTTAGTTTAATACCAGATGGGGAGGCTATCGGTAAGTGAAACATTAGATAAGAGATAATATCGGGGATTTTGCAATGATTGTTATATATAACTTCACTGGTTATTTTCAATGTCCCAAATTTTCTACAATTATGTTGAAATAAAGAGAAAGATATTAAATTATATAGCGTGTACATAAGAGGAGCTGGAGATTTCAGTGGTAGAAGTAAGAGAGAAAAAGAGGATAGCAAAGTTAATGGGGTTAAGAATAGAAACACATAGCTCACACACACATACACACATCTCACCCTTGCTGACAATACACACTTGCACTTACAAACCGTTTCTTCCTGTTCTTGATTCTTTCTTCTCGCGACTTTCTTGACACAAAGCAGACGATGATCGGTCGTGGCTGGTTCTGCTGTAGCCTTCTCCCTTGTCGATGGACCGCGTCCAAGTCTCTTTCTGTTATTTGTTTTACTCCCAGTTTTTCACGGAAAAGTTTTAGAACAGTTTCTTGACACTCTCTGATCGTTTCACCTTCCGGTTCCGCGACATAATAAATTCTAATATTGTAATTCCTGGAGTATTGCTCATTAGCGTTGCTTTTGTTTTCAGCCTTCAAAGCTTTACTATTAGCAACTTCTATGTCCGCTTGTGCTGCCTCCTGCTGCTTTCTCAATTCTGTCACTTGCCTTTTCAATCTGTCAACTTCCTGTTGCAACACGAGCATTGTAGATTCCATTCTTTCAATAGTTGCAGTGACTTTGTCAATGTTTGCTCCATTGCCGTCTAACTTTGCTAATATCAGTTTTTCCACAGGTGTCAAGATTTCTTGGGGATTAGGTGACTGAGGCAGTGGCTGGTTAGTTTGTGGTGTCTGTGACAGCGTGTCGTCTGCTGTCATGTCGGTGCTGACAGTGGTACTCATGTGTCGGCCGATCGTAGAAAAGTGATTCATAAACGTTGAAGACATAGTACATTCGGCTTCTTTTTTTATTTTTCTTCACCTTTTTCTTTTCTAGCCTTTTTTCTTTTGAAGGTTCAGTCAGGCTGTCTTCATGAGTTGACGACGATGTGTTGTGCGCCTTACGTTTCTCCGCTGTGGGCCGCCCGCCATGTTGTGTGCTGACCTGAGCTGAGCCCCTGTGGAGTTTTCCCTGCATACCGTTTATTTTGCACAATAGATGATCTAAACACAATATTACCACTCGAAAAATAATTTATAAAAAAATATCTCAGGATTTGGCCTGGGTTGGCGAGCAACCCTTGATTATGACATTATTTGATAGTCGTCACTTAGCGGCGTCTAATCCCAGGACTATCTTTATACAAAAACAATGGCGACTGTCTGGAACTGCTGTGTCTGTAGCCTCACCTTGTGGACCTTGTGGTGAACCTCATCCAGTGGATTTCCTTGGCCGTCGCCAAGGGTAACAAGACCTGAATTCTAGCGTTGGGCATGACCGACACAACCTCCAGACGACCGGTGCATTGCTTCACGTTGTTAGGCATCAGCTTGGTGAACTCAGTCACTGATACGAAATGAAATGTTTTTTTGTTTTTTTGTCTGTGCGAGGCCGCCGGCGAAAGCATGTGACCTTGGCTGATTTTGCGGTATTGACGTCAGACACGTTGCGTCATTTTGTTTGTTGTTTTGGCATCTAGAGGATTCTATGGAACAGGCGAGCGGATGCTCGATGTTTTTTGTTGTTTTTTTTTGTTCAACTGTGGTATACTGTTGATATCAGCGAAAGTTGAACAGCTGGTCGTTGAGTATTCGAGAGTTAAGCATTCAAGAGTTGGAAGTGCTAAGCTGCAGTAGGCCTGTGTGGCTGCCAGCTGATGATGTTATCGGCGTTGTGCGGTTGAAGTAGCGTGCGTTACTAGTTGAAGCAACAGCGTGTGTCGCTGTTGTTAGTCACCGGCAGGAGTCGCCGAGGTTTCTTTTAACCAGAGTGAAAATTACAGTGTGGACTGATGTACCAAGTGTTAATAAAGGGTTTTCCTGTTCACACGTTGAGACTGGAGTAACTCTGGTACTGGAGAGATTGACAACGCAGATTCCGGACGTTAACGAGTCAAGTTACAGACGGACGGGAGGTAGGGAATAGAATCGTCAACCAAATCTTTTCTCTCCCCTGTCATCCTTCATCATTTTTTTTCGTTCCAAACGTGACAGTCACCCTGACTATAATCAACGGTAATTGATTGTCAAACACACATTTCGACTAATATGTGATCCAATACATCAGTATATAATAATATTGTTTAATATGCCATCAAATTCCATCTGAAAGGATATAAAACAGCTAAGACAAAAATCTATCGTCGTGATTCATTATGCAAGCCGCACTTTCAACGACTGCTATCAAGACAGCTGCTGCCATCAATTACAAGAACTCCAGCATCTATATCTACTTTTAAACACTGTTGTAAAAAGAGCTGATGCCATCAAAACAAAGCAGTCAAAATCCTCGAAGAAGAAATTAATTGGAACTTGTAAACAACACTGCAAGAAAGATTGGGCTCATCACATTATCCGTGTAATAAGACGACGTACACTTACGTTGACCACACACGACGTATTACACACACATAACGCTTGATGAGCTCCAGTAAACGACGATGAGGACGAAAAGATGTGTAGGTGAATCGAATCGAAGAGGCACAAGTTCAGAGGAATGTCACTAAGACAGTTATAATGAGAGTTTATTACCGTCACTCATCGTGCAGTGCAATTTTCCCCCATCACCATCACGCACCATCAGCCCACCTGGTCACAGCGCCGGAGATGATTAAAACAAAAGCTGATACCACCATCCGGACAAACGGCGACGTGGCAAGCGACAGACCCCAACCTCTCCCCCACTCACTACACCACCCCTGAAAGTGTTCGAGGGAAAGCGTTGACGCCCAGGTGATCAGCTCTATAAAGACGAGCTATTTTCGACGTGGCAGTATCAGTCACAGGAACTCTTACCCGGTAAAGAGTCTCAGACTGGACAGAAAGGACAAGACATAGGAAGGTGTGAGAGGTTGACTTACCAAACAATGTCGACTGTCCTGACACTACTGTGTCTCTGTAGCCTCACCTTGTTCACCGCTGCGGACTGCAAGGTGTTCACTCCAGAACTGACTTCTAAAATTGAAGCGTTCGTGGAAAAATACATGCAGGCATATGGGCCTGTCGGCCTTTCCTTGGCCGTCGTCAAGGGCAACGAGACGTGGACTCGAGGATTCGGCATGGCCGACAAAGCCTCACAACGACCAGTCGATTCTTCCACTTTGTTTGCCCTCGCGTCGTCGACCACAGTCTTCACATCAACTCTCCTGGGTATGCTGATGGATGAGAGTAAGAGGTATGTATTTACTAGTTAGGTAAAGCTAAGGATGGGCTCACATCTACAAGTCGAGACGTGACTTTACAAATCTCTGCATATCAGGCTAAGATGTGGTCCCTGGAATAGTGTTCATAGTACTTGGCTAGTCGCTAAAGTTCACAGTTATCCAGTTAGCGCTTTAGTTACCTACGTGCAGCTGGGCCCAGAATTCCTGTTAACGCCATGTTTGATGTCATGATTTTAGCCTTTTTAATGTTGGTGTGTGGTGATTCACATCATTATTTTTCCTTCTTGCGAACTTGGTTTTTTCTAAAAACATTTGCAGTTATTTGTCTTGAATCATTTATGAAAGACTTTACTTTCACAGTCTTTACTACCTATTTATATTTTCATAAACCTGCTGTTAGATTTACCAACTAGAGTCGTCTCGAGGGCAGTTTATTATGTATAATCAACAATAACCTCTCGCTATATATTACTAGACACGCTAGGGGGGATCCGCGACACTACAAACATTCTGCGAACTGTGACACAATTTTCTCCTCAAACTTGAAAATTTATTCTTGCCTTAGAAATTTTCATAAATTTTGTACTCGTTATTACTGTAGATTTTGTTTAGCGGAGCTTTGTTTTGTTTCAGCAATTAAAACAATTAATATTAACGCCAGTGACATTTATTTGCTTCATGTCTCTGCAGCGGATACACATGGAATACACCAGTCAAAGACATCCTTGGCAGCGACTTTCAGCTGGAAAACGACTACATCACCAACCACACGACACTCAAAGACATTCTGGCGGGGAGGACGGGTTTAAGTAGCAGCCTCACACCGATACTAGCTGGCGTTGAAATGTCCAGGCAAAATTTAACGAGGTACTTAAAGAAGTCAAAAGGATCGAACTTTTATTCTAAAGTAGTGCTTCTATCATGGTGTAGTGCTTCTAGTCCTTTAAGCTATCTCCACCACACTGACATCAATTTGACAGCCTAAGTGAGTAAAGGTACAAAATCGATTTCGTAAACAAATTGAACATTTAAATAAGTAAATTAAAACAGTAAATAAGAAATAGAAAGTTACTGAAACAAAACTTACAAGACTTTTTGTCCGTCTTGCACTGAATTCGCCTATTTAGGAGGGAAATGGCTTCCCACTCGCTCTTTCAGCCTTGTCGTATGTACAATATGTACAAACAACTTTAAGCATTATGTTTACAGACGAATTCAGTATTTACCTGCAGTTGAGGAGTTTCGTGACGTGTTGAACTACAACCTCTGGATGTACACACTGGCCGGGAGGGTCGCCGAGGTGATGGGCGGAGCATCGTGGGAGGAACTTCTCCATCAACGCATCTTTCAGCCTTTGCAGATGACTGACAGCCGGGTCATCGGGTACAATGTGAAGGTGGATGCGGACAACTTCGCCTTGCCTTATGTTTGGCACCGGAATGACGTGGTGCTGTCGGATAGCGCGATTTACAGGTAAGTGGTTTGACACTTGACACAGTCGGTCTCACTGCAGTCAGGTTTGCACTCAATGATATGATATAAGAACTTCGTGCAATATTCTATCTTAAAAGTCTCTTGGAGTATAAATATTGTTTATTTTTACTGTTATTATTTTACTGTTATTCCTTGTGTTACCATAACGATGCTTTCGTGAAGCTATCACAATGCTCACAGGTCGGCGATGAAATAGTAAACAGTGGTAATACACAAATAGTACACCGTAATAATGTCGACAGTTAGCAGTTTTTTTTTTTTAGGCCCTTCGCCCCTCCTGGGGCATAGGCCATCGACGACAGTCTTAACTGTTTTCGATGTTTTGGTAGCAAGGATTTTGTTTTTACGGGGTGGGGTTGCTGGCACCACGCCCAACCCTCCTCCTTTTTCAGCCAGGCTTGGGACCGTCCTTGGCGGAGGGCAGCCAGCCCTGTAAACAGATGCCAAGAGAAAGAACAGCATGCCCGAGACGAGAAATGAACTCAGGGCAGCCAACCTTCACTGTATTGGTGACAGGCGCTAACAGCGCTAACCGTTGCGCCACCGGGCCGCTTGACAGTTAGCAGTACTAACACATAAAACCGTAGCAGTAGAGGGAAACCGGTAGTAATACAGAAAACTGCAATAATACATAGAAAATCTTAAAATAGAAAAGTAAATTAGTAGCGATTCTAAAAAAACACAAAACAAACTTAGTGTTTATAGAAAACATTTAAGAACAACACAGGTCGACACTGAAATCATTACTGACATAAAAAAAAGTCCTAATCTGTGGTATTTGGTATGCTGAAAAACTACAATCATCAAAGTTTTTTTATTGTCTCTCGTTTTGAAGATATGTGATGCCGTTCATTCTCTATGTTTCACCTTCCATCTACTTCAGTCGCTCATGCTGTCCACATGACAGATACTACACAATAAATGACTAACTTTATTTCAGTAACATGTCTTCTGTAAACATTTGTTGACCAGTTCAATAGACGACACTAGCTTCATAAAATCTTGTATAGAATAGTTTTCTCTTCACAGATTCACACCAGTGGAGCCCACGATCGGAATCGCGACCTCAGCAGGCGACATGGCCAAGTGGTTGTCTTTTCATTTGCGGGAAGGGAAGACGGCGGACGGAGTGCCTCTTCTCAAGAAGGAAACCCTCAAGGAAACATACAAGTTGCAAATGGCTCTTCCTGGAACTTTTAACTACGCGAAGAAGCCTAAAGACCCAGTAACCTTCGGCGTCTACGGCACTAGTTTCTGCTGGTTTTTGTCCTACTACCGAGGTGAGTATGCCTACGTCTCCCGAGTTTTTACAGATCTCAAGCACGCACCACGGAGGTACGGGTACATTGACGTTTGGTTTCCCAAAGTATGATTGTGAGTCTCATAAACTTTTTTTGTAATGCTGACGTGTCTGTTATGTTAGTGAGACGGTATGGTGCTCCTTGGAGGGGTACTCCTGAGGGGGCCAACTCTCACATTGTTGTTTTCTGTTTGGATGTGGTGCTTTTAGTTTTATTTACCGACCTGTACTTTGTATGACTTCATCATCATTGTTCTGGACTGTTTAATCACCTGCCACATTTTGTTTTTTCTCTTTTCATATCAACTGTCATGAAAGTGTCACAGTCACTCGGGTTCCCACAAACCCCTTGACATTTGCGTGTTCTTTTCTACACAAACAACGCTGTACATATTTTATAACTTTAATTAATAAAATGCACAATAAGTGCTGAAAAAATAGTAAAATACATCAGTAAATCCTTACTACTATTTAATATATATATAATTACTTATTGATGACCTCTAATTCTAAACTCAGTTCTGAGAGAAAGTTCCTTTCTTGATGATCAACTTCAAAATTAATGAAGTGTAAAGTTCGGTACAACACGCAGTCTTCTCTGGTCAACACCATCACAGTTTCTTTATTTTACATGTCGACCTGCAATAGACTTTGTCAAACAGTCATGCGCTTCAACATTTAACTGCAACTTCTGTTTTGTGATTATGTGAACATTCACCTGACAATTTGACCTGCCTTCTAATTATTTATTTATTCTTCTCCAATACAATGACTTTCACATCTGTACATCGACATCTTAGTCTATGAAATACTTCCGGCCTTTTTCATGGCATTCCCATTAACTTCACAGAGAGAGTCACAAGAATTTTGTCTGTGGTGTTGTTGTATTTGTAATGTGTATAGAGTCTGTATTTAACCTTAATACCGCGCTATGAAAACTTTTATCATTCTTGTTATAAACTCGGTGGGTTTTGGCATCTCCAGGTTACCAAGTGGAATGGACGGGGGGAGGATTATACAGCTACAACAACTTTATAGCCCTTATTAGAGATGTAGACCTCGGCATATACTTCAGCACCACTGCTTTGTTCGACACCAACATTTATAAGCGATTTGAAATCTTCTACTACATCGTTGACTTACTTCTTGGAGAAGTTCCTTGGCGAAACACAACCACCTTCCCCAAGTTCTCTCTTGCACCAGATCGAAACGCTACCAACACTACCTATACTCCTGTCGTTGTCCCATACATCGTGGAAAATCCTGAACTGTTTGAAGGAACCTACGGTAACAGGCTGTTCGGGGACGTTTCCATCTCCCGCAACACAAGCGGTGAACTACTAGTCAGCTACGGCCGCATCTTGGGCAAACTGCGGAAAACCAATAGCACCAACGTCCTACTGGCAGACCTCTATGGCCCCTTGGAGTTTTTACACATCGCGGAGATGACGTGGAGTACATCAAAATCACCTTCACCTCACCAGGTGAATTTGGTCAGTACCAGTCGCTCCTGTTGAGTTACTACGATGACCCGCTTCTGTTCCAGCGTAATATCACTTTTCAGAAGTAGCAACAAGTAACGGTACCAGCGGACACAATCAGCCGTCATCTCTCCTGGCACTTTAGTACAACAACTTTAGAGAACAATGTCCATGAAAGCAATAAAACAGAGCTCGTAGAAACAATTCCATATTATTGTCGAAAATATACCTTTTATGTGATGATTATATATTATATATAGTGACTAAATATATTATCAAATTACTTTGAAATGTTTGACAGAAGAAGCATGGTCCATCTTTTTAAAAGAAATTTAAAATAAGTGGGATTAATAAAAGCCTTGTTGGCGCAGTTCATATTTTAGTGATGATAACTCGACACGAACAACATCACGTGAATGATTGTTAAGTACCGCTGCACAGTAATTTAGATATCCTACATGTTTTGCACACGCTGTGCATATGTTCTGACATGAAATAAACCTTTCTTAAGCTGACTGATACATTACAAAAAAATAGAAGTAATTGTCAAATTAATTTTGCTGTAAAATCCTTTTTTTTTAACCTACGGGTCTGATAATGTTCATTTTAAAAATACAATGTAACTCCAAATTCTACAATTATTTTTTAAATCACATGAAAAATTTAGGAAACTTTTGACAAAAGTGACATGATGACGAAAGAGAGTGTCCGATGCCTCTATACAAGTCTGGGACTTTCCAGGAGAGTTTCAGTAAGAACCGACAGATACAGAGCTGTTTACCCAAGAGTATCATTGAATTGAGGACTTTTTCGTTGATTACCTGAGTTAAAATAATATGATAAATAAAATAGTCCTCACAGACCTTCCTACATGTTCATCTTTATTACAATGTTTGGGAGAGTGGAAGTGGTGTGAAGGCAAACTGCATACACACATATAAATACATCTATACATTCCTTGACTCACCATTTGAGGAGCGGTTGTGTTTGTCTGTTCGTACTCGTCGTCAGTGGGAACTTCGGGCGGGAAAGATGCAGCGACAGACAAATCTCGCCATTAGGCCTGTCTTGAGTGGTGGTGAGCAAGTTCTGCATGAACCAGTCCACTCCTTCAAATATTTACAATGTCTTGTAAAGTAAATGTAGAGAACAGGAGATCTACTTTTTACGACATAATTATTCATCGTTTTTACTAAAAGTCAACACAGCTATAAAATATAGCAAGTTTAGAAATTCTATTTACTATAAATAAAAATCAAGATAAAAACTTTATTCAATTTCAAGAGGAGCAAATAAATAGCAGCGAGAAGCTCGTGTCTGAGAAGGATTTCTGAAAGATAACACTTTCAGCTCCAATTTTCTTTACCTTCAAAGTAAGAAGAAAGTGTAAAGTCATATGCAACATCACTCTCTTCGATGAGTCAGCTGTAGCTATTGACAAATGAGAACCTAGATCAGTGGTTCTTAACCGGGGTTCTATCGAATCCTAGGGCTCGGTGAGTCGGTCTCAGGGGTTCGGCGGAGGCAAGACACACCCGCAATTCGTGATGACACTCAAGAAGGGTTCGGTAAATGGGCAAATGAAACTTGTGGATTCAGTACCTCAAACAAGGTTAAGAACCACTGACATAGATCAACGAGCAACAAAAAACCATGCAGTCTGTAGTTAACTGCCTTTTAATAATAATAAAAAAAAGACTTTTCAATTCAGGAGAAGCGAAGTTCGGACAGGGAAATGATCAACTCTTACAGCCAGTCTGTTTCTTTACTATTCAATCTCCTTCTCTCTTCTCACCTTTACTCTCTATCTCCCCATCCCTCACTACACACCATCAGCCCATCTGGTCGCACAGCGCCGTAGAAGATTCGAACCGCAGCCTTACTGTCACACGGCTGCTTTCCACCATCCAGACAAACGGCGACGTGGATAGCAGCAGTCACCTGCTACACCCAGAAGTGCTCCAGCGAAAGCCTTGACGTCCGGGTGATCAGCTCTATCAAGACCAACTGTTTTCTGGCGTGGCAGTATCAGCCACAAGTACTGAGGTACCCGGTAAAAAGTCTCGTCACAACAGTCTGAGGGAAGTCTGAGGATGACTTACCAAGTGTCAGCACTAAACAATCCCAGGAGGGCTCACCACGACTATCTTTATACAAAAACAATGGCGACTGTCTGGAACTGCTGTGTCTCTGTAGCTTCACCTTGTGGACCTTGTGGTGAACCTCATCCAGTGGATTTCCTTGGCCGTCGTCAAGGGTAACGAGACCTGGATTCTAGGGTTGGGCATGGCAAGCACAACCTACAGACTACTGGTGCATTGCTTCACGTTGTTGGTCATCAGCTCGGTGAACTCAGCCACTCTGACTATAATCAATGTTACGTTAGTGTCAAACACACATTCCGACTAATATGTGATCAAATCCATCAGTATATAATAATATTGTTTAATATGCCATCAAATTCCATCTGAAAGGATATAAAACAGCTAAGACAGAAATCTATCGTCGTGATTAATTGTGCAAGACGTACTTTCAATGACTGCTATAAAGACAGCTGCT
Organism: Pomacea canaliculata; assembly: GCF_003073045.1. Classification (NCBI taxonomy): domain Eukaryota; kingdom Metazoa; phylum Mollusca; class Gastropoda; order Architaenioglossa; family Ampullariidae; genus Pomacea; species Pomacea canaliculata. Next base: position 38,643,605 of record NC_037592.1, on the reverse strand, counting down.
GCCATCAAATATAAGAACTCCAGCATCCATATCTACTTTTAAACACTGTTGTAAAAAGAGCTGATGCCATCAAAACAAAGCAGTCAAAATTCTTTTCTTAAACTACAGATGGTATATTGCTAAATTCCATAAATACCATTTGTAAAGGTCAATAAAGAAATTCAGAGATGTGGTTTGTTATGGAGGCTGTATGTTGAACGTTTGGTATAAAGACGGTTGGCACCGTCAAAGATGGAACTCTAGTCTTCGTCTAAACTGTTGTTGCAAATTTAGCCTGTGCTATCAATTCAATATTTATTTTTCTAGTTGTTTTCTTTCTCGTTTTGTTTATAAGATCTTGCCTTCAATTCCTCCTTTCTTGTGTTTTAAAGAAGCGCGATACGAGAGAAGGTATCTTAAACAGTATGAGTGACCAAACAAAATCTCATACAAATGATTGTCGCAAATAAATCTCTCAAAATATTATCGGTATACACAGAAAATCACTACTCTCGTAAAAATGTATTTTTCACGATCCATTTCCTCTTTTTAAAAAAAATATAAATCTGCTTGTAAAAGCTACTAAAACTACACATGTTTACAACTTATTTTTGCAGTACATAGATCAGCCTCAATAGCAGTTGCCTTCATACAGTCTGTGAACGAAGTTAGGGACAGTTCTGGTCAATCATTGTAAAAATATCTGCTACTTACGTTATGCAATGTAATATATAAATGTATAATATAAAACTAGTCATGTAAATAATGTCAAGATATCAGTGAGAATTGTCATGTTCTACAAGCACACAGGCACCTGTGGAAGGCTCGCCCGACCTAAAGTTGTATTTTTCACTGTACACTTGATGTTATCAGATAATGTACTACATCTGCAGCGTCCATCAGAGTTTTGCTAACTTTGCCAGTTTTTGTAGTGAAGACTTCAGCTGCGAACTCACTTCGATGTCTTCTCCCTAAGATCGAGTCTCTAGCGAAAAGCGTTGAGCTTGGGTCTAGATCCCGTATGAAGACGCTGCCCGTGGCAACATGCGTTCGATTGGTCAGTTACGCCACATGACAGACCACAACCAATCACGCTTCACAGCCATCATGAGACTAAGTTCCCTACAGCGTCTGCGTGTGTTACGTGACTTAATTGCCTAATTTTCTGAGTTACTCATTTCTAGGTGATGTAAGTATGGTAGTGTGGGACATAGCAAGCAAGTAGGATAGAAGACAGCACGCACATACACGCACAAAGGGGGTGGGTGGAGGCTGGCGATGGGGTGTGGTCGCTTGCCGGGTGACAGCCTAGTGACAGAGGGAGAGCGGGAGGGGATCGACTAGCGACAGGATGCAAGTGGGTGGATGTGGTTGGGAGAGGTGGGGGATGAAGAGGCGAGAGGAAGAATGTGAGGAGAGAGCGAAGAGGTGGCAGCTCAGTTGGTCGGAGGAAAGAGAGTGTGTTGTGTGGAGGTTCGCCAGAGCCAGCGCCATCGACTGGCATTAGAGTAAACGATCTAGAACCCACGAGAGTGTTGTCTTGTTGTTGTGGAAGGATTGGGGGGAAAGAGCCCAAATCTTACCCTGTTAGATAACCGTTGCACGTCTCAGATGGTATGAGTCCGCCTTCAGCAAGCCAGTTTGTCCAAGCGAACGCCTTTTCTTGTGAATAGAACAGACAGGCCAACCCACACTCCAGCTCTATCCCCACTTTTTCGTGACAGCAATATATCGCGCTGTTCAGTCAAACATATTCCTAATCATTTGTGACCAAACTAATCACTACAAAAGTCCTTTCTTAAAATGTCAAATACTTTATTGTTAAATATACCACCAGATACCATCTGAAGGATATGAAACCAATCAAATCAGACTTTATTGTCTGTCGAGGAGACTCAAAACAGACAATAATCACACAAGTAATAAAATCTACAGATGTGATTGATTATGAACTGTACTTTGAACGACTGCTGTAAAGACAGCTGACGCCATCAAAGATAAGATCTCCAGTCTTACTCTCTCGCAAATTTAAAGTACGGTTGTTAAAACACCTGGTGCCCTCAAAGAGGGAAGCTTCGGTATTATTTTCTTCTATTTGTTTTCTCTGTTGCCTTCTCCGTGTATGTCCTTCATTCACTCCTTCCTTGTGTTTTCAAATATTCAAAAGAAGCGTGTCATAAGAAAAGATGTCTTCGACAGTACGAGCGACAAGAAAATTCTCGAATAAATAATGTCGTGCTTTCATCCAAAATAAATCGTTCTGTAGCCGTATTCATCAAGCCAGAGGAAGTGGTTTTCCTGGGGCAAAATAGTAGTGTAGTCAGACCGCGGTGTGCGCATGCTTGCTGCCCTCTACCTTCCCCTGTCCCCCTCCACACACCATCAGCCCATCAGCGCCGTAGATGATTCCAACCGCAGCTTTGATGTGATTCAGCTGCTGAAACCACCATTCGGACAAACGGCGACGTGGCAAGCGTCCCTGCACCACCCCGAAATGCTTAGCAACCGTGTGATTAGCTCTATATATGCGCACTCTTCTCTGTGGTATTCGGCAAAGAGTGTATCCTCAAAAACAGACTGGACAGAAAGCGCAAGACCTAAAAACTTGTGAGAGGTTGACGAGCCCAGTGTCATTAGTGTCATCAGTAGACAATCTAGGAGGACCTCTACGACTGTGTTCAGACAAAAACAATGTCGACTATCCTGGCCCTGCTATGTCTCTGTAGCCTCACCTTGTGCACCGCTGTGGACTGTAAGATGTTCACTCCAGAACTGACTTCTAATATTGAAGAGATTGCAAACGGCAAAGTAGATACCCAGCCTTCAAGAACTCATGGGGCCCTCATGGGACCCTGGTGGGAAGAAAGTTGTGGCCCTCGAGGGTTTTGGAAGAGGAACAGTTTACATTACTTAAAGCATTAGAGTTGTTTTTGAGCATAAAACAAACATTCATCCAATTATTAACATAAGAATTACAGTCAATAATTTTTTTACTGCATGAAAGGTATTTTTGAAATAATTATTAATAACATATGGATATAAAGTCAAACAATTTATTTACATAAAAGAAAAATATGACACCAAAAATCGATCCATGAGTGGTGGAATCCCTGTAGATGAAAAGAAGAAAAAGTCAGTTACAATGTATTTACATATTTTGATTTTTGCGATGTAAGTAGAGCAAACCTTTCACATAGATGAAATCTTAAAGCTTTCATAAATCTACTAATTACTAGTGAGATTAGAAGAACTTGAACAAGAGTCGAAAAAAAAGATTTTTAAATGGTAATGTCTTGATGGCCATTTGTGTGCATAAGAAGTTTTAGACACTATCTGAAAGTAGCCAATTTATCTTTAGTACAAAAAGTAAGGTAAATAGGCCTACTGAATAAATCAACAAAGAATAAAACAATGCTCACATTAATAATTTTAACTTGACTAATTCATTGTTGTAATTCTACTCATCATTAGATGGCATCACCCTTCGAATCATTCCTCAATCCCTTTCTCTTGGACTGTGGCTGTTCCCAAATGGAAATTGTAAGGTAGACTTAAATACAATCGGACACAATAATAAATTTGCAAATGTAGAGAAAATAATACTTAGATTCACTATTTTTTTAAATTGTTCGGAAACTTTGTCCTTTTAAGTACAGATTGACGTACACTTCAAGAAATCAAAACCAAGCAAAAACCACGCACCAATTAATATACTTCTCAGCTGAAGTGAGTGGAAACTTTTTCCCCTTTGGTTCCACTGAAATTGTATTTTTGAGCCAGCTCTGAAGAAAACCCCGTTTTAAAATTCTCTGTGCACGAGAGGGGCTGAACCTGTTTAAAAATATGTAGTTGTTTCCACCATGTAAAATACTACAATACAAATGCAAAATAAATTAATTCAATGGATTGGGTAAATTTAAGACATAATGCTGAACCCTACTCCACTGATGAGGGATCAATGGTTGCATGATGAATATAGCTACAAACCAGACCCAGTCTCTTAAATAAACCCTAGCAGGACTTCAGAGAAAATAATGACATTAAGTGACTCAAATCACCAAGTTAATTAACAATTAGTAGAACAATTTTAGTGGTCATAGTTAATAGACACACAGACTTCTCATTTTGACACTATAAAAAGCAAGTGAAAGAATTATTTTATGAATAAAATCTATGCATATAAAATAATACATAATTTTGTACTTCATAAAATGTGTATTATTTTTAATACAAATATTACACTGACCACACATTCTTGTCAGGAGAGTTAACCTGTAAGCGATGCTACGCCTGCCTGTTTGTTAAATGGTTTATCAAGACTGTAAAGCATCATACATATTACCTGATATATGAGTTAAAGCTAGTAAATTTAAAAATGTTGTCTAGCTATAACACATGATACTTAATATGACATACCACTTTGTTTCTAGATTACTTTCTTCATCACTCCTCTTTTCCCATATTTGAAGCAGCAGGGTGACCTGATTCAGTTTGTCAACTTACATTCTGTAGTGCTTTGCTCTTCTCATCAATTTGCAGAGAAAAAAATGTATTTGAAATCACAAACATTACTTTTAGTCTTTAAAAGTAATGACAAAAACCAAAACTATAGATGTAATCTCTTGATAATTCTTTTATATTAGCAGAAAAATGCTTAGATGATCATAATAAGGATGGCATGTAGACCATTCAAAACACAAAAACCTTGCTTGTTAGTGATCCTCATGAAATCATAAGGGAGGAGCATAATAAATTACTGTCAAAATTTCACTGAGCCAGACCACCACTCCATGCTGTGATCGCAATCTTAAAGATGTATAGTAATATTTCTTTTATGAAATCCATTAACAAAAAATGAAAAATGGCACTGCAGCATTTTAAGAAGATAGACTAAAATATGTGTGCATCAGATATGTCAGGATGCCCCCAAACCGTACGCCCGTGCCATATCCGGCCGCGACGCGGTGCCATCCGGCCCGAAACTTTCTGCCCACAGGCCAGAAATCGGCATTTAGTAATAAAAAAAAACCCGAAAAACGAATAAAGGCGAAGAAGAAGTTATTTATCCCCACGTAGGACGTTTCCCAATCTTTTTTTCGAGGACAAAATTTGATTCAGTGAACCGACTTGGAGTGTCTCATACCGCATGCAGCCGGACATCAGACAGTGGTTCCCACTAATTCCTACATAATAAGTTAATGGTAAAGATACAAGCTTGTTTCTAATAAAAAAATGGTATTCTGTCTATTTTTTTTCTTATTGTATTGGTTGTCGTGAAGTGGCCCGCGAACACGGCTGTTACCGAAATGGATCATGGCCCGCAGCCCGAAAAAGGTTGGCATCACGTAGACGTATGTGATTGTTAAAAAATGACAGACTTTGACAAAGTATTGCCATAGCTTGACACAACTTTGTTTTAATTCAAAGTCCGTCTTAAGTACACAAATAAAATCTTCTTTTTTTTTTGCTGCCATTTAACTTTCCAAATTTAGTTGTATCAGGAATACAATGTTGATTATCTTTTGCTTCTCCCCCAGAAGCACCAAAGACGGACACAAACGTCTGGTAATCCCGCCCGGCCCACTTTATGAGAAAGCAGACGCACCAAATCGAGCCGTGGACTCAGTGGAGTTCCATTTTCATAGATTTCAACTTCAAGTTAAATTATCAACTAAGTCCCACTAATACGAAAGAGAGTGCTGGTTGCTGCTTGCTTTGCTTTGACCTAGTTCATTTGAACCCACCAGCACTGTTGCATGTAGCTTCCGCAACTCGCTACTTCTGCCTAACCATTTATTTTATCCTGTAAAGACGTGCAAATAAAGTCTAGGCAAGAATACGAAATTAAAAACAATTTGTTATTACACAAGCAACATATAATTAAACCATTCAACTATGTACAGCCACATACAGAAGACAGCGTCTTGTAAAAACGAGTTATCTTGTAAGCTTTCTATATGTGCTGGACCTGCCGGGAATTTGATCTAACTTTATATGACTAACCAACTGTTATTAAAAGTACCACTGTTTAATTCCATGCTTCACTTAAACTTTTAAGACTTCAGCAAATTGCGGGTTCACTTTGAAGATGGGATATGATGATACCAGTTACAAAAAGTCCGACGCGAGGTGTCAAATGCGAGAACCGTGTGACCCGTCAATGCCCACCGCGCTTGCAGCTGGTTAGCAGCAGTCACCATGTACACCCAGAAGTGCTCGAGCAAAGCCTTGACCGCCATGTGATCAGCTTATCAGACCAACTGCTATAAAGACAGCTCTGCCATTACAACTATAAGAACCTCCTCACCATTATCTACTTTTTAAATCCTGTTGTTTAAAAAGAGCTGACGCAATCAAAACAAACACCCAAAAATGTCTATTTTACAACTGCAGAGCTATAATTGCCCATGGGCTATCAAACATGGGTGCGTCCTCTGGGGAGGGGGGGTTGCGAAGTGCTTACAAGGGGGGAGCGAAGGTGACGTCATTTTAAAGTCCGTCACAAAGACTGAGAAGTAATGAGATGACTCTAGTGCCAGCTCTAAACAATCCCAGGAGGGTTCACCACGAATGTCTTCATACAAAACAATGGGCTTACTGTCTGTAACATGCTGCTCTCGCTAGCCTCACCATTGGACTTGTGGTACCTCATCCAGTATTCCTTGGCCCTCGTCAAGGGTAACCAGACCTGGATTCTACGGTTGGCCATGGCAGACACAACCTACAGACGACCAATGCAATTCTTCACTGTTTGGGTATCAGCATGGCGAACTCAGCCCAACCCTGACTAGAAATCTAACGTAACTTTTCAAAAACCACCACAATTTCGACCCAATATGTGATCCAATACATCAGTTATATAATAAATATTGTTTAATTTGCCATCAAATCCATCGGAAGGACTATTATAAACAGCTACGAAAGAGATAATGAAATCTCAGCGTCGTGACTATTGTGCAAGCCGTACTTTCAACAACTGCCATATATAAGACAGCTCTGCCATCAAATATAAGAAACTCCAGCATCATATTAACTTTGAAACACTGTGTTAAAAAGAAGCCGATGCCATCAAAACAAATCAGGGACTGAAATAATCGGAAACTTTATTTTTAAACTACACGATTGCTAATTCCCAACGAGCATCTCAAAACCATGGCGCATCCCCGTCGGTTAATTCCTTCTAAAAATACTTATACAAGGTATTAGTGAATATAGCTACATTACCGCGTAAGAGTAAGATTTGGACATATCTTTCTGTTCCGTCAGCAGGGGCGTCACTAGTAAAAGGTTGAAAAAACCGTTGCTATATTGCTAAATAGCATAAACTCATCATGACTTCACACGATATGAAAGAAGAAATAAATCTTTACACAGAATATAAACAAAGGCGCTCTAAACTCTGAGTTTGAAAATGTTAATTGAAAATTAATTTTTAACTGCGTTATCATGGTTTGATGACGATACAAGAAAATAAATGGTTAAATGTGTTGTAATGTGCCCAGCTATAGTTGCTCCCCCTTCATAGTGCAGATGGTGTGTTTGCTCTGCCTTCACATCCTTCGCTGAGCGTTTATTACCGTCACTAGTCGTGCAGTGCGATTTCCCCCATCACCACCACACACCATCAGCCCACCTGGTCACAGCGCCGGAAGATGATTCGACCAACAGCTGCTACCACCCACATAAGTACAAACGGCGACGTGGCAAGCGGCAGACCCCAACCTCTCCCCCACTCACTACTTCACCCCTGAAAGTGTTCGAGGAAAGCGTTGACGCCCATGTGATCAGCTCTATAAAGACGAGCTATTTTCACGTGGCCTAAGTTATCAGTCACAGGAACTCTTACCGATAAACAGTCTTTTCAGACTGAACAGAAAGGCAAACATGATGAAGAGGTGTGAACGAGCTGACTTACCAAACAATGATCGACTGTCCTGAACCACTACTGTTCGTCTCTAGTCAGCCCATTTTTCACCCTTGTTTCACCCGCTGTGACTGCAAGGGTTCACTCCAAACTACCTTCTAAAATTGAAGTAGTTCCGTGGAAACTAACTACATGCAGCATATGGCCTGGTCGGCCCTTTCCTTAGCCCGTCGTCAAGGGCAACAGACGTTGGACTCAGGATCCCGCATGGCCAACACAAGCCTCACAACGACCATCGGATTCTATCCACCTTGTTGACCTCGCAAGGTGCGTGACCAGACGTCTTCACATCAAACTCTCCTGTGGCATGCTCAGTGGATGAAGTAAGATGTGTATGTGATTCTTACTAGTTAGTAAAGCTAAGGATGGGCTCACATCACCAACGCGTAACGTGACCCTTTACAAATCTCGTGCAATTACAGGCCTAAGAACACTCGTCTGGTCCCTTGGATAGGTTCAAATTACTTGGCCTAGTCCCGCTAAAGGTTCACAGTATTCCAGCTTAGCGCGTTATGTACCACTGCAGCTGGCCCAGAATCTGTATACTCCCATGTTTGGTATTCATGATTTTTACTTTTTACACCTAGTTGGGCTGTGGATGATTCACATAATTATTCTTTCCCATCCTTGCGAATTTGGTCTTTTCTAACAGAGACATCTTGCAGTATTGTCTTGAATCGTTATGAAAGACTTCTAATTTCACCAGGTCTTTACTACTTATGCATATTTTCATAAACCTGCCGATTAATGTTAGACTTTACCAACTAAACCCCAGTCGTCTCGACGCATTCTATCTATGTCATATCAACTAATAACCTCTCCGCTAATATATTACCTAGACATCAAGTTGCTAACTGATGGCTTCGAATCATCCTAACACATCTGTCTAATTTGATTAAAGATTATTTTTCCTTCGTCTGTGCCTGACCAAGCTCTCCTTATACTGCAACTTCGGAGTATAAAATAACAATTTCCAATCAAAAGGAATGATGGTGAGTGCATGCTTGAAGTATTGGGGATGGTCATTTTGTGGTGTAGCAAGGGAACTGTAATCCCTTACTACGTCCTCTCATTATCTTTTAGCTCGGCAGTGGTCTATCCTCTGTTGTGATGCTAATGCAGATTGTAGATATTCTCCCAGTAAGAAAATCTACCATGCAATTAAACTTAATTTTGTCTCGTTCATTTCGTCTCGTTCGTGTCAACGTTCATCAAACGTTCGCTACGAACGTCGTGTCCCCGTGACTGACCGCGACGACTCAATGTGTGTGTGTTCGTCGCCCGGACGTCGAGTTGCCGAGCAGTGGCATCTATCGACAGCTAGGGGATTCCGCGACACAAAACATACCAACATTCTGCAACTGTGACACCAATTTTCTCCGAAACTTGAAATTGTTCTGCCTTAGAAATTTTCATAATGTTTGTACTTCGTCATTAACGCACATGAAAAAATTATTGACAACTTCCTAGAACAGAAAATAAGACAAGCTTGACTAGAATTGAAAATCAATAGTAAGTAGACCACTTAAATTCGACTGTACATTTATGGTTTGCTAAATTCTATTAATGTAGATTGTGTTTAGCGGAGCTTTTTGTTATTTCAGCAATTAAAACATTTAACCTCAGAACGCCCAAGGGACATTCATTTGCTTATCTCTGCAAGGATACAACATGGAATACACCAGTCAAAGACATCTCTTGGCAACCTTTCAGCTGGAAACGACACATCCACCAACCACACGACACCAAAGACACAGTCGTGCGGACGAGGAACAGGGTTTAAAAAGGAGCAGCTTACACACCCCTTATCTGTCTGAGTTGAAATGTCCAGGGAAAATTTAAAAACGAGTACTTTAAAGAAGAAGTCAAAGGTCGAACTTTTATCTAAAGTAGGTCTTCTATCACTGTGTAGAGCCTTCATCTGCCCTTTAGATATCTCCACCACATACATCTAATTTGACAGCCTAAGTGATGTAACGGGTACAAAATCGATTTCGAAAAACCAAACTGAAAATTTGAGAATAAGGAACATTAAAAACTATAAACCAAATAGAAAGTTACTGAGAGCCAAACTTACAAAACAGAGAATAAAGATCTCTTTCCATTGATGGTGCTAGTATCTAGCAGCGCTGGAATTTCCGGTTTCTTCTCTTCATTACAGGAAATTGCAAATCCACTTTTCGTCTCTTTAAGGCTCTCTGTCTATGTTACAATTATGTATAAACAATCTTTGGAATAGCGATGTTTATGTTATTTCTAGATCTTGCGTTCTAGTTATTACTCTACGGGATTTGTATATCGTGACTGTTTGGGATCTAGCATTTAGCCTTTTGTGGGATGTACACATCTGTTGCCGGGTGAAGTGTTCGCCGATATGTTTGGTGATGGGCGTAGCTCCTGTGGTTTTGTTGTTAAATGACTCGTCCGATTCAACGCAGTTCTCTTTCATCCTCTTGCAGATCTTGAGATCCGCAGCCGCGTCATCGAGATATGTCGATGTCTTGTGATGGTTGTGATCTTATGCGATAACTTTCGCGCCTTTGCCTTTATGTTCGGTCTCATGAATTAAGTGTGCTTCCGGATTTATTTTTAGCCGATTACATGCGGGTATTAGTGGGTGGATCATTGTTTTGCATCCACATGCTGGGCGTTCTCACTGCACCTAAGTTTTTATTTCGTTCCATATGAGTTTATTTCGAGCTTATTAATTGATATCTTTCGTTGCAATGTCTATTTGTTCTATTCTTTGAAAGTCTCTTGGAGTTTAAAGTTTACTGCTTTTTTTTAGCGGTTATTTGCTCTTTGTGTTACCATTAACGATCTTTCGCTTTAAGCTGTCTCACAATTTATCACACGTCGGCGTGAAATTTGAGTTTAATGATTTTATTAGTTCATCTATCTCGTGTATATACACATAGGATTATTAGTACTTATCTGTGTAACTGAATTTGTCCGACAGTTGATTCAGTAGCTATCAGATAAATATTTTTCGTTTTTGTATGGAGTGGTACTGGTGTTGTAGGTGATTGAATGGTTTGGAGATGTACCGTGTTGTGTCAGCTGATTAGAGAAAAACTACAATATAATGAACCATTTTAGTACAATTTCCGCTTATGCTAATAGTAGTATTAATGTTAACTATTTAGTTAACTATTCTTATAATAAAACACAGAAACAAAACTTTATGTTCTATAAATAAATATTTCACTGAACTTTTGATTATTGAGACACTGTGTTTGGAGTATCTGTATGTGGAGTTGGATGCGTAGTAAATTAAGTGTCTGCCAATTTCTGGTTGATTCTTTGTTTCTTAGTGTTGGTTTGTCGTTGGCTGTATTATGTATGCTTGATTGTATTATAGTGACAGGTGATCTAGTTCGAAATGGGTTTTTTTTTATTTAGGCCCGTTTTGCAAGAGTCTGACCGCCGTTCCATCTCTAGTTTCCACCCTCCATCTACTCCAGATTAGACTCGCAAGCTGATCCACTATGACAGAGACACCACAACAAAACTAATGACTACTTTATTTCAGCATAAATGTCTTCTGTAAACATTTTGTTTGATCCAGTTCAATAGACGCACACTACTTCATAAAAAATCTTGCTATAGAATAGTTTTTCTGCTTCACAGATTCACACCCAGCAGCCGCCCTCGTCGTGAAATCGCGACCTCCAGCAGCCGACATGCCAAAGGAGTTGTTTATTTCATTTCGCGTAAGGAAGACGGCGGACGGATGCCTCTTCTCAAGAAACGAAAACCCTCGAGGAAAGCCATTACAAGTTGTACAACCATGGCTCTTCCTGGAATCCTTGTTAACTTGCGCTAAAAGCCTGAGACGCGCAGAACCTCAGCGTCGTCCTACAGGCTTATAGTCTCCTGGCTTCTGTCCTACTCCCCGGATCATCCACGTTCTCCCGAGTTTTGAACAGATCTCAAGCACGCCCACGACGGTACCGGCCGCTACATTGACGGTTTGGTTCCCAAAGCTGTATTGAATTTGAGTCTCAAACTTTTTCCATGTAATCTGACGTTCTGTTATGTTAGTAGACGACGGTATGGTGGGTCTCCTGGAGGGTACTCCGGAGGGAGCCGGCTCTCACATTGTTGTTTCCTGTTTGGATGGCCTGGTGCTCTTTATTTTATTACCGACACCATCTCGGTACCTTGATAATACTTCATCATTCATTGTGCTGGACTGGTTTAATCACCTTGACCACATTACTCGCTTTTCCTTTTTTTCTCCTTTTCATAATCAGACTTGTCAAGAAAGTTTTGTGCAACATCACACACTCTTGTCGCCACAACAAAACCCAAACCCCCGGGACATTTTGCGGCGTCTGAGTCGTGTCTCTTTCTTACAAACAACGCCTGACATGACTTTATTAACTTTAATTAATAAATATACCACAATAAGTGTTGAATAAATTGATAGAAAATCATCAGTTTTAATGCTTACTACCTATTAATACATAAATATATTTACTTATTGATGACTCTAATCTAAACCTCAGTTCTGAGAGAAGAAGTTTTCCTTTCTTGATAATCCAACTTCAAAATTGAGAACATGTACACATTTGATACATACCCACGAGTCCTCTAATGTGGCGGTTTCTCCAACAACCATCCCCACAGTTCTTCATTCTTTACATTTCGACCTGCAAACATCCTTTACCCTTTCTTTTCAGAGATCATAGTTAAGGACCACCACCTCCCAACTTTGCGCAACACACAGTCTCTAGCCAGATTCCAATATACCACTCAATGACACTCCTGAGTACGACTGCCCGCCTTCAACATTATAGCTTGCAACTTCTATTTGTATTATCGCAAACAATTAACCTGACCTAATTGACTCTTCAGACTGCCTACCTTTCTAAATCTCCTATCCTTATTTCTTATTTTATCTCCTCCTCCAATACAATATACTTCACATCTGTATATCCCAGAATTCATCCTTAGTCTATGAAACTATACTTCCGCCTTTTTTCATTGGGCTTCCCCTCTCTCACACATTAACTTCCCCATTAACTTTCACGAGAGAGACTTGTTCAACGAAGACAAATTTCGGTACTTCATATGCTGTTATGATCTGCATTTATCACTGTGTAGTAGAGGTCATGTATCCAACCGTCATCACCGCCCTAAAGTCCGCCTTTTCATAAAAAAACTATCGGAACGGCCTTTCTATCATATCTATAATTTATAAACACCCGGGTTTCGGCATCTCCAGATACCTACCCCAAGTGGGAATGGTTGTGCGGGATCATCTTATTATCAGCTACGCAGCCTTGTAACGATAGCCCTTTCATTAAGAAGCGATAACGAATGTCACTATGTCTACGACCGTCGCATATCGCGACGGTACATCGTAAAAAGCACCACTGCTTGTTAAAAGACCCATCAAGGTGGTTAATCTTGAAAAATCTTCGTTTCCTTCATCGACTGAACTTTTTGCTTATACTTACCTCCTTAGCAGCGGAAAATCGGAAGATTCCTGGCGCAACATAACCTCTTCGCCAAGTTCTCCTCTTGCACGACCAACGATCTCTCACAACGCTCACTAACACCTCGTACAACACCCAATAGATCTCTCTTGATCGAATTGCTTCCCAGTAACCATGATTTTCGGGCCGGAAAACAAATCCTGAAACTGTTTGAAAGAAACCTTACCGTAACAGCTTTTCGGCCGTACGACCGCTTTCCAAAACAAACTTCCCGCCACAACAGACTACAATACTACTATCAAGCTACACATACGGGCCCGCGAGTTACGCAATTATTCTTAGCACACACTAACCCTCTCGGCGGAAAACAAAAGCAAAAAACACGCTTCCCCTGACTGGCAACCTCGTATTGGCCCCTAAATGATTTATAACATAAGCTTCATCTAAAAGAATGCGGCGTGATCCTCATACTTGCCAAATCTCACCTGGTCACCTCGAGCCACGCCAGTGAATGTTG